>NC_140626.1:23508303-24245803 GCF_057382275.1 Copadichromis virginalis
CATTGTGGTGTTGGAGAGGAGTGAGCAGCTGCCTGAGAGAACAAGAAAAGAGGCAATACCGTGACCGCGGACGGGACTCGCAACACGCGGACAGATATGGACGTTAATTCACCGCACGGACGCTGTTGTCCTTTGTAAAGAGGAGTCCGTCGTCCAGTCGGAAACATCCGGTAAACGAAGAGTTAAGGACTCGACAGCTCAACTGTTTATTTCAGCGGCTAGCAGGCTAGCTGGCTAGATACCTAAGAGCTAGAAATGGGAAGCCCGTTTGAGTGTGCTTGATAGAGATCTTCGTCGAGCTTTGAAGAAGCAGCTTTCGGCTGAGATACAATCGCCGGTGTTTTAAAGTCCCCTCTCGTCCGCCTCGTAAGTAGCCGCAACTTTGAAGAATGATATCAGCTGAGCGCTAACCATTTCACTACTACAAAGCCGGAGAGGGGGGAAAAGTCACAGGTTTGTTTCACAGTTGTTTCTTCTCTTTGCAGTCCGTGCTGCCTTTGAACTCTTTTTCTTTTTTGTTTTGTTTTTTATTTAAAGCGAGAGGAGGTAAATTGTGCATTGCAGAAGTCGCTCACACGTCTATTTTTGAGCAGTTCGATAAAGGAAAAAAAAAAATCCATAAAAGCAATAAAAACTCAATGTTTTGATTTTTTTTTTTATATCAGTAAGAGGATGCATAACAGTTCGAGTGTCCGTCGTGTGACCTTAGATCAAGCAAAGATAATTAAAGCAAAAAAGGACAACAAACCTCATCGCTTTTTAAAAACAAACTCTTATCAGATGCCCACATCCACTGTGCGGTGACAAGAAGCATATTATTACCGCTATTACTGCTGGTGGTGTCATTTTAGTTGCAGCGGAACAGTCTAAGCATAGGTGGTTATGTTTCCCTCTAATTACACGCTGTTTTTAATCTTTTCGTTATTTGCCTTGCATTAGAGACTATAGCAAGACTCCTATGCACAATTTGATGTTGAATCAAAAAAGGGGGAAAAAGCATAATGGGGGGAAAATGGATGAGAATGGATACACTGCAGAGTGAAGACAATGTGCTGCCCCTGAACTCTATTTGTATGCAGATCATACTAAATTACAGCAACAACGCTGGTGTCCAGGAGGTATCATGTTTGCCGGAGGCGCTATTAACGTTTTAGTATTTATTTAACAAAACATTGCTCCCCCCCCCCCCCCCCCCCCCCGATTCTCACCCCTTAATTTCCCACTGTAGTTTCAAGCTATTTAAAACACTTCATCTCAACAGGTTTGCTTTGGATTCGCCTTCCTTTTGGCAAAAACACAACAGGTTGAGCCTGTTTCTTTTTCTCCATCAAGCCTAAAAGCACCTAAAATATAAGCTTAACTTTGAGAGGATTTAAAAAACGAATGAATAGGTCTGACCATGAGATTTCTGTGGCATAGTAATAATTGCACTTTCTTTGAAAACTGCTGCCCTTGATTCCTTCAAAGGAAAAAAAAAAGATTAGCACAAGAGTTTTAGTGTTTGGTTCCACACAAAGCTCATAATAAGTCCTATGGAATTTCTCTTTACAGTCTAATGAATAGGACGGGCTGCTTAAAATTAATTTTTCTATATCGGGAGACTAATTGCGGAGGCTTTCTGCTAGGTTAGTTGACGAGGGAACTATGAAAATAGCCTGATACACTTAAGGCGTTCTGCTGGTGGTTGATTTGAATGTTTCTGAGTGCTCGGCAGGGGAACGTCTCATAATTGCAGCCTAAAAGCTCCCACAGCAGCAGTATATTTTTGTTTTTGACCTCCAGACATGCCAAATCAGTCTCAGATAAAGTAACTTGTAGAGCAGACGGAGAAACAGACAAAGGTGGGAGAACGAATGTCTTTAAGGTAATCGATTTCATTTCCTCCCCATCCAAATGCATTTCCCGATTGTTTAACCTGCAGCTCGCTTTGACAGCTTGTTTTAATCATTTCACTCGGCTGACATGTTTGCCTTGCAGTAGCATTAACATGGGATTCAGATTCATGCCAACTCCCCAAACTTTTCCAGAGAGATCGTGGGTTGTGCAACCGTGCAGCTGTTTAAATTAAACAGAAAAGGGAGAAGCTGTTTTCAGTTGGGGAATCCAGAGTAGGTCTTCGCAGTGTGTTCTTAACAACTGCGTCATTTTGGCGCAAAGCAGATACTATTGATATTCTCATTAAAACCCCTCTCGTGTTTGGTTTGGGCCAGAGATGAATGGACTAATGTTCATTGTGGGGATGCTGCTAATTGGTACTTATAATCCGAGGACTCAATTTTCCATTAGGCGTGCGAATGTTACTGTCATTTGTATCTATCCATCACTGTCTATGTGTTTGCTGTACTGAGGCAACCCGGCTGCGGCTGAATGTTTTTGTGATCAAACATTATTGACTCCCACGGTCGATAATCCTGGCAACAGTAGTTCCTCTCTCCAGCTAGAACCACACATTGCAAAGCAAGTGAGGTGGCGGTGGTGGCGGCAGCGGTGGTGGTGAGGGGCAGAGGTTACTTTTTTTTCCCCCCTCCAGCTTTGAGGATTCGGGGGTAATGCCAGCGGTCCTGCAGGTAGCTGCTCTCGCGTGTGTGTTTGTGTGCATCCATTCAGAGATGGAGAAGTGCTGCTCTGTATTCAAGTGATCTATTTCCAGTCATTTCAATCACAAGAGCAATAACTCAAAGCTTCTCTTTTCTTGCTGGCCGCTAGTTATACATCAGTTATCTTTTTTTTTTTCTCTCTCTCTATTTTACCAACTTCTCCATTGTATTTCAGTCCTTTTCCCCACTTCCCACCATGCACTCTCTTTTGCATTTCCATTGGAATTAATCAAGCATGTTCTTGTGTGGCTTGACTTCATTATATCATAATGAAGTTTAGCCTCAGGTGCAGTCAAGAAAAGGGTTAGCTGGAGAGTAGCCTTGCCCTTGCACACCATTATCTGAAGCTGGTTCTTACACAATGAGCTTTAGGAAAGATTATTCAAGAAAGAAATTTCCTTTTCAATCCCCTCCTCTTTATCTGAGTTTTTCTTTTAAAATCTAAGTTTAATAAAAGTTGAAATATTAGAATATTACCATGTCATCTTCCTCTGTCTCAACCTTTGTCATTCTGTTTTAAGCCAACATGGGGCCTATTGCTTCATCTTGTGCCTTTTCAGTCCCAGTAATGAGCCATTTTGCGGCTCTTAACATCTGCCAAACTTGGAACATTTTGAATGCGGGACTCATCTTCCATGCATGAGGAGTCAGGCATCCTTTGATTTGCCCTCTTTTCTTTGCTTCTCTTTCGAAGCGCTCACCGCTATACTTTGTAGACTGAGTACGCTGAAAAACTTTCTTAGCCCACTTTTGGCAGCGGCCCTGTATCATGAGAAGTAATTTGGTGCTTATTCTAAACAGAGTTTTTTCCCCTCCTCTTGGTATTCTACATCCCTCCCATCTTTTGAAGAGGCACTGTGACGGTTGTGTGGTAGGAAAGGGGGGGGGGGGGGTAATTTTAAACTGTTTTCTGTGGGCACAGTGAGGTTTGCCCCAAAGAAAACACTGCTTTAAATTTCAATGCCCTTCAATAAAAACATCTGGCTTTAATTTAGAACTTTAAGTGAACTTTGCCCTCAGCAAGAACCTGAGTAGGCAACCTTGCCATGGAGCCCTATGCAGTCTGCCTTTCTCTCTCACCACGTTCTCTTAAATAACTCCCATCATACCGCAATAGTCAGTGAGGGGAGTTAAATAAATGGTTTTGCAGGTGTAAAATTCACGAGGAAGCAGTCTAGTGGGGTAATTACCAGGGAAAGAGATCCCTGTCTTAAATTGCCATGTCATTCTCCCAATAAAGCTGAATGTTTTCATCTTATTCCCACTATTACTGTGCTTGTAGCAGCAGCAGCAGGTTATAAAAAAACCTCAACTCCAGTAGCATTTCAAACTGCACCCGCTCATGCGCCATGCTAATCGTGGCACGCTATAAACCCATAGATGGCCGATTTGTGTGTTTCATTGACAATAATTTGAGTGTTAAAGTTGTCTTTCATTAAGAGGAAGAAAATGATCCTTTCGCATTGTGTGATTACTAACATAATGCAGGTAATGCTCCTTATGTAATTGTGGTCTAACGCTTTTTCTGGCAAGGAATACGAAGCGATGTATTCTCTTCATGCCGGCTGCCAGCTTGTGCTTCTCATTACTCGGCGCTGTCCAGGTCTTGTTCAGGGTTTGTTTAAGCTTGCCCCGGCTCTCTGTTTCTTTCTCTCACGGATGAAGAGGTGAAACACTTCTTGGCCTCGCTGAGGTTATGGTTCGTCCTCTCTGAGCCCTTAGCTCATCCTAGATAAATTTCATATCTGCTCCCAAGATCTTGCAGTCACGTCAGTGTCATGGCTGCCTGTGTCAGATGCTAAATGGCACTTGAATCGAGATTTTATAACAACGGGAAATTCAGTTTTCCCCTCAAGCAATCAGCTTTCTCTCACTCCCTGTAGTAAAAGGCACAGACATGCATCCTTTTGAATCCTTTTGTTTAAGACAGCCCAGTGTGGGCCTACTTATGTATTTATCCCCCCCTATTCAGAGAGCTAATTTCAAATGCTGTCTAGAAATAAATTGGAGGGGAAAAAAAACAGTTTCTGTTCTGCTTTTTTTTTTTTTTTTTTTTTTTTTTTTCCCCGCTTCTGAGTTATCTTGAGATGAGATAATGTGAGAATCAGTAGCTCTTGCAATATATTCACGAAGTGCTCTCTAGATGATTCCAGCCAAATATTGCCATCATTAAGGATGCACCATTTGTTAATTTGAGGCCAATGTTTAAAATAACAATTTAGCCAAAGGCCACTCCAGATACAGATGTTTTGTCATTGTGTGTCTCTGTAGCTATACATTATCCCTTTTGTGCCAGGCAATGACGGCTTTCCTGCTTTTTATTTCACAAGAGTCCAGGTTCAATAATACGAGTTAATGAAAAGCTGAATAAGACACACAGTGAAAGTGGTCGATATTGTCGGATAAATCAGTGCATCTCCAACTTTCACTGTAATGTGTTGTAATAGATGAATTTTTTTTAAAAAAATGCCGCCATAGGACTTAAAATCATTGCATTTTAAGCTTGATTGAAAGGTTTTTACCCATGTAGAAAATGCAGGTGTAAAGTTTCTCAGTAACTCATTATCTCACTCTTTATTTATGTCAGAAAAAAAATCATATCCTTATTGCTGTGTTGAGTCACATTGTGCGTGGTGTGGCGAGAATGGGGGGGGAAAAAATGCTCGAATAACATTTTTCTTTGCCTTTTAAAAACATGCAGTGTGGCACTCTGTAGTTCCCTATTTGGATATGGTCTATTTTTACATTAGGCAACTTGGCCTGATCAGCTCGAAGTATTTCCAGACAGAGGTGTTGGGTAAAAGCTTCTCCATTCGGCTCTTATTTGGCGTGCTGCAGGCCCACGTTTCTCACAGCCGCCGCTTTCTCTGTTGCTTTTAACCCGCGTGTCCTACCAGAATCTCTGCCTCTTCGATCTAAAAGCAAGGGAACCCATCGACACACAAACTAATCACACTACTGTGCCTGCTCGTTAGCCATGCCCTCTCAAGTCAGCTGTCCTAATAGGCATGCCCTAATGAGCTCTAATTGAGGATGGCTAATTTGCATGGTCTGAGTCATTGTATTTCTTAAAGCGACTTAAAATACTTACTGCCTAAAAGCTGGATTGGGGTGGGGGGGTCTAACATGGTTTCATCGTGGACAGATTTTAGTGGGGCTTGTGGGGTTTTTCTAAGTGCTTTGTTCTCTCACTGTGATCCCAGATTTTTTTTTTTTTTTCTTCTTCAGATAGGGCTTGCCATCCCCCTTCTTGGCTAAAATTAATAATCTCAGTAGAAATATACAGATTCATTTTCCCCCCTCTCGACCAGAAACGTTATTTTAGTGACAGCAGCCATTTTCAAAGAAACCGCATCAAAGCGTGATTAAAACGAAGCAGGGCAGCTCTGATCAAAGGTTAAACTTTGCACGGTGTGACTCTCATCACAATGCAAACCGAGATTCCTCCATCTGAAGCAAGAGAAACAAAATCAAGATTCCTGAGCTTAGAAGTAACCGTTGAGGTATTCAGATGGCAAGTTATTCTGCAGTACATCTTAGAAAAAGTGATGGATATTTTTATTGGTGCAGAGGGAGGGCCCACTGAGGGACTCTTCCTCTGAATGCAGGACATTTTATTTTAATACTTGCGGACGATGTTTTACATTTCCCCTTAATTTGATCACTGACACTTTATTTTCCCTTTTTATTTATTTTTCTTATACTTTGAGTATACAAGAAATGATTTCCCAAAGAGAACGCACTCAAACAGGCACAGGCAGGTTTATTGCATTGGCTGTGGGCCATCTCATTTCTGCTCAAAAAGTAATGAAATCTCTCAAATGACCCAAGCAATTCAAATTTGTGTGACTATTTCATATTCCAGAGAAGCTGCATTTTGTTTTACAAGGTGGGATCACATGTAAGCATTTAGGGTGAGAAGGAAATTAAATCAACCTTTTTCCACTGTTACTTAAGGCAAGGCACTGGATTTTTGGTATTATAAGGTGTAGCTTTTATATTTTCCCTCATGTAATGATTTTTTTCCGTCTCTTTGTCTGTTTGATTTCAGAACTGCTCGCCCAAGTTTACATACAAACTGCAGAGAGAACATGACGCACTGGCCACTGCCAAAGTCTGGCACAGTGCAGCTGTGCCAACCTCGCCCCTGTCTGCCGCTTTAGAAGGTTCCCCTTTGCACCATGACGGAGAGGCATTGAGGTTAGCTCCCTGACGATCATCTCAATACCTCTCCCCCTCCTCTTCCCCTGTCCCTCAACACCCCACTCCTGACCCATCCACATCATGCTGCGCTTCCTGCCTCTCAAACTTGGCCGCCTGTACCGCTGTCTAAAGCTCCTGTTGGTGGTGGGATTGTTTGTCATCTTGTTGATGAACACCCACAACCTGTTCGCGTCCTTCCAGAAGAATGAGCTCACGGACAGACGATTCATCAATCTCAACAAGTGTCCCGCCTGCTTTGGGACCAGCTGGTGCCGCAAGTTCATGAACGGCCAGGTTTCCTTTGAGACCTGGGGTCGCCTGCGGTTTCTAGACGTTTTCAATGTCAAGAATGTTTACTTCGCGCAGTACGGAGAGCCCAGGGAGGGCACTCGTCGCGTGGTGCTTAAACGGCTCGGCTCCAACCAGGAGTTGGCCGAGATAGACCAGAAAATCTGCAAGAGGGCCACAGGCAGGCCGCGATGTGACCTCATCCAGGCAATGTACAAGACTGAATTTGCCCGGATCAACGGCGATGTTCGACTGCTTACTCCAGATGTGGTAGAGGGCTGGTCAGACTTGGTGCACTGCCCCTCTCAGAGACTGCTGGACCGTGTGGTCCGCAGGTACGCCGAAACCAAGGACTCTGGCAGCTTCCTGCTAAAGAACCTCAAGGACACGGAAAGAATGCAGCTGCTCATGACGCTGGCATTTAACCCGGAACCACTCGTATTGCAGGTACTGTGTCTACATTTGAACTTCTTAAAATCTGCGTGTTTACAGGGTATAAAGCAGTCTTAGAGCTGATAGGGTTGTTGTTTTTTGTTTTGGTTTTAAATCATGCTCGGCAAATACACTCTTCGAGGAAAATGTTGCATCTGGATAAAGATGCACGGATCATCTGACAAAGAGGTCTTTGTCAGATGATCCGTGGCGGCAGCTGGTTTCAGAGCAGATGATAAAACGCGGCTCCTGGATTACTCCCGGAGATTCAGAATATCAGTGCAACAGTGTGTTGGCCCACAAAGCCCCCACTAAATTACAGGGCGGGAATCCCTTTCCTTCCTCTTGCCTAGATCTGAGACAGGCTATCAAGTCCTCCCTAAACTCAGGGCTACTTCAAGGCTGCATGCCGGCTATTTGGAGCAAGAATATTCTTCTGCTTAGAATGGAGAAGGGTTTAAGAGCTGTGGGCTCTGAGAGGGGAAAAAGGCAATTTTTGGCTGGCGGCAGTGCTGCATATTTAACACCATATGTAGGGCAGTTTTAAATTATTCAAGGATGCATCTGTAAATGGTCCAAGTTGCTTTTAATTTTAATATAAGTCTATGTCCACTGGATTGTCATCATTTGTGTGTGACTGGAACGGAGCAGTCTCTGCAGGGCTGCTAAACTGTATCAGTGCCAGTATTCTTGATCCTTAATTCGTCCTGCGAAATATTTTTTAACTTGTTTTTCTGTGTGAATTTCAGTGTTGCTATAAGAAAAAACAGTTTTAAGAAATTTGTTTTACTTTATCTATGAATTTTTTTTTTAAAAGAAGATTTTGGGATATGTACTGTTTAGTTTTGATGAAAATGCAACAGGACGCTTCGTTGTCCGGTACAGGGAAGATTAGAACATTCTTGATTTTGACGCATTCTAACCAAACAAACGGTTCATCTTGCTGAAATGAAAAGGATGCTTTAAAAAAAAAAAAAAAAAAAAAAAAAAAAAAGTTTAACGTCTAGCTTTGACACGAGGTCAGGAGAAAAATCCTGACCCACCTTTATTCAGTCATCCTGATGTCAAAGCAGGCGTATTCCTCTGCATCCGCATCCTTTTCACCCGCTGATTAACAGGCGGCCAATCAATTTCAATTTCTGTTTGGCATTGAGGGTCTCACGAGGGGACAGAACAACAATGGTCTTGGCCCGTGTAGACATTCAATAACTTGTTTTGACCTCCACCACTAGCCCCCCCCCGCGCCTCACTGTCCCCCACATGTGTTACTGGACACCTCCAGGCATTTCAGAGGACAAAAGGGCGGGATCAGCTTTTTAGTCTGGTCAATCTATAAAATCTGATTAGCTTTGTGCGGTCACTCAACCCTCCCCCTCGCTTCCTTTCTCCCCTATTCTCACAACATCCCTTTTTATTTTTTTATTTTTTCTTTCTATGGCTTCCTCCCCTACTTTTTCATCACACGTGTGCAGACAATTCCATCACTTCAGTTATATTTCAGTTCAGAGGCATAGGGAATCACCCCTCCCACCACCACCACGGCCTTAGTCTTATCTTGGACACATAGTTTAAGACATCACGCACAAACACATCATGCACTCACATTGTCCACAACTCCTTCCACTTCCCGCTCCGTGGAGACTTTACATGTTTACAAGGACTCATGAATTGTTGATCTCAGCCTGAACTTGTGACCTGTGGGTAAAAGAAGGAACCGTTGGGTCTCTGCTCGCGCAAGGCCGCAGGATAGCCGATGGCGCGCGCAGACTGCCGGGATAGATAACGCACAAAGAAATGTGCGAGACCTCTCAGAGACTCGCAGATCCTGAGTACTTTGACTGTTCGTCAGCATCACTAACCTCAAAAGATGAGAAAATTTGCTGTGAGACTGAAAGGGCCCTATGCACAAGGTTGGGCAGCAGCAGACCATAAAGAATTAATAGCGTCTATAGAGATTGAACAGAAGACGTGCTGTACTACAACACCTTGGTCTACCTATTTATTTTTTTTTCCCTTTATTTTTTGCTAGAGGTTTGAGCTGCTGTGTGGGGACAGGCTTTAACAGAAGATATAGAGGAATGTGGGCCGAGTTTTATGACTCGTTATTTAATCTAACCCGGGCCTTTTTTCAACTATTTATCACTGTCAGGTCATGAGTGACGCTTTATTTTGCCTGGTTGTAGTTAAACACCTCTCCAGTAGGTTGAATAAAGGAAACTCTCACTCATTTTATAATTCAACTTTGCTATATTTAGCGTAAATAATTTCCTTTTGTCATCAGCTAGCAGTGTTGTTGTATAGGGATCTTTTTTTTCCCCTTTCTCTCTCCTATGGCTTTATACAGTTGAATAATGCGAATAACATTTCTGCTGTCTGCTCAGCGAGCTGCACTCTCTCTTAGAAAGGCTTCTGTTTCCAGTCTTTTGAAGCCACAGGCAGTAAATCGGCCCTGATTCACTATGAGAAACCAGACCTTCTTTGTCAGTGGGAAACAATCTGCTGTGTTGTTTTGGGTCTGGCCAACAATGTGTTTTCTGTGTTCTCGGTGTCTATGAGTGCACACTTGTGTGCTGCACGCACACACACCACCCCCACTTTTCTGTCACGTGGAAGACAATTTGGCTTTGGGGAATAAATATTTTTGGAAGACAAAAATGACGACAGCCAAACAAGGAAAAATCCTTGTGCAATGAGAGTCGTCTTATCCAGTTTCATCCGTTTTCCCCTCATTTCCTCTTAGCGGTGCAGTTTAAGTTACCCTGGAAAGGTTTCTCTTTTACTTTGATAAATCTGCTTGTTCAAGGGGTTGTCTCTTTGCCAAGCGGCGGAATTACATGATGCTGTTTAATTTTGACCTCTTATTCAACAATAACTCGGTTTGCATGAGAAGCGAGTAATTCATTTTCTCATTTCCATGGCTCGAATCTTACTTGCCATCCTTGCCGTCTCTCCTGCGGCTAGATGACTCACCGATTCATCAGGTGATGGTTGTGTTTGATGGAGTACATCTGGCCCAACCTTAAATTAGTACAATTTAGCCTAGTCCTCGCTTCCAAATCATTAAGCTTAGCGAGTTTGCCAGAAGCATGTGACTGTACTCGCACCCTTTTTGGTCCTCAGCCCTGTCTTGCTCAGTGGAGCTGAGAATAGGATGTGACAGGCCTGTGGGGTTAACTCAGTCAGTGGCGCTCTCATCTCCTCTAAACTCAAATCTGTGCACTCCCAGACACCCCACCTCTCAGCTCTCTCTGCCTCTTTTTCTATTACAGTCTCTCCCCACCTTTCGCAGATCCACCGACTCGTTCGACGCTCTGGCCTCACCTGACAAGGAGACACGCTCCTTTCACGTAACACTGTATTTTTTTTTTCCCCAAGAACTCTGACACTGATGCTAAATCAGGGGGAGAGATTACATGGATGACCTTATCTCCTGTTCTTCCTAACAGTTTTGACAGTAACATTTTAATGCAAATATGGAAGGAAACATTCACAGCTCTGAGCAAACACACCAGTAGCTTGTTTGAATCTCTAAAAAATGGAGGGGGGGATGCATCTTTGGTATGCTGCTGATTAATGAAGCTCTGCATAATCCATTACAATGTTCCGTCACTTCAGGAAGCTAAGCCTGAATAAACAATTTGTGTTTGGGGTTTTTCCGGGCACAACGTGAGGCAAATGTGGTACCTCAGCTGCGACCTGCACAACCTTGATTTATTTTTGTGTTGGTAACATAAATTTAAATCCCTCAGTTTAAATGACTATAACTGTAAATTTAAAACGGTGGTGTGGTTTTAAAACATGCTCCAAGAGTCTTGTTGGGGAGGTTTTTTTATTTTTTTGACTAATATGCACATAATTTTCCCATGTAACCTTATTTGTTGCACAGAAGCAATTATTTTTACAATTTGCTGTTGAAAAGAAATGAAATGAGGAATTTTTTTTGGAGACAATATTGAAGTTTATAGACAGGTTGTTGTGATGTTTCGTGCAAATATCAAGAAAACAAGTAGAAAAACTTTTTTTTTTAAGATTTATGTGGATTGTAAAAAAAATTTCAGTTTATGCAGGGGAAAAAAAATGTCTTTTTTGCAGCATATGCTTGCTCTGGCAAAGTATCGACAGAATTTAAGCCTTTATAATTTCCGTGCAGGAAAACCCTTATGGTCTGGTTTTCTGGGTCATCGTGCCTCTTCACAAAGAGGATCAAAACCTGTTTTGTTTTTAGTTTTATTTATTTCTTTTCATTTAATCACACGCTGCACGCTATCGCAGCTTAAGTGAGAGCCTTCTGTCTCAAAGGCTGGCTCAGTGGCTGAGGTCGGCCAGTAAATAGTATTTAAGTTGGTAGTCTGTGATTAGTACCTTTGTTTTTGGGTCTTGGGGATTGTGACGCTCTTAGCACATAAGAGAGGAGGTTGTGTACGCCGCTTAACCCTCCTTCAACTGCTCCCAAACCCCCTTTCATTATTCTTATAGGCCTTTGTGTACAGACTGAATCCTGTTAGGATAAGACGGGGAGTTATCTGGGCTTGACTCCCCTCTTTTTGGCTGCCCTCGCTGGATGGAGGCCCTGGTGGAAAGGCGAGAAGAGAAGGAGGAGAGGAACCGAGGGTTTGTGTGACTGTGTGTGTGCGTGCACGCGGATGTGTGTGTTGTACAAGCCAGAGCCTTGTGGTGTTTTCCTCTGTTTGAATGAGCCAGACTGCTTGTGTTACCATAATCCTTTCTCTCTTTCTTCCTCTCTCCAAACACGCGTGCACACACACACAAGTACACACAGTCACACACACGCCTGACAGCTGTGTTTGGTTAGGTAAATGCCTGTGGCTAACCCCCCTCCCATCCCACCCACTAGCTTCTTTTTTAGATTTGTCCCTCAACACCCCCATCAAAGCTTCCTACTGTTACAGTGTGCACCCCAGCCTATCTTATGCCCTGCTCCTGAAGATACAGTTCTGCAGTGCAGGAGACAGTCATTCACAGCTCTCCCTGGACCCCTTAAGATGGCCAATATTGATCCGTAACAAGCAGCTCTTTACTATCCTCTGTCCCCTGGAGAGCCTGGGCCCTAATGTTAGCAAGAATATGCCTTTCAGCACATCAGTTTGCTTGCAGTAATAAAACTGCCCACTGCATTAAAGCAAAAGGCACTTGGTTCCTCTCAGAGAAATTATAAGAGGTTAGGGATATCTGTAGCATCTGTACAGTTTTGGCATTTCCACCCCTGCTAGTTCTAAAACTCTCTGCATTTTAACTGCTCACTGTATGTAAAGGGAAATGTTCACAGGCCCCTCTTTTAATGTTTGACTCTTTCTCTAGCATGTCGAATAAATGAATAAATATGTATATATGTGTGTATTTGCTCTTTGTAGAGGGGAATTCTCTTCATGCATCCTCTGGTCTGTAGAGAGGTTAGAGTACAGGGGCAGTGACAGCAGTCTCCCTGCTCAGTATGCTTACATGGTTGCCCCTGAGATAATTGGCGCCTGCTCTGAAATATACAACCCTTGATGTAGGCCTCAAACCCACAGCCTTCAGGTCTGAGGCCAAACTGTGTGACTTAATACATTCCTCATCTTCCAGCGGAGGGGATTTATGGGGTGACTCCATGTGCAGTGGCTCAGGTTCAGGTCGGCAAAGGGTTTCAGCTATCAGTAAGCGGCGGAGTGTGTACTAGCAACCCCGAGCTGTGCCGTCCTGTGCACTCATTCCTCATCCTGCTCTCATTCTCTCTGCAGAGCAAAGACCTGCAGAACTCAAAGAGCCAGCTAACCCATTTCTATCAAGACTTGAAGTACCTCACTGAATCATGTGCATAGTCTTTCGATGTCTTGGTTTTGTTTTCTTATATGAGCCGAGTGTCTTTTTTGATCTCCCACTTGGCACAAGCAGTCCTTTCAGTTTTTATACATGCAAAGATTTCTGATATTCATAAGGCTGTTCACACGCTTGTCTAGATGGACATTAATTGACTTTTAAATGAAAAATAAAGGCTGTCATAGCATGTATAATAAGATATTAAACCAGTAATATGAACATCGTCCATTGTCAGATGAAGCCATGGGAAGGGAGTACTCAAACATAAAGAAGGAAATTACCAAACCCTACCTGTAATATATTGGCCTAGTTTTCAGTGTTTCCTGCAGAACTGCATGGTATTTCTGGTGGTATCAAGACAGTGGCCCTCCCATGATTTCAAATCCACCACTTTTGATTGCAGCTGGCGACATGTAGAGCTAGTGGCACTAGCTCTACATGTCGCACTCCCAACCCCTTACCTTAACTCAGTCACCGGCCTCAGTTCAAGAAAGTGTGGTTAGTCTGTTTGACTGCAGAATAAGACAAGAGACAAGTGATTGAGATCAAGGACTGCTCGACAGTAGCAAAATAACAGTGAGGGCACTAGAAAAACCTATCACATTTTTTCAGACAGAATAAAAAACAAAAAAAAACAAATTCCAACTATACTTGGGTGGTCACAGCAAGTACAGTCTTATGAGTGGGGAAACAAAGACTTGTGTGATGCATTAAACCCAATCAGAGATTAGTTGTCTTTGTTATCCTTCACAAAGGTATCACTTTTTGGCCATCTGTCCAAGGAACAGCCAGATCAGCATGTTTTCCAAAGCCTCTTTTATAAGGGTTCTGAATGGTGGAGTTGTACACCAGTGGATGTGGATGTTCCCCAAGACTGCTGCCAGTGGTACGCGCTGTAACTTTGCAGCCTTTGAGCCATACGCCTGGATAAAGAAAGGTCAGGCTTATTCTAAATTCAGAGATCTACACAGTTGGCTTGTCTCAACCAGCAGACATGTATGCACTCCTCAGTGTGGTGCCGTGACTCGGCATTTCCTGGATCCGATGTCTGGAACATGTGGGATCATTGCCCTGTATCGCAGGTTTAGGGGCGGAACAAAGGGAGAGAGGGAGGGGAAACTAGGTTAGCAGGAAATGCAGCAGCGGGAGACGTGCGACACGGAAAAGAAGTTGCACCATGTGTGCTAGGATGAGGCTGGTTCCCCTGTGGTGTCTGAGCTCTCACTGCAGACTAACTGACTGGATTTTAAACATAAATGGCCAGCAAAATGCCAGACGGGGTTCGCCAAACATCCTCCAGACACACAAGGTCAACAGGAGAGCTGCACAGAAAAGCAATAGGTTTTTTTTTCTTTCTTTTTTCCCCAGGTCCAGCTTGGCAGCTCCTGCCTTTCAAGCCTTGCAAAACAGATGTGGCTCCTTCTTAACACTAATCCCCCCTGATAAACAGACTGAATAATGTTCATTTTGTTATACTGAGGTTCAAAGTTATTTTTTTCTGTCTCTTTCGTTTTATCTGACTGATTGTGTCTATCCGCCACGTGTCATCAACTTTACAGTTTGATCCCAGGACTCTTTACGAGTCTTGTCCTGGCTTGTTTGTTCCAAAGAGGCGAGGTTTTGTTAAAGACAGAAAATGTCGAGAATTTACGCCACGCCCGGCTTAGGGCTTTAACAAGCTGCACACTTTGGTTGCAACTACTAATTTCCTTTACGCAGAAAGTAGCTGTGGTTGCAAAGATGAAGGCAACTGCTTCCTTTTAAACTCAACTCTGCGTCCAACGTGTGTGTGCGTGCGTGCGTGCGTGCGTTTGATGGTCCAGTGTTCTCTGCGAGCCAGCCAAGGCAATATCTTGGGAGCCACTCATGTTTACTCGGCCCTTGAATAGAGGTTGTTATCAGCCCTGGTCACGTTGCATATTCTCATTCACATGCACTCGGATGGCGTTTCACGGAGACACACTCACACGCACACCCAAACAAGGAGCCTCTTTTTGAACGCTTTCTCTCACACGCACGCCCACGCCCTCCCCAAGTGGCCCTGTAGAAGGGCATGCCTTTGTCAGCAGATGTCAGGACGCAGGTGTGTGTTCCTGTGCCTCTCGCTCCATTCGTTTCATCCTCTTCTCCAGAGGCTGCCCATTTGTCTGTGGCCCTGTTACATTTCAGCCCAATCCAATCTACCCCCGAAAGAACGCCAGTGTGTCTGTATTACAAGGGAGGGGGTGGAAAGCACAACAACCCCCCCCCAGTCACTGCTACGGTGGCGAATTGGCACAACCTTAAAGATTAGATTAGTCAGACTTGGGCCTAGAAGTCACTATGAGGTCGTCTTTAATGAGAAGAGTCTGTTTTCCACCCTTGCTTTCATTGTCTCCCGAGCCCAGCTCATTATTTCTGTGACATGCAGGGGAGGAAGGGGGGGTGGGAAAGCATTGGGCTCCATGTTTTACAAGTTCAAGGTTTTGCTAAGCAGGAAATAAAAGGTTCTTATCCAGTGAAGGGAACAAGAAGTGATAAGACTTTAAAAAGCAGTAAAAGTTGCTGGGATGTGTCATTGGCAGTTTTGCACCCTCAGCATTTTTAAATAGCATAACATGATTGGGTGACGACTGGTAAAATTCACTACCTTTGCAGTAACCACACACACACACACACACACACACACACACACACACACACACACACACACACACACACACACACACACACACACACACACCAGAGTACCTCCCAGGTCTGCTCAGAGATAGTGCAGTGGATGTAATATTAGGCTGGGCTTTCCAATTTATCCCCCCCTCCCCACTCAACGCCTCATTGCGGACGTTAATGACTTCTGCAGAGTAACCGTTTAAAGAGCGCTAAGGGAGAATGATTGGTGGGACACGTAGAGTATTTATCAAGCCTTGCAATAGGCAAGTTTGAATCCAAAGCTCAGGTGCCCACTCTCGTGTGCCTGCCCACGCTGTTCGGTAGTTCTCACTTTCAGACTTATTGTGTATAAAATTTAAATACAGGAAGCTCATAAAAATGGCACCGAGGTAATTGACGCGGCGCAGCGAGCCTTCCAGCACCGCGAACGAGCAACATCTATGTTAAGAACCACGAACGAGGACCGGACAGACATGAAGGCGTTCTAATAACAGCCGTTGACAGTATATGAAAGTAGCCGTAGGGCATTCATCCTTCTCCTCCCTCCCATCAGCCATCCCCCCCATCTGCTGTCGCTCTACTTTTTCCTCCTATTCAGGGCTGTAACCTGACAACAAAGAGAGAGATGTGTTTAGCAGGCAGGTCTTTGCTGGTTTATTCCTCCTGTCTACTGGAGCGTAGAAGTGAAAGACACTCTGTTTGTCTCTTCTGTTTGCTGTCTCCATCGTATTCTCTTCTTTTCTCCGCTCTCTGGCTCTCAGGCTGGCCCCACAACCCCACATCTCACCATCCACCCTGCAGGCGTGAGAGAAGAGGTTGATGCTTGGCAAAGGAGGTTTTAGTCATAATGTTGGACAGGGCAAGTTTTGTCATTGTGACAGAGAGCCGCTTAGGTTTGCAGCAACATAAAGGCTTGAATTTGGGTCAAAGGGAGGCGAGCCTAAGAAGGATATACCCCCTAACTGATCAAGCTTCAACTTAATCTTTATATACCACCCTCAGAAATTAGAAAGCCATTTTAGATATTTAGCCTATTAAATCTCTAATCCTAATTCTCTTAGCCCAGTGGCTAATGGCATCTCAGTAGCCTGGGATTGTCTCCCCTCCAGCCAGTATTTGGGAGTGCAGTCAGCCCACCATTATCATTCATTTCTGAGCATGTGATGGACTTCCTTTAATTTCTCTTCTTGTCGAGTTTGCTGTATCTAAAAGTCTAGACAAAGGTTATTGAAGCACAGGCTTTTGGAGAAGTTTGGGTGAGTCACTGCCAAGTCTAATGATGATGAGCACAGACAGACAAGGCAGCAAGAAGCAAGTAGTGCTTCATGGACAGACTGTTGTCTGGCCCACGATTGATCGGGTCACCTCAGGGAAATGGGTTCGACCTACACCGCATGCAACTTATCATTGTCCTTCAGTCAAGCTTGTGGCTCTTTCTTAAAACTGATGGGAACAAGAGATACACCTAAGGTATAGATTTACGCCACTTAACAGACTGATAGGCTGGAAAAAGTTTGCTGCTGCCTGGATTCGTCACATTGAGTCATCGCTGCTTTACTTGACTTTGTTGGGCTTAGAATTGCCTTGACTTCATTGCATCATGCACAGCATAGTTTGCAGAGTGTTCAAAATAAAACACCCCAAAAATAGTCAGTGGCACACAAGCAAAGCTGCAAATCGCACCATAGTCATCACCTGAATGCCTTTTGGGTTCCAGATCACTTGCATCCTCCCAGTGCCACAGTCTCCATGTGGCAGGAGTCCAGCTGCTGTCTTTGAGATAGCAGCTGCGTGGTGTGCGGGAGGAGGAGGATGGAGGGGGTTAAAATGTATGTCTTTAAATAATTTGTATTTCATTAAAGTTTAAAGAGTTGGGGCAGCCATGCATATTTAACCTCTTACCCTCATGACAGAAATTGAAAGCTGGTAAAGTATTGAATTACCTCGAGTGTAAAGTGAGATGCAACACTGATAGTAGTTCACACCTTACCTGCAGTGTCACGATGTGTTCCCTGCCTTATCGCAGGTGCGATTGGGTTTCAGAAAGGGAGGGCGACCGAGGCTGCTGTGAAAGACAAGTGCTCCCAATTCTCAGTCTGTGTCCATGTGGCGGCTGCCTGCCAAAAACTGCAACCCAGGAGAGATTTGTTACTTAGGAAATGCAGGCAATCATTAGGCTAGCATATGGACGGGTGTTTATTATAAAAGATGGAGTCCTATGGCAGCGGGTTTATAGGGTGGAGGGCGTACCGCTTGCAGCAATACCCATGTGTCTGCGGGGGAAAAAAAAACCAAACAAAAGAAAAACAGGCTTTCATTCTATTATTTTCTATTAATTTGTCTGACCATTGTGGCAGCCTGCGACAAAGAAATGGGCCCCAGAGAAAAGAAATGGATGCAGGGAAAGTGTGAGACACGAGAGCTCATGGAGGGAGATCGAAGCGGTAATGAGACTTAGAGATTCGAGTCCCCCAGCAGCCTGCAACATTTGCCAGATACAGCCGCTTCATGCCTATCTCATTTAAGTTTCACGTACGTTTGTACAACTGTCCACAGTTGTGTATGTGTTTGCCTGTACCAATGTGACCACTTGATTAGGCAATTGCAGATGATAGGTCACACATGCATATCTGACCCCAGCAGAGGCAAATAAATCCAAGAGAGATTAGGCTCTAGTGCGCTAGTACCGCCTTCATCTGGTGGTATTACCTTATTATTAATCAGTTTAACCTATAATACACAGCGATTTCTTGTCAGCATGCCCAAGCTGCATTAACTCAGTTAGTCGACATCACACAGCAGTTTAAATCGCCCCATAGCTGCATCACAACACATAAGGCTTTCCTGCTAACTGCTGTTACCACAAATCATCTCCTATCAGTTCTCTGGAACCACTGAATATAGCGGCGTACATCAACTCATAGCTGTAGGGCTTTAACACAAACTGGCTTTTGCTTTTATTAAATTTAATCCGTTATACCCACGTGATCCTTGGCAGATTTTCAGCTATTGTGCTTAGAATTGTGTATAAAACATCACCTCAGGCTGCACACAGAATCTTTGTGTTTGCTTTTTGGGATTTTTGTTTCATCTGTCCGTGTTAAAGAAGCCGATTCGTGTGCAAGTTAAACAAATATTTTCTGAATATTTGAAGGTTCTTCCAATTAATGTGTTAACCTTTGCTGTTCAGAGCCACTGTTATTGTTTTGTTTTTGGGTTCTTTTTTTCTGTCAGCCAACTACATTACACAGCCTGACTTCTTTTATCTGTTTTTTTTCTTTCTTTTTTTTTAAATAAACTGTCTTCCACGCTCATCTGTTTCTCCTTCCCAGAGCTTTCCGTCAGATGAAGGGTGGCCGTTCGCCAAGTACCTGGGAGCATGTGGGCGCGTGGTAGCTGTCAACTACGTAGGTGAGGATCTGTGGAGCTTCTACAATGCGCCGTGGGAGAAGAGGGTAGACTTGGCACGCCAGCTGATGGACATTGCCGAGCAGCTTACCAACAATGACTTTGAGTTCGCCCTCTACCTGCTCGATGTCAGCTTTGACAACTTTGCGGTCGGCCCACGTGACGGAAAGGTCATCATTGTCGACGCCGAGAACGTTCTTGTGGCCGACAAAAGGCTCATCAAGCAGAGTGAGTGGCACTGCCAATAAATTTCCACACATTCACTTTGTGTGTATGTGTACACAGACATGTACATCCATAAGTCTGTGAGTAATGCCTCACAGTCTGTCCCTACAGTTTCCATGACAATAAGTCATTGTTCGTGAACATGTATGCATTGACGCCTTTAAATACAACCACTTCATAAAGAACTGCCGCTCATTTTTACAGGGTGTTTACAGGGTGTTATTTACATTTACATTTACATTTTTAAACGCTGTCCACAGTTTGTATTTTCTAGAAAACACTGCATTTGATGTCAGAACTATACCCACAAACTGTAGCTTATGAGGAAGTGATGAAGGTTTGAGGAAAGGCCTCAAGGGACACGCATGCTCGAAGCCTCCTCTCTTCTAAGAATATACACTCCTCCAGCACCCCTTCTGCCTCTAACGCGCACGTCCCCATCAAAGCTAAGATCGTTCGGATAACGAGCCATCTCCGCTGCCCTAGTTTTGTTTTTTTGTTTTTTTTGCCTCTCAGAATAAACCTCATAACAAGGACAGAGATAGTTATACATCACACGCTCAGTGCTGCGGTTTCCTACAATTCTGTCCCCCTTCTAGGGGCCACTACAGAGAGAGGCAAGGCCACCTAGTAAGGCTCTTAGATTTGTCCCTTCCTGCAGAAATCCTATTAAAGTGATAAACTGTTGTGTCGCTGGGTGTTGAGATTCCACCATTATGCCCTGTGACAGATATGAGCTTGTGTGTGTGTGTGTGTGTGTGTGTGTGTGTGTGTGTGTGTGTGTGTGTATGCATGCACTTTTTTAGCTGTAGGCGAAAGTATTGTGATGAATTTATCCTGAGATAAAGTGCCATTTTGCCAAATTACAAGATCTGACACCAGAAAACTGCAAATTGATGTACAACATGGGAAGGTACTCCAACATGCCCTGGAGTTTTTGCCCCTTGAGTTTTTCCCTCATTTGGTGCGCGATAATACGATATGTCAATGCACCACACTAAAGTGTGTATATTTGCCTTGGTGCCAAAACCTGCAATTTTCCGCCCTGTCACAAGTAGTCCTTTTTGCAAGCCCTAAAGCACAATCCAGGTTGAGACTCCCTTGGTCTGGCCGACACATTTAGAGGTTGACATCTCAAGCTGCTTACCCTGGCTATTCAGAGTTTAAGCCCCAAGTTTATTTTCTTCTTGCATGTTTGCGCGCCTGAATCTCTTTGTGTGCGTGCCAAGTGCCGGGGCGCAGCAGGACGAAGAGGGACGACAGCGATAATGAGTATTACGAGGTCAGTGCCATGTGTTGGACAGCGCTAGGAAATAGCCACGGTAACTTCCTAAGGCCCGACAAACAGAATTCAATCCCTACAATTAGAGCCTGAGATTGAAAGCGAGCTAAGGAGTGTGATGCGAATCTCATCAGTCTAAACTAAGGCCAATTGATTTGCAAATCAAACACGCAGAAAGCCGTGTGCTGTTCCACCCTCTCATTAGGGGCATCCATATTGATGTGATGGGTTTCGGCGAGATAAAACGCATGCTATGTTGAAGTTGTGCTGTGCGCTGTGTTTGCACAGTCCAGTGGTGCGAAAGGAGCCATTCCCCATCATTGAGTTTATAGCATTTGGGGATGTTTTCACCCCTAGTGGCTTTTGGAAACACATGCTGTATAATGTAACGCACACTTCACTCACTCTCTCTTTCTCCCTGACGCCCGCTGGCTAACACAAACACATGCAGCAGCACACACACACCGCCGTTCTCATTCTCTTACATTCAATAATGCACTCTAACACAGGCATACATTGTTAAAGCCGGCTCGTACTCTTGAATGCCACTAGTAAGGCCGCGCTAACAAGCATTTCAGGCCCAATGTCCCCTCTCAGTGCAGCCCAGTGAAGCCAGAGGTGTGAGGAGAATGTATACAAGTCAAGCCTGAGCTCCTTAACATGGAAGGTACCAGATATGCAGGAGACAAGTGAGGCTAGGCAGCCTACCTCATGTGCTGCTCTCCACTCATTTGAATTGGAAATTATTTAGTTTGTGTTGGAAATCTTCTAGCTTTGTTACACTCGAGCTTGCAGGAGGAGAGAATTGAAGGCATTGAGGTGCAAGTAAATAGACCTCGTAGTTCTTTTTAGCCTTTAGTTGAGTCTCAAAGTACTTTATTTTTTTTTTCTTCTTCTTTCTTTGCTGTGCTCATCTTTGTCCTTGAGAACAAACCTATTGCTCTCTTCTTCTTTTTAGGTGTGTGTGTGTGGGTAAAAGAACAGGACATTCTCCTGATGCCATCTGTCAATCAGTGCTGAGGTGTGATGCATGGCCAGCTCCAAAACATTAATTGCTGTCACCTCACCTTGCTGCTTTGGCGTGTACGTCTTTATATGTATGCGCCTGCTTGCGGTATATGCATACGCAGGCATATCCATCTTCATCACCCACACTGATTGAGGTTGATGTGCCCCTCCTCTTTGGGGGGCCATGGAGGCCCCTTGCTAACAGGGCAGAGTTGGATGTTTGATTGAGTTGTACTGATGAGCCAGAGGAGAAGTGCATTACATCGCTGATAGACTGATTATGTGTTTGCATCCTCTGGGTCCAAACCCCACCCCCTCCCCACCATGCTATTGATCTGGCTTTTAATGCACAAACCAATAGCTCTCTCGTCATTCCAGGTTATTTTCTTGGCCCCCTTCTTTCCCAGCACAATCTTCTAAAGGGGGAAAAAAAGCAATGTGAAATGAGCTGGAGAAAGAATTTTATTTGCTCAATAAATCTGGAAAGTGGTTCATTTCTGTCAAATGAAACTGTAGATGAGTTGTTTGCCTCTGGGCTTTGAAAATAGTATTTCGCATTAGGGCCTGTGGGGTGTCAAAAGTGGCACCTTGGTCTTGTCAGCTTCTGCTGAGGCTGATTTCATGGGTAATAATTTGCACAAAGTAAAAAAAATAAATATTCTTCACGGTCAGATGCGGTGGAACAGTTGACTGTAATTACCAAAGTTTCAAGTTTAGTTTTTCTCTTTAGTTTCGAAAAAACAAGTTTGCTGAAAGAGAAATGCTCTTACTACACCAGGAAAGAATTCATCTAAAACTGCCTGCCTAGATCTGAGGGAGCTCTTTAGCAGAATACCCCGAATGCAAAGATTGAACCATTTTTGCGTGACTTACCCAACAACCCCCCCAGGTTTCATGTTTGTGTATCACTCTCAATAAAGGTGTAAATGCTAAAAGATTAAAAATGCTCTTGATTTTATAGCTCCAGGAGTTTCTTAAAGGTTTGCAAGGCCCACATAACCCAGCCTCACTTCATTACATTCACCTGGGGAAAAACAAAGCTTATGATCCACTAGATGCTTTTTTTAAATCTGTTTTAACTAAATGCTGTTATTACGTTTTCATAGCAGCGGATTCATTTACCTGTGTATCTGTTCTCTTGCAGACAAGCCGGAAAACTACGACGTGTGGTACGAGAGCCGGTTTGAGGAGTGCGACCGGGAGGCCTGTCTGTCTTTCTCCAAGGACTCTCTTTGTTCCAGGGTCACTGTGGACCACAACTACTATGCCATATGTCAAAACCTGCTGTCACGGTATGCTACATGGCGGGGCACCACTGGAGGTCTCCTCCACGACCCGCCTGCCCACATAGCCAAAGATGGACAACTCAAGGCTCTGTTGGACGAGTGCACCAAACCCAAAAAACGTTACGGCCGCTTTCAGGCAGCAAAGGACCTGCGCGAATACCTCACACAGCTAGCTGCCGCTTCCTCCTCTGCCATGGCCAGGTAATGAATGGAGTCGGCGTTAGCCTGACGCAATGAGAGACTGAATTCTGTATTTTTGGCTCTGGACTCTTGAGATCCTGGTTCTTGTTCATGATGTCATTTGTTCTCCTTTATGCTTTGGAGCTGGAAGGTGTTAGCTCTTGCATCAGGAAGGGTAAGAATCAAACTTCAAAGCTGATTTCTCAAAGCTGTAGCTTTTACCTTACTTTGCTCCTGTGTAAAAGAGGAATGTGGCGCTATAAAATTCTGGTTAGAACCAGGATGGAGAGGGAATTGAGGTAAATTCTCCCCACCCAAGGTGGGCTGCCATCTCTGGGGGATGGGAAGATGAGAAAGGGCTCTGGTAAACGCATCCTTCACTGGACACAGGCTTACACAAACCAGAGCGTCCAAGTGGCCGCGGCAACATGACATAGCCCCGACCACGTCGATCCTCCTGCCATTCCTCAGTCCATCCGAACTGTTGTGTTTGATCGTAACACTAATTTCTCTTGTTTAAATTTGCTGTTCTTTTCAAAACTGAATCCAAGTTTAAGTTTTTCTTTTATTTTTTTCCTTCCTTTTTTTGCTGTGCCATGGCTTTGCCCCCCTCTGTAGCATTGCTGCAGAGAAGGTGGAAGTAGCATGAATCTGCCGTCTGGCAACAGAAAAGTCCAGGCTGCATCAAGTTTAGAGGATAAACAGAAAGTTTGGAGTTTTCATTTTCATGCAGGATGAAAGGAAAACCCTTGATGTCTGTAGAAGTATAATTCCCTGCTATTCCAAACAATCACCTGATCTCAAAGTTATAGAATTGATGCAATCATCCTGGACTGTCCACCCCCCCCCCCCCCCCCCAAAATCGTTCCCTTTTAATGGGGCCAGTGAGCTTGAGACAGCTGTTTTTAGGAAAAAGAAGATACAAATTGGACATTGGTGGGTCTCTTGATGCAGATTTGCCTATACCAAAGAGGCTAGTTGTAAAATTAGGAATTCTAAGCAGTACAGAGTTATATTTTTGGTTCCCCACCAGAGCTGTCCAGAAAAACTTTAATGTGTACACACATCTTATGTGAGCTGTCAGGCCTGCATACTGATTCTCCTCTCCTAAGAACCAAAACTCTAGGCAGATCTAAGGCATAAATTAGCCATATTAAATGTCACAAAACCCCCTCTGCTTTGTTAGCATCTTGATAGGATAAATCTTTTTTTTCCAAAGTTGATAAAAGTGAATAGTAGTGGCCTCTTCTTTCAGATTCTGTTTTTTTTTTTTTTTTTTTTTTTTAAATATCTGTAATTATAAATGAATTCTTCTGTGCTATGCTCCCACTAATGTTGACTTCAGTAAGCTCCATCTAGCCAACGGTACAAAAAGCAATGAAGATAACCAAATTACTTCTTTGCTCCAGAAATGGCTTCTGACCTGCACTTTTTGAATCCCAGAAATGTCTGCTGAATATTTAAACACTCGGCACCACTTAGAGGTTGGGTTGATTTTACACTTGGTGGGCCAACAAATTAAAGCGTAATGAGCGTAGGATCAGCTGGTAATGCATTGTGAGAGATCTTTCTTTAAAAAACAAAAACAAAAAAAAAAATCAAATAAACCCGTCTCTGGCTCCATATGTTTTATATGTCAACTGTTTTGATGTTGTGAATCAGATGCCCAGTGGAGTGTTGTGTAGCACAGTCAACAGACAGGCGAATAATCAAAAGTGAGCCACTCCACCTGTGGGGAAAGGAGAAAGCACAGCAGTTTTTGTTTGTTTTTGTTTGTTTATTTTTTGGCCTTCTCTGAGACCTGGAGAGCTGATGTGACCTTTTGCCAGTTTGGAAAAGCAATAAAGACAAGTTTGGCTAATGGATTTTTGTTTCTGAACCCCCTTCTCTTTTGTTGTGTCAGCTGTATTTCTGTTTCCCCGAGTCTGGAGGATGGTCAACTTGGAAGGATTTGTTCATGCGTAACTAACTGTCCTCTTTTTGTACTGTAATATATTTTTTCTTTTGAGTATTATATCAGCATTGTCTGATTTTTCCTGTGCCTTTCATTCAAAAGTTGTATTTACAACTTTTAGTGGGTTTAAATATTAAAATAAATGAAGATCTATATATAGATATATACACACTTATGCTCTGCGTGGCCTCTCTTTGATTCTGCCTTAATTTTCCTTTCATTAATTCCCATCTATTTATCTTGCAGGTGATTTGGCTGTGGCTCATATTGCCTTTTTTTTTTTTTTTTTTAATTTTTTTTTTTTTTTATAAATTTGATTCACTGTGGCACAGCTGGATATCGGTGTTTGCCAATTCCCTTTCCTTTTTTCTCATTCCTCCTTCTTGGTTTTGATCTTTCCTTTTGTTGTGCTCTCCACTCAACTGCGGATGCAAATCCTCGTCTTTTATCTACGTTTGAATAGATTGTTTTTGAAATAGTTTACTATAGCTACGAATTCTTTTGTGAAACGTTTATAAGGACGTTAGATTGCTCAAAATAAGCCATTCATGGAGGAGGGCTGTACTTGTTTAAATACATGACACAGAATTTTCAAATATACTCATCACCACTTGGAGTTTTTAGTTTTTTATTTTTTATCATAAGTCTCTCCTCCTCATTGTATTTATGTGTAGTATATTTTTAGTGTGTGTGTGACTGTGTGAGTGTGGTTTTTGCTAATTCAATAGCTCTTCTGAGTCTCTCTGTCTATCTTGAGCCTGCTCATGCTTGTAGCATAAAAGCCTGTGGTGGAACAAAGTAGTGCTCGAGCCATAACCAAAATTAGAAGCTACATGACTGACACTCTTTGCCACTCTTCCTCTTCCCCTCTCTCTCTTTCTTTATTTCTTCACGGTCATTTTTCCACCTCTTCCCTTCTCCTTCTCCTCTGTAATTGTGCTTCTCTTTGACACACCCGCTGGTTTGTGTGGAGAGCTGATGTCACACTCATTGTGGTGAAGTGCTGTTTAGCCCTCCGTGCTGTAGCTACACTTACTCCAGCTGATGAATGGCTCCGGGGTTGGCTGGCTATAAGAAAACACCACAGAAAAATGAATGGGGCACCAGGCGCTCAACTGCTGCCCCTCTAAGTTTAAATAAACATGAGGCTATTTCAGCGTGCAGCCACCAGGGATTCTAGACACTGGACATGGAGAGGAGGAAGGTGGTCGTGTCGGAGGGGGGAAATTGAAACAATATGGTTTTGCAGAAAAAGCAAACTTCTTGTCCTCCAACTACAGCAAATAAATAAAACCCTCACTGCATTATCCAATTTGCTGTGAGTAAGCTTGCTTCCAAAAACTGCAGCCCAAGTTGTCAAAGTGAAAGCAGAGGAAAGAGCAGCTTCTCTTTGTGTGTGTGCATGTGTGCGTGCGCACTCTGTTTTGAAGCTTTGCAGCCACTATCCAAAAGGGAGACTAGATATTGTTGTAATTCACCTGCCAGTCATTGAGCGGGATGGGTAGCGTCACAAATGGGTAGGAAATAAATGTGCTGTCATGTGACTACCTTTGCAATATCACCAGGCTCTTTGCAAATCCAAAGCATTTTGAAATCCACCCCCGAATTCCCGCTTATCAGCACGGGGGAAGTTTGAAAGGCAGAGGTGGAAAGTATTGTATAGTGTTCAGCAGTCGCATTATCTAAATCTCTACATGACTTTAGCCGCGCCTGTCATATTCCAAACCTGGCAAACTGCTGATATCTTATTCAGGTCATAAACTGAAAGAGAAGGAGCGGGGGGGGAGTGAGAGAACTACCATATGTTTGATTACAGCAACAGAGAGGATGAAAAATGAGCAATGACCAAAAAAACTTTGTTCGTCGCCGTTACTCATTCTAACCTGATGTAAAGTCTATTTCATGCTCTGGCAGGCCACAGGGACAGGCAGCCATTTTTAGAACCAGAATGACCCACATATATTTTTTTTCTTATACTAGTAGGGGGTTAGGTATAGTTAGGGCTAGGGGTTGGTTATCAGCAGAACGTGTGAAGTTGTGTCACTCACCCGTGTGCACGTGGCCTGCTGTTTTGGGCCTCTTCCGGGTTGTGATGGGACTCGGGAGAGTGTTCTGAAGAGTCTTTGTGAGCGCCTCCTGGAAAATCATCACTAATGCAACACAAGAGTTGCTAGAAGCAATGTTCCTCTCGGGCTGCTTACATCCCTTCAACATGGTTGTGTCACTCTCACATCTAATGCCTCATTTAGATAGCACTCTGGTTCCAGGGGTTTTCTTTTTTTTTTTTTTAAAGCTGTCGCACACTTCAGCCCAGCACAAAATCCACAGTGGAAGCTATGTGTTGTTTGAAAATGCAGCTCAAAGAAGCTTTGACGAAGACCAAAAGGAAGGCGTCGCGGGAATCTAGACGCTCTAATGTTTTGTAAGTCAACCTGGTTTTTAAGTTTTGATCTGCTATTTATGTGCATTTGACATCAGAAGCACTTCGAGACAGAATTTGTTCAGAAAGAGGAGAGCGTGAACGAACGTGGCTCTCAAACTTTTTCTTGGGTTTCAGAAAATGCCGAAGAAAAGTCGATGCCTGGCATCCCACAGTTTTTATTGATTGTTACCAATTTAAAAAAAAAAAAAAAAAAAAAAAAGGATCCTAGCTGAATTTAAGATGGATAAAGGTCAGCACCATAGAATCGGCAAACTGTTCCCTAAAATGTCACGTGCATTTAGCTTAGTTTTACCTTATGTATTTTCTCCTTGTCTTGTGGCCCACTCCACTGATTGAGAGCCACTGCTGCCGTTCTCAATACTGATTCATTCAGTGGTTTTCCAATCTTTTGTCCACTTTTCACGAGCCCATCTGAGTCCTGTTTTTAGGACCCTGGTTCTGGGGCTGCTCCGTCTCTGGGCTGGAGCCCTGGCTGGGCCTTGGGGGCTTGGGTCCTGGTTGGTGTGTTGCCGGGGTTGTGGGCGGGTGGGTGTATGGGGGCCCAGCCCTGGCGCAGGGTGCCGCCAGTGCATCGAGCCACCTGGGGGGCTCTTCAACTGGTGGGGGAGGCTGTTAAATCGTGCAGGAGGTCTCCTCTCTTCAGGAACTCACTCTGCAGGAGGGGGAGTTATAGGAGAGGTGGAGGAAGATCTCAGCCTGGGCGTCTATTGTCTTGTGTAGTCTGGAAGATGAGCGGATGATGGGGTGGGTGCAGTTTTCTCTGTGGTGGGGGTCGGGTGGGCTGTCCCGGGCTCTGTGGGGCCGGACGGCGCTGCTGAATTGGGCCCCCTTTCCCTGGCGGGTTGCAGAGTATGGGGGTGCCTACTGGGGTCAGCGGGGGAGCTGGCACCAGGGAGGGGTCACTTGCCCCTCCCTTCATTCCTTCCCCATCTCCAGCTGTTTCCCTCTTCCCGCTCCACCACAATCACCCACACATGCAGGGCCTTGGGGTAAAGATGTGTCACCAGGGTGCAGGGAAGGCATCCCCCCCACGTTGGGTGAGTGTTGAGTAATTGCATATGAGAGCATGAGGGTGGGAATGGATGTTTGTGTCTGTGTGTGCCTGTATGTCTGCGTCTATATGTCAGGTTGGGTACCAGACGCCACCTCTCTGGGGACATCTCAGGTCCTCCAAGGTATGGAGGCCTATCTCCTCCCACCACTTCCCCTGCCAGTGGCAGACGCCCTCAGACATCGGTGCATTGGTGGTTCTTTGTGTCCGGGGGTGGGCGTCCGGGTATACACCGGCTCACTCCTTGGTGGCTGCTTGTCGGGGCCTGGGGCTCGCTCGGGCCACTTTGGGGGTGGGGTGCCCTCAACCTCTCGGCCTGGGGCTCGGTCACTCAGGCACAGCTGGCTGCCGGCGGAGCTCACGGGCACGTCACTGCAACCCCCCCTGGCTTCTGCTCCGCGGCTGCTGAGTGAGCCCTCATCTGGGGCTCTCCTCAGCTCTTTCTGGGATAGTGGTGCGGCTGCCCCTCTGGTCTTCCTTGGTCTCTTGTGTTCTGAGGGCCTCTGGATGTCTGGAGTCTTGATCTCCTCCGTACCTGCTTCATGCCCTGGAGGACGGGGCTGTGGCCCCCCCACACCCTCTAGCAGATCATTACATGAAGGAACCTTTTAAATACAAGCGCGCTCATGCTCATGTGTACACACGGGTGCTCACACACACAAACTACACCCTTTTTTGGCTCCTACCTCAAAGCACACTGCGCTGTCGATCTTACGTGCTGCACAATAATGTTTAATATTTAGTATTTACTGTTACTGTATATTCCCATATATCATCGTGATGTTGTCTATTATGTTGCTTTTTTTTTTTTTTTTTTTTTTTTTTTTTTTCTTCTGCTTGTTTTCTCTTTTTTCTTTCTCAACAGGTGATCCAGGTGATTGATATGTATTTTTTGTCTGCTTATTTTGTTGGTTTTTGTTTTTTGCCCTTGTCCATCTTCCTCACTGTTTTTCTTTCCCTCTTTCTTTCTCCCTTTTCTTTTCCCCAGTCAAGTCTGTCCCGTATTTAGCAAGTGAAAATAAAATAAAATAAACAATAAAAGGCGAATCAAATAGACCATTACGGCAAGGCTGGGATTGTCCATTTGGTAAAGTAAATCCGTTGGGCATCTTTCTTCGCCTTTAGACAATAATTCTGATTGCAAATAAGCCAAACGGGACAGGCAAAAAAAATAAATAAATAAAAGGAAATGATGACATCCATTGTGGTCATCTGCTGCTGTAGCCCATCTGTTTCAAGGTTTAAAGTACTGTGCTCTTGGAGATGCTTTTCTGCATACCTCGGTTGTAGCGAGTGGTTATTTGTGTTACTGCTGTCTTCGTATCCACTCAAAGCAGACTGGCTGCTCTCCTCTGCCTCCCTGGGTATCTTCTCTATGCTGGATTATTTTCTGTAAATCCCAGATATGACTGTGTAGGAAAATCTCCATACAGCAGCAGTTTCTGAAACACTCAAACCAGCTTGCCTGCCACCAGCAAAAAGGCCAGTTTCAAAATCTCTTAAATTACTTTTTCTTCACCATTTCTAATGGTCTGTTTGAACTTCAGCAGGTCATTTTTCATCTTTTTATCCCAATGCTTAGCTGACAATTTGAATTAAAAAAGTCTCTAATTTTGAAATCAGTTTTGTTAGCAATTTAGCATATTAGCAGTAATTTTAGCAAATTATTGCTACTGTATTTTTTCACCTTTTTACCAATAGTTGTCTACTTTAATCATTTACTATTACTTTATGCTTACTTTTATGCTCACGTCTATAGGACTACCAGTTATTTAAATAATTTGTCATTTCTGAGTAGTCTTCTTTTGGGTAATTGTACCACTGGTTGGGATTGACATCCTAAACCGTTACCTTTTAAGTGATGCTCACACCATACTTCGAAATGTTGATACAAGAAAGCATGGAGCAGAATTTGATAATACTGACATGAATCAAATTTTAAATATATTAGGGGTGCAACGATACACAAAATTCACGGTTTGGTTTGGTTCGATACTTTGGTGTCACGGTTCGATATTTTTTCGATACAAAAAATGTTCATGCCTTTTTAATTTGTCATTTATTAAAATTATAATATATATTTTAATATAATATATTTTAGTACAGTTTTAAATTTAATTTTGCTAAAACAACAAAACAATAATAAAACTATCTGATCGAGAAATCACTCATCTTTGGAAAAGAGAGTTTATTACAGAGAAACGTCTCTTTTTAACAGGTTAACAAGCTAACTGCACTAACACACTGGCACATCCGACATACTGTTTTAGTTTTGTCCATGACGCGCTTACCATCAGGATCATGCTTCACATGAAAACCAAGATAGTTGCAAACACCAGATCTGAATGAGGGTGGGGGAGGTTCAATTTCGGGTAGCGTTGAGGCAGTTGCTATGTTGCAACGAGCTTAGCTTCTGTCTTGCTAGCTTGCGCTGCGCTCAGTGGATCTGCACTCGACAGTGCAGCCTAGGCGGAGTAGTCGAACGCAGATCCACTGAGCGCTCAACACAGACAGCATCGTCAGAAGAAAAGTTAATAAAATAAATAAATAATTTTGTATTGTTCGATACATATGCGTACCAAACCGAAAGCACTGTATCGAACGATTCAATATCAATACGAGTATTGTTGCACCCCTAATATATGTATATTCTCATTTATCCTGATTTTAACTTGGTTCCCTTGAAGTTAAAGAGAAATGGCTTGAATTAACTGTGAATTAATCATATTGGCCCAGTGCTTTATATTCAGCTGAATGCTAATTAACACTGTGTCAGCTGTTGAATAGGTCTTGCAATAAGCAGTTTGATATGCAAGTTTTCAAAAGAACACCAGGCAACCAACGGAGCTTCAAAGAGGACAAATCATGAGTCGAAATCGGGAAAAATATTTTTTTCTTTTTTAGAATTGCTCAATTTCCCGAAAAGAACTGTCTGGAAAGTCATTACAACACAGGCCGCCTGAGACGAGCTGCATTCACAAAGTGGAATAGCGGCCACAAGTTGAAACTACCCAACAGAGAAAATATAAAGCTGCTAATCTGCATGCAATTCAATATTACTCAGTGTTATAACAGTGTTTAAAACGTGATCATATGGCTTTAGTTTCCATGACTTTAATGTAAAAAGTGGATTGCTAGCAGATATGACCCCTCTGCCACTTTAATTCGTTTTTTGTTTTTTTTTGTTTTTTTTAAAGGCCACTTTAATTCCTAAACTATCCTTTCCCCTTTATTTATTTTCCAGCTGTGGAAAAGTTCACGCCTCCCACCTGCACACCTACCGTTGCCCATTTGTCTCATACTTGGCGCCTTCAACCTAAACACGCAAACAAAATGAGCCCTTGCTACGATTCCCTGTCCCAGCTGTTGGGAAGGAGGTCAGTGGCACTATCAGAGCCGCTTATCCAGCAAGACACCAGCGTGTTCACAATCCCATTACCCACCCATGCAGCAGTTTAAATGCACATTATCCTCTGCCTTGGAGGGGCTTGCTCGGACAAATGAGAAACTCAACACCACTCCCCCCTCAGCCCACCCCCCCACCCCCACCCAATCTCCCCAGGCACATTAGTTGACACCCAGGGCTGTGATTATAAACATCATTTATTCAGCAGACTCACTTATCCAGGCATGCATTCATCCCTTCTAAAGACAAATATTATCCACCGTGCACAAAGATCAGTACGAGCACCAGCAGTCTAGATACCGGAGGATGCCAATCGCGTTTCCAAGCCCAATAAATCAAATTTTGATGTGCACATCTGTTCAAAATCATCGCTTTATTCCATTGTATTTTTTTTCTCAGGCTGTCTGCAGTGAAGCTCGGATAAGATTTTTTTTTTTTCTTCAAATCTTATCCCTTGCCATATGGTATGCTGTGACAAGATGTAATAAGCATTTAACAAGTTGGAGATTATGCTAGGTGACATTTGCACTGATTGTGATAACTGTTCATGCTTCCACTTCAGAGGCAGGGTACAGAATTTTGGCAGGGAGGGAAGTCAGCACAAAACAGCAACCTAGATAAGACAAATGATATATCTCTGAATAACATGGAGAGAAAATGTACGTCCTGATATAGCAGTAGGTCCACTGCTTGCCCTTCTCCAGTCCTCGCTTAGTTGAAGCGCCTTTGATCCCTTTCACTCCAGAGCTGGAGGAAGGACAGCATATCTGATGTGAGCCTGGACCGAGGTCCTTAACACTCTCTCTGGGATATATTTACAACTTTGTGACCTCACATGGCATCTCCACTATGCCTGTGAAAAGCAGTGCTAAAATCCTTGGCGCTATTCACATTTGCCCTACAGGCAGCTCCGCAACTGTAGTCAAACTTACTCTGGAGGCATCCATCACTTAGTGACACGCGAGTGGACAAAATTTTCCCCTGATGACTGCTCCCCTCGTTGAGTGACATTTGACTAAAGCTGATAACACGATGGAAAGTTTCACCCTGGATTACGTCCCACTTGCTGAACTTTCCGGTTGGGCTCGGAAAAGCAATTAAAAGTATGCAGGTAGTACAAGAGCAGATAACAGAGATGCAAAACGGCCACCATCTTTCACCATGCTTTCACGCTGTGATGGAAGTTATTTTTCTTTCTCACTTTCAGTGGAGCAGAGTGACCAGGGATGATGAGAAAACACTCATCTGCGCTTGTTTTCAATCACCAGGCATTTATTTCATGAACAACAGTTCCTCTCTGACAAGAGCAATATGGATGAAAAGTTGATTACAGTTATTTAAAGGTTTCCATCTTTCTACAGCTTTGATTGGAAGCACTACAGGAGTAAATGTTACATAAAAGAACATGCTTGAATAAATACTAGACACATCGATCATTAGGGTCGATACTGAGCTCTGAGGCGATTTTACTTTCTTCAGCTTGTGATTAATGCCACTGATATTTTCTTTTTTTCCCCTCTTTTTTTTTTTCTTTTTTTTTTTTCCACTGATATTTTCTACTCAAATCAAAGAGGCAACACATAAAACATCCTATATTGTATACTTACAACAGAGTCTTTTGCACATCTGCAATTAAATTATAGGAATTTTCCACTGTCACTGCTGTGTGCACCAAACAGTTGCTCACACACTCTAAATGGTAACAAAGGCTTGGCTGGACAAAACATCCTGCTATTGTCTGAATGTTTGGCTTGTCTCAAAAAGAAAGATGAAGGATGAGATTTGGTGGGGGGAAAAAAAGAAAAATTCTTTTCAGCAGCTGTCTCGTCCATTTGTTGGGGTCAGACCTCTAGCTTTTATATTCAGCCTCCGCTCCAATCTCATGTCTTCCCACTGACAAGTCTAACACTTTGTGGCTTGTGGAATTTGCTACAGATGAGAACTAGCATGTAGCACACGTTTACGCCATGCCTATGCCCAACATGCTGACAGAGACGCCGAACAACTCTGTTACTGCCCCGCGAAGGGATTGAGCAGACGTCAAAGCAGCCAACGAGCAACGACAGACAATTATTTCCACACTTTACCCAGTCAGCCGCTGCTACGCTGAGATTGTGGCTTGCATGTGCAAGCAGATCACTCCAGAGAAACTGCACCACAAGCATTTCAAAGCTGTCGTCTGAATGCTTAGACGTGATACACAAGGCCTACTGCAGGCTGGACAGCAATTTATTGAGTAGTTATGATGTTCGGCTGCCAAGTTTTGACTTTGAGACAGAAAAGCAGAGTACGGGTGGGTCCACAGACAAAACATAACTGCTGCTGTCTCACAGTCCATACATTCATTTTATTGTTTCCTTTAGATTTTGAAAAAATATCACAGGGAATCAAATAGATTTTTCCATCCATCCACCAAATTTCTTGTCCAATTCAGGGTCAGCTGTCATTGGGCGAAATGCAGGGTACACCGTAGACAGGCCACCAGTCTACAGCAGGGCTTTAAATAGTTCTTTTTACTTGCAATCAGTTCTTCAGCATAATAATACACGGTCTACAACTGAGGTCCACGTAGATTCTTTTTAAAAGTTAAAGAACAATGGGCCAGGTAAGAGTTCAGCACAGAAGAAAAAAATACAAAAGTTTCATCTTGTATGTGGCGTACCGTAGAATCTGTAGAGCGGCCAATTAATTTGGGTAACAAAAAGAAAATGAAAGGTGCTGAAAGCAACTACAGACATCACTGAGATGGGTAATTAGGATAATACTTAATGGGGTATCTATGCCTGGCTGTTAGTTATAAATGTGTTCTGATTGCGTTTTACATGTTAAATGTTAAAGTTCCCTTTTATGCATGCAAGGCTGGACAGCGCTGGGTACAATTATGCAGATTAAATACTGGTTTTCAGTATTCATTCTCAGGTTTTCTACATGAATAAATCCTTTGTTGCAAATGCCTTCACATGACATGAAAGATTAATGATTTATTTTTTTTTTTACTCACCAGTTGCAAAGGTTCTTACTTGAGAGTCAGGAAATATGGAAATCGGAAAATAATGTTATGAATTTGAGCTGATTGATATTATGAACTTTAAAACTGACTTTGTAAATGGCTCTTTTTTAAAAAAAATAAATCTGTGGTCAGCATTTCCAGATCATTACGATTTATAACAGACAATGTTAGGTCTGCATGGTTTCAAGCAGTATGCATTGAGTTTAGCAAGTACTTGTATATATCTGATACCCGGTATATTAAACAGCTTGTTAATGCATATATTTGATCAGCCAGTCACATGGAAGCAACTCAGAGCATTTAGGCATGTATGATCTGCTGCAGTTCTGGCACAGACTGGCACATTTATTTCTAAGGTTTACAGAGAAAGGCCTGAAAAAGAGAAAATATCCAGCGAGCAGCAGTTGTCTGGGAGAAAATGTCTTGTTGATGCCAGAGGTCAGAGGAGAATTGCCAGACTGCTTCGAGCTGACAGGGAGGCAACAGTAACCCAAATAACAGCATGAAAGCATGGGTTCATCCTGCCTTGTATCAACGGTTCAGGCTGCTGCTGCTGGTGAGGATTTTTTTGGCACACTTTGGGCCCCATAGTACCAAGTGAGCATCATTTAAACATCACAGCCCACCTGAGCATTGTTGCTGACCACTCAGAGATGGCTGCTTCCAACAGGATAACATGCCATGTCACAAAGCTCAGATCATCTCAAACTGTTTTTTTGAACACAAAAAAGATTTCACTGTAATGGTCTCTAATAGCCTCCACCATCACCAGATTTCAAACCAGTACCTTTGGGATGTGGTGGACCGAGAAAATAACATCATTGGTTGTGTAACAGACAAACCATCAGCAGCTGTGTGATCTGAGAGGAGTGTTCCCATCACCTTGTTGAATCTGTGCTATGAAGAATTAATGCAGTTAATAAAGTAAACTTGTTACTAGCTAAGTATACCCCCAAAAGAAAAAAAAGTGTCTGCTGAGTGTAGTTTGTAATGTGCACGGTGGCCTCTTATTTAAACACTTTCCAAACCACTTCTATATGCAATTGAAAACTGCACACACTGGCTGGCTTATAATAATGCTTTAATAATGACCTAGCTTTTCTCCAGGCAAAGATGCATTCCACACATCCTATATTATTTTATCAGGCTACAGAGTAAAGGGAAAAACAAATTTGATGTCAGCCATTTTCCCTGATGTGTGGAAGCTGTTCTGTTCAGCTTCTGCTCTGTATTAGATTTGGATAAAGTAACAAAGCCACCCCAGCCAAACACATTGGTTCACCCTTATCCGGAACGCATTCTCTCTCCACGACGAAGCATAAATCAAAGCTTTGCATCTTGCTTGTCTATGTACGATAGGAAGCAACAACAGCAAGAAAAAATGTCCTCATTTTGTATAGTGCTATAGCTCTGTGCATTACAAGAACAATGCTGCAGCTGTAGCCTTTCAGTCTTAGTATGTTACCACATACGTAGCCATCGGGTGAATCAGTGTTATCATAATCAGTTAGGAACCTGATGATGAATTAATCATTTCAGAAAGTAGATTTGGAGGTGTGGGTGTAGAAATGAGAAGATTTTTTTTTCTTTTTCTACCTGTGAAATCAAAGACCAATTTTAAATAAATAAGTGAAAGCAGCTGATCTGCCAGTAAGATCTTTCAGAGAATTCCCGCTAATCTCTAAAGTGTGTCTTACAAGGAAGATTGAGTGCAGCTTCTGCTCCTGCCTGCTGTGGTGGTGTCACATGACACTGTTGCACCGCTAAGAGGTGAAGAGGCAAGTGACAAAGGTATAGAGTATATTTCATGCATTTACTAGGAGTTCGGAGTCTGTGAGCGTATTTTCACGGTTACTGGTCATGAAAAGCCCTAAAAAGACAGATATAAATGAAAAGTTGAGGAGAAGCTAATTTAACAGAGCAAATAGAGGAGAAACATTTCACAGGATTACAGTGTTTTTGGTGGCATACTGTCATTACTGCACTGCTATTGTAGAAGTGTGCATCTAATTCCTCACCATCATAAATTATCCATTCAATAGCTCAATCTACAGCTCAGCATAGCATTTGCTTAATTTTACTTTAGGGTTCCTCCTCGTGTCTATAAGTGTCTATACATTCATGCATAATAGATGCAGAAGGCTTTATTTGTTAAAGTAGATCCCGGGTTAGTTGTCGAGGAAGCTCCAAATGCCTCAAGGGTCTCTGACCAATTTAATTGTGGAGTGTGTGTGTGTGTGTGTGATTGAGAGATGGGAATAAATATGGCCTATTTTCTTTGTAGCATCATTAAAAAAACATTAAAAAAACATTAAACCTGGGAGCCACTCTGATTTGAATCTCCACCAGAGACGGAAAAACCAATCCGATTACTGTAGCCAAAACCAGAAGCCAAATCTTTTTCCCCACATTTCATTCCTGCTCCTGCACTTTTTACAAGGGGAAAAGTGAACCAATGCTTCAAACTGTATTAACCCACTTATTTACCTGCTGTAGAGGTTAACAAGCTTAGATCCACAGTTATGACATGATGTGAACTAACAATATGCTGAATATACTGAAGAGTTTGGGGAATAAGATGCATCAGTTTCCCATCTGGAACTGACTGCTGACAGGTTCAGATTATGAACAAATGCCTGATACAGCAGGCAGTATAGTAGCTGCGTGTCCGCTAATCTTTTGTATTTGGGGGTTATGACAAAATGAGTTCACAACACAGCTCTTCAAATGACCAGAACTGTTTTCCCCCTCCTTTTTGAACTGGCAAATAAAAAATTCTACTCACACCCTGCAACGATTGATGAGGGGACTGAAGGGTATCGTCAGGAAGACGCTTGGAGGAGATGAAATCTAATGCTGAAATAAAACAGCACAAAGGATTAGATGTGGCTAGGTACTGTGCAATTGCAGGAACAAAAGGATTAGCCAAAGAGAGGGATGTGGGTCACAGCCGGCAGACAGTGAAACTAGCCAGTCAACCGGCCCTGAGGCCTTCCCATAATCCACCATGGATAGCCAGGATGGTGGAGGCCATGTGTGAGCAGGAGGAAAGGAGAGGGAGGGTGAGTGGAGAGGTGTCATTTGAGTCAGGGCTACAGTGAGCTTTATATAGGCTTAAGTCAGGGCTGTGTGGCCTTTACAGGGGAGCATATAACGTGTTTGTTTTCACACCTTTCTAAATTATTCACATGGCACAACTCCCCTCAGCTTTTCATTCAATATTTCTGAAGGGTTTCAATTTCCTGGGTCGTGCACTTTGACCTACATCCCAGAGGATAAGTCACTGAAGAGGATTATGCCACATTAAGCAATTTGTTAACCCTGCAGCAGTGAACAAACCTTAGCATGACAAAAATGGGTGCATTAAATTAAATACATCTAGCTTCATAATAAAAGCTTGTCACTTCTAGGGACAAAGCAGAAACAAAGGTGGGTACAACCCGTGTCTTTAGCTTCTGTTGCTATCAGAGGATAAATGGGGGTAGATGATATCATGATGCAATAATTGCTGTGACATGACCTCTTCACAAGCCTCAAAAGTCACAGCTTTTCTTCAAAGACAGGAAGTAAGATGGGGCTACAGATCTGATAGGTTGCCAAAGCTGAAAGCGGCCACAGAAACAACGTCCTCTTTATCTGATGGGACTCGCTGACCTACATCTCCTTCAGACAGACATCTGTTAACTTCCAGTTCCTCCCTGTGCCAAAGTGGAAAGCACCTATTACTTTGATAAACCACTTTTGCAGCAGTCTTTGCAGCTACTGTAACTATGAATGTTCAGGTGGAATATTACTTTCTGTAGTCCGGAGAAATGTGTATCAGGGGGGATTTTTTGCTGAGGAATTTATTCAAATGTTAACATCTGCAGCGCGGGGATAATTACAAAGATTCATGGTGGCACGTGGCACAGTCAGGAGAACGGGACAGAAGGAGAAAAGATGATTATTGTTATAGTATCCTCTAAAAAGAGTGGTGTGTTCAGTCTTGTGCTCTAAACCCTAGAGGTCAGAGTATAAGAAAGAGGATTACAAACCAGGAGCCAAGTAGATTAAACAGCGGCTGACTCTAGAGTGTCCTGTCTAAACTCATTCCTTCATCCTAACTCAGGATCAACATGCACAGTGATTACAAAACGGTTACAATGATTACTGCAGGTCATATTCTGAAGAAGTTACATTGTGTAAGGAGTTCATCTGTGTGTGCTTGGAGCTGCATCGGTGACTGCTCGCTCTTGAGCAATCAACCAGCCATAATCAAAAAGAACTAGAAGCTCAAAGAGAACAATCAACCAATGCACGTCTGCCACGTCGCCATGGCCTGATTGTGCCCCAGTGATCGTGCAATCAGTGGCTATAAATAGCCACTGGTCATCGCTGGAGTATCTAAAAATGTCTATAAGCATCATCAAAAAAGTGGACTGATGTCTAAAAAAATACATTTTTTAATTAAAGAGACGCCATACGAATAAGATTGTGGGGCTTTGCTTGGTAGACAGGCTCTTTCAAAACGAGCTTAGCCCTGACCCTTCCATCCCTTAAAAATGTAGACTTTTATTTCCAAAAGTTGAGAAAAAGTAGTTTCCAACCAACGTTTAGAAGGTGTAACAGCACATAATATTTCACCAAGTTTCAGTTTGGTTATTGTCCCCCTACTGAAACAGCACTTCTTTTTCTTTTTAAATATGCTGCATATTTGAATAGAGATGGAGGTAAATATTCGGCTCGTACTGTTGGATCTTTCTGTTGCCTTTGACACAGTTGATCTTTATATCCTGACTGACACTTTGAACGTGAGTTGGCATCTCTGGGTCCGCTATGGATTGGTTCTCTTTCTATCGCTCTCACGGGAGCTTGTCAGCCTCTGCTGCTAATTTCATATCCCCTTCCACCACTTCATCTTGTGCTGTGGTCCACGGTTCGGTCCTGAGACTTTGTCTGCTGTGTGTATGCTTCCACTTCAGTGACTGAAGACATCTCTTAGCGTTGCTGCGTAGATGTTATCCAGCTGTACATGCCAAACTTGTCCCCATGGTAATTGAGAATATTGGACCCATTTCATCTTCAGTCCTTCCCAACTGTGAGAAATGTAGGTGTTACTTTTCATCAGCCACTCCGTTTTGATAAACATGTTGGTTATCTTGCACAAACTTATTTTTATCATCTGAGGAATATTTTCTGTCTTAACCCTTTAAAGTCAAGTGTATAGCATATTTGATATATGAGTTTTTGAGACTCCAGTGTGACGAAATAAACTGCACAATACATTTTTAAGCAATAAATGACAAAAAATTATACGTGCAGCAAACATGATACAATATCTGCAAATAAATCTTTAATTTCTTTTTTTTTTATTTGTCAGAAGGTTCAATAAAGACTGAATTTACTGGCAATTATTATTATATCATGGGTCAGGCTTTAAATATTTAAATAGAAATGTTTTTGTTTAATCAGCTACTCGATTATTGCGATTCGTTATTCCTTTGCATGAGCATATTATCCCCGGATCAGTTACAAATGGTTCAGAATGCTGCTGTGAGGCTTCTCAAAGGACCTCTAAAATTGGTCCCATGTGACAACAATTACACTGGCTGCCTATAAACCTCAGGGCTCAATTTAAGATTTTGGTGATCACGTTCAAAGCTCTTCACGGTCAGATGCCTCATATGTTTGTGAACTTCTACATCCATATGTAACTACCAGGTCTTTGAGCTCAAACTGATTAGTGCTTGTAGATGGTACCTTGGACCAGGTTAAGGCTCCCAGACTGTGGAAATCCCTTCTGCAGTCTGGATTCTAATTGGACTTAAGATTTGTGGATGCTACTGAGACCTTTAAATAGAAGCCCAAGACCCACCTGTGCAGGCCTGATTTTGTTCAGTTTTATCCACTTATACCCTTTAAGTATAAAATATCTTACTTTTATTCTTGAAAAGTGCAAAATAAATTACCTTTACTTCCTTCTACAAACCATTTTTGGGGGTCTGGGGGTGGAATTAGACTTTTTAAAAATGTATTTATTTTTGCATTTTCTAGTTGGATATTGTTTTGGCAGTTTTGCACTTTGGTTTATCCGAGTGGGAGTGTGCAGAAAAATTACCAGGTGGGGTCATGTTTGCAAACCTCTCCCTGGTCACTTGAAAAGTAATTCCATTAATGAATAACTACCACATCGCATGTTTGCTTGTGCACTTAATCGCGCTCTGGCTTGCGTGCTTGTGTGCATGTCAGAGGGCATGGGGAAGTTGATGCATCTGAAATAGGAGGTTGGAGTTGTCCTCTTAGAGGACACAGGAGTCACGCTTAGAAGGATATTTACAGCTTTGAATCAAGCACAGAAGTGATTCAGAGCACTCTAGATGATGGGATATCCTATCCTTCAACTTTGCAATTGAACGGGCTCTGATGAAATGGCACAGAAATGATAGAGAGCATGTATAAACAAAGCAGAACTATATGCCCTGAGGCTGATAACAAGGTTAATAATAGGATAAGATGCTAAAGAATTCCATCTGAACAATCTCTTTATATCCATGTAAGGCCGGTCTCCCCTTAGGATATTCATCTGATGTTACTGTAGTTATCCAGAATCTCTATAAATGACAAAGTGTGACTTCGGCTGGAATGAAATATCATCCAGTATGTAAAGCAGTGGCTCTCTCCATTTCTTTTTCTTCACTTCAGAAGCTGAAAAAAGTTCTGTCTTTCATTTTAATCAATCATTAACATTAAAAAAAGGATCCAAATTGAATTTTAGTGACATAAAGGTCAGCACAACACCACTAGTTTGTTTATTTTCCAGCAAAATTCATACAAATACAATTGAAACCACCTCCATATTCCTCCAACCTGCAGTGGCTTCAAGCCCCACCAGTGGTTCCCACCTCAAGCTGAGAGCCATTAACGGATGCACCCATTGTATTAAACAGTCTACTCATGCAAAAGCAAAGAAGCCATGCATTTCTAATGGAGTCTTGTTGCAAATTTGTTCTAGCATAACTTGTCAGGAAATGAAAGGGTTAAGATATTTAGAAGGGTTATTGTGTATATGGAAAGCAAGTCTGAGCCATGGTAAACACTTCAACACACTCAAGTGACTTCTTATCTAAGCATGGCAAGTGTGAGGGTTCATCTTATTAGACTTTCAGAAATAGACTGGAGTGAATCTCTCCACTCATATGGAGAGATTGGCAGTGCAGTCAGGGAAGTGATTTCAGCACTGCATAGAATTGAATTGCTGGAGGGAGGTTGGTTAAGCAAAGGGTTTAATTTGCTCCGGAGTATGTATTCTCATACTGATACGCCAAAATGTAATTGGAGTCGGTACAAGAGCCGGTCGTTTTCATTTGAGATTTGAGAGTGTTCATTTGAGATTTTTTTTTTCGTGTGAATTGTATCATCTAAACAGTATGTTTTACCCTGTGTGGTGTGCACAGTGGATATCGTACAGTTATCTGATAGGGAAGGTAAATGAACAGCGACTCTGGAGATACAATCTTATCTGGCACGATAATACATGTGTAACATGCAACCACCACATGCAACATCGTGCATTGCACCTAAACCAAAGCCAGATACACATCTGTGGCTTCTGATAGGCTGGGGTCATGACATATGGAGATGAATGTCAGTAAACACCGGTGCACACACTGAGTCGCAGCCACTTCCCACACACCTTTCCCAGTGTGATTCCTGTGTAATGATCTGGGAAGTCTGGATAGCCGTCTGCTTAGCCTCACCACACCGTAGGGTGCTGAGCTGACTGATAGGAAGAGAACAGGGGGACAAGACAGGAGGAGAAGGTTTACTTTTTTCATCCTGGCAACTCTCTGCATCCTGTGCAGAGATGTGAGAAATTAACAAACACCGCCTCCTGCAGAGACTAAAAAAGGTACAAGCAAAAATCCTAATGAATGACGGCAGTTCACTGAACTCGCTAAGGAAATCAGCAGCTGCTGCTAAGATAAGAAACCACAAAAAATCATCTTACTGTGACTTATGTGTGTGATTTCATTCATGGCATCATTAAAAAATAAAAAAAAATAAGCCTTGTTGTGATTGTAGTTTGAACCAATTACATGACTGATACGAATCCCATTATTCTAGCTGAAGAACAAAGAGGAAATTCCTTGAGTTTGCTGATGCAGAAACTCACCCCTCTGTTGTAACTCTCAGTCCCTCTATGAATATTTTATATGCATTGTTACAGTGAAACCAAAGACATTAAGGATAAAAAGGCATCAAGTTGATCTTTTTGTGGGGTCTGGACCCTCAAGACCATTCAGCGGGGTTAAAAAGTCTTTCTGGAACTTGCAGCTGAATTAGTCAACAGTAGCACATAACTGCTGTCTGAAGTAGGCCACTCCTGCTGAGCTGATGTATTTTTGTACTTTGCACTCACATGTAGTCTACTGGTGAAGCTGCTGGTTTAACAGAAGGAGATTTTGTGGTGTGAGTGTTTTTATTTGGCACAGCTAGATAGTAAAAATATAACCACTGATAACTGTTTACACAGTGGAAGGAGTCCTCAGAGGGGTGGAGACTTCTGCCCTTTCTAACGTGAGCCAGTGATGCATAAAGACAGAAGCACACAGTATGATACTATGGGACCCTTTCTCGGATATCATGATTTTTCTTCTCCATTCATAAGAACACGGAGAAGGATGAGGTGAGGGTTTGGAGTAAGAAGCTTTTTGGGAATAGGAGCCATTGTCTCAGGAGAAAAAGAAAAAAAAGTGAGAGAGAAAGTTAAAGAAGAAGAACGGTGGAGGTGGGGTTTCAGATAAAAAGCACAAACCCTGGAGGGCTCTGTAATCCAAAAATGAGAGAGTTGTGACTCTGAGACACTCAATCTGACAAGATGCATTAAAGCAATGGAAGAAAGGGAAGAGGCAAAGCCTGATAAGAGGGCTGCTTCCAGGAAAAAAAAAGACAGAGATGGGATGATGAGCTGGAGATGTGACAAAGGAGACAGTGCTGGAAACCAGCCAACAACAGATCCATGAAACAATAGCATCATCCTGGGCAAAGCACACAATCACTAGGATTAGACTTGTGTGATACACTCTTATTCACTCTATCTCTGTGCTATGAACCTGAAAGGAGCATGTTGTGTTGCTTGATTACAGCCATTCTGAGCATGTCTGTAAATAGTGGGTTCACAACACAGACTGTGAATAAAGGAAAATGCACTCCATTGATGACTATGGTCCTGCTAATGCAAAAGCTTCTTTAACATAAAAAAGTATAAAATCTGAGCAATGTTGTGTAAAATATACAAACAACAAAACAACAACCTAACTCTCAACTTTATACCGATAAAAGTCGGACGAGTGCCACAAGGATTAATACCTTGAGTCCATATCAACAGGAAATTCTAACCGACTTCCAGGAAATTGTGGCTTATTAACAGGAAATCCTACCATTCTAATTGACAATGCATGGCGATATTTTTATAGTACTGGGTGATTAGTGAGCTAACATTTGTCAATTTGTACCAGAAAGTACCGCAAGTATCAGCCTCATCCTTTGCTTGGAAACGTTTGAAGACTTCACAAGAGGACAAAGGTTAAATTCTCTTAAGAGAAGCAAGAAACAAGATTTTGGGTATTTGAACATTTCTACATTTCTCTTGTAATCTGAATACTACTAACCTTGGCTGCATGGATGTAAATGGTCTATATAGAGGGCTTTTTTTTTTTTTAAATCATCTGTATTTGTAAAATATTGATCATTAACCCAGAAAGGCAAAGTGAATAAATGAAACATAGCTTACATGTTCAGTGGTCATAGTTTGCTAAGTCTTGTCAACTGCTTCTGGAAGGAGCCTAAATAAGTAAAGCTTTACATGTGTGTCTAGGTGGATATAGTATCATTTGACATGGTTAACTGGTAGATGATTTCTTTGTTGTAACAATGCTTTTTGGCAAAAAATGTTATGCCACCGGAAAGCCTGTTTACTTCCTCTTAAATGGTGCCACATTTTTAAGGAAATTGCATATGGGAGTTGAGCAGCAGAGTTACCAGATCTTCTCTGCCAATGCCAAACAGCTTATTCTAGTATTGACTCTTGCTTGGTGTGTTTGTTGGATTGGATACATGAACTCTGAAGAAAAGACATATTGTCAATTTAATAATTTATTCATTTAACAACCAGAACTATAGTAGAATGTGTAAGAACCATACATAGCTATAACAGCCTGGCACCTCCTCCTCATGCTGGTCACCAGCTTGGTCACACACTGCTGTGGGATGGTATCCTCTTCTTTAACTAGCATTTGTCACATCTCAGCTACTACAGCACCCACAAGCAGATTCCACAAGTGTTTAGTGAGGTTGAAGTCAGGACTGCAGGCAGTCCATACCATCCTCTCAACTCCCAGTTTCTCAGGGTAGTCTCTACCCCACACTCTATGGGGGTAAGCGGTGTCATCTAAGAGGATAGAGCTCAGCCTTAGACTGCGGAGATGTGGGATTGCCACTTGTTGCATCTCATCTTGATATCTTTCTGCATAGGGAAAAGCTCTGCAAACATGTTTCCTATCAGTGCAGCAATCAGCAAGTGTCTTCACTACACTTTGACCCAACAATCTAGCTGCTATATGCAGAATCAGGATTCATATGGAAATTCTTCTATTTGAAGACGGTATTAAAGCTCACATAGATCCTAAAACGCAGCTTGTTGCTTTTGCAGAACACCAGTTCAGTTTGAAGGTACCCTAAACCACAGGCTCTGTCAACATCAGTCAAACAGGGCATGCTTGGAGCAGACACCATCTCACCACTATAGCAAGGTCCGTGCTCACAGGTGCTGCTAACCAGACACCTGATTGGCAGCACCTGTGGTACCAGAGGCTCAAAACAAGAATGGATAGCAGAATAAGTTGCTTGGCATGGGCATTGAAGATCTTTCATGGTTGCAACCCACATACTCAACTTTCCAGTGCTATGAGATTTATTACCAAGAAGCATTATAACAGCATAGAAATAATTAACCAAATCTAAATTCTCTAAGTTTTTGTGCTACGATTTATATTCTTCCTATAGCTTTACATTTAGCTTTATTTTAAGCCTTTCCCTTTTTTTCTCTCAAATGAATGGCATCATATTGATAGTCAGATTGGTGTGCTTCATTTTCAAAAGGTCACACTTTTTCTTTAAGCATGCATCAATGTCAAATCGTTTCTCATATTTGTATGTCCTTGAGTAACATAAAACCTTCATTGAAGGCTTCACTTTAAGTCGCTAATTTATATTTATAGAATTTCTCCTTGGAAGAAAAGCCAACTAGAGGCACTGAAAATTTCAGACCGGCACTCACATACTAATTGAGAAAAAGACTTGCAGTGAATTTCTCTCATAGAATCTTTTCACAGCAATACATACAACTTGAGCTGCTTCTAGCTTTCCTGCCCTTTAATCAGCAAAGTCAACCCGTGCTAATGTATCGATCCACATGGAGGCTTAAATATAAAATAAAAAATAACAAATTCTGTCTATGTAAAACATTACGTTGTCTTAATTTAATTTTCCAGAGTGGTAAATATGCATTTTTTTTCCAATTCAAAGCTCAGCTTCTGCTCCTTTTTGTCGCAATTTCTACCTGCAAAAACTAACATGAATAGCTTCACAGCTGTGATGTAATTATTGTGTCATTTCAATTAGTGGGAGGCTTTTGTGTCTCCCAAAGGGGCACCTGATCACAGCTGAGCAGAATATCACCCGGAAAAGGAGAGAAAAAAAAAGTTTACTTTGGTTTGATGTTAATTTCGAACAAAATACAGACCACAGGACGTCGACAAACCAAACCTACGCAGAAGTTTGCAGGAAAGGAAAACAAGCATGCTGAGGTTGAGGGTCAGGCTAGAAAAGCAGAATCATTCTGTCACAGCGTTTTATTTACTCTGCCCACATGGTTAGAGTTGTTGATGTTTTAAGTGGGAGCAGAAGGATTTTCAGTCCTTGTGAAAAGATGACAGTAGACACTCATTGCCCAAAGAGCAGTGTCTGTTTATTCCAGATAAATCTTGCCCACCCTCCAGCATCATTTTATATTAATTTGAAGTGGTAGATTTTTATTTAAAAGAAAGAAGTTAAAAAAAAAAACAGCGTAGAGAGAATGTTCAAATTAAATGCTGAATATTTAATGTCATTCTTATGTTGGGCTTTCCAATTTATTATGCAATTATTTGATATGAAGCCTTTTCTTTTGAAATACAGCCATTTCATTTCGATATGGCGTATCTGTCAAATACAGCGGTTAAAGCAAGGTCTTTTCTTGGATTCCAAATTATATTACACTGACAATTACAAATTACATCTACCAGAAAGTCTTTACAGATGGATGGAGGGTCACTAGACTTTAAACGGTAAGTAAATAAAATTTCATAGCCTGTCCAAACTGCATTTTCCCCCAAAAATTGCATATTAACATTTTTACAGTGTTTGAAAATTAGACAGTTGATATGAGAACAGTTGTGGGAAAGTGAAGCCAGACAACTTTGCTGTTTCACATCAAGAAAAAACAGAACGTTACAAACTGCTTGGAAGACTGTGCTTCCTGAACATACACATCGTTGGTGTAATCCTTTCCCCAGAACAATGCTGTTGATGCAGATCTGGCTGTGGGTGACATGCAGAGAATGTTTTGTATTCATTCCTGCGTGAATTGGTGTCAAAAAGCCTTGGAGGCTTCTTAATCCGTCTACATCAAAATAGGACACGTTTCCCATAAATTACAATGGTGTACTTGCATAATTATTGTGGCCTCATGTTACATAAACAACTGCACGATGTGTGAGTGCTTATGTTTAAGGTTTGACTTAAAGGTGGATTTTGAAACATGCTGTAGGAGTCTGTCTAATAACCGTGTGCTTATTGGACTTATACTGGGGACGGCTATAAACATTTTTTTTCATATTAATATTGTCTCACAGCCACTTGAATATAACAGCTGCTCCTAGTAGCAATGAACCTGTTTAAGACAGTCACTGGATTTCTGTGCAGAGCAGTTCAGTGCATTTGAAATATGATTTTATGGTATGACAAATTTAAATGAAGAAGACGCTGTTACATAAGCAGATATGCAACAGCCTACAGCGAACCGGCTAATGGGCTACAAGCTAAATTGGAGACTAAACTGGACCAGTGATTAGAAAATCTAATGGGAACCACAAATTCAAAGATCAAGTGTACAATGAGGTGATTTTTGTACAACCAAGAATCTCAAGTCTATTTGCAGCCAGAGTCGCCGCCCCCTACTGGCAAATAGAAGTTGAACAAATAATAATAATGGATTGCATTTATATAGCGCTTTTCGAGACCCTCAAAGCGCTTTACAATACTATTCATTCATTCATTCACTCACACACCGGTGAAGGCAAGCTACAGTTTTAGCCACAGCTGCCCTGGGGCAGACTGACAGAAGCGAGGCTGCCATATCGCGCCATCGGCCCCTCTGGCCATCACCAGTAGGTGGTAGGTGAAGTGTCTTGCCCAAGGACACAACGACCGAGACTGTCCGAGCCAGGGCTTGAACTGGCAACCTTCCGATTAAAAGATGAGCTACCAACTCTTGAGCCACGATCGCTCAAGAGTTGGTAGTTCGAAATGTAAGACTGTTGGGCTCCAATTTCAGATCTCAAATCTACAACTGTCCTTTAGAGCTTGATTATAATTATGAAGACCTGGAGTGGCATAAGTTTGGTCATCACAAAGTGAGTTGATGGACTGCTTCTACTTTCCAGTGTCCAGCTATCCAGCTGCCTATGTCCGTGTCTAAAACTGTAAAGTGTAAAAATATAAAAACTAGCTATAAACCGATTCGCAATCGAGCCTGGATTATTACCGGTACACGGGTTTTATAGTTTTTGCATCTGTCCACAGAGACATGTAATATATTGCTATCCATGCGCACTTTAGGATGACTTCAAAGGAGTGTAACAGGAATGACTACTGGCCGTGGTGTCCCCATCTGTCTGTGTCTGTGTTCACAACAGAGTATAATTGCCCCTTTAAGAAAAGTGTGAGCACAGGCCAGGGATTAGAGGGGACATTTGATTATGGTACAAGGCACCATGCCCAGTGTGTATGACCTTATTTACAGTCTATGATCTCATGCCAATCCAAGATTGCCGTTATCCACAACCTTTAGCCGTTAGGGACAGCAAAATGTTTACATAAATAATAAATTTAAATTTAGCAAATGTCTTATTTTAAAAACCTTTCCATATATCATCAGTGCTGCACTGTTTATTTTATGCCTGAGTTACTTACCATAACTTCAATGAATAGACCAACATTTTGAGATATAAGCCCACTGTATTTGCTTAGAGTTACATAAGAAAATATAACCCTCTCTCACATCTGAATGAGCCTTGAGCTCTGGCTCTGAATAAAACTCACTAACTGACACATTAGTCATCCGCACACAAGTAAATGCAAAAGAAATCATTCTGGTTTTATGAGGAGTTATTTGCTTTAACTAGTTCTTGGTGAATGGCGGTGAAGCAGGGACCTTCAGAGGTTTTATGATACTTAAGGTTGCCAGGCAACCAGCAATGACTCTTAATCTTTTATTAAGTAACCAAAAACATCCCACGCCATGTGATAGGGAAATTGCAATATGTAGGTTTTGAAGGAAAGACCTTGTTCTTCCTCTTGCTTATCTCTTCACAGGACACATTTATGTTGTATTATGTTTTACTGCCAAGTGTTGCTGAGAGTCTATGGACATAAATCGTGTATACAACATCTCTTTGTCACTGTATTTGTGTACATGCCCTTTATCCACTTTCAAGGAGTTTGCAGTAGCACACTGTCAATGTCAGGGCACAGCTGGAGCGTTTTAAGTCCACTGCAGATATTCATTTGATGAGCGTTAATGCTACACTACCATTACTCAGGAAAATATCCTCCCTCAGACGTGTCAGACTGGAGGGATTGATCTGTTTTATTTCTGATATGTCCCTCTTACCTTGCGGCGGCTGGTATTATATGTTACTGTCGTTCTCAAATTACTAATTTATGCTGTGTTTATGCTTCTTAGCGAGCAATGTCAATCCCCAGGCTTTCCAGGGAACCTGATAGGTGTCCCTCTCTGAACAGCTTTATGAAAATCAGCCACCTCATAAGCAATGCAGAAAAGCATGACAGATTTTTGTATAATTACTTGTCTACAAGGAGAAATCCAGAAAATGCTGGCGTGCATCATTAGCTGTAGATACACGGATCCGGTCTCAGATTCATAATTTGCAGTAATAACGATCATCAAGGTTTGCTGTTTTTTTTTTTTTTTTAAACTGATTAATTTTTTAGCGTCTTTATGCTTCCAGGAAAAACAGCATATTGTTAAGACGCTGGTTGTTTGGATGGTTGCTCAAGATGGACTATTTTTAACAGCTGCAGTCTTCACTACAGTTAAAGCAAAATAGAAAACCTAAACCTTTTGGTGGTTTTATTTTATCAAGCATATTCATTTTGCTAGTTTGCCGGGGAAAGGTTATAGATATTTTGATGATTTTCAGCAGTACCACTGAGTCAACCTCATGACACCCTGTTGAATAGTGGGATAATGGATGCTGGTAGGTGCCACTTAGAAACAGATAGGACCTTACTCACACTGACGCGAAACACACATCTACAGGCTGAGTCCATACATTATTTCTAGGCTGACAAAAGACTTGCAGTTTTTTCCCCCTTTTTTCAGCAGTGTACTAAATTTCAAGCACTTTATTTATATCCATCAAGCTAATTAGTGTGCACAGATCCAAATACTGAGAGGTTCTTACAATGTTTGGACAATTATAAATACATAAAGCGCCATCTGCTCTACACTGCCAGACTAGCAGTGGCAGCTGAGATGGAGCAAAATACTGCCAACTACCTACTTAGATCTGGGTTATCATCATATGAATTTATAGGCTGTTGCAAAGTACAGTGATTTATGGCAACTAAACCTTGAGAGTTACAGCCCTCAGACAGCTTAAATAAGTTCTTTCTTAAGGATATACTTTCTGCACAAACACTTTAACAATAGCTGAATCCCCCCCAATGTTAACCTGTTTATTAAAGCACGGGCATGCATTGTAAGTACACAATAGAGGTCTCTTTGTGCTTAATAATCATTTCTCTTATGAATAATAAATGTACTTGCGGGAGCATCAAGAGGAGACATTGTAAAACACACAGGGAAAATGCACCAGCATTTTAGTTAAAGAATCCATGCAAATGCTCCAGTTGCAGGGTACAGATAATATTGTATGCTGGGTCTCATTTTGCTCCCAGTTTACAGAGCACTGTGTTATTCTATGTTGCTTTGCATATTCTGGCTCTTGGGTATGTGTCTCATATTTCAACTTCCATCTTATTTACCAAATATATAATACATAGTGCTTTTTTTCTTTTTTTTTAGCCCAGTAGTGCTACATTATTGCAGCATCATGGATTCATTTCAGTTGCAGTGGATTTAATTTACAATTATTTATTTTTCAGTGATGCTCTTCTAGTCATTTTTTATTAGCATGCACTCACTGACCATTTTATTAGCTACACCTGTTCAACTGTTTATTAATTCAAATATCTAATCAGTCAGTATTGATATTACAAGATATGGTGACGATAACTTGCTGAAGTTCAAACTGAGCATCAAAATGGGGAAGAGACGTGACTTAAGTGACTTTTAACATGACATGGTTGGTGATGGCAGACATCAGAGTACAGAGTAAAAGCTACTGATCTAGTGGGATTTTCCCAAACAACCGTCTCTAGTGCTGACAGAGAAAGGTCTGAAAAAGAGAAAATATCTAGTGAGCCGCAGGTCTCTGGGTGAAAATGTCTTGTTGATGGCAGAGGTCAGAGGAGACAGGCCAAACTGATGGGAAGCTACAAGTATCCACAAGAGCATCTATGAAAGCGCAATATATTGAACTTTGAAGCAGATGGGTCAAGCCTCACAGTTTAAATCATCACATATTGCTTCTCGAACATGACAGTAAATTCACTATACTTAAATGGTCACAATCACCAAATGTCTATCCAGTAGAGCATTTTTGGGATGTGGCGAAATGAGAGATTCACATCATGGATGTGCACCTGACAAATCTGCAATAACTGAGTGATGCTTTCATGCTAATATGAACCCGATTGTTTACATCTATGCCACAAAATATTAAAGAAGTTCTGAAGGCGAAACCTGGTAATGTAAAGTATGCTCCAGTTTTTAATCTGTACTGCTGATGTTTTATTTAAAACATGTACAAAGTCATTCATTATTCATCATCATCATTTCTGATCTTCCTTTATTTAAATAACGATTGTTATTTAAATAATGATTGTTATTGATTGTAAAAAAAAAAAAAAGTACAACATATAAATTAAGTGACTGCTGACTGCAGCTTTCAGTAAGAAGGGTGCAGCAAAGAGCTCAGTGCACCTTCATAGCCATAAGCCAAAGAGAATTTCTGTGCCATCTTCGGTTGGCCTTCACAGTGTGTTTTTCCTTGCAAAGGGATTTTTCTGCAAATCCTTGCTGTAGTTTGGTTACTTCATTTATATCTGAATAACTGTTAAAAAGATAGACCTGTCCACTGATACAGGTTGTAAAGATGCCTACCGCCATTCGCTTTCCAAGTGAGCTGAACAGACCTTTTAAATCCTACAATTGATGTAAAAGTCTAGAAAAGTTCACAACACTTAACCACAATCTGATAGAGACCTTGCAGCTTTCAAACTGAGGAAAACAACACCATAGAGGGAATGACTGTTGAGGAGGACTGGAATGGACTTATGAGAAGACCTTCAAACACTAAGTGCCTATTTTAATTTCCATTACATTGTGTGGGCTGCCATGTCATATAGCTGTGACATGAAGGAAAAAATACAGATCTGTAGGAACATAAGCTACAAGGCCATCTGTGAAAAGCCCCACTATGTAGTAGGTTATATTGTACAGTAGTGTGCAATGGTTTTGAACCAACCCATCCATCCATCCATCCATCCATCCATCCATCCATCCATCCATCCATTCATTTGCTTCTGCTTATCCTTTTCAAGGTCGCAGGGGGTTGGAACCTATCCCAGCTATCTTAGGGTGAGAGGCGGGGTACACCCTGGACAGGTCTCCAGTCTGTCGTAGGGCTTTGAACCAAACCTTATGTCTTATATATATTTTATGAGGATGTAATTAAAAAAAAAAAAATCCAAAACTTAAAAAGAAGAAATTGGTTCAAATGATCATAAATATTTATGGTCAAAATTCACAGTTCCATCAAAACTGATGGAATTATGAATGCAGGAAAGTACCATCAGATTTTGATCCATCAGATTTGGATGAGATATTATAATTGAAGTTTATCAGGAAATTCAGTGCGACATTGTTTATAGTTTGCAGTTGCCATCAGTAGATCTAAGTGCTTGTGGCTTTGGAATTAATTAAACTCTGTTTAACATTTTATTGCAAAGAAATAGCAGATGCATCATAAAACACATTCTGAAGCAATTTCACCTCATCTGGCTTACTTGCCTGCTCACAAAAAGTTTTTGCAGGTTTTACAGTGTTGACAGTGGTTTTTTCAAAATTGTTTATTTCTCTGTGCTTAATCTAAATTATAGAGCTTGGTTGTTTGAACTGGAGCCCAATAATTTTTGGGGAGTAAATCAAATACTGATTTTTAGAGAGTAGAAAATTCTCATATACCGATTTTCTTCACTCATTCCTAAACACACATACATATACATACAATATGGCAGTGTCATAAAGCATATAAGGATCATCGTATGCTGACTTTTCAGCAATATAACACAAACTATTTTGCAGCTTACTGTGAATACACAATTTCAAGGTCCCTTTAAGGAATGCATTGGTAGTCCTTTGGTGCTATGATGTGTTTTCCAGAGCTACGCCTTCATGTTGTAACAGTAATGTTATGTGGATGGTGTCAAAAATATGGAACAGCTGGTAATGTGGGTTACTCTTGTATGTGTTTGCACTGTTTTGGCTCTTTAGCTTATGCTCTTGCACATGTATAGAAGATAGAAGTCATACAATACTAAAAACTGCTTTGCAAGATCTTTTTTTTCACTTCCTCCTTTTTGTGGTGACCTGCGATCTCATTCTCTGTCCTGTTCAAGCCAACGTTTCAGCTAGCATTTTAACTAGCGCCATCCATGTGAAGCACAGCCATGTTGGCTTTGTGGAGGATGTTGGCACACATGTGTGTCAACAACCTTTGCGTTTTTTTCTCTGCCTAGCCAAAGAGCATAAATTATTCATGCTATATTGCAAACTATAAAGTTACTGTATCTAAAATACACAGCTTCTTTGTTCTGTTGAAAACAAACAATAAAACATATAGGTGTATAAATGGTAAATGGGCTGGTACTTTTATAACACTTTCCTACTCTCACTGAACACTCAAAGTGCTTTTTACTAGAATCCACATTCTTAGAGCTTCAGTCAATTCCTATAAGTGCTTTCCAATTTTCACACACTCACTCTGATGGAGGCATTAGGGGCAATTTAGGGTTCACTATTTACCTCCTGAGCCATAACCAGTGCATCAGTATCGCTACATCTGTAGGCCAACACTGAATGACTGATGATTGGCCAGCCAGTGTACCAGTTAAAAAATTAGGGATATTTTGAGCATGATGATAGATGAAAGAATAACAGAGCAGTATCCACATTAACTCACAGCATGGCATAGATTTTCTTGAAAAAAACATTAATTTTACAGGCTTTTGCAAAATCATAAAGCTCATGATTTAAAGCTAAAATTTCACGACTCTCGTGTAATTATTTTCATGACTTTTTGATTGTTTATTTCACTGGAATTGAGATGGAATTTGCACAAATTTTTCCAAAAAAACTATAAGAATAATTTCCAGCCACATAATCTCACTGAATATTTAACCATAATTAGATTGTTAAAAGTAATTTTTATGATTTATTTATTTTTAATAATATCACCACAAGTGATTTGCAGCCACGTTTAACTGTATGGGTTTCATAAAGTAATAAAAACATACTTTTTGAGATATATTAACTGTACATTTTTTTCTCCAAGGACTACTTTAATTGCCTTGAAGCCTTTAAAAAAAAAAATAGTATTAACATTCATTGCAGAGATTTAAACCCATAATGACAAATTCTTGTGAAAGTAGCTCTCTTGTCCTTACACTTGAGACACTTTTGTACTATGGTCACGTCAAGGTTTCCTATCTCTTTGTGATTCCCTCTGAGCCTGTTTATTACTGGGTTACAGCTTTTGATTGCTTGATATTCTTTGTCATACTGGACTTTATATTTGCTTTCATTCAATAACAGACTAGTTACTCTGTGGTACTGGAAATATTCAGTGGAGATTTTGGTCCATATTGACATGATAGCGTCACACAGTTGGTGCAAATTTGTCTACTACACAATCAAACGGTGTGAGTCTGTCATTCCACCACATCCCAAAGGTGCTCTACTGGATTCAGATCAGGTTATTCATTTTTACTATCCAAATGTCGCAATAGAAATCGAGTGGGACCCGTTATGGTCTTCTGCTGCTGTTGCCTTAAGGTTTAACAAGTTACGCTTTCAAAGATGCTCTTCTGCAAACCTTGGCTGTAACAAGCGGTTAATTACGTTATTAATTACTCTAATTTCTCCTCTGACCTCTGACATCAACAAGACATTTTCTCCCACAGAACTGTTGCTCACAGGATATTTTTGGACTATTCTCTGTAAACCCTACATATGGTTTTATGGAAAACTCCCAGCACCTCAGCAGTTTCTAAGATTCTCAGACCGGCCTGTGTGGCACCAACAACCACACCACATTTAAAGTCACTTAAATAACCCTTTGTCTCCATTGTGATGCTTTGGTTAGTCGTCATGACTACGTCTATGTCTAAGTGCATTGAGTTGACACTTTGTGATTGGCTGATTAGATGAATAGTTGAATACCTAATAAAGTTGCCGGTGAGTGTAAATTATTTTGCATTTTGAAGCTGAACTAACCAACCAAAAATCACATTTACATCACAGTTTTGTGCTTTGTGGCTGATTAATAGAAGCAAAGTCTGTTAGACACAATGCAGTTCATTGGCAGTTAAATGTGTTGCATATTTTATTATAAAATATTTCATTGCTCTCTCTTTTTAAAAATTCTGCATTGCACACAATGTCCTTTAGTCTGATATTCCAATGAAAGGACATTCTGATAATCAAGTTAAAATGTAAATTTATGTATATAGTCATAGTTATAATCTAGGTTTATTATGTTTAAATCAGGCATTCACAACAGCCGGTACCTTGTCTGGCTGCTGCCTTGACCTCACCTCACTTCAGCTGTTTTTGCCTCAGCCCTGTCTCACCCTTTTTGTTTGTAGTTATGTAAATGAAAAACACAAAACAGTGAAAGATTTAGAGCGAGGCTTGTGTCTGTCAGAGCAAGTTTCACTTTATTACATACCAATACAAAGCTGCAGTTATAATTTCAACATGCAGTATAGTTCTACAGCACCTTTTACTCTATCGATGCAAACGCTGCCTTTGCATGGCTCTCTTAAGTCTGCTAAAAATGATGAGAAGACCTGGAATCCTGCGCGAGGCACAGTGCCACCTGATATATTCGACTCAACAATGTTGGCCGTGCCAGCTTGTCCAGGCTTGGCCAAACAAAGAGAAACTGGAAGTATTCATTGATTCCGAAGGGATTATTTTTTGTCTTGCTGAAGAGGTGCAAAAAGCAGAAATTTCTGATAACACTTCTTAGCGGAGATTCTTTTCTCAACCCACATGTGAGCTGAGTGGTGTGAGAATGCCAAAGCGCACATAAGGCAAGTCTGCAACCCAGGCCATATGGTCAGTATGAGCCAAGTCTCATGTCCACATGTCCACTCGTGATGCTCCCTCCACTTGACATTGATGCACTCAAAACTTAAGATGTTGCAACGGCAGGCGGAGAATCCCATTTCTAAATTTCAGCTGCTACATTGTTCACCAACTCCCCCAGTTTCACGTGCCTCTTTCCATTCTGATGGAAGAAGCTGCTTAAAAAGCTCAGGCCTGCAAGAATTATTTTTCCTTTTGGGGTTTTATTTGATGGCAGACTATGTGCAAAGCAAGGTGGAAGTTAGGGACGTTTTCATGAGCAAAAAGGCACCTGGCAGTTCATTAGTCAACAGCTCTCTCAGACTGCCTAAATTTCCATAGACAACATGAGCTCTTTTTTTCGGCATGTCCCTGTTGCTACTTTGCTTGCACCGACTTGCATCTGCTTTGCTTATTTTCCCACAAGCCTTTGCAATACAACTCCACGAGGCCCTGTGCAAATGAATAGGAGTGGGGATTTCTGCATGTGAATCTTTTTGCTAGTGGACTTTCACCACTGGGTTTCCTTAGATTTAACTTCATAAACCCTGCAGGACCCACTGGGGGGAGGGAGGGTCATCATTAAGATGCATGGTGTGAGGGCACGTGTGTTTAGACACACAAGTTTTGTTTTAAATTCAAGTCACAAGCACAAATGCTTCCAAAGCCTAGAGTAGTCGACTAAAAGATTTAAGCCCTTGCAAGTCGGCACCCACCATACCAGTTGGCTAAACTAATTTTCCATGTTGTAATTATGTAATGTCTGACATGTTATCATGCCACCCGACACTAGCTGGGGCTGCCGTCCTGACAGATGGGAGTGCTTCTCTATCACTGTGTGTGATGGGGACTTTGTAAACATGCAAAATGGGAAATAAAAAAGAATGCCAGCTGAGCTAACCGCACAATCCTGCAGTACTTTGATCTTTAAAGTGGACGGTTTTGTGTCGGCTGTGTCAGAGTAAACTGGTGTGTAACCACTCGACTGGAGCAAAGTGTAACCTCACTGGATGCTAGCCTGCAAGGAAAGAAGGCTGTTGGTGTTAGTAAGGTGCTAAAATTAGCCACATGCTGCAAATTACTGATTGACTGAATGTGTGCAATGCTATACAAAGGGCCACACATTTCACCTACGTATAAAGTGCGATTTGTTCATTCAAGCCTGTGATTAAGTGTTTCACTTGGCTTGTAAATTCACAATATTTGTACCGTACAAATAATTACAAAATGTTATTGCTTCCATTAGTTTGTGCTGAATTTTGACTGTTTTCTGAGTTTTTTTTGTTTTGTTTTAGACTAATTAATGACTAGTAAATTAGGCCAGGTTTGTGTGTGTGTGTGGCAAATGTGGCAAAATGGAAGCATCTTGTCATGAAACAGAGCACACTTTATACAGTATGTAATCTCAAAAGTGTGATCTAACATGTCCTTTCTGGCAAGACCTTCCTCTCCCCACTTCTCTCCACTTCCTTTGGCTCGTCTGGGGTGACACTGAAGCATTCCTATACAGCTGAGAGACTTAATCTCTCCTGCATGTCCTGGGTCTAAACCTCCCAGTAGGACAAAACATTTTATTTACATGCGCCATGATTGTGACTTGACTGATCAGACCTACATCAGATAATTGTAGAGACTCTCCTAACATTCTAGGACTTGGCTGAATGTTCTCTGTTTGTCTTTTGTTTCTGTGTCTTGAGCTGCAGCCTCTCCTCTCTGTCTGACACACACAAACACAGGCAGAGCCATGTGGCGAGTTAACACACTTCAAGTAAAAGATAATCTATTTATTGAGTTGACAGCATGCGTGTTACTGTAAGTACCTTCACAAGTAAGAACACAAAGAGTCCTGTATCAAATTACTTGTTCAACACATTATTTTTTTAATCGACTGCTTTAATCTACTTCCTGTATGTTATACTCTTTGGCTCATATAAACTGCTATGAGCAAACCAAAACAAATCTTTTTTGTATATAGAATTACAGCTCATATTAATATGTAATGTCATGCTGAGACCAGCTTCTCTCTTTCTAGCAGCAGTATCCGCAGGCAGTGAATCCCCAGCATGGCGCAAACAAACAAAGATGGACAAGAGATTATGAAAGTAATTAATAGTGACTTACATAGCAAGAACTCTTTGCAAATAAATTACACAGTAAGCATATGGATAAAGAGCATAGTATGAAGCATTTTATTATTAGACTAAAATTATAGCCATTGCCAGTAGTGTGTGAAGGGGATCAAGTAGGTTGGCCTAATCTAGAACAGGGTTTTGATGGAGCCGGTAGGAAGGTAAAAGCCTTGTATACAATCAAGGTGATTAGAAGAGCATCTTTCAACAGACAATATATTGAACCTTGAAGCAGATGGGCTACAGCAGCAGAAGACCACACTGCGTGTCACTGCTTTCACCTAAGAACAGGAAACTGAACATTGGAATAACGTTTCCTGGTCTGATGAGTCTTGATTTCTGCTGCAAAATTAACATGGTAGGGTCAAAGTTTGGCATAAATAACATGAAATCATGGCTCCATCTTGCCATGAATCAGTGGTTCAGGGTACTGGTGGTGTTATGGTGTGGTGGATATTTTCTTGACACTCTTCTTAAAGCATCCTTTAAACAACACAGCTTACCTGAGTATTGTTGCTGGCCACATTGTACCCTTCTTCTGCTGGCTGCTTACAGCAGGATAATGGGCCATGTTTCTTGAACAAAGCAATGAGTTCGCTGTACTCAAATGGTCTCCACAGTCACCAGATCTCAATTCAACAAAGAACCTCTGAGATGTGGTTGAACGGGAGATTCACATCATGGATGTGCAGCTGGCAAATCTGCAGCAACTGTGTGACGCTATCATGTCAATATAGAGCAAAATCTCAGAGGAATGTTGAGTTTAATGTAGCATATATTTGGATAAATCCACCCACATCAGAACCAGCAGCACAGGTCAGCTAATCACAGCCTTTCCACACACAGAAAAAATCTGCTGGAAGTCACATTTCAAATTACTACATGACTTTGTTGTAAGTGAGCCATTTCCCCCGAATGCACCATTACACTGTAACACCACGACTCAGCTACTTGATAAAGCCGACTTCGACCCCTGGAGATAACCTCTACCACCTGACCGCTGCTTCGGCTTCAACACCTGACACCATCAGAAACTATGAAATACCTGGTTTTGTGTAGTTATTGTTCCCACTTCAATAATTGTTTATTTATCACTGTTCGTCATCAGAGTCAAAAACAGCGGTGTTGCATATTTCAGATCGAGTTTAGCAATGTAATGCCATCATATCTGGTATATTTCTATATGTTAATTGTATTCAAACAAGTATTTAACACACATTACACCGCCTTTGACAAAGATAGTGCAGCCTTTCTTTCCTCCACCATTCTTCATAGAAGCCCCACCGGATTATGGTATTAATGTGAAAAATTGAAGCTAAGATAAGCTTAAATAAGATTTATAAGATCAAATATGTTTTCTCTGTGACCTTTACTTTTTTTTATTAATTGCATAATCCTATATAGAGCCGGCCTGATTAGTTAATCAGAGTGTGCCAAATAGCATCAGCCATCTGAAATGTCTCCTCTTGACAAGCTGACCTTTGTTTAACTCTCGGAGATGGCAGGACTGTTGTCAAAATCGATTTGTTTCAGAAGCATTTTCAAACATACGAAAGTGTGAAAAGCTTAGAGTGTAAGGAGATTTCAGTAAAAAAAATAAAAAAAATGGAGTGTTGTGTCTGTGATGTGGAGATTGCTTCTTCACAGAGATTTAAACTGCACAGTCCATTGGTGACACAATATTAGTCTGCGTTTATAAAGCCATTTGGAGTGCTATTCTTATCTGCACAGGCTCATGTAGCAAATGCTCACATGCTGCCTGCAAAACTCAGGTTAATGTGTGCCTTTTGTCCTCAAATTGTACACCGTTTCCTGTGCTTTTTGTTGCACCGTGAGTTTGCAAGCCAAGACTGACAGATGCTTTGCTGACGAGACAGCTGCCAGCACTCAACCCAGCAACTGGGTCAAGTCCTCCTGACATCCATGACAAGTCCCTGCCACGAGGGTCTGTGCCACTGTCCCCTCAGGCTCTGCGACTCTGTGTCACCTGTGCTCCCCGGAGGCCTTCGAGAGCACCCTAGAGGCGTTGTAGAGTCTCCTGTGGTTCCGATTTGTGGCATGCTACCGACGTCTGCCATTTAGGGCTGAAAATGACTGCTCCTTCCCTATCCCTGCTGCATTATTAAGCGTGACAGGACTGGTTGCAGAGTGTCTCTACCATTCTCTTTGTACAGCTTCCCCTCACTCGTTACCTCCACCCTCCACTGCCCCACCCCCCCCGCCCACCACCCCGCCTCACGGGCCCTCCTCGACATCCCACCACCACATGTGTCCTCTGTGAAATGGAAATGCCGCCCTATTAAAAACCGTCAACCTGAAGCAGATCACTGCTGCACTTATGCTAATGTAGACACAGGAAAATATCACACGAAGAGAGGGAGGGAAAAAAAAGTTAGAGGGGGAAGCAAATCGGATAAAAATCTACCAGTTTCACTTGAGGGATGAAAGTATAGTATCTCTAATTGGAAATGAATACTATTCTAGTGTGTATTTAGGAAATATTTACAATTGTGCGGGAGTTGGGGCGGATGTTAAAGTAAGAGATGGGAATGTAGCAGAAAGGACGAGATGCAGAGAAAACGGTGAACTCGGATGGGAGATAATTAGGCCCACAGTTTGGCCCTGCATCGAACAGCCAAGGCATCAGCATAGCTCAACATCTGCAGCTGTTCACAGTATTTTGGTTATAAGCATGCTTTGCCTCTGTTTTTACTTAAAATCATTTTCATTCATTTTAAGTGTCCATTCTAATGTTTGAAGCGGTTTCTATGTATTTGCATCCATGCAGGGTATGAAAATGCAACTGTAGCTGCTCAGAAATAGGCTTTACAATCGCTTAACAATTAAAATTTAACAAGACTTCAGAGTCTAGGTGATGCATAAAATTAAAGCAGAAAACAAGGGTCCTTTTACTAATCTGTTTGGTCGCGTCTTGGAGGCCTGGGATCAGCCCCTCTGTCACCATGGAGAGTGACAGTAATGATAAACCGTAATCAAATCTGCTCCCGCGAGGGTCTGCCTCATTCCTCAGTGCACATAATGGGGAGAGGGGAGGAAAATTAAGTGTCCCTTTGATCCATGCCGCTGAATACTGAGCATGTAGCAAATTAAAAAGAGATGCCTGCTGCACCTGTCTGGAGAATTGCTGCCAAACAATACAGTTTTTCTAAACACTGTGACATGCTTGATTGTCGGTCTCGGGCGTTAATTTTGCCTAAATGCAGCAGGCGTGTCTCTTATCAGTCGGAGATGGGATTGCATTATTGAAAAGGTCAAGAAAAGAAACCATTCTTGGACGAGGACAAAACATGCACACTTTTGACTTAAAAGTGTGTGTAGCAGTAAAATTATACAGCAATTATGTAGTGTTTTCCATTTACTTTGACTGGTTCGCTCCTTACCTTGCTAAACCGCTGATGTTCATCACAAATGCACTCGCATATGCAAACAGCGGTGGTTAAATTTACATAATATGCTTTTGCTTCGCAAGTGAGGAAAAGGCGTTACCAGTGTTTAATTTTAGCCTGGTTGCAACATCAGTACCTGTCACTTCCAAATAAACAATGTCCCGGTCAAACATGTTCTTTGTTGTAAAGGTTACCTTGACTGGAAGATAGCGCTAATCAGATTAATTGATAGAAATTTACCACGTGATGCGCGGCGTCGCATTAGTCTGATATTCTAAAAAGGGGCTCTTTATGTGGGGGTAAGCACATGGGTTTTAATTCCTTTCCTTCTTATGCACATGATGATGGAGTTAATGATGAGCGTAATGATGACGTGTTGATGACAGTGGTAAAGATAATGATTACAATAACAGCTGTCTCTTCCCAGATGCATAATTCTGTATGCTCTAATTGGATTCATGCCATGGCTGGAGAGAAAATTCATTTCAGATCTGAATGTTATGTTCATTCATTATTTTTTATAGGTACCTCCAGTTAAATGCTAATCACAGTTTCCGACCGAAAATGTGACATATGTGAGATTTCAGCGCGGTAATGATTTAATTTCGAATTCAAGAGGCAGTGTAGCTTCTTATTAGTAAGTTGTTTTTGATCCAATAAATGACCCAAAATTATAAAAAAAGAGTTTCTTATCTGTCTTACTAAAAAACTATACAAATCAATCCAACCCTCACTATCTAAATGCAACCATACAAACCATCTTATATCAGTTGCACAGAAGTAGCTTTAAGCAGCTGCTTAAATCACTTTTTGGCACAAAACCTGGAGCTAGAGGGCAAAACAATCACATGAATGCTGCTGTTTGACTGTGGAAGAATAAAGTAGTCGTGGTAAGCCAATCACATGACGACTTTAAGATGACAAAGCAACAAGGTGATAGATACCAGTTTTTGAATTGTGTCGATAGGCCACGTAAACCCAGAGTCATGATAAACAATATATACAGCGTTTTTTCATCAATAATTTCGTCATGTCTAAGAACAGAGCTAGCAAGCACTCTCTGCTTATGACCAAAAAAACAACAACAAAAAAAACAGCCCTTTCGTGTTGGTGGAAAAATGCACCAGGTCGACCAATCAAAAAAATGATATGGCAACATGACATTTGGTTGTTTAGGAAGAGGGGGAAGTTTTAGGAGTGACGGGGAGAGAGAGAGAGCAGAAAAAGAGAGAGAGCGAGTTTTGAGATGTGAGAGATTTGTGATGTTTAGCGTGTTTGGAGTGTGTAGTTAACGTGTTGTCTTGTGTAGTTAGTGTGTAGTGTTGTGGATAGTTTTGTGTTGTGTGTCAGAACAATGAGGCGACTGCTGTCTCCAGGTAGAAAAAGGAGTTGCTGCTGTCAGACCTGCAGGTATCAGGCTGTGATGTTCTCCTTTATAGTGGACAGAAATATTTGGAGTGGCACAAATAATTTGTGCGCCATCTTATTGAATGCAGAACAGCTGATTGTTATGTAAATAGTTTGAAATGGTCATCAAAAAAGGGGTAAAAGGTAAATGGCTGCAAAACCTGTGCATATGATTTTAAAATTGACAATTTATATTTGCATTTAAAGTTATGAAATATGATTCAATAAACATGTTTGTGGTTGTTACAGTAAAAAAAAAAACTTTTTCTACTCTGATTTTATGTTTTGTGTCTGACTTTAGATCAATTGTGTTAATACAGTACATCAAAATGAAAACATAACTGTAAATTCAGACATGTGAGGTTGTGCTGAAAAGGATGATACCAAACAAGGCAAAGTAAATAGTTATTAAAAGTGAAATGTAGAGGGAAACTCAAAAGTAGTTAAAAATGGCCAATTATAACCTGGACACCATGGTTAAACGTTTTTTTTAAAGTAATGCAATAGTTACTTTTCAAGTAATTGATTACTTTTAGAATCTTGTAACTCAGTTACTAACTCAGTTACGTTTTTGAAGAAGTAACTAGTAAGTATAATTAATTACTTTTTCAAAGTAACTTGCCCAACACTGCTTACATGTAAATGCATATTAGCCACCTAGCTTAACTGTTACGGGCACAGAAGGACCCTGCAATGTACTTCACACCTTTAGTCACTAGCAGCTTCTTTGCTTTAAATATATAATCTCCCCCTGCTGCTACTGCAACTTCTGCATGCATGTCCATTTCATGCTTTGGAGAGGCAAAGTGTGACATACACATGATGACCGGCATGTCTACTACAAGCTTTGCTGTGATATTTGGTAGTCCTGCCTGGATAGAAAAACACATACTGGAACACTTTGAATCAGACCTTCCCAAAGACCTTCCTAGGGGGGACGCAGAGCCATTGCGCGTGGGGGGGGTATGAAAAGGAAAAAACAAACAAACAAAAAAAAAACAAAAAACGCTTGGACACTGGTAGCATAATGGACAGGTTTTTGACGGGGCGCCCACACAAATGCAAAGCAGTAGATGAAGCATCGCTGAATATGTTTCCAAACCAACTTAATTCTGAGCCAAAGACTAGAAAATATGGTGAAGCATATCTTCCCTTTGGCTTCAACTGCACAAGTGCCGAGGTAGGTCTCTCCTGTATAATTGGTTTTCCCTTCTTCAGGAGCACGGGCTGGGTTCTTCAAATCACGGACAAACAGTATCCCACATTCTTGATTTTTAGTTCACAAACACTTGTTACAATAACTAACTACTCCTGACATTTTGGAGATGTTAGGTATTTATACAGTAAAGTTACAGCGGGATACAAATAACATCAGGCTGATCCTGCCACGATTTGTTCCCACTGTCTAAATCACGGACAAACAGTATCCCACAGTTGTTTATGTTTTTAAACCCATTTTGCACAGAGAGACATTTTTTGAAAAATGTATTGATAGCAATGTTGAATATTATTACACAGGAAAAAAACAACTACATGTAAAATAATCACACCGTCATGCCTCTGCCTTTGTAAATAGAGGGACATTAACTGCGTGTGTGTATGTGTAAACCTGCAGATAGAGACAAAATACTGTTAATCTGCCATTCTGCAATTCATCTCATGTAAACAATAACGTGGTGCACATCGTGACGTGAAAAAAGGCACATACCTTTGACGTTGCGTGACCAACTCTGTATTCCTCGTCCACACGTAAACGCAAAAAAGGAGTTTTAAAAAATCTCAGTTTTCGGTGATTCGAAACGCCGTTTACGTGCGGACGAAAAGTCCAAACACATAGAAACAGCTGCGTTTTCAAAAATACCCGTGTAGGTGTGGACGTAGCGTAAAAGAGTTAGTAGTTTATTTTCCTACTACCTGTAATTTATTGCAGATTACTTGTATTTAGTTAATTGCTTACTAAATGGTTGAGGTGTGAAATAAACCGCAATGGAGCAAAATATGGGTGTGTGTGGTTAAAGGATGTGTTTTGGGGGGGGGGGGCGACCATTTTTCATGTAAAACAAAGGGGGGCCTGGCAAAAAAAGTTTGGGAACCACTGCTTTAAATCGTGGACTGGCCTCCCAAGAGTGGGAACCTCAACATTATTGAAGCAGTATTGGATGATCTTGACACAGAACGACACAAAAGGCAGCTAATGTCCAAAGAAGAACTTTGAATGTCCTTCAAGAACTTTTCCTGAAGACTACCTAAAGAAATTACACGAAAGCGTGTCTAAGAGAATTCAGACTGTGTTGAAGAATAAAGGTGGTTGTACCAATACTGACTTTCAGGCTTGTTAGAATTGTACTGCTTTTCTGTTACACACAGTATATAATTAGGTATTATACCTTATGTCATATCCTGGGTTGCCTGTGTCGAGCGGGTGGACGTTGCGGCTTTACGCCACCATGACATGCTTTGCGGCAGGGCTGTCTATGTGCAATTCTTCTCTTAGCTGCCACACCCGTTGTTGTGCTGTTATAACCCATGCTGGATACACGTTCAATAAAGCAGCATCATAAGAAAGCTACCGAGTGGTCATTCTACACCTTATATATCTTATATTCCTTATATGTGTTCCTTATGGTTGCCTTTTTTCAATACAGTGCTGCACCCATTTTTTATTTTCTTAGCAAAATAGACATAAGGAGTGGTTCAAGATTTTTGCACATATCTCCATATTGAGCCATGGTGGGGGAATAATTAAGATAAAAGGATAGAAAAAGGATAGAAATGCTTTTGTTGTCATAGGCATGTCCACTCGATCGTGATTGGAGCCCAAACAAAAACTGAGCTCTCCGACTCTGGCATATTTCCAGTTTATTTTCTACTTGCACAATCTTTATAGCTCTTACCACCCAATCATGCTTTGGATCAGATATTAACCTCTCACAATAGTCCATCATATCTCATTAGCATAAGCAACACCATCTCATGTATTTGCACTCAACTGCAGGCCATGAACATTTGTAGTTAAATATCTACTTTTATTCATGTTGTGAGCAATGGAATCAAATTAGTTAGGATTAGTTTGTTGCTAAAAGATAGCCACAGCCAGTGTGGGAAATTAACACCTGCTGAATGAGGGCAGATATTCCAATTGCTGAATAAATCTCAGAAGGCTATTTGCCACACTTGCAGATCAATATTTGTATTAAAAAAAATTATGTAATAAAGCATCAGTGCTGAAGGTCTCTACTCTAATTTGGTGCATTTTTCCAGATTCTTTCTTTTGTTCTCTGCTGGCTGTTTCAAAGCGTAACCCTTTCATTGTCCTCTAGCCCTAACCACTTAGCAGCAACCCTAACCAAACCACGTGGTAGACTAGGGGAGGGACATCATTGACCTCGCAAGTAAGTCCATAATTGCAGTGGAGCCAAGAGATAGGGGGGTTTAAATTGTTTTAAATGACAAAGCAACAGATTGGTTTACAAAACCTTCTAATGAACTTGTCTGCTCAAATAGGACATGGAAGAGATGAGGTATTTTGGAGCACTGTTGAACCCATCATTTATAATAGTTAATACCAGCCATAGGCTCTGCGCTTGTGTTCTGTTGACTTTGAAAGGCCTGCAGTTCAGATACTTCTTAACTAGGTTTTAGAGTGATAGGATGGCTAAGTATCATGGCCCAGCTTTGTCGAGCGGTCAAACCCTTCAGGAGGAACAAATTACTCAGAGAAATGTAGGGGGTGATGCCCAGCCATATTACCCATTACACGGGTGGAGACAAATGTAGCACCGCACATGAGAGTCATCGAGCCAGAGTTTTAATTATTGTCAGTGTCAGACTTGAGCACAGCCACTCAGGGAGGCAAAAAATAGGATGGGATTTAGCCTCTTTTCACTATCCCTGACAGCTAATTACATATAAAATGGCTAACACCAGAAAACAAAAGCAGCCGCACAATTACACTTGGCTGCAGCTTGAGCTCAGCTGTGAAGACTCTAACATGGGTGCTTAAACTTTGAATTTCTGAAGAGGACTTTACACTCTGAATGCACGAGCCATCACCAGAATGTGTGCATATTTTTCGAGATCAATATAAACCTGTTCAGGCTGGCAGCAAATGGGTGCTTTCTCGATGCAGCCTTGAGCACATATCAAAGTGTGTGCGTGCGAAAAGTCAAACGCAATGAACGTTGAATATGAGTTCAGCCAGGAGGACTGTTTCACTGGCCAGTCTCCAAATGAACATTGACTTCTTCATCTATTTGATACATTTCTAACTTCACCCAGGAACGATGAAGAGGTAGCACCACTCCAGGGCATCGTGATTGGATGATTCTGCCTTGGGTGTCTTATTTTAGTATTTTCCATCAATCATATTCAATATGGTCTAATCAATCTAATTGGTGGTCAATTACTTTTCCCCTCTGCTCCATTCCTGAATCTTGGCAGACGGATGACTAAATGGCAGTTGGTTAAAAAAGTGGATGAAGGGCTGTGTGTTTGAGGGCTGTTGCTTTGTATCCTTTCCCAGCCTGGCAGAGGTTCCCTGCTCACTGTCCTCCAAGTCAAAAGCCAGCGCACCAGCCAGAGATGGATAGAAAAGGGGAAAAGACAACGATAGTGAACAGTCCTGGCTTATTTTGGCCTTTGCGACACTGAGACACCTGAGCCTTTTCCGGGACACCTTTTGATGCGCTTTGTGTTTGTTTGTCTTTCCATATGTGTAAAGATGAGGATCTAATCACCCTTATCCCTGACTCTGAAATAGGATACTGCAGGTGTGTTATCCCAGATGAGTATGCGAGTGTTTGTGTGTTTAAAAGGAAGAAGCAGCTGTATGCGTGCGTGCAATCCCAGATCAGCTGTATCACTTCACTGTTCATTCGGGCTCTCTTTGCTTGATGCTGGCATAACAAGCAGGAGCTGATCTGTGACATCCACACACGACAGCTTAACAAAAGGATACAAAAAGCATATGTGGGACCTGATGACAGCCAGCCGCCCACCCTGAATTAAATTTTCAGTCTACAGCTCCATGACTGCTTTGGTTATTTCTAAAACGTGTTTGGTCTGACCTAAGCTGAATCAAGATTTATAGGGAAGGTAAAATCATTTGTGCTTTGAATATTTTTTGAAGAACCAGCTGGACTTGAAACCGCTTTCGTGCTTTGAGTTTTTGTTGTTACCCAGCTGTCACCTCACCTAAATTGCTGAGGTTCGAACATTAGCAACGACTGCACGGTTGAGACCCGTAGAGTAAAACTCACATGGAGTAAAAGAGTTTGGCACCAGCTGCCCGGTTAAAACACATTTTAAAAGCTAGGAGTTTGTGCGTGCTGTGATGGCCTATTTTGTTGTTGTTAATAAGAATGTGCTCTTGCCGCCAATCCAAAGAACCTGTGACAACGCTTTTAATAAACAGGATTATTCAGTAGCAGAAAGCCTGGACTTCTTTATGTTCTTTCACAATTTCTCAATTTTTGGGGCTATAACTGGTGATGAAGTGACACATTTAACAACGATGCTGCACGGAGCAGTAATGATTGACATCAATCCCTCAGTGCTAATCTAAGCTTCCTAAGTAAGTGCATGAAATAGGATAAAGACATAATCATAAAGTTTGTGTAAGTGCCTCTATTCTCAGTCAATGTTCTTTCTTTCTTTTTTCTTCCTTTGCAAGTCTTTTGGGCTTCTGGGTGAAATTGTAATGCATTTAATGCACAGAGTGAATGTTTCTAACTGATGCAAAGCAGCAAAATTATAATACTTGAAAGCTTTGGCAGTGATTGAGGCACAGTCAAGCACAGCTAAATGTGTCCTGCTGATAGACATTTAGGGGCCCATTAATTTGAGAAGAAGCAGTTGTGGAGGTGGGAAAATGAGTTTCACTAAAAGCCTTTCAAAAGTGCAGCTCTAGGTAACATCCAGGAAAAGCAGAATAGTCTTTCTTTCTTTTAATGTCTCACGGGAGAACTCGCACCACACAAGCAACAGCACAAGAATACACACTGCATGTGGTTTGGAGATGAAACTGAGTCTTGTCCTAGTAGCATCTGGATGAACAAGAAATTTAGTGATGAGGCTCAGTTTAAATATCAGTTAGTGGTTGGTTTACTCATTTTAAATGTTTGAGAGTACAGCACTACTTTAACTAGATGAAGAGCGATTCTCCGAAAATCGAGTTCAGTGAATTCCGGAAACTGTTTACACTTTAAGTAAATAGCATCAATGATGACGTCAGCTTTGAAGTAAAATAGGAAAAAACATTATCTAAAGAGAGCTGCATTAGATGGCACTCCACAGGTACTCCAGCACTGCCAGAAGTCCAGATAATTAACCGCCATGTCTGTGGAAAATATTCTTGATTATTTTTCAGCTGTCCCTTAGCAAGAATATATCTGCTGATGTATGCTCTTACAAGGAAATAATAAAGTCTGTCTATTTAGAGACCAACAGAGTTGGAAACATTGGCTTAAAATGTTATGCGATGATTTGTACATAACAGCAAAATAACAGAAGAAAATGTTAGTATTGCATTTTTCTACCATTTGGACTGACCTTCTGAGACAATGTCAGGATTTTTTTCTAATTCTGGATCTTTCTGACACCTCCATCCATCTGGTTTGTAGACTACAGTTTTTTGCCAAGTAACACGTTAACATTGATAACTCAATATTCAAAATGTGCATGGGTCTGCCTTCAAAAACATGAAAAAAGCCCCAAAACAAAACATGAAAGCAAAAGTTTTCATATTGTAAAACAGAAAACAGCCGCGACACTAGATACACTCAGAAATCCCCCCTACAGAGCTGCCTTTATTAGGTTATTTAAACATTGAGTCACTTGGTGTTTATTGCTGGTTTATTGCTGTTTCCACACCTGACGATGCATGACTGAGGGTGGCCTACGAGCACCCTACACTTCTTGCTACATCCTACCTTTCCTTCCTGGCTGGAGCTTTCACTATGGTTGAGGTCAGGGTTGGGAATGCCATTCTACAAGCTTAATATTAGCCAACCTTATCCATTTGAAAACCAGCTTTGGGGCTTGTTTGGATCACTCAAATATGCTCGCTGTTATAACAGATTCATGTTAACTTGATATCAGCTATAATTACTAACTAGGTGTTGATTTGAGGTGAAGTTGGAGAGTTTGGAGGTTCATCCAGACCTTGTTACAGTGATGACACTTTAGAATAACTTGCACTCATGTACAACTGTTTGAGACATCACTCCAAGCAACCTTTGCATTTTGTGTAAATCTACAATTCTCTTTCTTATATCTTTGAGTTCCTTGGACTTTTCCACTGTTCTTGTATTGGTCAATTAAATGAGTGCTGTCAGACAAATCCTTTTTATGCTGGCAAAGAAAAAGTTGAAGTCAATCATCATCACTAACGAGAAATTAATAGGCCTTGGGCTTGTCAAGTTGTAAGACACTGTATCATTTTCAGTAGCACTTATTAAAAGATTTAGGTGATTGTATGTATAATGCCAGTATGTATACTTTTGATCAGAGAAAATTTAAAGTCATTAAAATGTATGCTGTAGTCATTCCACCCTGCAAAAAGAACAGTTCAAAGAAATAATTAAACGCCTAAAATTACCATGACATTCATGCCCATGATGAGTTTGTGCAAACCTCTGACCACAAATGTGTATTATTAGGTCCTAATAATATTAAGTCTTCATCTTATTATTGCTAGATGACTTGCCTAGATGCATCTGTCTACACACAGTGGGTGATGAGAGAAAAAGAGAGAGAATGAAGGCGTTATTTTCTGCTTTATATCAGCAGGCGAGCAGCAAATCATTGAGTTATTCTCATACAGCAAAGAATGATGTCGTCTATTGTAATCTGTACAATAAAGTGGACAATATCAGCAAAAATGGACAATTTCAGCTGAATAGACAATACAATATTAAGCTGTGACATTTAGTTGGTTCTTTATGGTTTTTCAAGCTGTTTTCACATAAAACAGCAGGACTAAGCTAATAAGTTATGTTATCTAACTTAACAATTGTAGCTTTGTTAAAAAAAATCCCTCGTACTTAGGCCAGGCTGTCTGCCGACTTGTATGTATTGGCAGAATCCTTTGTTGAGGAGCATAATTAGAGAGGACCTCAATTAACTGCTTACTCTTTTTAGTCATTGTTTTAATTAATATTCTAATCAAAATTAATATAACAATTGTTTTATATTAATTTTGATTACAATAACACACAACTAACATTCTGCAACATGGGAAACCTCATGATATGAAATCATTTATGAAAGATAACCACTAACAATTCCACATTTACAAAATACACTAGCAGATGGCATGCTGGGTAATGCTACCTAGCTTGGTAGCATAACGCTGTGTTCACAGCTGGCAGAGGCTCTATGGCTACATTTAAGAATGGGCAAGACAGCTGGAGGATGAAGAAAAGAGACTTTGAAATGCAACCAAGCCAAGTGTGATCACAAGAGAAAGTGAGTGTAATGTTTGGAAGTCTTTTAAAAGGCTTGTTTTGTTGTCATTTTTGGTCCTGTTGCGTCTGTGCTGGAATTTAAAGTGGGGCTCAACTGGGAACCGGTGGAAGTGATGATCAAGTGTTACACAAGACTAACAGGTGGCAGAATAACGTGCTCCAAAATTTGGAAGGAGTTGACTTTAAGTAATGAACAAGGCATGTTATCCTTAAGTATAACAGGTAGCCTGCTAAGGACAGAATCACTCTATATAGCCCTGTGACGAACAATACACTTTAGTTCACAGAGCTCAAATGTAGATTGTTTACTGTTTTGATTGTGTGGTCTGTTGCATGTTAATAATTCCTGTATTTTCTTAGGTTGGAAGGAGATAGGATACATACTGACATATACACATATACGTACATAGTGCAATGTTAATAGTAAGATAACTGTTTGATATTCAGGTTTTGCAGTTATACGATCATTACCTACATGCTGTTAATTGTCTACCATTTGAAGCTTTAGGGTCAAGTGACACAGACTTAGAGACTGTTCTGCAGCCAGTGGGAGCAGCTGAAATTTGAAATTGGTCACAAAAATGTCTTATCAAAAACCTTCTTTTGGATATTTTTGGTCATTAGAATATTCCCACAGTCCACTATAGCTTCATGAAAGACACCAAGTTGTTTTCAAGCACTACTACTCTCAGAGCAGTAGTGAAACTTTTTGAGAGTAGTAAAAAAATGGGACACAAAGCACAAATAAAGACTGAAAAGCAGAAGCTGTACTTTTGGAAAATGCAACATGTTCTCATTCCAAAACCTAACAACATAGGTTAGGGTTAAGGTTATGGTTAGGGCTGGAGCGTGTGTTACTGCCTGGAGCGTCATTCTATTGGATTCCATCCACAATCCAGAGTGTATCGTAGGGACGTGGAGGGGTACCTTTTACTATGAGACGTTACTATGAGACGCCTCGGGACGTGACAATCTGGGAATGAGAATGCTCTGTGAAAATACTGCCTGTGGTGCAGAGGTACAGCTTTTACTGTGAAGGTGAACATTCTCTGTTTCTTTCCAGTTATTTTCCAGTTTTACTGCTGCATGTTTAGTAGCTGTGAGTGTTTGTAGACAAGATGCTCTTCTTGTCCTTGATGACTGATAAAGTCGGCAGTGCAGCAGAATATGTGTATTAAGAAAAACATATATAAAGGTTATGTCAGTAGGTTGCATCATGTCCAACGTGCTAAACAACTCTTGACTAACATCACGCAGGAAACCTGAACATCATATTTGATGTTGTACTTGATGTAGTGTATTATAAAGGGGCAGTTCTGGTAGCTGTTGAGGTGAGAAGCCTTTTTAATAGGAACATTTCTATATATATTTCCTATATATATATATATATATATATGAGAGAGGCAGATATAGAAGCCTCTATTTTGTTTTGATTTCTTTTTGTCTTTTTTTTTCTTTTAAAATGTAAGTTATTTATTAGAATTATTGATTGTTTTAATTGCTGTTTTGGTTGTACTTTTGCTGGTAACTTCTTTCAATGATAAATAAATCAACTGTGATTGGACTGAAAATAGCAATGACTAAAAAAAAAACACACGAACATGAGCGATATGCTCTGAGTGTGCAGAAAGAATAAACTATTAAAGTCTAGAGGTTGCATTGATTTATCACTGACGTATATTAGGTGCCACATGTGTGTTTACCGAGGTTACAAAAGACACAAAAGAGGACAGACGAGTACCGCATGTCTGCATGCTTGTTTGCTCAGTAGGTATAATATTGAATGAGAAAAGTCAATCCACTGGAGAGTAAATACAGAATGCTTTGCTGCACTATATTGCCTGATCTTTATGCTTTATGTTTTTTTTGTTTACATAAATGAAGACATTTTACAACAAATACATATAGGTAAAAACTGGTGTATAAAAAAAATCACCAAATTGCAGGTTAAAAAGTGCCTGATGCTTGAAATATGCAAGGGGAGGACCCCTAATAAAACCTATGCCATGTTTTCCCTTCACATTTTGTTTGTTGGTGTACAGTCACATTCATTTATCTTAAACATTTCACATTGCATACAATTTTCCATTAATAATTGGTTCATTTTATCATCCCTCCTATACCTTTTTTTTAAGCCCCATGACACATTTCAGGTGGTATTTTCCTTTTAAACTGTGATAATAAATCATGGCATATTCTCTGGATTTTCTTTTGCTAAAAGTGAAAAGATAACGTCTAAAGTATCTTATAACATGCATAAAAACAAAATTCCTGATATGTTTTTCTTTTATATCAAATACTCACTCTGATAAAGAGCTATCTACGATTCCTCTGTGGAGGACGACGTGTGACGGCTCAGCACAAAAACACAAAAGTCAGCACAGAAAACGGAAAACGTAGCTTCTGTATAAACCTGTGAGATCAGACCCCAGGTGCTGCAGATGTACAGACTGTCAAGTATTTGTGTTCTACAAAACTATAGTCATTTCTCTAAGTTTATATGGAAAGATTATCATCCCGGTGAGATGATGCTCTTTAGGTGTGCAGCTGTTGTGTGTGTAGCCAGGTATAACTGATGAGGTTCAGTATAAATGCTGCACTCCTGCTGAGTTCACAGGGCACTGCTCCAGTTTCAGGATCAAGATTGCACCACAACAGCTGAACATACTTCCTTTCCCTATAAATCTGTGAGTGTAAGCTTAATGGGATAGCATAGGCAGCAGACCTTAAATAGAGGTAACTAATTCCTTGGTTGTTTTTGGCCCACAATTCTGCTGAAGCATTTATAAAAGGCTGCACCTGCCAATACCTGAAGAAACAAATGTATGGCTGGTAGTTTGGTCACCATTTAGCAGACTTGAAAGCCCCAACTAATGATTGGTTGACATAGTCATTTATTAAACCCTAGACTCTCCAGTTTATAGATAGTTGCATTAAAATGGTAAATGCTGGGGTCCTGAAAAATTAACCTAATGATTCCTTATTCTTCTCTCATGGTTAACACATTCTTATGATAGAAAGAACAATGATTGGTGCCAAGCTAAAATGGATCAATGTGATGCATTTATCAAAAAAAAAAAAAGTCACTGAACTACACTATTGTGCTGGGCAGAATATTTACATTAGAGTGAATATGGGCTCTGTAATTTGTTTTATTTTATTTCCATGTACTCCACCTCGGTGCCATAAATAAAAGCTGAGATGCAAACTTCACATCTTTGAGTTTAATAAAGTATCAATAGTTATTTTATCCTACTAGGATTTCAGACTGTTACAGACTACTGAACAGCTTTGTTTAGAGTAAAAATAAGATGGCAGCCTTCTCGCAAATAGAAAATTTAGTTGCTGGCCGGTGATTGCATTGAATTTTTTGCTGTCAGATAATGACTGCATGTAGTTGCGATGACCAACTGGTTGTGGATGTTGCACACTCAACATCTAGGCAACCACTTTTGATCTCAAGCCTTCTGGTCCTCCCAGATTTGGACTGACTGCAATCACACTCAGACAGATTGGTATAATAGTAGACTTGGTGGCTATCCTACCAGAGGACGTGAAGCTCTCTGGATCCGCTGAATGAATCCATAATCACCACAGCATCACCTCGGCATGCCTGCTGTTGGGGAAGCTTTATACGGGAAGGTCTGAAAGGTATTCAGCCGAATTAATCTCTCAACTATAGCAACTAATTCACTTAATTTTCATCCTCACCCCTACAGAATCAGATTGTATTTGTAGTAGTGGCAGGAGGCACAAGCATGTGCATGTTCTTGTTAAAATGACCCCTCCAGCTCACAGCAGATTTCCTGAGTAGAACAAGAACTGCTGTCGCTGCCAGCATCCTTTATGGTGGAACTGGCAGCTGTCCAACCGCAGGACGTGAAGCTCTCTGGAGATCAGCTGAATGACATCCATGATCTACACAGCATCGCTGTATGTATGCCTGTTAGCAGGGAAGCTAGAGAAGCGAAAGGCTGGGGATGGCTGAAGGAACTTTCAAAATAAGAATGAGGGGACTTGTATTTGATGAAAAGAAATTCATGGTATATTTGGGTAGGAGTTAAAATAAAGTGTAGGTATATATCTTGCACTTCCCCCCTATGTACCCTACGGATGGAGACATACGATTAAAATGGTTTGTCATAGAATAAAAGTGATCAGTCAACAACAGCTTAGTACTGATTTGCAGTGACCCTTCCCTTTAACAGGACAAGTGGATTCAAAGCTACTGGAGGGCACTTTCCCCCTTTGAATTTGTCACCCATGTTTGTGTATATAAATGTTTGCCACGATTTACTTTTTGCATCGCATTATACGTTCCCATTAGGTGTCCCTCATACATCATTTCTGGCATTTCTAATCATAAAATGGAAAACTATGTGGTTATATATTCCAGTAATGTCATTTATTCCTGATCAAAAATAAGTGCAGGTGTACACTTTGATGGTTTTTTTTGTTTGTTTTTTAGTCTTTCAACAGTACATAATGATTTATTATTCCGACATCCTGTATTGAAACAGTAGATTGTGACGAGGGTTTGTCACTTAGAGAGGTGACAAACAACGTAGCATAAAGACGTCTACATTTTTCTGCTGGGTCTATTTTCTGTCTAAGCATGTTTCATATTCTGAAAGACTATTTATTTCCTTCAAGAGCTAATGAAAACGGACTTAATTTACATTTTATTTTTCTGACATTTCAAAAGTGCAATTCAGATTCTCTTGACAGTTGGATGGAAATAGTAATAGAGTCACCAACTGAGGGCAGTGTGGAACGTACTGGCAGTTCAAAAGAACAATTAAACCTGTAACAAATTGGAAACGAGAAAACGGGCACAAAAATGGGTAAGAAGGAACATTTTATGATAAGTTGTTAAGCTTATAGTCAGCCAAAGACAGATGAATACATCTCACGGCTGTGAGGAAGATGGAAAAATGGAACATCAAAGCCCTGTAGGACTTTACCATATGTCACTACTAAAGACTCAATATTTTTGCAAGCAAAATGTGTTGTGAACTGAGAGACACACTCGGTGTCCTGAGGAAATGAAGTTCCATGACAACTCAGAGGAGTCAATTAATCGTAGGGCCTTAGTTCAGGCAGAATGATGAGGTGGGGTTAAGTCCGCTGGGCCACTAATTAAAAAGAAGCAAAGCTCATCTCTGTCTCTGCAACACAATGGTATTTTAGATGGATGCTTGCGCTTTCTAATGCGAATAAGCGTGCACATACACAAACACATCTACACAGATGCATGCAAAAGAGCACATAAACAAGGACTGGCACACACACCCACACAAAATTGAATTCTTGTTAGATTGCACCATGCAAAGGCTGCTGTTGCACTGTGCTAAGCTTCCCAAAGCAGGAGAATTATCCTCAGCCCTTGGTCTGAAATGCTCTACGTGGGAAGTTAACTGCACAACTCACTCCTGCAAAATCTACATGATTATCCCAATCAAAGAGGTGATGGAGAGCCACGCTGATTTTGGTTAATCAACTCCATTAATGCCTAACATTAATTCAATGGCTGTGTAAAACACAGTTACATGACATTGAGAAAGCAATTATCAGCGAGACAATAATTTGGTTAATAAAGATCTCATTAACAATCATTATGCGACTTTGCTGATTCTTTTATCTCGAGGCAAGCAGGACGGAAAGAAGGCAGATGCCCTAAATGCTGACAAAGACCTTATTTCATTCCCATTGTTTGAGGGAAAAGACTGTATTAGAGATAGCCATGGTATTTCAGCCCTTTTATAATGTATCAGTTGTGTTCATTTTCTTCCAGGGTAATAAGGCTTAGAGAAGGACACTGGAAGAATGGCTCACCTCTTCCTCTTCACCTCAATTTACCTTGTCCTCCACAAGCTCTGCCCCAGAGCGCTAGTGCTTTGATTTGCATTTATGCAGCTAAATAATGAAAGTGTGGGGTGTAGTACATCAGCAAAGCGCCCAGATTGCATTTAGGCAGGTGGGCTGAAATACAACCAGCCATCTTAATATGCTTGGTTACACAGAATCCAAGCGCAGCCCTGTCAGTCATGTGCTGGGCTCGGTGGACGCTTTAAAAAGCTTTAAAAAATGTGTGGAATTTCTGACCACAGGCGGTCGTATTTAACAGCGTTATGCTGAGCAGTCCGTGTTTGTATCTCATGCTCTTCTAATATACAAGGAAACCATTCCAGGTGGATGCATTTAAAATACTTTCACTGATCAGCAGTTGGTAAGGTGTTAGGAAATGATAAAACACGTCATAAAAGAGAAAGAAGGCCGCTGGCTAACTAATAAACAAACATCTGCATATGAATACTAGAATGCATATCTGCATATGGTATTAAAAGGGGTAGTTGTGTTTGAGCAGACTTTGGTTGTATGTAGCAGATTAGAGAGATTTTATCGAAACACAATCATGAAACCATCATTTTAAAATATATATCTTTTCACCAAGAATGACTGGCAGACTAAAGAAGAAGTCTTGACCTGGATACCCAGTGGGTACACCTGAAGAACAGGATGAAAAATTGGTTTTCCAAATTCATTCAGTGAGTTTAGAACAAGTCTGCACAAAGTAACTTTTCACATGCTCACAATGAATTTGTGTTTTAGATTAAGAGATAAAAAGGGATTGATGGAGGGGCTCTGCTAATGCTAATGAAGCACTTAGGATCTGATGCTGATAAATTATTTCCTTCTCCATACAGTATATACGGTTGAATGGCTGAGAGAATCTCTTTTCATTGGCCATTATGTCCTTGCTCTCGTTTCCTCTGCTCAAGGCAATACAAGAAACTCTTAAAAGAAAAAGAAAAAAATTCAACATGATGCTGAATGTCCTGTTCCATCAAAAAGTCCAAGGACGCTGTCAATCAGTCTGAAATCAGAAGATTTATATGTTTGTGGGCCAGTCTGACAGTGGCTGAAGTCCCAGTGTCAATATTTTTAAAAGGTCAGTTGTAGCATAGATTTCAAACCTGTGATCAAACAAATCCATCTTTAAGGCAAATTTGCACCTTTTAGACGAAAATTACCTAAAGCTTCACAGAATCCCACAGCACCATGTAGCTGTGAAGGAGTTCAGTGGCACAGAAACAGGTTTGGAGCAAATGAGGATGTGAAAAAAAAGAACTGAAATGTCAACCGAGACACAATGAACCAAAAGGCATTAAAAGAGCACATAAGCAAAAGAACATGTTACTGAAATTAGCAAAGGCAAAAGGTGTTTCATCATGTGCTGCTTCTACTCCTTACTAAGGACAAAATTCCAAGTATATTTTCTTAGCCTAATAATGCCATCCAGCACCACCATGGCCATGCAGCACGCACCCACACCACACTCTGAAGATAATTGAATTACCAGTGTCTTCAAGTATAAAAGAATACAACTGGAGGCAGAGTCGGCTGGTAGTTTTCAGGGACCGAAATACAGAGGAAGATAGAGAAACATGAGAGTGGAGATAGAATGAGGGGAGCTATTATTCCCAGTACCCAGGAAGACACTTCATCTGAGCATCATCTGTGGTTTTCTCCTGGGGGCTATAACTGGTTGGCTAACAACAATGACAACACATCTCTCTGGAATGGAAAGCCACTGCCTGGAAAAAACCCCACAATCTTATCACTCACCAGTCATCTTTGTCATGTAACTAAAGTGCTCAGGGTATTGTGACACAAAGGGAAACAGGAAAGTGGTGTTCCCTTTGTACTCTGCATTGTTGTTTGAAAGGTGGGACAAGCCGGGATAATGCATTCCGAGTTAAAATGGCACTTGATCTTTCCGTGTACTGCTGAAACAGACTATAAAGCAATTGACAAGCACTTCAACAGGAAATAGTTCTGATGATATGATATACATTCAGTAAGTGATTAAAGATGCCAGACATTTGCTGCCTGCAGCTTTAATCCGATGCTTTGCTACTTGTTTTTTAAAAGTTATTATTCTAAAATGGATACATCTAGGGTTCAGAATTTAGGCGGTGATGCAGTGGTTGGCACTGCTGCCACGTACCATGAAATTTCTGGTTTCAATCATTCTTTAGAAGTGCTGTTACTAAATTTAAAATTAAATTAAGAAAAGAAGAGTGCTATATAAATGCCAATCCATTACCTTGGGCTCTAGAGAATTGTAATGAGGATGTTTTACTATTTTCTGACATTTTTTTAATGACATTTGACAAAAAAATTGGGTTCATTTAATTAAGAAAACTATCAACAATTTAAAAAATGAAGTAATAACAGTAGCAGATTGATTGCTAATCTGCCTATTTAATATATTCATCTGTCCTGATCAAGCATTGACACTTAATCTCTGTTCTCTTATCGTTGGTCCCTGCTATGGACAATATCAGTGCTGTCTCCCTACCACCTCTGAACTGTTGTTCACAGTCAACTTAAACACATTGATGGTGTTCAAACACCAAGTAAAAGATGACCCTTTGATAGTTTGATAAACTGTGCAAAAGGATCCACTTTATGACTTTATGCAGTGTAAGAACACTTTGGTGTATGTTTTATTGGCCTAAGAAAATATTTCCTACTGTCCCTCCTCCTTCCAAGTAGGTGATGCACAAACACAGCAAGATCAGTTAATCTCAGCTAATATACTTTTATTGTTCCTTTCATGGGCCTCTCCATGTTGCTTTTACAGTGTCTGTGTTGTGTCTGAAACCGGCTAAATTTCACTGAGACTAGGAGGGGATCTGTGTGAAGCAATCGATTTAAAATTGCCACTGAGCGAGAGAGTGCAATTGATGTCAACGCTGCTCAGAAATGAGTTTTCTTGGCTTTCCGATTGAAATGACGTGGGGCCATTGTGACTGGAGGCAAAGTGGAGCCAGGCAAGGACCTATTATCTCGAGCTTCCCAGGCCAAACCAATGCCTTTCAGATACTGAATCACTTCCATCTCCATTTTCCTACTTCTCTCCCTCTGCTTACACACAGATTTCCTCTATCCACTGCATATACACACACACAACAAATGCTAAAGCACATGGTTCAGTTCCTAATGTGCCATTTTTAGGCTAGACTGGGTCACGGCATTTGATTTCCAGAGGTCTCCTGAATGCACACAGTCAATTAGAATGCTCTCCCATTGCACGGTCCATGGGGAGCTTGTGGATTCTCCCAAGCGCACCTGTCAATATTTACTCTTCTAACAAAATACATCATTCATTGCCATCTGCTCTCAGGGAGCACGCAAAGGGGCGCTGCTGCTGCAAAATTAATAGCACTTCTAATGCTCCTTTCCTAATGGGCCTAATCAATTAATCAGCCCTTTGCAATCTGGAAGCGTCATTAACCAGTGCATATATCCCTAATGCTGTCAAAAGATATGAGTTTGCTCCACTGTGGTTTATGACCAAATGGGAACGAGTGCATTTTTGTGCATTCGAAGTTGCTTAATTAACTATTTAAAAATGTTTCAAACTCCCCTGCGCCACAAATAACGTGCAGGCAACAAAACCTCTTTTACTGCTGTCATTGTTGTCATCATTGCCTTCTCTGCTCGGCGATAACACATGCAATGCAAGCTCAAGCTGTGTACTCAGAAATATTGCATAGGCAGCCAGAAGCTAAGGCCCAGAAGCTGGATGTGATTGTGCATTCTGATTTTCCAAAATACCACGTCCTCGAAACCAGCGTGCGTGTTTTTTGGTTGTTTTTTTTTGTCCGTGTACATCTGCCTGTTTCATCAACTCCAGTTACATTTCTCATGCAAACACACCAGAGCGAGAGAAGACGGAGATGTAAAATGATGTTTGACAAACATTCTTCTCAGGAGGCATCTCATTCTGATTTCACGACCTCGGGTACCTGGAGCAACCGAGGTCTATTTCAAAGCTGAACACCACATTGAAATTTTCAGCACACGCCTTACTTTAACATGTAGGGCAAACAGTCTGTGGATTAGTGTGTGTTTTTGAGTGTGTGTGCGTGGGTTGCGCTCGTGGTGTATATGTGAATACAAAACTGTCATTTTATCCGTGCACTCTCAGGCCATCAACAGTATGATCACGCATCAAAGTGGCTGCTGTGTCTGACTGCATAATCACCGGAGCAAATCTCACTCCCATTCAGCCCCGAGTTATCAGAGCGGATATTATTTTAACCCTTTGTTTATTTGGTTCTGAGCGAGGACACACAGTCTTTGGTGCCGAGCTGGTTGACACATCTGTAAAGGAGCTTTGAATGAAAGTAGATAACCTTGACTATTATGTTAATGCAACATCCACATGCATATGCATACACGTTCTTTTAGATCTAAACATATTATAAAAAAGACACGCCCACCAGTGGGCTTGTGATTAGAATGATCATTTTAGCCGGTCAGCCATGACCGATGATCGAGCAAGCCTCAGATATATTGATTCTGTGCAGATTTAATTAGCCCACGCCACTGCTTGACTTGCACCTCTCCAGAAATGTAACCACATACACATCATTGCGGACTGCAACCATAATTATTTGGCTTGATAGCATATATGCTGTTAATTTAATCAGTAAAAACATGACATAATTATTCACTCAAGGATGTTGAAGCTGTCAAACAAAGTGCAATGTGCAGTTCCTCTACTCTATGTACTACTTGAGACCAGATCTGAAAGTGAGTCAAACCCCAAAGACACTCTTTTGTTGGCCAAAGGGGCCGATGGCACGATATGGCAGCCTCGCTTCTGTCAGTCTGCCCCAGGGCAGCTGTGGCTAGGACTGTAGCTTGCCTCCACCAGTGTGTGAATGTGTGAGTGAATGAATAGTGGAATTGTAAAGCGCTTTGGGTGCCTTGAAAAGCGCTATATAAATGCAATCCATTTTTTGTTAAAAAGTCTAAATTTACAACATTAAAAAGCATATTTACAGTCTGGTGCACAGAAAAATGGTTGAAGTGAATTAAAATACATGAAGATGGATACCAGAGTTATTTATTGACACTATGTGAAGGATAGGCATAGATAATGTGACATCATCAACTGGAGTTTGAAGCCTTGAGATGAACATATTCACTATAGCCATCTTGGTTGCAAAAAACCCCACATGCAACAAGAAGGGTCCGACTCATGAGCTAACAACTTGTGATTGAAGTCGATTACTGACTTGTGATCACAAAATAGACTTATTGTTTTATTAAATGTGGTCCAAAATGAGTGACTGAATCCATAACTTCAGCAACAAAGAACACAGAGACCAAAGCTGCTTTCTCATGGACTTTTATGGGATGAGAAATAATTAGCTCCACCTGTTCCCATCTGGTGGTTGTCAGATCAACGCAGGTTTAAGCCACTCTTGTGTTTGCTTCATTTTTCCAACCTAGTAGCTGTCCATGTTTGATACCTTCGATGGTCCAGACATAGGCTGCTGGAGATGATCGCTATCTGCTAGCCCTAACCCCTGCTAGCTTAAGCCACTGAAATGGATCTGATGTGTTTCCTACTATTGTCTTGTGGAGCATTTATAATGAATCTAACTAATAATATGGCTTGCTGTGTGATAGGCACAATACAATAATTCTATACTTCAGTTTTGGTGTTTTGCTAATCTTTTACTTGCTAGCTAGCATTAGCTAACAACCCGTCACTCACCCGCTCATCCAAATAAAGTAACTTCTGGCTATAAAAAAAACACTATTGCATCAGCCACATTGCTGATATAGACTCTTCAAAATGTGGAGCACAGAAGCAGTGGGTGATGTCACAGAGCATCCATCCATCTTTTGTGCTGTTTATCTAGCATTTCACTTTGAAAGCTCTGCAGCACCTGGGCTGACAATTTTGGTTGAAGTAACTGATGTTGTTCATTATTAATTGGCTCCAGCTTTGACACAAGCTGCTCAGCTCAGTCACATATGTGGAAAAGCTCAACACAGCATTGAAACCCCAACTGCCAACATGCGTTTTGGAGGTGTAATTACATTGTTAAGCTGCTGTGCAAACAGGACGGATAAAGAGGGATATATTGCAATTTATTTTTATTTGCACTGAAAAGGCTCTGTCTTTTAACTGAGACAGAGCTTTTTGATTTTGGGATTTGTTTGGGTGACCTGGTGGAGATTTGGTTGAATATAAAATGCATCTGTTTTGCTTAACCAATACAAGCGCATTACTCTCACACAAAGCTTGTGCTCCTGCATCTCCTTGCCTCATTTTTTTTAATGCACATAAGCATTCAGCTATTGCTCTCTGTCTCTTCCAAATTTTTTACATCTACCTTTAGCACGCCTAAATTCCCATTGTTATTCTTTAACACTCACAGAGACATAAACACATGTGGATCTCTCCCCCACAGCCTGATTCCCACGTATGACCGATCAAATATTCACATATCATATTTTGCTCTTTTTCTCTGTCTTTCGCATATGCCACCCAGACACACACACAAACACACACGCACACGTGCCAGGTAATCCATCCCAGGGAGAGCATTCAACATCTGGTGGACAAGGCTTTGTCTCCTGCTACATCTCCTGGGTTGCCCTTTACTGGACCCTGGCGCTTCCTGATGGATCACCCTCGGACCAGGATGAATGGTGCCTCATCTCCCCTTCTGCACCTACGATGCCATTTCATTCTATCTACGTTACTAATCTGTCATTCTCGGTGGCCATTTGTTACTTCACTAGAGCTGCTGTGCACTTTACATATGCACGCGTGTCTGCATATGGCCACACAAGTGATTTCCACCCCCCACCCCCCCACAGAGGAGGCATGCTGTCTCCAACAGTGATTTGTGTTATCAGAGTATATATTTCAAGCGTATTTAAAAGCCGTATTAAAAGGTGAATAAAAAGGTGAAAATTAAATGACAAGGTGAAAATTGTTTTGTCTGCTATGATGAGTAAAAAAAGTATACTACAAGGAAGCAGGATGTTCATTTTTTTCATTTTTGTGTGCATAAGGTAACACTTGGTTTGGATAGTCCAATGGTGCTGTATCATGTGAGAAAAACAAATATGCCGAACAAAGTGTCACTTGGCGGCGGCGCTGCGGACTGTGACATATTGTAGATACTTAAATAACCGCAGGGAGGTGGGGGGGGGGAGTGTTTAGTAGTCATGCTTTATTAAGTATACAGTGCATCATTATAGAGTACACTGCAATTAGTGTGCAACGCTGATTATCAGAATGGACTACACATTGGAAAAAACTAAAAGAAGTGAAAGAACTCAGTACAACTGCAGCATTTCCAACAAAATCAAAGCAATTCCCCTCAGTTTTCAACCTTTCCTGTTGAGCTTTTCCAGACTCTCCTCTGATGCTCTGAGCGTTCGCACGTAGAAAGGAAGGATACCATGGGGAACCTGTCCATCAGTCAAAAACCTCATCTCTGAACCAAGGGACCTCCAGCTTCACACCAAGCTCTTCAGCACAAACATGTGTTTAGCCCCACAGCTGTGCAGAGAGGAAACTAAATAGGAAATCAAGGAAACGGTAAACAAAGTTGAGCCGATCTGTGTCAAACAAAAACGCTTTGCCTGGGGAAAGACAGCGCAGACCTGTCTTGCTCTTCGGCCTTGAGTATAAACACATGAAATGGATTGCCTGCCTCGCCCCGTCTGCAAGTACCCAGGCTGTTTCCTTTCAGTAGCTTATTACTTAGGGAAGCCTGGATGTGATTCTAAGCGTGGGCCTCTTTATCCATTGGAACCTAGGAGAGATGTGAAGTTAAACCCACCCTGGAGGTGCATATAAAATACACGCAGTTGTGTTTACACAAAAGTTTCCCTGGCTTTTCTCATTTTATGGTTCATGTCGGTCAGCAAGCCCTGTTTTATCCGCTTTTGCCATGGTAGCTAGCCTCCAGGCAATGCCTTGGCCACTTATTGGAAGCAGTGGTGGAAGGAAGAGTATAGATTGTCAGAGCACCAAGGTAGATTGCTTGCAGTGTTTCTATCATCTAAATAGCTGCGGCATTTCTTCTGAAAGGACAGAGGAAGGGTGTGTTTCCTCCTGCTCTGGTTTTATCAAAGCAGAGAGGACCAAGTGCTCCACTATCGAGTGTCTCAGGGCTCTCTGGAAGAGTGGTACAAATCAGCAGCACACACAGCACACAGCATTAATCAACGGTCTGGGAGGTCAGTTAAGCATACCTGTCCCCTCACGCATCCTCCTTGAAATCTAGGCTGCAGTAATCAATCACAGATAATTCCCACGTGGAGCCTAGATGATAAGCCACTTTTGGTTGTGTGGAGGAAAAATAAATGAGAAAAAGTTTGCAAACGTGTCTCAGGGAGGTTTATTCCGAGTTCTGTCAACCACTGCCTCTACACTGATACTCATGAAGCAGGGCCCCGAGGTCAGCCGCAGAGGCTGTCAGAGCTCTGCTCCAGCTCCCATCGAGGCTTTGTCCATTGTCTGACAGTATAATTAAGGGGCTTGGCTGTGTGAATAACAATAAGATGTTAATTATACAGTGACACATCTCACTTACTTATTTTATGTGTAATTTATGCATTTCCCCTTACTTTTGGGGTAAAGTAGGACCCTGCAGCTTTAATCTAAGCCCTTTCTTTCTGCCTAAAACTCTTCGGAAGTATGAGCACATTCTTAAACATTACACTATATCTTTAAAAAAAAGAAAAAATTAACAAATAAGTACCTCGCTGGGCCCAGCCATAGCTGCATGAGTCATTAATTAAATTCATAGGGTATTACAGACATATTTGATAAGAACAGTGGGGAAGCTTAAATGCAGTTTTTCTTAAATATTCTGTCTGATTTTTATCATGTTTTTCCCTTGCCACCTGGCAGGATTCTTTCCTTTGATTCTTGATCTTGTAGCCAGATATTATCACCAGCCTTATCTCAGAATTGCACAGCATTGAAGGACAGGATCCTGAGGTATGCTGGGACCAACCTCATACTGGAAAGATGTGGGAGGGCACAGAGAAGCGCAAGCCTTTGATTGTTTCAGCCCCGAATTATTCTATTCAAAGGAGAGATGTGTATTAGAATTAGTGATACAGCTCATGTACGGTTTTGTTTGTTTGGGCCTGTGTATTCTATATTGCATCTGATGTCTTATCATTAAATTGCATAAACCCTTTGATAAAGGATATTGATTAATGTAATGACTTGCATGCAGCTTTGGGGGCCGAGACCACTTTTTAAATCATTAAATAGCTACAGTGTGTTTTATCATGCTGTCAGATCAATATTCTGCACTCCTGGACTTCAAACTGAATTTTGAGCCAGCACTTCCTATGTCTTTTTGACCTTTTGTTGTGTCAGATTGCACACTGTAAGACGCGAAACAAGGAAAATCAGTATTGATTCACAATTCTTGTTCTCCAGAGATAAGGCTGTGTAGATGTTTCCCTCGTTTTCCACAGTAGTTTCTCGGTTGTTGGGGAATTGTTTTGTGCAAGAAGAGAGAAGGAGCTGCAAAAACTCAACGGTAAATACTGCAATGGTTTCCATTTCCCCACTGGAAGCCCAGCAGGCTAACAGCCACAGCCGGAGCCCGAGTTCCTGTCTCATATCACAGCATGATGTCACACTTTTAAAGGCATCAAAACCCAGGTGCAGCTGTGACTGACAGGTGCAAGCTTTCCATCTCTGGGACTTGGATGGGGGGGCGAGAAGGCTTATAAAACAAAAGCCTATTAGAGTGATTTCCCTTGCTTCTCCTTGGGGGGTCGGGGGTGGGATTCTATATTGACAACATAACTGGGTGAGGCTTTGGGGATCTGCAACAGTTAGGCACTGGATACATTTCTTCCCTTTCTAAGGGTGATGTAGGCGGAGGAGATGGGTAAAGTAGCGCTCTGCTGCTTTCAATCATTAATCAGCGTGGTGACCCCCGTTCTCCAACTCCCACCACTTCCTCAACTCTTTTTCTCTCAACACGGCCCAGGCCTCTAATGCAGATTCAACACACCCTCGGGCTCTGACTGATGAGAAGAAATCCTCTGCCTTAACTTAAAGCTGTTGATACAGAGGAGGAGGAGGACAGGGGAAGAGAGAAAAACAGTCTCTAGCTGTGATCGTCCATCTGTGAGCTCAGAGAGTTGGCCTGATGAGGCTGACGCTGCTGCTGCAGCTGCTGAGGCGGCGGTGTCAGTGGTCTGAAGGGCTTAGCTTAATGTATTCCTTCAAATGCATGTTTGATGACCATCAAATATATGGTACAAGAGAACACATATTAGGTCACCACGGTGGTGTTGCCGGTGCAAGAGTGTAAAAGAAGGAAAAGGAATAGGAAAGGAGAAAAAAAAACACCACATGGCATCCCTATAAAAATAGCTCTTTCTCTCACATCATCCTTATTTCCTAGTTCCTTTCCCTAGCAGCTGCTTTGATGGATCATTTTGTCTCTCTAATAGCAGCTCCAAATCCCTGGATGTTCTCCATTTATGTTCTGTGGGAGACTATAACAATTTAGCTGAATCCATCTAAAAGATTAGCGCAGAAGCAGAGGAAAAAGAAAAGACAAAAGTCTAAGCTTTACCCAAGAGGCAATCAACTTGTACTTTATTTAGACTTTCCCTCTGCTTTTAATTTTTTTTTAACTCAATGCTTTGTCAATATTAACTGTAGCTGCTCCTTGCCTCTTGATTTTTGAAGGAGCCTGGTATAAATGATGCAGTCCTCCAAGCTGGCAGAAGCCTTTCAATCATGCATGAGTGGTAGATAAGTGATGGAAGCTGCTGTGGCCTGCCACTCTCTTTTCCTCCCCGTCTGGTTTCCATTTTAACTGGGGGGAAAAGGATGAGAGAGATTTTCTATCACACCCGCCGCTTCATCACAAATATCAAGAGTGAAAAGAAAGCTAGTGATGTTTTGAGCAGTAGTCGCTGCCAGCTTGTAGATATATTTACAGTTTCTGAGTCCTACCGTATCAGCCAGAGCAAATCATGTACAATAACTTTAGTCTGTCAGTCAGTGACATGTGGCTAATTTATTCCTTGTTCAGGGTTTGTACGCATCATGACAGTTTTAATCAAACTTTCTGACAGTTTAACATTTATAACGGCCTCATTACATATTTATACAACATTTCTACACAGCAAATTCAAAAGTGTTACATTTTTTGGTGTTAATAGTCTCCTTGCAAAAGTAGAGTTAATTTTACTCTAAGCAGAGTCACATTCTTTTAATGTAACTCTGAGGTGTAAAATGATAGTAGTTAAAATCGAGTGTTAAAAATTAGTGTTTCTATTTCAAATCTGGAGGTGTTACAATGGAAACGTTAACTCTTGACCTCTGAACTCCTACAGGGGCTATGACACCAACAGAGTAAATTCACAGACTCCGCCCCCAGCACGGCTCCAATCGAAGCTGAAGTGAAGCCGTTTCGGAACATTTTGCTCTACATATTTGAGTTGTTTGCCATGCTTGGTAAGTCATTTTTTCAAAGATTGTTTCAATTATTTCTATTAGCCTTTACTTCTGTGGCTCTTTGGAGTTGAGACAAAGCTGTGTGAAAGGCATTAGCCATGTTGCTCGCTGATAGCATAATATTCTGTTTTAGCTAGCTGAAAGGTATTGTTTGCGGGCAAATACCACAGCCTTGAAAAAAGCTTGCATGTGAATTTTCAGTCAAACTTTTGGTCAAATACACCTAAAACAATGTCTAGAATGTGAAATGTTGGTATAATGGTGCTACTTGAAGCCTGAAAACGATCGCCCATAAAAAAAAAAACCGAGCAAACAGCAGTAGCAGACGTCCTGACTCGATTCTACGTTAGCATAGATCCCTCCAGAGTTTTGTGCACACGGTTTAGGTAAAAATGAAAAAGGTTGAGGTTTTACATTTAGTTCAGTATTACCTGTTGCCTGTGTCTTTGTCTTTTGGGAAAATACTTTACACAAGTAATGACTCAAAGAGGATTCCTTTTTTTTCTTTTACTGTGCTGCAATTGTTTACTGGATTATTTGTGCCATTAATTAGTGTCAACTAATTTTTATTCAATCTCCACACAGGATATGCTTGTGAAGATGGAATATGGGGGAGAGCAGAAGTGCGTTGAAGTTCCACAAAGGGATGAATGAAGGACATGCATATTGTATTGAAGAAATAAGTGATGAGAATGCTGTTATTTGCATTTACCATGTCAGACCTTTTGATAAACACAATTCTAATGAAAGTGAGAACATGTATACTGTTACATCTTTCAGAAAATGTTTTGAAATTGTGGTGCACAGTTCAGAATAAATGTTTTTCAATAACCATTGCATCTTTTTAGTAAATGTTTATTTCCAAAAGAAATTTCTAGAAGTTCAGAACAGTAAAATTCCCGCTTTTTAGAATGAATTAGAAGATAACTCTTACGTAGTTAAACTAAAATACTCTTTGAGAGTTAATATATAAACTCTTAACACCAAGTGTTAAATTATCAACTCCAGACAGATTTGGTGTTTAACACTAAATCAGAGTTAACGTACCAACTCTCCAAAAAGAGTTAAATTAACACTCTCTGGTGTGGACCCATATAGACACTTTAATAGTGTTGAAATCAAATCCGACAGTGTTAATTTGGACATGCTGGATTTGCTGTGTAGGACATGACTGCGTATTTGATTTTAAATTCTCCCCAGAAAAAAAAAGCTCTTTTGCCTTTTGGCTTCAAACATAATTGACAGGACTGTGGTGTTTGTGGTCATCTTTTTAATGCCGTATTGTAAACTGATATGAAAAATATCTGTGAAGTTTTCAGGGTTTTTTTTAAGTTCCTGTTCCTTGTATCTTGAAATACTTGCTAAAGTTTTTATGTGGATAGTCTCTCACCTGCACTACTCTCTTTTCATGTAATCCCAGACCATTTGCTTTGTTTCTAAAGATGATTCTTCACTTTGCAGTGGAATGACTTGGAGCTACAGTTTTAACTGCTGGTATTGTCTGATGAATCCACTTTTCTAGCTCATCATTAGGTTTTTGGCTATTTAGCCAGTTAAAAAAACTGAATGTTTTAGGTTGTGACATAAAAGCAGAAACTGAAGGACCAGTGGTTAATTTCTCCACTTTGCTGTAGATACGTGGAAAATGTAAACCAAGACTACTCTTGTGCAACGCTTTAAGTGACCACTGCTAGAAAGACTGCCTTTTTTGTTTGAAGATCATATTCTATAAAGCATTCTGATTACTGTATTTTCCGCACTAAGGCGCACTTAAAATCCTTTAATTTTCTCAAAAATCAGCAGTGCATCTTATAATCTGGTGCACCTTATGTATGAATTCTGATTGTGCTTACTGACCTTGAACCAACTTAGCCAAGCAATTTTATGTGGTACACGGCACTCAAAAATACGTCAAAAATGTTTCAGTATGACTTTGGTAAGCTACGAAGCAGCACACAGTCCTTAATATACTGCAACAACATGGGAATAGAGCAGCTGCAAGAGAGTTCAACATTAATGAATCAATGGTACGGAAGTGGAGGAAGCAAGAAGAATGAGTTGAGTAAAGTTTGACTTGTCTGACTGTTTTGTTTCGCTTAATGCGCTTTATAATCCTGTGTGCCTTATCTATGAAAACAGACCATTCATCGACTGGTGTGCCTTACGGTCCGAAAAAAATATCTGGTCCAGCTGGTTTTGGAAGCCAGGATCAGGGTGTCAGAGCCTCCAAAGTTGACCACTGCCTGATTCACAATGCACCGAACCCTTATGGCCTCATCTATGGGTGGTGGTCCCATAGGAGGTGTGATGGACCGAGTTGAAAAACAGGAAGAGTCCCAGGAATTATTAGAAAAATATAGTTTTCATTTATTTAACCCCAAAAAATTATATTTACAAAAGTAATAAAGGTTGAGCTCATAAACGAGGTCAAAGAAACAAAACTGAACTCAGGCAAAGACTGCAAACTTAATGACTGCCCAAACATGCATAATTGACCTAAACATGAAATGACATACAAGGGTATATATAATGGCTGATCAGACCATTGTGACACATGAGGGGGTAACAAACAAAACACAATCATAATCACAAAACGATGCAGTACAATCTAGTTTGTTAACATATATAAAATATATGTTATTGGAAACTAAAGTGTATTATTATTAATTTTATTGTTTTATTTATATTTTGATATTGCTAGGGATGATGCAATGATCGGGGACCATTTTTCATTTCGTTGTTCTCGTGACAATGACAATAAAGTTTCTGATTCTGATTCTGATTCTGATTACTATGTTCAAATGAAGAAATGAAAATACAAGAGTTACTGACTTTAGAGTGTGGCCACGGGTTTGGCCATCACAGGAGGGCAGACCCATATAGCTTTTTTGGGGCTAAGTGTGGCTGGGCCTCATTGTCTATGTCCACCCACCAGACCCTTGTTCTTGTGCCCCTACCCTACCCCTGGCCTGGCTCCAGAGTAGGATCCTAGGTGGGTAAACTTGACCCTTTATTTTTTAAGTGTTACAGGGGTTTGCAAAATACAGTTCTTGGCTGAGAAAGGGTAGAGTGGCCACTCTGAGTAGGGGATAAGTTGCTGTGCCAAAAGGAAAGGTATCACAAGGTCTTGTTCACAAGTTTGGGAAGAGTGTAGCATGAGATTGAAATATGGATTGGGGTACCTATCTGTTGTGTTAAAGAGAGCACGTAGTGTGAAAGCAAAGCTCTTGATTTCTATGTGCTGTCAGTCTACGTTCCTTCCCTCACTTATGGTCACAAACTCTCAGTAGTAACCAAAGAATGAGGTTGCAGATGCAAGTGGTGGAAAATTAGTTTTTGATGAAAAGTCTTGGCTGGGTTCTCCCTTAGAGATAGCTGCTTCTCCTCCACATTGAGAGACAGTTGGTGGTCGGGGGACCTGACTAGGACACCTCCTATGCGAGTTGTTTTAGGCAGGTCCTACTGGGGGAAGGCCCCAGGGAAGACCCAGGACACTGGAGAGATTATGTCACTCAGCTCACTCATATGAGCTGGAAGAAGTAGCTGGGCTTTTCTGTGCAGACTGCTACCCTCACAACTGAAACCAGAAGCAGAAAGGCAGAAGATGCATGGATGGATGAATTGATGGACTGATATTTGGTCCATTTATGGTGATCATTAGGCAGGCAGCGACATATTCTCATGAAGCTGATATTGGTTCTGTGTTGTTACCTAAGGATAAATATTTGTCATGCTCTTTTACAGTATTGTATTTATTCTTGGTTCATGCAATCACTATGGCATTGTACATAGGCAGGTTTAAGATGGAGGTTTATGATCTCTTCCTGGTCGCTGTTCTTGAAACATTTAGTTTTAGCTTACATCCTATTAGTGTGATGTAAGGTCAACTTTAGACGCAATCAATCCTTCAGCTATTTTTGAATATCTCTCTGTCTGCCATTATCAAAGACCCCAAGTCCTTGCAGATCACATGTATCCTGAATGAGACAGAATAGGACTGATCCAGGGAGAAGAGTTTTTTTCAGCCCCCTTTTGATGGCCTTGAAGTTCTGAATTGTTCCTGTTGTTTAGTAAAAATTTCATTGATTTATCAGATATATTTGCACATCTAACATAGCTGCTGCTTTATATTCTAGAATCTTGACATGCACTTTTAGCAAGAATTTGCACAGGTTTTGGCAAAACGTCAGCCTCAAAGTAAACTCCACATATACCATATGTATCTGGGGTGGATTCCCTTTGAACTGTACTTCTTTTCAGCTCCTCTAGTGAGTCCCCTCAGTTTCCTCTGTCTGGTCTCAGTCACAATGTGCTGAGAGAGCACGTTGTCATTGAACTTCATTAACTTCTAGTTAAACATACAATTGCCTGTATATAAGTTTATTATGAACAGACAGGTGATAACAGCAGTAGTATCAAGTTACTGTTACCTTATATTCCAGACACGGACACCCAAGGTGATGAATGCTGTCTTGTGTGTAGCAGTAAGGTTTGTGTCTGAAATATAAATTAAGTTCTTGAAGGTGGTCTCTGACAGTGTCCATGCATATCTTACATCCTTCTACAAGTCCTTGCTGGTAATCTGTGTGTAACACAGTCACAGCCTCTGCTTAGAAAGGTGTGTGTAAGTCAATTTCTAAAAAAGTATTTACTGATAAATAAAATGATCTCACTTCACATGGGTATAAAATAATTAACTGTCTTAAACACTGTATCGTCAGTCCCGAGTCAATGAAGTTTTGTTTGTTGGGATGTCAGCCGGGAACAGCTGTCACAACAGTGTCTGCTTTTCCATCGGCAATAGGGACCAGGTCAAAAAATAGATTAACCACAACTCCCAAGTTATAGCCAGTTATCTGAGAGAAAGCATAGACGAGGATTTAGTATTCACTGTTCATTAACAGGACTGAGCATTTATTGGATTTTGACATCAAACAAACTAAACGTTCCCACATCAGACATGCAAATCAAGTTGCTTGGACATAGATGCATCTGTTCTCTAACTGACTTTCATGCTAATTCCCCGTGGTGATTGGATTTTGAAATCAGCTTCTCGATGACTGATAAAATCTAAATCAAGCCTGTTGTCAGTGAAATAACGAGACACATGATTATTCCACTGATCAATACTGAGTCGCTGGAAAAGAACAAAAGACAATAATAATTGTAGTCATTGATGTAAAGCTTTCATTTAATTTAAAATAATGTTTAGCTGACTTTTTCCTTTGAGTTGCTGCAGTAGTTGGACATTAGATGCTCAGCCAAGCTTAAAGGTTAAAGGTTTGGAAAAAAACATGCGTTTGTAGAGATGTCAAATTTAATTTCACCAAGGGACAGAACAGAAAATGAAACTGCCAGACATATATAGCTTATTGACATGTTTCAATTTAAATGAAAATGCATGTCTCACATAGCTTGTTTATTCACTATTTGGCCCACATAACCTGTCAATAAACAGGTGTATGACCCTTTATAACATTAATTCAAGCAAAGTAGCCAGTCTTCGATCATGTAGTTTAAAAGTACCATACAGAAACTGGCTGTATGGTACTGTATGGTACCCCCAAAACATTCTGTTAAAACTCCATCACTTTGGGAATGAGCTTGAAAACAACATGCTTGAGTCACACGGCTGTTCTTCCCTGCCTTTGACTCCCTGTCTCTGGCACTATGTGGTTTCAGATATCAAAATGCCTGAAATTTGTTCATTGCACATGGTGATTTGGCCCTTTCTTTGCATCCAGTACAGATATGAGCTACTCAGTCTCCCACCTCAGCTGAAATTGTTTGGTCCATGCTCTAAAACAACAGCTGGCTTAAGGGCATCCATAATAGAGTGTAATTAGGAATGATCTGAGTGTACTCAAGTTGTGATATTAGTCACGTTCAGTAAGTGTTTTTCTATTAGTTCCGCATTTTCAGAAGTTTTCACAAATATGTGACTAAAGTGGAATCTTTCAACTTTAATTAATTCATTCAAATTATTGCACTTTGAATTCGAGCCGTTTTTTATGGCACTAAATCAGGGTCAAAAGTGGTATTCATTTGAAGTAGATTTGAAATTGAATTTCTATGTTTAGATATTTAAAAATTTAAAAATCTTTTTAAAAAACAACACAAATAAATGATGTTATTTTGAATAAATTATTTGTTTTTATGCAAATCTCTTTTTGTTTTTCTTTCAATTTCTGGACTTTTGACCCTGTTTTTCTGTCGTGGACGTGTATCAAGGAGGAGAGGCGGGGCTTAGAGTAATGACTGACAGGTCCTGAGTTACAAGTTAAATATGAGCACTTTAGTTATGGATTGCCACCACTCTTTCTCAGGATGCTGCCAGCACCAGCCAGCAGGTAAGAAACACGGTTTCTGATTATCCTTTGATGGACCATACTGACAGGTGAATGTTTGTAACATATTGATATACACTAAGGTTAAAGATGTATTAAGGTGGGGGGTTCTAATTTCAACATAATATACAGAAACGAACAGGCGATTCTTACATCATTACTTCTATTTTTGTTAAACCACTTGAATTGAAATGGTCTACACTTCACTTCAGTCCATAAGTGTGGTGTTGTGGTGTACAGAGATTTGTAGTCCAAATATTTATAAATTTAACAGTACCTGCAGTTGAAATAGCCTCAGAAGCCTAGTATCTGAAGCCGTTTTGGTAATGGTCTGTAATAATCTGCACTGAAAAAAATAATCAGTGGGATAAACATAAAAAAATTATTGTAATCGGTTGCACGAAATTAAGTTATGTTTGGTTAACCTTAGTTTTTTATGTTATACCTGCACACATTTTTCTGGTAACACGAACATGACTTTTTTATGTTGTTATGTTTTTCATTCCGGTCAAATATTTATAGAAACCACTTGTTTATCAGACATGAACTTTTTGTGTTAATTGTATTGGACTACTATGTGTTATATTGACAAGATTATTTTATGGTAAGCTTATTTTATTTTATAACAAATTTCTAATATATAATATATAATCTAATATATAATTGAGTGTTCAATAAATGAAACTAAATTAAGGCTGATCTTACTGTATGTACTGTACACTTTCTCTTCAATCAAAGAAATAAGCACAACATTTTTGAACAATGACCTGTATTTTTGAAAATACTACACAGTTGTAACAATGGACTTTCAATTCAGGCTTCCAAAATATACATGAGTCATATTTGTACAATGCATCTCTTGAAAAACATTCCACAACATTCCTCAAAGTTATCTGCTGTAACCTGAATTCAACATTGTGGGGCCTTATGACATCGCGCTTATGTAAAAAATAGTTTTATAAATGTAAGAGCCATGAGGTAATATGGCAACAGGGGTGTAATTATTAAAATGACACAAAGAAGAGACTTAAAATAACATTATAACCCACAGGCACACAACCAAGAGACCTAAACTGATTAGTATTGGCTTGCTTCTATCACTAAACATCACAATCACTAATACTAGACGATGCAATCTGTTTGTAGTGGTGCACCTTGGGAAAAAAATTGCAAACTGGTGAAACTGGTGCAAGGCACCATTTCCATTGAGAAATATGGACATTCAACGTTTGAATTTTAAAAAAAAAACAAAAACCCATGGCTTGAAAAGTGAAAACTGCAGGAATAAAGGCCCCAAGTTGAAAAGTGCCAGAAAAATAAGTTTCACTATGTACTGCAACTTTACCAGTGCTGGCTTAAAAGAAAGGATGGTATATATTCGAAGAGGTAAACATGTTGTTCCCACATCATAACTGGAAAACTGTTCAATCACACAGTCTGGTCCTGAAAACCTGGGCCTTCTTTGAAAGGCTGTTCCTTTTGAGCTCCATAACCAGTTTCAATAATACCTCGAAGGTATACTTTTCCAGTGGGTAGGTGAGGTTCAAAGTGTACATTAGTCCAAACAGCATTGCAGCTGCTAGGGTATAGTTATCCAAATCCTGCCAGACTCTCTGGCCTTCAAGGACTATCCCGATGTCCTCAGGGCTGCCATTGGCATCTCTTGACTTTATGATGTGAATTCCCATGGTTGTTTCCTTATTAGATCGTTGGATAATGGCTTCATCTTTGGCCTAGAAAATGCAGAATTCCAAAATTTAATTAAACAGAACACTGGTCAAAGAACATTATACCAAATCTTATTTTAATCTGTGTCACTATTCCAAAAAATGTTAACATTAACACATTAGGTGAACAAAAATGGATTCATTACAGCATGTGATTTGAGTCCTCAGAATGCTTAAAAAGGTAATGCGAAATCTCCACGCAAAGAAGCAGAATACTGTCAGAGCACAGAGAGGTGTTCAACTATGAACTCCACACATAGAAAAATGCAGGTAAAAGAAAAAGAAAAAAAAAACGCACCCATGGTAAATTGTGAAAATCCCAGGTGATTTTCAACATACTCCTGGCATAGAGTGACAAGCAGCATTTTGTTAAAATTATTATTTTCCCTAAAGTGTATATACAAATGAATTTTTTTCTTACCTGGGCTGTGGGCTCCAGAATGTTCTGAAGTCTTCTTCCTATTTGTCCTCCTCACCTTTTGAAGACCTTTATTAGTTTGTCAGATAGCACATCTATCTGCGAGAGTAATATGGACTGCAGTGGCATGGTGGTAATGCGCTTAAACTCTGCATTTATCTAAAAAGAGAAGTTGTCACATAAAAATGCTGTCAAAATCTCAAATCTCACAAGGTTACATCCACACAAAGTTGTTATTTTTTGTCATATTACTATTTATTAGCTATGGGTCCCATGTTGCTGAGCAGTTCCATAGTTGCCCTTACTTCCATACCACCCAAAGCCTGTTTGCAACCACAGCAGTTGCCTCCTTCTGGCCATTTTGCAGTTCTGCCAAATGACCCAGAAACTACATCTAATATTGTCATATACACATTGTTATGTTCTCTTATAACTTAACTGGTAAGTAACGACGCCTTCTTTAGTCGTAGGAATTTACTTTAATAACCAGTCTAAGGAAAACAAGGCGCAGGCATATCAATGCGCGCATACACCACACTTTGTGTTCTACACTCAATAACAGAAAGTAGTGCCACAAACTATAAACTGATTTTACTAAATACATAACAGTTCCTCCCATCCAACCTTGATGAACACAATAGGTACCAAACAATCAAAATATTTCAGATAATGTTGTAAACCAATAATTTAACTTGAACTGAAATATGACACCTACTCAGTGATTTACAACATGTAGGTAGGTTGTTTCCTCTTAAACATTTGAACTGCTTTCCTACAGAATTAACGTGAAACCTATAAGTTCAGTCTCTGAGGTGCTCTGCGATTTCTCTCAGGGTACCGTCTGCCTATTTGGTCAGACTCCATAGTGCTCTGTGTGGTAAGTTCAGGTGTGTGAACATCGGTAGCTTCACGTAAATCCTGAACCTCAGGTGATGGAGCGAGGGCAAACTCTTCTGAATCTTGGTGTGTAGATGTGCTCTCAGGTGGCTGTGGAACCATGTGGCTTTCCGCATCTACAATCTGATCAACATGTCTACGCCAGACTAAGTTGGCTCCAACATCTACAGTATATGTCAGTGGTCCGGTCCGTGACAGGATCGTGCCAGGCTGCCATTTCTGACTTGGGTCTCTGTAGTCCCTGGCGAGAACTTTTTGTCCGGCATTGAAGAATCTAGTTTTGTTTCTTGTTGCGTCCACCATGGAAGACTGTTTGTCTTGGACATTCTTGCGAATGTCTGGTTTCAGCAAATCTAGACGTGATCTCAGATTTCGTCCCATGAAGAGCATTGCAGGTGTGTGTCCAGTTGTTGCATGGGTGGCGTTCCTGTAAGCCAGTAAGAAATTGTCTATTTTCTGTTGTAGCGGCTTCCCCTCTGTGCGACTGGCTTTCATTGACCGCTTGAAGGACTGAATGAACCGTTCGGCTTGTCCATTTGTTGCAGGATGATGGGGAGCTGAAGTGATATGTCGTATGCCGTTACTCCGAAGGAAACACTGGAACTCCTCTCCAGTAAACTGACGACCATTGTCACTTACGAGCTGTTGTGGCAGACCTGTGCGTGCAAACAGTGACCGAAGGCTATTGATCGTGCTGGCAGCTGTTGCTTGCTTTACGGGGAAGATTTCTGGCCATTTTGAGTGAGCATCAACCACAACTAGGAACATTTGGTCCATAAATGGGCCAGCATAGTCTATATGGATGTGTTGCCATGGAGCGGATGGCCACTCCCACGCGTGTACAGGTGCTGTTTGAGGTTGACGCAGCGTCTGCTGACAACCAGTGCAGGATTTTGCCATGTTCTCTATTTCACAGTCAAGGCCTGGCCACCAAACATAGCTTCTAGCAAGAGATTTCATCTTAACCACACCTAAATGTCCAATGTGCAGTGAGTCCAGTACCGTTGTACGTAGTTTGGGTGGCAGGATGACACGAGTTCCCCACATAACACATCCTTGGCAAACGGATAGTTGGTCTTTGCGGGTGGAGTACGCAGAGAACTGAGTGTCAGTGCAGGACGGCCAACCATTCACAGTAAAATCGTATACTTTGGACAAGATTGTGTCTCGGCTCATTTCCCTTTTCACCTGAGCACTTGTGACAGGTAGGGGTTCCATTTGTGTAACGTGAAACACAGTAGCTGGATCAGTCAGTTCTTCAGTGGGTTGCATGTGTGGAAGACGTGAAAGTCCATCTGCATTTCCATGTAACTTTGTCCCTTTGAACTCAATGCACCTAGGAACAAGGCCCATCGCTGCAAGCGTGCCGCAGCCATGGTTGGAATACCTTTCTGAGGGTTAAAGATGGACACCAGCGGTCGGTGGTCTGTGATCAGGGTGAAGTGTCGTCCATATAAATACTGATTAAACTTCTTCACGCCCCACACTAGACTGAGTGCTTCTCTGTCTATCTGCGCATAGTTGCGTTCGGCTGCATTTAGGGACCTTGAAGCAAAGGCAACTGGGCGTTCCGATCCATCAGGCATTTTGTGAGATAGCACAGCACCAATGCCATATGGTGAGGCATCACAGGCGAGGCGAAGTGGTAGATTGGAGTCAAAGTGTGTCAGAACCTCCTCTGATGTAATGAGCTGCTTAGCGCCATTAAATGCCTCTTCACAGTTTTTTGTCCATTTCCATTTGACATTTTGTTGCAGCAGAGAGTTCAGCGGGTGCAGAACTGTTGAAAGGTTTGGTAGAAACTTGTGGTAATAATTAATTAAGCCCAAGAAAGAGCGCAGCTGACTCACATTTTTAGGTTCTGGTGCCTTCAGGACTGCTTCAACTTTGTCCTTGGTTTTGTGGAGCCCATGTCTGTCGATCTTGTGTCCACAATACTCAATGGCATCCTTAAAGAACTCACATTTGTTTTTGTTTGCTCTCAGTCCATATTTTTCTAGCCTGGCCAGGACTGCTGTTAGGTTAGCCAGATGAGTCTCCTCATCAACACCAGTGACAATTATGTCATCCAGAAAACACTGTGTTCCTGGAATGTCTTGTAGGACCTGATCCATGGCACGTTGCCATACTGCTGGGGCACTGGCAATACCAAATACCAGTCTGTTGTACTGATATAGGCCTTTGTGAGTGTTTATTACCAGATATTTTCTGGATGTCTCTTCTACTTCCATCTGGAGATAAGCCTGGGCAAGGTCAATTTTTGAAAAGTGTTTGCCACCTGCTACTGCTGTGAATATGTCTTCTATCCGTGGAAGTGGGTATTGATCTATGCGGAGAACTGGGTTCACTGAAACCTTAAAATCACCACAGATCCGCACACTGTCACTTGCTTTCTTGCTTACTGATACTATTGGTGTAGCCCAATCTGACCATTCCACCTTGGTGAGTATTCCTTGCTCTTCCAAGCGTTGAAGCTCTGCTTCAACTTTAGGGCGTAGAGCATAAGGTACAGGGCGTGCCTTGTGGAATCTTGGTTTTGCATTGTCCTCTAGTATGATCTGTGCTTTAATATTTTTCAGGGTGCCGATTCCATCTTTGAACACCTGGGCATGGTTATTAAGGATCTGTTTCAGTCTTTCATCTACAGAATTTGCACTCCGGCCTCGTTCCAGTCTCATTGACTTTATTTCTTTCCAGTTGAGGCGGATGTGTTTCAACCAGTCACGTCCAAATAATGGCACACCTCCATTTTTCAGAACATAAAGTTCCAGGTTGCATTTCTTTTTCTCATATTCCACTTTCACTTTTAGTTTTCCCAGAGGAGTTATTCTTTCACCTGTGTACGTTTTCAGTTTCACCGAGGTGTGCTTCAGTTTCAGATTGGGGAATTTGCTTCTATAATCTTCATATGAAATCAGTGAGAGAGCAGACCCGGTGTCCAGTTCCATCTGTAACTCAATCCCTTGTATTTTAGGTGTGAGCCATATTGCATCGTTATCTTTCTCTTGCATTGTGTACAGTTCCAGGCATGCCAAATCCTCCTCAGAATCAGTTGGCTCTGACTCGTTTACTTCATGCAGCTTTCTGTCTCTTTTCCACATTTTGTTTTTCTTTTTATCATACTGCTTTGATTTACACATTTTCTGTATATGCCCCTTTTTGTTACATTGCAGGCATTCTTTCTCTTTAAACCAGCAATTAGCAGCGTCATGTGACTTCTTGCCGCATCTGAAGCACATCGGTAATTTGTTATTGCGCTGCGGATATATTTTGTTTACAGAACACGGCTCCGTGCCTTTTCCCTGAAGCTCTCCGGCATCTTTTGCTGCTGTCTCCATCGATATCGCTATCTCTAATGCACGGTGCAAAGTGAGGTTATCCTCTGTGAGAAGTCGTTTCTGTGTGCCTTCATTGTTCATGCCGCAGACGAAACGGTCTCTCAGCGCATCTGACAGCCCCTCCCCGAACTGACAGTGTTCCGACAGCCGCCGGAGTTCCGCGATGTACTCCGATGTGGACTCATTCTTTAGTTGATTTCGTTTATGAAATCGGAAACGTTCGGCTATAACCAGTGGCTTCGGTTGGAAATGTTTTTGGAGCACTTCTGTGATCTCCTTGAAACTTTTGTCAGCTGGTTTGATCGGTGTGATGAGGCTGCGCAACAAGTTGTATGTTTTCGCTCCCATCACACTCAGTAACACAGCAACTTTCCTCTCGTCCTCTACTTTATTAGCTCGACAATACTGTTCAACTCTCTCTACGTATGTTGTCCAATCCTCTGTGCCATTATCGAAAACGTCCATTTGTCCAACGCCTCCTGACATTTTCCGGTATTTTTATAAGCGTCCTTCACTTAAAATAATTGATGTTACTCACGTCCTCTCTTTAGCCAGGCAGGTGAGCTAGCATCCACACGGAGGGTTAGTTGTTTTGGCCCTAACCGTTTTTCGTGTCTTTTTGGCCACTTTCACAAGGATTTCCCCCTCTCTGTCGTCCAATGCACATCGGGGATCCGTTTTAATCCTCGTCGCCAGTCTGTTATGTTCTCTTATAACTTAACTGGTAAGTAACGACGCCTTCTTTAGTCGTAGGAATTTACTTTAATAACCAGTCTAAGGAAAACAAGGCGCAGGCATATCAATGCGCGCATACACCACACTTTGTGTTCTACACTCAATAACAGAAAGTAGTGCCACAAACTATAAACTGATTTTACTAAATACATAACACACATCAAGGTCTTTCATTAATACTTAGTTAAATTAGTTAATTTGACCTTTCCAGAAAATTTACCTTACAGAATGTGAGATAACATATGCAAATCTTCACTAGTAAATAAAATAATGTTATTAAAACCTTAACTGTAACACCTCTACATAACAGTGCTAGACAATTGTTCTGAAGCAACACCAATCTGCCCTTCAGCAGGGATAAGCACCATATATCGATACAGAAAAAATAAATTTAACATATTTATATTGTCATTATTTTTATCTCTTTAAGCCCTCCTCTCAGTCTCTCTATAAATCAGTTAAACAATTTGTTGGGTTTTTGTGTGTCTTTAACATGTTATCAGTACATTACATTCACTGTCCCAGAACATGAAATAAAGCCCCACGTCATGCACTTCCTCTCCTAATGAGTACTGCATAGGTGTCATGCCCTAAATCAGGGGTGCCCAATCCCGGTCCTCGAGAGCTACCGTCCTGCAGCTTTTAGATGCATCCTTGTTCCCACACACCCGAATCAAATGAATGGCTTGTTATCAGGCCTTTGCCAAACACGATGGCATGCTGAAGAGGTAATCAAACCATTTGATTCAGCTGTGTTGGAGTAGGGATGCATCTAAAAGCTGCAGGATAGTAGCTCTCGAGGACTGGGATTGGGCAGCCCTGCCCTAAATAAACCGACTTTAGTGAAGACCCCCCCCCCCCCAACACACACAGAGCCCACCCCATGGCAAACTAGCTTATTTAACTGTTTAACTAAAACATTTTAGGTACAACCAGTTAACTAAATGGACACAAGTTTGTTAGTCTGTATTCACTGAGAAAAAACAAGCGAATGTGACTGGGCACACACTGAAAAAAAAGCTAATGCACATAATATTGTCTCGCAGCTTAAGCTAGCATTATCGTTAGTTAACTTAAGGAATGACTTGTTTTTTCCATTATGTTGCTCAACAGGAATTCATGAGAAAAACTTCCCCATCTAATGGATGTTCTCTTCGTTTCCTCTCAAACATGTAGTTTTCAGTTTACCTTGACAAAGTAAAGCTCAGCACCAAACGTAAACGAAGCGAAGACAAAAAATGGCGGACCGCCACAGTGAATTTTCCCTCGTAGAACACACCCTGGGGGGTGGAGTTTCAACAGAAAACATAACTATTTTCTGTTATTTTGATATGACTGGTTTTAAAAGACTGAACATCCTTCTAAAACAAGTGAAAGGCGTGAGACTTAATTATGTTTAGACCAAAAATATAAATGATTCATGTTGGATATATTTACTGTATTTTTACTAACTTAACAACCTCATCATTGCATTAGTTGCTTTATGCTATAGCATTACGCTTACATTAGCTTGAAGCTCAAGGTCGTCATTTTATTTAATTTCTTTTTCTGGGCTTACAAACAGGACACACAACATTTAGATAACCGTTAGACTGAATCTTGGGTCTGTGTTGAGTCTTCCAGCTGCTGACTACAGAAGCTAGATTGACCTTTCAGCATGTTTATAGCGGCTGTGGCTATGTGCTGGTAATGTTACCGTGTGTGAGCAGTCACATTGGCAGCAGACATGTTTCAACAAACTAGTCATATCCCGGCCCTACATTAGCTTGTTTAATGGTTAAGACACTGCAGGTACCACCACTTACTACAGACACCGATGCAAGTTTGTAATAGTCTGTTAATTTAGACTGAAAGAATATACAAACAATATTAACTCACATTATATATGTTAATTACTAATTTGCTTATCGCATAATTTCGGTTACCATTAGCTAACTGGAGCCTAACATTAGCCTTTCATGGTTTTCGATAAACAGCCCACATACCTGTAAAATAACAACACCCCAGTAAAAGTCCACATACATAAAGGGTCTACACTCTTTCTCACTGGTGTGTTAGCTTTAAAATCTTATTTACCTTCAAGTGTAAAACTCCAGATGGTAGTAGATTTTCCAAAGCGAGAGATAAAAATGGCGGACAGTGCAGCCGATTTTTCCTTTCCAGGGGGCGGAGCTTGAGGATAAAACACGACTAACTTGTTTCTTTTCAACATGATTTGTTCTAAAAGAATGAATATTCTTAAAGAATATGTGAAAATTAAAAGACAAAAATATGTTTAGATGTGAAATTTAAATTAGTCATGCTGGATATATGAAGTAATTCTATGCAAATTCAACAACCACCCTATTGCATTTTTTTCAGTGTGCTTTCCTGATTAATCTTTACAATAAAACTGCTGGAACCTGAACAGGTGGTGCCAGCATTCCTGAAATGGGTCAGAACCATTTTTCAAATGTATTAAAAAGTCACACAAGCCAAACAGACAATAGGATCACATGTAACACGTGTCTACCAATAAGGATGAGAAAAATAAAGAGAAGGAGAGAGGAATAATTACTTATTCATGATTGTAGAAATTATACTGATATTAAATTTACAATGCTGTGAGCAGTATAGCTGAGTCTCACAGAAGAATATAAATGAATTTCTTTTCCTGAGAAATCTGCTTTTCTTTGTTTGCTGTCAGTCTCACCTGTTGCTGGTTCTCCCACAGCGGTGTGTTGGCACCTTTCCTCCTCCTCTACATCTCTCTCTTCATTAGCTACATCTATCTCTTCTTGACCCCTTCTTGCAGTTTCAGCTGCCACAGCAGCATTGGATTATGCCTAAAATATTCAAAACAAGTTAATTGGATGGACAGTCACACTTGTCGGACTGTTTAACTTTCTGTTTTGCTAATACCTCTGATCCCGAGTCTCTCTGCACCTCCTCAGGACAAGCCCCTGTGAGTCTTTGAAAATACTTTTCAATATTCAGAATGTAAGTTAAATATTTAATTTTGTTATTCGCTCATCCACAAAGCCTGTCTTCCTGTACTTGCTGTGATGTCAGCATTTCCTGCTTCCCTGCATAAAAGAGCTAAGCATATAGCAACCTTGCCATTGTTTAAGTCGAGCTCTTTTTAAAAATACAAACATTCTGATCAGACTTTCAGACATGCTGCTCTCAGTGGAGACAGGCAGACATACGTGGTGAAACAGAGAGCAGAAGAAAGATATCAGTCAGTCTGTAAATGGCAGCAAAATGCAGTAGAAACTCGCACACAGAGATTCATTGAAACAAGTGCACATACTTAACAAATGAAGTGTTTAGTGATTAGTGTGGATGGACATAAGGGGTTAGTTACAGATGGCCTGAGAGTCAGTGACAAAGAGAGAGTAAAATAAACCACAAAAAAAAAAAAGAAAACCAATATTCTGAACCCCCCAAAACACAGTTTGTCTCACTATATTTATTCAACAGAGCCTGAACTCTTTTAGTTTTCAGGAGCAGTTCTCCTGATTCTTGGAGGCTAAATATAAAGAAATGAGAAGCCTTTTGCACATTACTGTATCTGTCCAAAAATGAATAAAATAGCAGCTTCAAAGTTAGACTTACTGACTGACTGTATCCCACGTAAGCTTAATAATATTGCATATGAAGTCTGGAGGGTGAAAGGGTTGTGTGAAATGGAGCGACAGAGTAGCAAAAAAAAGCTGCGATAAATATCAGTTCATCATCATCTCATCACATTATGATCTCAGCATTCACTATACCAAACATCTGTTATGACATGTTTGTAACTGTAGTGCAAAACCCCCCAAAACAAAACAAAAAATTATTAAAGTTCCTTGTGATCCGTATGTGAGTTTAAACATAGAAAAAACACATTTTCATGTCATCACTACTGTACAGGTGATAATTACTGTTCTCTCTCAATTAGCTGTTGGCTCCCTTGTGCTGTTTGACACATAATATCACTCAAAAAAACCCAAACAACTCAGTTATTAAAGAAGGTGTTGCACCAAAGCTGAAAGGTTTACAAGCTCACTTTTTCCATTGTAGTGTTAGGCCAAGTTATTAAAAAAAGAAAGAAGAAGAAACAAAAAAGCAATATTATGTTATGGTTTTATGCAGCGGCAAAATTTAGTGGTTTGTTTTTAAAGTTGATATGTTGTTTTTTCTTCTCTTTGTATTCTAGTAAAATATTCAAATAACACCTGGTGGAGGATCGCAAAAGGCTTATTTTTTACTTCACACCAACAGTGAAAGCAGCTTCGGGTGTTGAAGAATATCACAGCTTGTCTGTGGGGGTGGGTGGAGACACAGGACATTGTGGAGCCGCTCAAATCGAGCATGTTGAGCGGTGCGCCATGCCGTCACATTATATTTTGGACGAGAAAGAAATGACAGGCCAACATCAGCATGAAAACCTCTCATGCAAAGGAACATCGTGTACAATGCCAGGCACATTGATGGCATTGCTCCCCGATGGGCAGAAATTGCAAAGAGAACAAGGAGGCAGAGCTCATCTTCCCGTGTCGGGGGAATAGATTCAGAGTGTACTGTAAACACACTGACAGATAACACAGGTCACTATCAGTTTTATTCTGTTCAATATGACCCACAGTGTCAGTGGATATGCTCAATCACTGAAGAAAAGTCTTTGAATAACCGCACGGCTCACTTATAATCATAATTGTGCTATTCGTCAGAGATTGAAGGTACTTGTGTGCGTTTGAAACAACAATGTCATAATTAGTTTTTACGCTTGCATTGCTTTGCTTAATGAATGATTGTACCCTGTGATTGGACTAAGCCATGGTTTATGGAAACAGTTATACTTGTCAAGTGTCCTTCTCCAGAGATGTGTGAGGTAATGTGTGTAAATCATGCAATTCATGTTGCACTTACGCACTTATAACTGACTTTGGTGCTCAGTAACATTGTTTTCATATAGGAATACAATATAACCAGAATACAACTGGTCTCCTATCAGTTGAGTTGAGTCACTTGTTTTAAAGAGACTCAACTCTTTACAAAGAGTGTTGGCAGTTAATAAATTAGATGGCAGTTCTTTGGCAATCTGTCTGAGAATGACTGCGTGATTCCATGGAGACAGGTTGCCTACCAACAGGCAACCTGTATAGTCACCTTGTGATCGGAAGTGGTCATCCAGGGGTTGAGGGCATTGCACGCTCATCCTCAGGGCAGTTTGTCACAACAACTACTTACAATCAGTCTCTGACAGAAACAAAATCAATGCAATCATCTGGCAACCACAGATTTTTTCTTAAAGCAAGGAGGCTGCCATCAAGTTTTTACTCTATTGTGATTGTGCCAATTAGGATCCAGGGCTATATATTGAGTTTTGAAGATGAATATGGTAAAAACTATTTACATTACAATTAACTTTCCAGTACTGGAGATGATTGACTTTGATGTGTGAAGGTAAAGTTAGTAAATAGGATCACATGGTTGTAAAACCATGATATGATTTTAAAAGATGGTATCATATATATATATATATATATATATATATATATATATATATAATTGTTTTAATAGTATGTTATTTATTTCTTTATTTTCCATTTTTCCTCTACTAACCTCTCAGCCTTCTATTGTCTCACCCCCGCTGCACCTTGAGTTCACTCTCCGTGGCCTCACGGAGGGAGTCACACTTCCAGTCCAGCAGAAAATAATATCTGGAAGTTTGAAGGTATACGTTAACTTTATGTTATAGCTGCATGTTTGCCAGCGGTTTACAAAGTTTCTTCCCTTGTGTAAATAACTCAAAGCTACCAGACTGAGTTGAAAAAAAAAAAACAACGATTTTGAAGAAAAACCTTGAAGAAAAAAAGGGTGGCTGGTCTATAGCTGTGTGACTTCTATGTTTTAGCACATTTGTTTGGCTCCAAAACATCTCCTTTCAAATGCCAAAGAAACACAGTAAGAAAGGGTAGAGTAAAATAGCAACTCCAATGTTTTGCAAGGTAAAATGACCATTTCTCTCAATAGAGTCTGGTGGCTGTAAGTAATGCATACACAAACCCCCTTCTCATCTGACAGGGCTGTTTGCCAGAAGCTAAAGCACAGAGAATGCTGTAAATATAGCCTACACTTAACTAAATATTAAACTCATTTCACTGGCTAAAGTATAATTTTCTGCCAACCCCGTCCACAGAAGGACATTGTTTTATTTTTGTATGAGTACTCCTGTGTGCTTGTTGGTGTCCTGACTACCATCTGCCGCAGACTATACACTTACTTTGGGTCAAGAACTCATAAAACCCCACTTTAAAGACACTGAACCATTAAATTAAATTAAAGCGTGAGCATCCCTAACCAAGTGAACACTGTATAAGTAGTGCTGATTTTATTTAAAACACGTTCTTCCAAATGTTACTCAAAATTACAATGGCTCCTCAAATTGTTTGTATTTATACTCTAAAAGGGGTCTGATATAAGGACCGGACTACAATCTGGGCCATTGGAAGATTTGAAACTTTTAACTGTGTTTTTATATGTTTTGTGGCATTATATTACACCAAAGTAAAAACTAATAGATAAAATGACAGGAAGTTCCTGTTTCTCACTATCTGATAAAGACATTTCTGATTTTACAGTGGGTTAACAGGAAAAACAAAACAGGTCAGGTATCATAAATTTCCATTTTATAATTATACTAAAACCTAACTGAAAGCTTTCTGTAAATGTACATGTTTATTTCTTATAAGTCCAAAGGAGAATTTCTTTATTATTTAAACAAACAGATATGTATTGTTGAAATTCGACTTCTTTTTTATATTAAAATAACTCATGGATTACATGTGTAGTTAAACTTTTTTATACTGGCAGGAAGAGGAGTTTCACTGGTCTGTCCCTTTTACAGAAAAAAAACAAAGTGGCTCACAATGTAAAATGAGTTTGATATCGCTGCCCCTGCAAATGGCTGTGTAAGTTTTGAAGCCTTGCGCACTGCTCAACTGGTTTGGAGACAAAAATTTATAAGCGCTTCTGTCTTTTATACCACTTCAATGACATATCACTGCAGGAGCTCACAGATCCCCAATTTACAGTGTGAGAGATGGTGCAGCAGTGTGTGATGACCTCACAATTAACCAAAGTGGTGACCAGAAATGAACCTTTATACTTTCCACGTCTTCAAGGGTCTGCTCGGGTGCCCTTGGGTCAGTGTAAGTGTAAGGTAAATTTCATCACTAAAGCGTGAAAATGAGGCTGGATTCTCCAATTTGTTTTGACTGTGTGGATAATGCTGCAGTTACTGGAAAGACCTTTTAAACATGACCTTTGAAATTTCAATTTTTGCCTTTTATTTCGATCACTTCGCTTTAATGAAAGGCATGTTGCTTTTGAATAAAAACACAAGTTCTGGGCCATATTTTTCATCCATACCAATAGTCTGGCTATGCTTGATGTTGAAAAATTTAATCAGTTACATAAGTAATTTACATAAGTGACAGAACAAGCCATCTTACAACATGTTTAAGTACACAATTTCTTGCCCAGGTTTGTGAGAACTTTGCCCAATAGAAGAGGATGAATTAAATTGTGTTTACGCTGCCAAAAGTGTTAATAAATGAAATGTGGAACCAAATCAATAACTTGTCCTTCCAGAAACAGCACTTCGGGCAGTTCTTTGTTGTTGTTTTTTCTTAAAAAGCTTTTTTCAGCAATAATAATAATAAGGACTGTGGATAATCCAGAGCATATATCACCTTTTTCCTGTGAATTATTGTTGCTGCTATGCTGTTCAGATGTGTAGTACTCTGAACAAAAACACAATTCCATTCCTGTTCTGTTGTATTGTTTTAGAGGCTATCAGCATTGCTACATAAAACAGGTTAGTTGGGTGGGGGGTAGAAGTATTTTAAATTCTGGCAAAATTACCCTTTATAAAAGCATCAAACACAGGCTTGGGATAAATAGCATCATTTACACAAAGTCCTCTTCCTGAGTGTTTCCAGGGATACAAAGCCAAAACAAAAGCCAAGCCAATTTAGATGTTCACTCACTGTAGCAGCACAGACAAAGCAGGAAGCAAGGGAGCCAGGGCCAAATCGCTGGTTTGAAGAACGCGGGTCCTTTTCTACAATAAGTGACTGCATCTCACTACTCCCACAACCTCTTCTAAATTAGGCCGTCTCTGTGGTAACCCAGGGAAACTGCCAAAAGTTGGGGGAGATTGTGGGACACAGCAAGGGCTGAGAGATTGAGGTCAATGCAAGAGGTCAGCATGTCATTTTGAGAGCAAAGTCCCTCTTACCTTTGGCAAACAATTTCTTGTCCCTTGGCTACCAATCAGAGTAGCTTGTGAGCCCTCTTGCTTCCCTCAAAAGTATTTGGGGCTCATTCACGGTTGAGCCCGTGGAATTTAATTAGAGCTGGTGGGCTGGTGATATTGACACATCTGTCACATCTTTCCCTCAGAAAACTATTTCCTGTGCTTTACAGGTCCATTTGAATCCTTTGAGACTTAGATACTCTGGACACCCTCTTAAAAAATGACACGATATAATGACTAAGCATGTTTTCAGCCGACCCTTAGTTTTTAAGTGGTCCCCGGGGAGTGTGACGATATATCTGTGGTTGCAGTTATTAAAAAGCTAGAGAGTGGCATTTAGAAATGACATACAGTCTTGCCACTGGTAGAGCCTTCAGGACCGGGCTAGCTACTTAAGCATGAGATGCAATCTCCTGTCTGAGACTTAAATAAGTGGGAGCATGTTGTATAAGAAAGGAGCTTGTAAATATTTCATAGCAATAGGTCAACAGGGTGTTAATGCTGCTTTCCTTTGTGTTACAGCCTACTGGTAAGGTTAGCTGGTGACAGATTAAATGTGTTACAAGCAGCCACTTATGCAACAATACAGACCATGTTAAATTCTTATGAGACCCAACAAGCCCTGGTTGGTTTGAGTTAATAAAACCGACCCAAGAAGAAACACATACATGTCATGTCTGCAGTACTGCGCAACACTTTATTACACATCTGCTCAACTATGCAATACTCATTATGAAGCCTCTGGATGTAATATTCTGATGAGACCTTAGTGTTCTGGTTGGGCTGAATATTATCAGAGACCCAAAGGAACTCTGAAACATGCAGAGCATGTCATTGCTACAACACTTTATTAAAAATCTACTTGAGTATGCAAATAAAAAATTATCAAAGCTCACATTTCTAAAGCTGTTATTTGTTTTTCATGCCACTGCTTTATGTCTTTTTTTTTTTCTCATTCCTTTTTAATATTCCTTACCAAGTGTTTGTGGCTGGTTTGTTTTGGTAGTAATGTTGGGCCCAGCCACTTGACCACATTTCTTTTTGCATGTGAAGCACTTTGCGAATCAGTTTAATTGTGACCTTTGATTACTCGAATGTGAGTGCAGCACGAGGGTGGATGGCTATGGCGACGAAAAAAGAGACTAAAGAGAGATAAACAGAAAACAAACCTTTCATAGAAGGAAACAAGCTTCCAGTGTCTGACCAAACCTTTTAATTTTCCGCTTCATTAAGAGCTCCAGTGCAGGTGCTGTGAGACCGAGGCCAGAGGCCGCTTGAGACACAGGCAGACCCTTTAATAGCCTGTTTACAACCTGACTTTGGCAGGATAGAGAGCAAATGGAAGGACTGTGCTTGTTAACAATTTAATGGCTGCACTGAATGATTTAAGGATTTGCATACTCGCAAAGGTCATGTTTGTTAGGTTCTTCACTGGGCGAGCCTTAAACCCACATTGACTGAGGTTTATGATCCACACCGATCATTTTCAGGGATGGGTGGTTGTAATGAACCATAATTGGAAACTGCTTCCCTCCTTTGTGGCTGCATGATAGGTCAGAAATTAATGTTGATAAAGTGAGCCGAGACAAGTGTGCACCAGCAAAAATTACCGTCATGACTAATCAGGTTGTGCCTGTACTACAGTAAACTGCAAACGCACAACAGATGTTTATGAATAACCTAATTTTCATGCTGATTTCCAGTTCTTATACATGTAAGGTACTGATTATTGTTGATCCATGAGACCAAGAGAGCCACAGTGGCTTGGGAGTTACAGCACTGCATTTGTGAGTGCTGCATATCCAGACATTTCATACATTAGAATAGATCTATGAATAATGCAGCTGGAATACACAAACCAGAGATGATAGTACAAAAATACTCAGTTGACACAAAATAATGAAGCAGGACCTTGTACTTTTCCATCAGAAGGTAAACCCTGACCTTTAATTTTAAATTTTTACTATATAGAGACCTTACCTTCTTTTTAGCCAAATTGAGGGAACGAGGCATACATCAAGTTTCCCTCATTTCTTCAAACTGCTTTCTTATCTTTTGTATTCAGCAAAAAAAGGAACTAGAGATGGTGACATTATGCTTTAATAGTACCCTGCGTTTTAGCACCTTAGTAACTTTTGACAGCTCTTTCTTTCTCCCTCTGCCTCCTTTTTTTCTCACTTTCAGCTAGAGTCTGTCAGACCATGTAATATATGCAAGGTTACACGTTGTCTGGACAAGGACTAAGGGCGTACAAAGTCAATGGACCTTGACTGAAACAAGTGTGAAGTTGCAGCAGAATGAGAAAACCAAAGTGGTCGTGTTTGGCCAAGGCTGCTGCTGTTGTGTTGTGAATTTATTTTCTCTGAAAGCGTGAGCTTCACCTGCAGACTATAACCAAAGGTAGAAAATCCACTAATACACTCTGACGTCGGATTGCATACCAGACCGAAGGCGCCACTTGAGCAGCGGAGGTGTTTGAAGGTTGCTGAATTACCCTACCAGCAACTGCATCCCCTTGTTTCGCATTCCTGTCTTGCTCTCTTAAACTTATTTAGATATGGATTAAGGAAGCCAGCTCCGTACGTAGCCTTCAGATGACCTGGAAGGAGGGGAGGTCACAGACAGAAGCATGTCTGTGGGCTTTTTGTGATGCGCTTGCTCATTTTGTTGCTTCCGACTGGCTGCATGCCTCGACCAATGCATTGAAAGTCCTTCCAAGTCACTGATCATGACAGGCTTTCCCTTGGCTCTTTTGTTTGCCCAGAGGTGGCCCTATTACCCTCGCATACCACCATGTGGAACTGAGGCCACATAGCTAGGGCAGCAGTAGAAGGAATTCTTGAAATTGATGGAAGAGATGAAGCATGACAAGACTGGAAAACATATTTTATACTTTAAGCCTAAAACAAAAACTAGAAATTTCTAACATGTGGGATAGTTTAACTGGATATGAATGCAGATAATGTTCAAGAGGTGGTGCGTAAAAATCATGGGACAGCTATAGAGATGGTGATTCATTGTAAACTAGGGGAAAATTGAAGCAGCACTGTAGGGATGTGTAGCAGCTGTATCCTTGGCCTTGACCCTTTAAACTATTATGCATCAGTGCTCTGTCTGTCTGTCTGTTTGCTGGCCTGCCTGCATCCTCTTGGCTCCCTGTTAGGCTGCAGAGTCCCAGAGGAAAGAAATCCTGACCTCCCCCAGCTGGCTTGCCTTTTCTATGGCCTACTGTCAACCTCCCCATGCACAGCAGCATTGCCATCTGGAGCATTCTCCCTCCCTCCCACTCTCTTTATTGTATTCTCCTGTGTGTTCACAGAGATACTGTCTCTTTCTTATGTGCAAACACACGAGTCTGTGCACGAGGGCGCGCACAACACAGTGCATATTTGGTGAAAACCACAGCGGACAGCAGGTTTCCACGGATGCACACCCAAACAACTGGAAGGCAGGCCCATTTGTTTTCATCAGGAGATGAAAGCCCCATGTGTGATAGCATAAAGTCAGTGCACAGGACAGTAGATATTAATAATGGATATTTATTCTGTTTGGTATTCTTTCCATGCGCTCAAAGAGACTGTCAGACATGGGAATAATTTCTGTAGTTGGCTGGGAGGACTACGGCCTTTTACAGGTCAATGGACATTTATTTTCGTTTCGGCTGTGCCAAGAAAATTCAGCTAGATGTAAATAAAACACAGCCATCCTCCTGTCTCATGTAGGACATTGCTACAGGTTTATATTAGCATAGTAAAGGTCAGAGTGGCTGCTTTTCATAATTCCCTCATCTCTGTGCTGTGATTCACTTGTGTTAAGTAGATTTGGTCATGCATTCATACTGGAGGTCGTCCGCATTGAGTCCAAGGTGAGCCCCCCTGTCTTTGTCATGTTTTGACATTCGATTTAGTGCTCCATATTTGCATATCTACCTAATAAAGTCACACTGTCTGTGAAACAGATTTGATGCCTAATACTTTACACACATGAGTGGCTGATATCACATCCATTAGCTAGAAACCGATATGAAAGCAGCACTTAATCACCTTGTTCTACCATATTGGTCACTTCATGCATCTTGCTGCATTATATATTGACCGCATGATTGAAATGCCAATAAATACCAATCCCTCAGTGTCAGATCAACCAGAAACAATCATGCGAGTGCAGTGATGGCTCCACGAGTAGCATGCTAGCTGCTGTTGTGTTAGGATTTCATCAGGATTCAGCAGTCTGCGTGTGAGCGATGGTGGGACGCCACAGGAGGGACAAGTGGAGGAAAGAATAATTACTGGGCCTATTTCCTCCCCAAGTCATTCACGCACCAGCAGCCCCAACAAAGAAGACTCTCCCCTTGCATTGTTATTATGAAATGAAAAATGGGCAGCAGATCAGTACAGTGACAGGCCGTTTGCTGTATTTACCTGTCATTTGTCTCCGTTTGGACAGGAGTGGACACTGTGCAGTTTGAGGCGGCGCGCTCCCACTGATGATATCGGTTTCAGAGCCCCTCCTTTGTGTTGTAGATGGATGTGCTGCACTGTAAGCATTGGGTGTAATCTAGCCGCATGCTGGTTGTCGGACACGGAGAGGGACAGAGTGTATTTCAGATGTAATACGTTTGAAAGCTGGCCTAATTAAAAAGCGAACAGGCACTTGGCAAGCATTGATTGTTTGTGTACCTGCACATCGAGGATAAGGACAAGACCATTCAGCTCCACGGATACTTGGTATTAATTAGTGGTTTGAAGCAAATGCTACATTTAAACATGGAGAAAATGAATACTCAGCTATCGTCATTTTTTATCCTGCACTTATGTTACCAAGTCAGAAGAACCCTTGGATTTCTGCTGATATTGACCATAAAAAAATTTAAAAAATAAATAACTGCACGTTTAAAGGAACGCACATCGAACACATGCATCAGTACACGTCAGCTAGACTGAAGCTCTTTTATTAGGTTCCAAAATGATCAAGTTAAGCCACTTCCAATTTTCATGTTTACTGGGTCAGTTTGCACCAGCTGTCAAGCGTGTGAGGACTAATGGAGGTGTCACGCTGGGTTTATTCATGAGCTTAGAATTAGATGATTCTATCTGCCTTCAGGATAGTTCACAGTTATTGAGCTTAAAGGTTTTGAACATCCATTGAGTTAAATTCTTAAAAAAAATAACACCACAGTCACAGTAATTGGTATTCATAGACTTGGTTGATATAAATGCCTCAATCGGGACAATAAATAAATAAATAAATAATAACAGAAAACCTCGATATTCCAAAGAGACATTTAGTGCGCGCGCGCTGAATGTCTCCTTATTTAAATCAACTGATGACTTTGTAAAGTTAGTCTTTCCCCTTTGTTTGACTTGTTTCTGAGCAGAATTTAATGGTTCTATTCACCCAATTTATTGGCAAATGTGTTGAGGGTGAGGTCTTTTGTTTGGGACTAGTGCAAGTATTTGTGACATTCCTCACACAGCTGCTACTACCACACCTAATATTTGCCCTCTTCCTGATTTTTTTCCCCATTTTGTCTCACATGTTTCAGATCATCAAACAAACAAATCAAATATTAGATGCAGAGAACTCATGTTAATACAAAATGCAGTTTTTAAATGATGATTTCATTTAATAAGAGAAAAAAAAAAACCTACCTTACCCTGTGAAAAAATAATTATCTGTCTTGTTGAATCATGAATTAATTGTGATTAACCACAGTTTTTGGAAAGCTGAGTTCAATTTCACCAGCCACACCCAGGCCTGATTACTGCCAGACATACTGAATCAAGAAATCACTTAAAACCGGTGTGACAAAGTGAAGTAGGCTAAAAAATCTGAAAAAGCATGCCACGATCTAAAGAAACCAAAGAAACAAAGACTTTGACATATATCAGCCTGGTAATCTTTGTCCAATATTAAAACCTGTCTGACTATCTGAAACACATAAGAGCGACAAACCGTCTGCGTCTTTTAGCTCAACATTGAGGGTATATTAGATGTGATCAAGGTTGAATCACTTTCACATCTAGGGCTGTAGCATCTCAGAGGTGACCAACATGCCCCTGCCCATATTCATATTTATTTTTTCAAAAATTGATCTGAACCAGGCACCAATCAACCTCATATTGAATTCAACCATTTTTATTGGTTTTGATGAGAGCAGAGTCCCCACATCCAGCCTGGTCTGGATGGAGCTGCTGCCACTGACAAATGCTGGAGCCAATAAACCTGTAACCGGGTGCTTCTGCTATTATAAAACCAAACAAAACCCCCAGCACAAAACCTGTCAGAACACCCTGCTGCAGACGAGTTAACTACATTTACAAGCTAAGTCATGTGTTTTTGAGCTGTATTATGCAAAGAACAACAAAGTTGACACTTAACTTCTTTGAATTATTATTATTTTTTAAAATGCGGACAAAAGTAGTGTTAATTAGTATAGTTTAGTTAACTTTTATAGCATGAATGTAAGCATAAAACAAACTAGACTTTATTGTTTCAGTTTAGTTTTTCACAGGTTTATGAAAGTAACGCTGATGATATGGTTGGATTAAATGAATGGATTACTCCAGAGTTTTTGGTTTGTACTTGAGTAAAATTAAAGTACTGTAGGAGTACCAGAATCCATTTCCTTACAAACACAGGTCTGGGTATACATTTGACTCTATCGGGAGATGCTGGAAATCAAATGAAAAGATCTGTGTATCATCAATAACTTTTACTCTAGACCAACCTAACTTGTTCCTTTAAAGTTTTATTTTTTATAGTTTTCTTATTATCTTGTGTAATACAGTATTTTTTGTGTTCAATTTGATTGACATTTTAAGCATTTTAAATCTACAGAAAATATGTAAAATAATTCACGTCCATCCATCTGTCAGTGTTAAGCTGCCTTCACTTTGAATACCTACTAATGGACCTTTGGAAAAAAAAGTTCCATGTTTTAGTTTTAAATAGGAAAAGGCTAAAAGACTATAAGATTTTGTTAGACAGACAGTGATGTAGTCAACTGGAAACACAGGTCAGTGAAAACACTGGTGTACTAGCTTGGACTCCATTTTGCCTTCAGAACTGCCTTAATTCTTCATGACATAGATGCTGGAAACATTTCTCAGAGATTTCGGTTTATGTTGGCATGACAGCATCACACAGTGGCTGCAGATTTTTCAGCGGTGGATCCATAATGCTAATTTCCTGTTCCACCAAATCCTAAAGGTGCGCTACTGCTGGTGACAGGGAGTCACTTTGAGTGCCGTGAACTCACTGTCATGATCAAGAAACTAGTCTGAGATGATTTAATCCCTGTGACATTGCTCGTTATCCTGCTAGAAACAGGCATCAGATGGTAGCTATAGTCATAAGGACATAGCCATGGTCAGCATGTTCAGTTGCTACTGTATTCTGTCTTTGGTTAATTAGTTTTGCAATTAAACTATTTTAACTTTTAAAAATCTGACTGGACACATGTTTTTGTTTTAGTTGGTGTGAAATGCTGTGTGAAGCAGGAGTGTTTCTACCTCCAGTGTGGTTGTCAGCATACTAATAAGTGGTGTTTGTGACTCACCTCAACAAGAAAACAAGATCAAATTGATCATACTGTCGGTATAAATGTAGTTCTTACTGTTATTATTTTACCCGTGATTTATTATTATTAATATTATTATTTATTTATTTATATTTCCTTCCCCCCCCTCCCTGTTGCTTGCAGATAACCACTATTACTGGCTGCCTGCGTGATAAGAAATAGCTATGCCATGGATCATTTAAAAAACCACAATAACCTGCAATCTGTTTGTGATGTTAACTGTCAAAAGTGAATTTACTGTGATCAATTCATGACTACTGTTAGAAAAACAAATGGCTTGTTATATTCTAGCATTTTGCTGCAATACTGAAAAAAATAGTGCATAAGCTCAAGAAAAGTCCGTTTGCACGAGCAATTTGAAGAAAAAGCTCGTGCCAGTCGACCAGCATGGCGTTGTCTTTGATGTCACCAATCATAGCGCCAGAAAGACCCATCCTAGGAACCTTCTCTTATGAACTCTGTGGTGGGTGCTTTCAGGTTTGCTTTCTCTTTCCCCTTTACCACCTCCTGTCAATCGACTCGCTGCACACATCACGGGCGCACTCTCCTACCCTCAACCCCTCAAAACACAGTCATTAAAAAATAAATACATGATGCCGATGGCAGTGAAGCAGGTGGGAGTGGTAGCTGTGTGAGCCTTTAGACTGACTCACACTGACTCATATTCTACCCACCGACTGAATGCATACTCAAAACCACTGCTGACTTTATGGATCTCAGGCATTGATTTTCGTATTTTAAAACTTAATGAACTGTGGGGTGGGGTGGGGGGGATAAAGAAATTCTCCTCATCTAGTGGACTGCCTTGCCTTTGTGGCTGACATTAATATGTTAGTTTGCCATGCATAATTGAAAGCTTTGTGATTTCATTACTGGATAGTGTGGCTTTACAGAAGGCAATCATGATATACGGTGAAGGCACAAACAGTAATCTATAACTATTTTATGAGACTTCCCAATTGCACATATAACCCTTACTAGTATAATCAGCATAAAGTCCTCATATTCTGTACCACATATTTGCTTGAAATGCCAAAACTATAGACCACTTTTATTTCTGACCTCTACAGGTCCTTTTGCTCATATGCTATGATCTCTGAAATACAAATATATTTTATTCATGAATTCTCTTGTATTGCTCTCTGAGCTGGTTCATAAAAGACAGTGCAGCCTGAAAAACATGACTAAGCAGTCCAAATTCAAGGCTTATTTAGATATAGGAAACGTGAAAGTGTCAATTTTTCCACATTTTTATCGTGATTGGCTCAAAAGTTCAGATTCAGAATTGAGTATTGATTTTGCAAACAGCTGTTGAGACAAAGGTCTCACCTCAAAATCCAAATAGCTATTTAGGAAGACTTTCTCCTGATGAAGACTGTATAATTTTAAGTCTTAAATTATTCAGAAAAGTCAAAGGCTTAAAGTGATCCATCATGGTAATTTCCAACTTTATTTTACCTTTCCAAGAATAACTTTGGATTATTCAAAGTTAAAATTGACCCTATTTACCTTTTACTGGGCCTTGGCACAAGTCCTCTGAAAAACAAGTATGTTTTATTTATGAATTTATGCTCTCTGAGATGGTTAATAAAATACAGTACTGCCTTAAAATCTTGACTAAGCAGTCTAACCTCAAGGTTCATTTAGCAGCTCTTCTAAGGCATGGGTAGATATTAACTGTTGTGAAATGTAGAAGAATACATTTCCACTTTTTAGCATGATTGACTCCAAGTTTCAGATTCAATGTGGGCCTTGTTATGGCTTCTCCATTCACCCATTGTCATCTGATTGGCTGGATCTCTGACACACAAAAACATCAGTAAAATGTAACAGTCAGGACTAACAAAACAACCTGAAACTGATTGTTTGGAGTATTTGAATCATAGGTATTAATTATGCATTTGCCGATCTCTTTATTTATAATGTTGGCCATGTTAAATATGAACACTCTGCACTTTAGGGTTAGAAAGTACACCCTTGTTCATTTCTAAGATTTTAAGGTCCTCCCACAGCTAGTCTGAACTTTGACTGGGCCACTGCAAGACGTTTAATCTTTTATTTCTTTTTCAGGCATTCTGTTGTAGATTTACTGCTGTGCTCGGGATCATTGGCCTATCGCATGACCCAGTTTGAGCCAAGCTTTAGTTGTCCGACGCATGACTCCATGTTTAACTGTTTGGTATGCAGAGAAGTTCATGGTCAAATGAATGACTGCAAGGTGTCCAGATCATGAGGCTGAGATCAAAACAAGCTTAAATCATCAGCCTTCAACCAGCACACCACACGACCTCATGTTTTCATCAAACATGGCTAAAAATGTCCAACTTTTTCTCATCTACCCAAAGCACATTGTTCCACAAGTCTTGTAATTTGTTCAGATGCAACTTTGCAAACTTAGGCTCTGTTGCCATTTTCTTTTTAGGTGGAAAAGGCTTCCTCCTGGCAACTTTTCCAAACAAGCCACACTTGTTCAGTCTTTTTCTAATGCTAAAAACATGCTAACCGAGACTTCTTTTGGCGGTTTCTCTGAGCACTGAATGGTCTGAGCCTGGGGCAAATTTACTGGGATGTCCACTCTTGTTAAACCTGGTCATTTTCTCAAATGTTTTCCACTTGTGAATGATCTTTGTCAAGTTAGAATTATAGATTGGTTTAAAAATTGCCTTAATACCCTTCCCAGATTGATGGGAAGCAACAATTGCTTCTTTAGGATTGTTGTTGATGTCTGTACCTCTCAGCATCGTGTTAACACACACCTGAATGCTTCAGACTACTAAGTTTCTATAGAGGTGATCCCACTTTTTAGATGATCTCTTCATGCAAAGTGCATTTAATTAGCACCACCTGGCTGCTATTTACCCTCTTAATTTCTATAGAAGCAGTAAGGGTGTTTCTATTTTCCATACACTGCTGTGGCATTTTAAGCACCAAATTATCTTTATATGTTCTGATACATAAAACGGTCTCTTTACCATGACGGTATATGAACCACAAAAGGTTTTCTCATCTGTTTACAACGTCCGGATGAACTCTGAAAGTCAAAGAAAAAAAGAGCGTAGTATCTGTTTTGCATTGCATTTCATTTTGTTGCATTGCCTGTTAAACTGACATCTGAGTAGGAAGGATAAAGATGACAATGCTGCAGGTCCTACTAATATGAATCAGGCAAATCTGTCCTTATTTGACTGAGTGATGTGGAGAGTTACAGAAAAACATGATCATTACAGATGTTAAGCACTGGGCTCATTTGAACAATCATTACAGATGACTCATAATTAATACATAAAAAGAGAGTTTATTGGCATTGTTTGAAATAAACACCTCATTTGGAGACGTACTTAATGGGCTCAGTCTAGTAAGGAGTAAACTCTGCGTTAACCCCTCTCTAGGAACCCTGGGCTTTAATGACTTTGTTTGTGCTACAAATAGATAAGGAATAGAAACAAAAAAGATTTATTATTACTGCAGTATTTATTTTAATTTTGTCAAGGATCCGAGGGGAATGAATGCACTATTTTTTTCATTGTCAGGTATCTGCGTGTATCCTTGAACGTTTTATCTGAACCTTTTTTTCCCTCTCTCCGTGAATATGTAGTCGTGGCCTCAGCTAGTCCTAATTATTGTATTCTGAACTGTGCAGCACAGGCAGCCACAGGTTCACTTCTGGTGTTTATGCAGGGCCTTCTAAATGATTTTGTTCTACTTGGCTGCACACTTTAATGAAAGTGTAAATGCTTTTGGAATGGTGGAATCAGCTGAGTTGGGCGGATTAGCACTTCCTTTTTCCACAGCCTTGATGTTTAATTACCACAAGTTTGTTGTTTTCTTATTCATCTGTTACTTTTTCTTTTTTAACTTTTAGACAGCTCACATTTAGCCGAGGGCCTGAGTAATTGGTGTAGTCGGGAGGGGTGAGGGAAAACAAGGGGGAAGAAGCTGTCTGGCGTCTGTCAGACAAACAGAGGATGTGCAAAGGTACTTTGGAGGCAGCCGTTAGTTTCGTAACATCAACGCTTTTCACACAAACACATCCCATGAAAACCCTTATAAAAACAACTCAGCAGATATTTATATTCTCACTTTTAACTTGTCTATCAGCTTGTCTCGACTTTTTCATCTTGCCCATCATGCACTGCGTAACGCTTAAACAAATACGCGAGCACATATCCTGCCTCTGCTTTTCTCTGGTGTCATCAGGTTCTGGTTTCTCATTACACCCAGCCAGCGGAGTATGTTTAGGTCACTGGTTTGGCTTTGACCTGCATTTAGCATTTAAATCAGGCCAGGCTTGGCTGTGATCTCATTACCAGGGTACCTGACTGTATTTGAAGTAAAGCCCCGGCATTAATAAAGATCCCTCAAGGGTTTGACAAAGGGAAAGATGAGGCTTGTCCTGCAGCACAGGTAATTTACTGCAGCAGAACAAGATGGAGAGACTGTGTTATTATAGACTTGATCGCTTGGCAGGCCGGCTTGTAATTGATCTTTGCTCTGCAGAAGTGCTCGGCGGTGATGATGGAGGGTGTGGTTGTTGGAGGAAGAATTCGATGAAGAATGTAATACATACTGTACAACAGTGAGGGGATGCATAGTTTGAAAACTGAGAGGGCAGGAAGAAGAGGATTAGACAAGTGAATATTGATTCAAAATATTCCCTGTGACACACGTTTAGCAAATTATATTAGGGTTTGGCACCTGCTCATAGCTCCTCATCCAAAACATCACTGAGAGAAATACTGACTCCGGCTATTTTGCAGGAAATGGAGGAAGAAACTCGACTCGGTGCTTCACCGCAGTATATAAAGTAAATATCAAAAATGTTTGTGTTCACAGTGTATCTCTTCACCTCTCCATTAAACCTCAAAAGGTCATTCCCACGACTACAAACACACCAACTAATTGAAAGTCATCCCTTAACCTCAAACCTCAATTCTATATGAGCAGTGGCTTTATAGCTTGCTTATATAGGTTACAAGTCATTATTAAACAAGACGGTTCTAATGATGGTAGTAAATTTCAATAAAATGCCACTTTGTCATTTTTATGAAACACTCAAACTCTCATTAGTAATTTAAAAGCTATGCATGAATTGGGTTTCATTGTACCGAAAGCTGCATCCTCAGCTGATCGGGCTCTCCTCGGTGAAATATAATCTAGGTCAACTCCTTGAGTATCTCCCATTTGTTGGGCTAAATTCTGCTGCTGGCGAGCTGATCACAGAGTAATCCAAATGACAACAGAAATACAAACAAATGAATGCCGAAACACAACAGAACATGACTGCAAATATTCCCCTGTCTTCTTCTGTTTAACCATTCGCTGTGGTCCAAAATGATAACCTATATTTGTCATTCTCATCAGGAAACTATGAAATGTGCTGATTGCAAAACATCTGCGCCACCTGTCAATGCACCGGGGTAATGGTACATCTTGTTCAGCAAAAGCACAGATGAATACAAATCCTGAAGGGCTCTTTGTAAAACTGCATATCTTGTCCACAATCTCTAATGCACAGTGTAATGTCTTCTGCTTCATGCGTTTAAAGTATTATCTTTACAAGAGACAAAGGAACCAAATGAATCCTCCCTCAACATTTACCAAACACTGTTTTTCACGTTAAACGAAGAAGGCAGAAATCTCCAAAGTCTGATATTGGAGCAGTTATAACTAACTATAACTGTTTGACAGCCCTTTTCTGTCCTCAGCATCTGCAACAAGACACAATACTGATCTTTGTGCTCAAGGGACTCAAACCTGCAACAAATAGAACATTTTCCAGAAGCTCATCTGAGCTCCTCTAAATAATTTTGCTGTCTTCATCATGGCTGGGCACAGCAGGGTCCTTCGGGGAGCCCAGAATCAATCCAGCACTGTGGAGGTCTGCTTATTATCCGCCAATAGAGGTCAGAGAGTTATTTCTGGTGCAGTGGAATACAAGGAAGTAATGTAATATCTAGTGGGATGATAGCTTTAAAAGAAACACTTATTGAAAGGGAAAAAAAGATCAACCAAATGAGTAAAAAGTTAGAATTGAAGTCTACAAGCTGTTGGCAGCATTCTGCAAAAGTAGAGCACTTCCTGTGTGCAACAGCATTTGGAGTTGGCCGTAGTGTGGCAGCGATGTCACTCTGTATTTGTCAGCCCAGTCCAAAAATGTTTTTAGAACTAAAAAAGAAATGTCTTTTTACATCAAGCATGGCTTTGGCCCTCAATTCACACGCACATAACCCCACACCACCCGCCTCCTCTTTCGTCTTCTTGGTCCACTGGTCGTGCTGAGTGTCTGGTGGGGGGGGGGCGAAGGGTTGCCATCTAGGTCGGTGTGAGTGACTCAGATCTATCGCAGGAACACAGGGAGTTGGGTTATGGGAAGGGAAGAGGAAAAAGAAAATCACAAACACATACAACGCATACACAAAGTTTTCGTCGGCCTTTTCTTGTCCTCTTCTATGCTTGCTTCAGAAATCGGATGGTTAGACTTGAATGTTTTTTTTCCCAGGATAATAGTGATGAAACGTCTGCTTTAACTATATTATCTTTGTGCTTTATTTTACTGCTGGATGTAAAACAAAAGTGGAGTTTTCGTCTTCTTTATTTTATTTCAAACGCCTCACTTTTTTCACTGATTACATTTAAAAGCCCATGGCCCTCCATTATGAGCTGGAAAGGCTTAAATTGCCAGTGAATCTCACAAGTTGCTGTAAGAACAATATTTCGTCTTATTGTTCCAGAAATTCATTAGTGTTGGGTTCCTGTTCATCTGCTCTCCTTCTTAGATTGATTATTCTATGACACTCTCCATTAAAGCCCCATTAGCTACCATTATGGCAGGGTATTTTCATTGCCAACAATAACACTCAACCAGAATACAATTGGAAAAGCGCATGAGACACTAGCACGGTTTGACAGTTACAGGATTGTTCATTATTAGCTGACATTGTCTAGGAGACAGCGGAATATGCCATTCACTGAAGGGCCATGGTACATCCTCCCCAGCTGAATGGCTTTACATGACAGAGGACATCCCTCTTGCATTCGTACAGGATTCTCTATCAGCAACGTCAAAGTGGGGGGAGGGGAACAAAGCAGGACTTGCTAATGACAAAAGATGCGATTCATTTAGTTTAAGTGCAAAACATCCATCCTAAATATCCTCTCCTGCGCCGAGGCTTTGATTAAGAGATTCAGTGAAGTCGCTTTAAAAGGAGGGTGTCAGGAGGAGAAATATAGACCATTTCCCCCATGCCTGCAATCCTCCTCTCTCTCTCATTCTCCAGCTGTATGATAGATTAGCAAACAGTGGATGAATGGACATTACTTGAAGCAGAAAGAAAAGATTGAAAATAGTTTCTTTCCTGAAGTTGCCAGTCTTAGTAATGATTAGGTAAACTTGCCTATTAGTTCTTATTAGTCGTAAAGGCCACAACTCATACTAAGTCTACATAAATAGTTACGTATGTATATTCCCATAATATCCATTAGACTGACCAAAACCTTAGCAAAGTGAAAGCATTTTTTTTCCTTGTCAGAAGTACTTCATATTCTCACTCTTTTTTTCAGGTCTTCTTTGTAAGCCTTTTCAAACACCGCAGTAAGGATTGATCTGAACATTATGTTACATTATGGTAATGGAACCTGTGCGCTGGGGCTGTCTTTTTCTTCATCTTTGACTATTATAATCTGTTTCATTCTCCAGAAAGTATAATAGTTTCTGACAATAATGAGGAGAAGAACAATGGGACTTTTAGAATGTCTTTGATAAACTAAGTATATACTATGTAGTATGCATTAACTATTCTAAAACAGAGCAAAAAAATGCACTTATATAATGCAATATGTAACAATGTGGAAAACTCAGGAAAAAGAAATAAGCACAAAACACCAACATCACCCTGTCTTTACAATTCCTGTGATTTCCCTTAACTACAGAAATACAACTTTATTAACATTAACACAAGCCAAATCAAATCCGATCAGCGACCTGAAGTCATTAATTACCAAAGCAGTCTCAGTCATGAAAGTCCATTTCTAAATACATCTAACACCATCCTCAGACAATAGCCAAGAAAATATTCGTACCATAAATTAACAATAACAATGAAGGAACAAGCAACATAACTGCAATAGCTTTTATAACATTGTATTTTAACGTATCAACACCAACACAAGCAATACTGTGAGTCTTTGCACTGGAGGCCCCTCCCCTCAGGCTGCTACAATGCAATAGTCTTGATTCTTATATTCCTAAAATATATATACAGCATCATGACTTGCACAAAGATATTTCTTCTGTGATGGAAAATGCAATATGTAGCAATAACGGGCTATAATCCCTTGGGGGTTGTGTCAGGAAGGGCATCCGGTGTAAAAATCTGCCAAATCAAACATGCATTGCTACCCGCCTTGGCAACCCCTTGTGAACAACGGAGCAGCCGAAAGTAGCTTCTTAATTGTGTCTGGCTGCCTCATAATGCTAGTATTATAGCCACTAATCTCCCAGATTAGCATCTACATTCATAGGTCTACCAATCTGTTCCAGTTCAGTCAGTTTGGAAGTATTCCTTCGCTCCTAGTGGAGTAATATCTGTCGAAGTAACGGTTGTTCAGCATTTGTTATCTCCGACTCTAACACGATCTGCTCAGATCACTGCTTAAAGTGCATGGATAAGCTCGACACAGCACAGTAAGACCCTTGCCAATTCAGTTTGAAAGTTTACTTAAAAAGCTGTCTTTTCATTAATATTTTAGATATACTCTATATTATGTATATTCTATATTACCAGAAAGCTCAGACCAGTTTCCTAGAGCACTTTCTAGTGATATCTGAAAGACCAGAGGTCCTTTAAGACATTTTTCAGAAAACGTAAAACTTATGAAGTGGTCATTTATCCATTGAATCCAAGTTGCATAATTTATTGTGTAAGCAGTGAGTTATTGCAGTCATGCTTAAAAAATTAAGAAAAATGTAATTCATGCATATATATTAAACAATTTTGAAGAAATTATTTCCATACCGACTAAAGAACCTGTACATATACTCTATGTAGACAAAAGTACCGGGACACCGGAAACTATATGAGAAACTTCCAGTGCACAATGCACAAGGTTTGCACTTATGCAGTTACTGAGTCAGCAGAGCGTTGGAGACTTACACACTTTGCGCCTCAGCATCTTATTCTGTAACTTTACATGGTCACATTGTGACCGAGTTGCTCACAGCTGATCGTGGAATATTCAGGAGGGAAGAAATTTCATGGGCTGACTTGTGATGGTAGCATCTTACTGTGGCAGCACAAGCTGTGGCAATGGGACTGAAAACACCTCTTAATTAGGAGATGAATAGACTTGACCCAGTAATTTTTTAATATATCGTCAAGTAAAATTTCTGTGTGTGCTGCATGTTGCTTTACAATAATGTGGATGCTTTTTATAGTAGCATCAGAGTGCTACAGAGTCGGATCCGGCACGCTATAATTGCGCGACATTTGTATCAGTGTTTAATATGCATTTAACATATTTTCCTGGAGAATAAATAGGGAATAACAATGTGAAAGCAATTACATGGTGGGTGGCTCCCTCGCAGCATGTGTCATTTCAGTCACTGTGTTGAATATCCTCATGCCTGTTCCGTTTCTCACCCTAAGCAAAGACTGAGAGCTTTAATTTGCATTGCGTCCTGGCCTGCGCTCTCACACTCATCTACGATAAGCCAGTAAATATAAAAGGGATATTCAGGAAATGTACATACATAGAAATCTGAGGCACAAGTCCCTTATGATTGAGCATTAATAACTTTCTGAATGAATTTCTTAGTGTAAATGGCAGCCAGTCACCCGGGGAAATTGGCTCAGTACAGATATTGACATTGTGATCAAAGGAAAATGACAGAGCAAAGATGACAAACTGAGCTGCTAGAACATTGGGCGGTGGGGATGTATGGGGGGAAGAAAGTGAATTCTTATCACTTCTCACAACCAGTGTGGACTCAACTGCCAACCTGTGTCAACTGGGTGTCAAAGTTGCTAATACTCTAAGATAATTTGAGCTAGGCTGTCCTGCAAGGAGTTTTACTGCAGCAACGTTCTCTAAAATATTGTCAACGCACAAAATTAAAGCTGGCACTAAGATCTCCATTTACTTTTACACAGGTTTAAGTGGAGACTGCACAAATTTTGATTAGTGTTCTGTGATAATGTAAATTCTTTTATGCACCATTAAAAGCATAACGCGTACCTATAACAAATAGGCTTGTCATGAATCTTTGATGCAAGCGCTGTACTTAAACTAATTGTGTTTCTCTGCGGCAGATAATACCAAAGAGCCATTTATATAAAGAGTGTGTTTGTGGTGCTGCTGACTACGTATGAGTTGGGGACTAGGGATGACAAATGATGCAGCGTTGTGAATTTATTGATGTGCGATACTGACTTCAGCACTTCAGCAGTCATTGCTACATGGATAAACTTCAATGCAGTGCTCACGAGTGTAAACAGGCTTTGATTTGCAGGGCATTGCTGTGGATGGTGAAATGACTATAACCAATTTCTTTCTCAGACATTGATATTGATGTTTCATATGCAGCGCTCCCCCTTTGAGAATAATTGATTACTGCTGACTACAATGTGCATGCACATTATTTAGGAGTGAAATTCTGTTCTTTAGGTCAATGTTGTGAGAAGGTGTGCCATAGTTTTATCATGGTGATTACTTCAAGACATACTAATCATGCTCGTGTGTCTTACGTCATCCAGCTAATAATCTAAGCAACTTGGTGGTAGCATTCATATGCAGTGCCATTAAATTAATGCCTATGGAAATTTATGAACTGAAAGTTTAGATTCTTTTTTATGAAGTCTTCCTGTTGGGGTATATTTCCATGAAAGATTCATATTTGAAGTTTAAACTACATCAATCTTTTAAAAGGCTGGACGGGGTTAAACTGTTCTAAAACCTTCAGACTTGAGATGAATATTAATTAGCGAACCTCTTGATACTTTTTACTGGTCTGTTCCTTCCTCATATTCTGAAGAAGTGTATTTTCTTCAATGGGATAAATAAGTTTTTCTGTAATGTTGCTTTTTTGAGAGAAGACTAACAAACTCAAATCATTAATTTTCAAAATGTATTAAACGGTTGAAGGTTATAACATGACGCCATGGACCTCGCTCTGTCCAGTAGTCCAGACAAAGACAGGGTGCAACTCCCTAGTCAACATAGTTTTCTAATGTCATACTAACGTGACACAACTGGTCAAAAAGTTCATGAGGAGCCACAGTTTAAACTTAGCTCTCCGTATTTGGAAATTGGTCTAGTTCCTGGCTCATCTTACGTCTTCACTCAAGTCAGGCGTCTTCTCCCTGTGAAGAGAAAAAGAGAAAAAACTCCTCCCTACTCACTCACACACACCAGAATCTGTCCTGTCCACTGTGTCCAATAATCTTTCGCTACAGGCTTGTTTTGTATGGGTGTGGCATTTTCTATATATCACTCTACTTTATATCATCCTACAAAACACAAATGTGTAATAAAAGATAAAACATAAAGGAAGTATTCAAAAATATAACATAAACCTAACATTGCCCAACAAACTATAGAAATTCTAATTATCACAGTAATAAAGGTTGCCATTTATGTCCTTTTGGTGAATGCCTCAACTAAATTTCAGGGGCAAGATTATATAAATCCCATGTGGTGTGATTAATGCGTAAAATAAATCACAGCACACATTTTAATTAGTTTTTCAAAACCAAGATGTGATTGTGCAAAACTCTGGTTTTCAACAAGTATATCACAGAACCTGCTGGCATCTCTTTTAGCATTCACTCAGCTTGCCCAGTGGAGGCCTGGCACTCCGAGCCACTTCTTCTAGTGCCGAGACAAAGATGCCAAGCTGACTTAATTACCACACAACTGTCTGTCGACGCCCTAAACTAAACTGTTCTCCACTTCTTACCTTTCTGTTCACTTGGATTATTGCCTCATACTAACCCAAGGAAGCACTGGCGAGTTTTCTAAGTTAAAACTACCTTGAGAAACACAATTCATTGTATTATATCTAATTGCTCCCTCTAACGCTGAAAGCAGTTAATTTGGCACCTCTGCATACCTTTATTCAAAGTTCCATTTGACTGTACGAGAACAGAACACATCATAGTCACATTTTAACCAAAAAAATAACACCTAAGATTTATATTGTGCGGAGGAAAATACAAAGGATTGCAACAGAGTTACACAGAGTAACAGAATATAACACCTACACTCATCATTATATTCATAATAGAAAGCCACAGTGAAATATTTTGTGAAATGGATAGAGCACTTAAGCAAACTCATATACAGTTCTTTGCGGGGGTTCCTTATTGGTTTGAGAAGTGGGCTTATGACATTTTAGTATTATATTTTTAATAACTTGTTTAAAATATCAACCGTGAAGTGTGGGTAGAGGTATTGCCTCACTTTACAGATCCAAATGCATGCATCTGTTGTATGGTGGATACTCTAGTTTAAACATGAACGGTTTGTCAGTGACTTCATGTAAACTTTACATTTCTTGAACTCAAGTATTAGTCTGTAGCTACTAAACACATCATGTAGTATATGACTTAGTATGATATATTTCAGTTTGTACAGGTTATAATCCTGAATAGAAATGTTTTGGGGGAGGTTCTATTAATCTACATTTCATTCTCTTAAGTGTAAAAATATAGATATCACATGTCGCACCTTTTTGCAAAATGCATTACTGTATGTTTGCAATCGCTACTGAGAGACACATTTAGTTTAGACTGTACAGGTCAGTCTTCCATGAAACTACTGTACAGATGGTTGTGGAAATCTGGTAGCAACCAGAGCAATCAGAGAGGTTTTTGATGCAGCACCATCTTTGTGATCGATTTCACCCAGCAACAGTCAGCAACATTTTGCAAAATGGTCGGGATTACACATTTTCCCCTTATGATCAGAGGGAGGTCACTGATCAGTGTCTACACCTGTGATAGATGGCCTCATGCTGGTTTTATAGTTGAGCAGAGATAACACGATTGCTGACGCCTTCACTCCAGGTACTGCCTGTCTACCTGCAGTGAGCTCTGTTGTCAGATAGAGTATGTGCTACAACGGGTCTGTGGGCCACTCATGCTCATGTTGCTATTGGTCCATGAGCCAGCCATGGAGGACAGCGAAGTTATAACATACAAACAGCTGAAACGAGTGTCGAAACTATGAAAAGTTGAACTACAGTCACTGTCTGTGCTTTTCATACTGTATTTTTTCACTGTCACATGCTATTCGTACAACGGCTAAACAACAATCGAGGAGAAGTTAATACCGCTTCTCTCAAATTCTCCATGTCTGTACCAAATGACTTCCCCAAGCTACCACAGTACTGACATTAAAGAAAATGCTTCGAAGAACATTTTGTTCACCATTGATCTAACGGTTGTAACACATTACTATTGTGGACATTCCCAATCACAGCCTTCAAAGTATCTGAATAAAAAAGCAAACCAAAAAAAAAAAAATGTAAAAGAAAGAATATATAACTATTGAGTTTACTTTATTTGGTGGTAAAAATGAAAAAATAAAAGCAAGAATGAAATTTTGAGTGTTGTATCTACAGGTAATTATTGAACCGTTTGCTTTTATTTTCTTTCACATTTAAGATTTTTCTAACATGGGGATTTATATAATCCATTATTTCTTATCCCTTCAGGCTTTATTTAAACAATGAAAATGTTTTTTTACTTCATCATCTTTGGTAGGAATGATGGTAAAAGCTCCAAAAATAAGATCTAAGTTGTATTCATAATCGTCCGTTGAGCAAGTGGTGATATTTATTATTATTGGTTATGTTTGATTATGAAGAAGCAGAAAAAGAGAGTCACAGAAGAATTAGCAGAAGTGGGTGTGTGTATTCATGCACAACAGTGTGTTGATATTGGTATGCTGTGTGACTGAGTGAGTTAGCTTGACTAAGAACACAGTTAACATGCACAGCTGAACCCTAAATGCACTCAGGGCCACGATAAGCAACGTCATGGGCCATTTACTTCATATGCAGGAAATGAAATCTACATTTAAATCCGACAAGTTAAAAGGTAGCAGTAATCCGACTCGCTGCGTCAAAGTAATAGAACAACAGACAGTGCCGCATCTGCTTGCAGAGATATCACATGATTCCCCAGTTTACATCCTTTGTCTGGCACTAAAGAATTAATTGGGAAATTTACTGTAGGATTTTGCCCAAAGCATTAAAAACAGACCATATCAGAGCTTTAACAGGACTTCCGTAAAACTGTGTAAAATTATGTCAAACAAGTGACACAAATCCAATTCGCTTCATCTTGAAACTCACTGGAGACTATGTCATGCCAATGTATTATCAGTCTGAAGATCAAAATTCAGAGTTGCTATTACTCAAATGGTGTAGCTTTTCTGTCAAGAGGGAAAACATCTTCTGAATGCCTGCGGCTGAACCGCAGACATTTGTTCCCATTGCTTTAGCAGTGGCCCTGCTTTACACTGATCATCTTGTCATTTAAAAAAGAAGTCAGTTTGAAAGCTGTGACATTAAGGTCCTTTTGATGCAGAAATTTCTTCAACGTGAGATACCATTTATAAGTGATAAGCTTCCCTGTTGGCCTGTGTGAATCCCACCTGAGTTTTTTTTCTCGTGTGTCTCTTCTCATCAGCATCTCAGAGGAAGCTGGCATCACCAGAGGTTCATTAATTTATTATAGAGCTGAACAACCAGGGAAATATGGCCAGTGTGGTGAATAGTTAAAGGGATATTCATCCCAGAATCATTATCCATCTAGAATGCTTTGATGTAAGTTGTCTTAAACCTGCCAACTGTATCACTGTGTAGAATAAACTGTACATCTGCTTGTGATGAGATAAATGTTGATGGGGTCCCACTTGGCTGACCTCCAAAGTTAGCTAGCTGCACGCTTCTTTAGGTTGGCAGATGGTATTTGGTACAAAGAAAACTCATCCTACAGAAAACCTTTCTGAGGTTTTTTTTTTTTAAGTAACAGGGTCATGATTTTTGAGAGGAGACACTTCTGTTAGATTTTCAAATTTACTTTCAGGCACCATGAGAAACACAATGCCATTTGGTTGCAATATGTTTAAGAGAAGTTACACATCCATATACAGCAGATGTCTCCACCTGCAAGATTGCTGCCGGGGGAGGGGGGAGGCCAGCCAGTCTTGGCCCTGAGGAGGAAACTTCCCTGGCCTACCCCATCTCCACCAACCACCGAGGACTGTTGGCCACAATCCAACAACCTTTCCTCGCTGCTCTCTATCCCACCGGCTAAAGGCACTGTACCCATGTCACCAAGGAATTACAAACATTGGGGGGAGGAATGTTGGCGAAGTGGGTGACCAGAATACTGGGTGGAGGTTAAGTGTGTGAATGGGGACATTTACAAATATCCTACTGTGCTGCTCTAAATGTAATATAAGGGCGAAATGCATAGTGTTAAGGCTGCAGTTAGCTCATAATTAGCTCTTAATTCTGGGGACAGATTGGCCAAGGTTTAATAACCTAGTGGAGCAGTGTGTGGGGATGCGTTCATGACCTTTAGCAGCTTATAGTCTCAGCGGTGACACATAGCCTTCTCATGAGGCCCCACTGCCTCCATGCTCTCACTCCACGGGAGATTTCCTGCTAGAGCAGTCGTGTAACGACACCCTATGCTCAGCCTTTGATCAGGTAATAAAAATTAATGGTCATATGGTGCACCCTGAAGCAGCGCTGACCTACCCGCATTTTGTATTGATTAAATATAGGCTTTATCGAATAAGTCAAAAGACTCACATTGAAGAAGAACACACCCAGTTGTTGGTGCCTAAAAGCTGCTGGGAAATGAATTTTCAGGCAGCTCACTATAACCCCATGGAGGGGCAAATGGGATATGCCAAAACTTTGAAGCAAATAATGGCCCATTTTACTGGCCAGGTATCTTGGTGGATGTGCGCTGATGGTGTGCGCCCTGCCAGGAATCTCAGCTGGTTAACCAGTTGGGCATTCCAAAAGTGCTGTTGTGTCCACTACCATTTAAAGAGGTCCCATTAGGCATTGGTTCTCGCATTGGCATTGTACAAGTCTCATAGAGCACCATTTTCAAATACACCCTTGTGCGATTGTGGGTTCACGGCCCTATCCGCTACCTGAACATAATAGACAAATTGTTTGGAGAGGACTGGCTAAAATTATGAAACTGGAAGTATTAGAAGAGTCACACAGTACATGGTATAGCTCCATAGTTCTTGTGGTGTAGAAAGATGGCGATGCTGACTACCGCAAGGGGAATGAAGTGGGTGGAGCATGTGTATTGGGTGGCCATAGTCCTGGAGTCCCCGAGGCAGGCGGGCCTCCCGAAGAACCGTGTGGTTGGACAGAAGGAGATATAGTATCTGGGACACCACTTGGGAGGTGGGCAGGTGCGCCCACAGATGGACAAGACAGCAGCTGTCACATCCTGCCCAAGACCAGAAAAGAGGTGAGACAACTTTTGGGGCTGGCTGGTTATTACCGCTGGTTCATGCCCAGTTTTGTGGAGCTGACCAGCCCCTTGACTGATCTCCCTTGAAAGGGTCCATCAGATCTGGTCCAGTGGGCGGAGCAGTGCATTGCAATGCTTGTGCAAGTGAAGAAGGCTCTCTGTAGGAAAGCCCTGCTCCACACTCCAAACTTTTCCCTCCCTTTTACTTTACAGACTGTTGCCTCAAATTGAAGACTGGGGGCATTTTGTCCCAGGGGGGTGACCTCCCATGGTCTACGTTAACCGTAAGCTGTCACGCTGTTGCAAGAAGCTTGCAACAGCATGGTGGAAAAGGAGTGCTTGGTGATCCACTGAGCAGTCGACTCTCTTCGTTATTACCTCCTGGGCCACCCTTACACCCTCTGTTTGGATGTCACACCCGCCACCCGTTTCACCCGTTTCAGTGACTCCATCACATGAAGGATGCTAACACCCGAATCACCTGTTAATATCTGGCCTTACAGGGTAGGCTAGGCCGGGTGATGGGGGTATTTGATGAGGTGTGATTTTATGGCTCAGCTGCAGGGGAGGGGTGGAGCAGTGGGTTCAGGGGACAACAGCTGATTGTCATCATACTAATCACGCTTTGTGTGTGTGTGTGTGTGTGTGTGTGTGTGTGTGTGTGTGTGTGTGTGTGATGCCGGGGTCAGCATAACAAAGTGTTAGAGTCTTATTATGCATTGAACTCACATAAACTGAAACAGCAGATGTACAGCTTATTTACACTGAGGTACACTCAGCTAATCAAAAGTAGCTAACTCTTTCCCTTCAGTCAGTTAGTTGAAAAATTATGAGCAACAAAGTGCTAACTTAAAGTTCTGACTGTAAAAGGCTCTTTGGGAAAGGGCTGTATTCTGCACCAATGTTCCCTGTCTTTCATCTACCAAAATTAGACTTCAGGCACTCATTTTATCCACAGGCTTCAGTATTCTATATTCCCAACTGACTGAGGTCTTTCTTTGTCCTGGCTGGGAATGAGAGAGCTCTTGTAGAGGTGGCCGGCGGGCTTCCTGATTGATTAGAATTCTTCAGAGGGAAGAGCTGAGTGGTTCTGAGGCTTGGGCTTTGAGTGTGAAACAGTAGGTGACACAGGCCATGTAGGTTGCAGCTGAAAATGCGCACCATGAAAATCTTATTACTGAAACAAGCACAAAGTGTGCTGATTTGGTTTGTGTTGACGGAAGCATTTCCTAGAAATTCACAAGGGATCTTTTGCAGGTGTCTGTGCACGTGCTTTTGAGTCCACTGGAGCTTTCTTTTACTGAGCCTCGGAACAATCTGACACCGAATTGTGTACTCTTAAACAGAAACATATGTAGAAAACATCGCTGACCTATTATTTTTTGTCATTGCAAATGAGCGGGGGGAAATTGTTTGTGAGCTGCTCTTTACTTTTCAGTAAAGGACAAATAACTGTAACATAAACATTATTCAAGCAAAACACAACATAAAGGGAATAAACACCATCTACTTCAAAGCCATAATGTTCCCAGCAATAGCAGCTCTATTAATACAAAGACATCTAATTGACTTTAATGATTTTCTTATACTTGTATATATATTAATAATCCCTGTCATTATATGCCTCAAAATCAGGAGCTCTGATTCGGTGAGTTGTATCCATTGGGGCCCTGTGCTGGCAGTGGAAAGCACAAACAAAACAGCAACCATGATCAAAAGAAGAAGAGATCCATTTATTCATAGTTTTCATCATGTGACCAAAGTGAAGCTCGGGAGAGCAAACACCGGCCCAGCGTACCGGTTTCCACTGAGTTTCCAGTCATGAATATTAAGATCAAATCTCAAAAGATGAAAAACAAATATGTGAACAAACTGCAAGTCTGGACACTTGTGATCCACATACAGCACCCACCCAAGTATTTCAGTCACCAAAAACTGCAAAGTTTCTGTTAGAACTCCACTTTGCCAATGGTTTGCATATATCTTATATATCTCTCCCCATGCACTGCTGTCAGGGTGAAAAGGTTCAGTGCTGTATATGTGTTTCATCTAGATGGGTCAAACATTCAGCAGTCTGGTACAATTCAAAGCTATGGTGAGTGCTATAGCTATTATTAGCTAGCTAGCTACTTTCATGCCATATGACATGAACTACAATACTGAAATGTTTCAAATTAGACACATTTCCAGTTTCAGTTTAAATTATTCACTAATTATTTGATCAAAGATGACTTCTGGTTCACTGTCCTACAGTGTATCTTATGCTCTGTCTGCCTCTGCCCTCTGCTCTATTCCTTTTACCCCCCACCTGGTCACAGGAGAATGCTACACCTTCCGTGAGCTTCTGCTGGAGGTTTCTTCCTGTTAAAAGGGATTTTTTTCCTTCCCACTCTTGCTAAGAGCATGGACACGGGGAGCCGTCTGATTGTTGGTGTCTTCAGCTTAAAAAACTGACAAAATCAAATCCGAATGTATGACAGTGTTACATGAATGAAAACTATAAACTGTGGGGCTAATGGGACATTATACTGCAAGAGGATGCAAAACGTATAACTAGCCTGTTTGTTTTTTTAGGGAAGGTAATATATCATCAAAATTGTATTGTAAAACAGTGTTTTATTGGTTTTTGCAGTTTGCATGAAACAGCATTTATTAGTGTAAACGAAATGAAGGACATTTTCCATCCTTTTTTCCCCAATGATCTGCTATAATTGATTACAGACTGCCGAATTCAAATTGTGAATCTATCAAGGTGCCAGCTGCAGCAACATGATAGTGCAAAAGCAGTGGCACAGTATCATATACAGTGATACAGCATAATATCGTCAAATATTAGAAATATAATTAAAAAATATTTTCTACTGTGATGTTGTTTCTTGGATCTTACATTTTAACCAGCTGCTCAAAGCCCCGGTTTTCCATTAGTAATTTGCATCTGTATTTGCTCTTCTTGTAATATTGAGTGCAACTAGGGAGTGTTCCAGTAATGCCTGGATGAGTCATTTGTTTACAGCCCTGCTGTAGTAGACGTTGTGTTTTTGCCTCAAATGGTGAAACAAATTTGGTGTTTCCACCTTAATGAGGGACAGGTTTCCTTCATAAGTGCAAAGGGTTCTAAACCTTGATTGGAGGCTGACATATTGCTCTCGCACTCGGACATGTGTGGGCTTGTGTCATTGTTCTGCAAAGGAATATAAACACTAGACGTTATAACATGGCACAGTCCGAGTAGACTTAAGAGCACAATATAGAGATTTAACCATAGAAGCTGCACTTAACAGATGGCAATTTGAATAGGCGTCTTGGTCCATTAACTACTTTGGTGTAGACTGACAGTTTTTACTTCTTCAACAAAACGGATGTTCCACAGACACTGTATATATTTTTTGTCTCCTGACTTTGGAGGCAGTGCTACAATAAGTTCAGTTTTAATTCATCTAGTATTTTATAATCAAAAACCTGCATGACTTAAGATATCTTAACGAGGTTGAAACGGTCAACACTGGGTTGAATATTTCTGATTATGTGGACACAATACACACTTTCAGTGTTAAGCCTACTGAATGTTGGCACATTAGCATTATCATTAAGACCATTAAGAACATGAGTATTTAGTTGCTGAAATACAGTCTTGACTGTTGAATATTGGTCTGGTTTCTGTAATATTTATTTAGTTTAGAATTCAAAATTACAGTTTTTCAGTCTTACAAACACTGGAACGATTAAAGCTAATAACTTGGTTACAACCATCCTTCCAGGATTACAAGCTGGTGTTACTTATGACCTTCTGTCAGTAAGTAATTACCAGAAATGGGTATGATGTCAGGCCAAAAGGAAAATCCTGGACTACACAAACATTTTTGGCTATGTTTGTTGATGCGTCTATGAAACATCTTTCAGAGCTTCACTTAAGGGTGTAGCAGCTGCTCAAACACTTACTGTTGGTGGCTGTACAAATGACATCATGTCAAATATTGAGGAAGAGCCACTGTACAAGAGAATCCATAGCTAATTAGAGCAGCTGGCTTTTAAGCCCGACAGTTTGACGAGGACATCAAGAAAGCGTGAACGCTGTGTGTCGATACAGTTTATGTTGCTCCCTCTTGCACTGACACGCCATGCTCAGCAATATTGGATGGTTTCATTACCTATAAAACAGACAAAGTGGACAATGAATGAATGCTACGTTGTAGTCAAGGTTGGAAGCTTCACATTATCTGATTAAAGTAAAAGCAACACACTAAAATATTTCAAGGATATATCTTTTGATGCTCAACGTGTTCCATAAGAATGGGAAAGTACTGTCTATAACAGCAAGTGGAGACCATGTATTTCGCCTGACTTTAAGTATCCACTCGCTTTTAACTTGACTTAAGGGTTTCTAGATACGAAAAGGGATAGTTACTGTTACTGAACTAATTTAAGTAGGTTATTTACTGGTATCAGCAAGAATGATGGATCTAAGTGCTGTGAAGGACCAGAGCTCTTCATTATTTCCAGGAATTGGATAATTTAATTTATCACGTATGTACTCAGATTTATCAATATATATGCAATGAGCCTCTGGCTCTGTCTGTAAAATAGCTTTGATCAATGTTGACATTTTCTGGAGCTCTGGAGACCAGCTCCATCATGAACACACCCAAGCATACAGTGAAATAATCTCTAACATTAATGTGTTTTTGATTTGATCGGCCTAAGATATTTCAAGGACTGTCAAATATTTTGATAGGTCTCGGGATTGTTTCACTGCCTTCTTGCCTGGAGTAAAATTCAGAGGCTGTATTACCCTTCAGTCTATTAAATGTAAAATTTATCACCTGGTTTCATGCGCTCTCTTCTTCAACAGCGTTGCTCTCATTAAACCCTAATGTTCCCAAGCCACATCATTTTCTCAGTGTGTTTTTAGTCCTCAACCAGAAGGGAGATGTTAATTATCAGGGATACGTTTTATTTTTTAATTAATCATTAATCATAGTTTTAATTTTGGTTAAATTGGATTTGTCTGAATACATAGAGTGCTACCATTCCAAACGGATTTTTTACCCACTAAGAGCATTGGTCGAGGATAACACAGGAACATTTTTATTAATAATAAAAGCTGCAGTTCTTGTTTGTTTAAATGTGTAATGTTTTTTTCTTGGAAAAAGCTACTTAATATGTGTGTAAAATAGGCTAATAGGTTACCAAAATATTATGTTATTTGCATAGACTGTTTTAGAATTTTATTTCTGTTGTACAAAATAGAGCCCGGGTAATTTTTTAATTTTGATTGATTAAAAAATGTAATTTTCCAATAAATCAGCCCATATTTTTTTCTGTTAGACACACAAAACATAAACATAAACAGATTCCCCTTAAATTTAATGTGCAATCAGTTTCCCGTCTCAAATCTCTGTTTTCTGCATTATTCATTCGCTTATTACCCACCAGTCTACCGTTGTTTACAGCGCTGTCTTTTTCTTTTTTCACTTAAATGACCTCGGACAAGATAGCCTAATTTCTGCTGTTCAATACTGAAGAAATTAAACTTCTTAAAATTATGCAAAATTGCAGAATATTTTTAAGGTTATCTGCTATAAAAAGCCAGACCAGGAAAATCTCCTTCATGTTTTTGTGTGTTTTATTCTCAGTTACTTTCACACAAAGGCATCTGCTGTGATGTTCACAATTCTGATGAAGTCTCACATGTATCAGTACTGATAAATGATCAGAATTATAATATTTCTGACTGTCTGAGGATAAATTGAATCAAATCAGGACTTTGAAAACCGGATTCGAATGGATTATAGAAATCAGTGATGATACCCAGCCCTAGTGAGCAGCCTTGGCCTGACAGAAGTGGATGTGGGTAATAAGAAAAGATGAAAAGAACTATTGATAACTTTTTTGCTAAGTTAAGGCCTGATCCGTCTGAAATTCATAGCCAGTGCTCTGACACAGTGCCATCAATCTTTGAACTCTGAAAAAGCAGCAGTGTATCCAGGAAACACATTATATGCTGCAATAAATGCACTGCCCAAGTGTCCCCTCTCCCCACTGCCTTTCAGCAACAGACAGCAGCAAACAGGTCGTCAGAGGAGGCCGAGATGATGATTAAGTTTAACATTTTCTACAATATTGACAAAGCACTTTAAGCACAAGTTTGTTAGTTAATAATTTAGAAATGAATATTGTCTGTATGGACTCCCCCCCCCCCCAAAAGAAAGTGCACATGTAAAACTGCAGTGATAAGCGATGCGGTTGAAAAGTGTGCGCCTAACTTTTGTGCCGGTACGACTAAATTTTTAAAGTTAGGTGTACCGGTACGCCCATGTCAAAAAGTTAGTCTAGAGCCCTGTCTCTAGTACAGAATACCAACATGATTAAAAATATTCTGTTGTGTGGGCAGAAAGTCTGTAAATTACTTACATTTATATGTTGGTGGATGTGGGTGCTAAAATTTGAATCTTTAATTTCTAGGGTTTGTCTTGATTAGAATATCTTTTGAGTGTTCCATTAAAAGAGAGTGCGGATGTAGGTTTCACAGAGAGGGAAATCATCGAATCATGTTTGCAAGGTCTGTGGCAAGAGCATAGCTTCTCTCCTTTCAATGTGAAGCACCTTTGTAAAAAGCAGAATTCATGTGAAGGAAATGAAAATGCAAGAAGAGTGGAAGTGGACTGACCTTGGGCTAATGATGCTTTTATCGGTTAGGGGGAAAATAGCATGCATAACTGACCAGCCTTCCACATCATAGCCATTTCCGTCTGTTTTGCCAGTAAGGCTGTCTGCCTTTTTTTGGTCTCTTTTTCAAGGACATTGGAGGCAAAAGCAATGCTTTGAAAGACTGTGCTGTGAACTCAGGGCTCAGTGCAAAGGGCTCAACTCCATCTGTTTCATTTTTGTCCAGTTCCAAACCGAAGTGGGATTCCTCTACCCATCCAGTGGAATGAGATTCGTAACTATCGATTCTGGCAGCTCGGCAGCTCCCGTAATTAAAAAATTCTATGTGGAAGATGGTAAACACTGCTCAAAGCCAACTGTGGCAGGGCTCTTCATCCTTAATGAGATTTCAGTGGAATAGTTAAGCAACCAACCCAAGGAATCAATAGTTTCTCTCTCTTTCTCTCTCAAATGCTTTTGATAATCTTCTCTAAGGCCCTGATCAATTTTGGCTGATACAAGTCATTAATAATACTTGTCCAAACCCACTTAGACTATTTTTAAGTCTTAGAGAAGCATCAGAAAAAGTATCTTTGCTTTATTACTCAATTTTAAAGAGAAAAAAAACTGTATTCATTTGAAAACACTGTACTTCCTGTGGAGCTGTGCTGAATCACTCCGAGGAAACTTAAACTGAATGCATCACCCAGCAGGTGCTGGGCAATGTAGGTGCCATCTCATTAAAGCTTCAGTCTTTATTAATATCTCGTTTCATACTATTATGTTCTGTCTTAGGGAGGGGCAAAATCAATAAACCATTTACTTCATTTTGTACTTCACAAAAGCCAATCTGTACACAGCTCCCTCTGGTGTGACCTGCAGCTGTACTCCCACTTTAAAGAGGACATGTGAATTCAGCTGAACATTGCACTTCCCTGTAAATTCCCCTTATCTGTTTTAGGCCTATGGATCTGTGCCAACAAGGTGGTATGGCACAAGTATACAGCAAAGAAGGAAGAAACATGTGCTGTTCAATGCAGAGTCTGGCTTACTCTAATGATCAGTTTACACTTGTACATGTATCCATATGACTGGCATCTTCTCTGCAGGGTGTTTCTCATCATGGTAACCAGCCCAGTAAAAGTGCAAAAAGCTAGGACAAAAATACATTTGTCATCTTTGGACCATTAGCTCCCTCAAACTTACCATAAAATAAAGATGCTGGAGTTGGTTTTTGATTTTTGATTTTCCATCCTCTGCCGAGTGAATTTTTTTAACAAGGAGCAGAGCATTTATTAACTCCAGTCCCAATAATTGATGAGCGATCTCACATTCCTCTAACAGTGAAAAGAAAACTCACTAATTTTCATGTGGGTGAGGCATAATTTCCCTGAGGTTAACAGTACCAGACAATGATGAGCAGGATTCGTTCATTTAATTTAGAGACCTCAAAATCATTTTCAGCTCGGCGCGGCGAGGTGAGGGATGAAAAGAATGTGACGTGAATATTCCTGTGTGCTATATTTAAGCCTAAACATGTATGATGCATCACACAGAATTTTCATTGCATTGTATGAGAGCAACTGCGCAATAAATTGAAAAAGATAACAGGAGAACAACGGAAGGAATTCCCAGCAGACCCTGAAATGCGGAAAAACTACAGCAGCCCACAGCTGGAGATAATATTGTTAGTAATTACTCCACTCCCTACTGGGCAGAGGACCTCAGTGTTGTCTGTTTCTGTGTCATATCTGGGCCAGCAGCTCATCTCATTCCAGACAGCACTGGCTCTGTCAAGCATCAACGAGGAGGGGAAGGCATTAGTGGACCCTGGAGAGGAGCGGGATGAGGTGATAAGAACATCACAGGGAATCCGCCTCATTTAATGCTACACACTGCTGAAAGTTAGCCTCCTCGTAAACAAGAGGTGTGCGGCGCTTTGTTTTTATGTATGCGTGAATGCAGAGGTGTGGACTCGAGTCACATGACTTGGACTCGAGTCAGACTCGAGTCATTAATTTTATGACTTTAGACTTGACTTGAAAAAATGTTCTAAGACTTGTGACTTGACTTGGACTTTTACACCAATGACTTGGGACTTGAATTGGACTTGAACCGGTTTACTTGAAAAGACTTGATATTTTACCCCAAATATAAAATTTAACATGCATATTATATAGAGATTGAAAATGTGACGTCATTCACGGGTAGAACCGCAAAGGATTCTGGGAACTCGTGGCAAGCGGTACTAACGCACGCAGGCTTTCAATTAAAATCAGTTATACAGCGATAAAAAGAAACACAAAAATGTCAAGAAGCTGTTGTATTATTAACTGCAATAGCCGGTCGCATGACAGCCACGGGAAGCCGACGGGTAAAGAGATCGGTTGTTATCGGATTACGTCGTTGAAGAGAAATTGTTCAAGCCATGTTTCCGAAGTAACAAAGACGCGACGGATGGCCTGGATTGCAGCCATTCAAAGATCAAATATAATGTCCCAGAACCCTCCAGCTCACAGGTTAGTCTGCTCCAAGCATTTACACGAAGGTCAGTGTTTTTTAGTAGTTAATGCGTCATTTTTCTTAACATAATTGGTGATATAGGTTACAAGCAAGTCTGGCGCTGAACAGAAATTGTGGCGCTATGCTCCTTTATTTATTGTGCATAAATAGTGAATTGTCCTGACACAATATTGCGTTTCGCTTCTGTTATTATGGTACATTGACAAAAACATATACTTTTATTCACAGGATAAAACAGGTTTTTTGTATCACTAATTGCCCAGTACGATTACAGCATACAATATTGTTGTCACTGCTACATTTCTGTAATGCTACCAGAAATTATTTCCACTGCTAATTAATTACCGTTGAGCTCAAAGGTCCTATTAATAAACGGTTAACGAATGTGTATTTATGACGACAATTTGTGAGACTGGTAAACTTATGATACGTACGATGGTCTTTCGTTCTACACGGTGCATTTCAAGGTCCTGTACCCATCCGTCGGTAAACTGTACCTGGGCTTGTTGCAGTGACCTGAAGTTACTAAACTTCATGATCGTATGCGCTCACTCCAAGAAGCGTATAATTATAAATATGCATATAAATATGCTAAGATGAGATAGCTGACTTCATCTAACTAGCAAATGTTGTCCAGGCTACGTTGGTGATACAGTTTTTTTTAATGTGTATGATATTTTTGTCATGCGATTTTAAAGCTGGTCCTACAACCGCATCCAAGAATAACATGCAGCTTATCTCAGAACTGTCGGTGAAAATTATTCTTGGAGCTAGGTTTAATTGAGCTGCATTTTAAAGAGGTGCAATTTCACAATTTGTGTATATTTTCTAAGTTCACTATTTTGTCATGTGTTGAGAAAAACACAGATTTTAAAATTACATGGTCTAATATTTACATTTAGCATATAACTGCAACATTATTTTTTCGTTTTTTTTTTTTTTAAAGACTCGAAAGGACTTGAAATTCAAAGTTTCAGACTTGTGACTTGACTCGGACTTTTACACCAGTGACTTGAGACTCGACTCTGACTTGCCTGACATTACTTGAGACTTGACTTGAGACTTGAGGATAAAGACTTGAGACTTACTTGAGACTTGCAAAACAATGACTTGGTCCCACCTCTGCGTGAATGACAGTTATGCTGTGTGTATGAGTTTCTATTTGTTTAATCCTATTTTGTGCTATCTGTCACCTGCATTTCAACAGCATGGTAACAGGACATGCGTAAAATAGTGTTTACTTTCAGGACGTTATCTCAATGCAAAACAGGCTCTTAACAGATTTTGAGAGTGGAAAAAATGCATTATCCATTATGCCTAGTGATTGACTGTAACATGATATAAAAGCCAAAATTGGCTAAAGTATTTTAGTAATTGAAAAACAAAAACTTTCAGTCTTTTAGCACAATAGTGATGAAATAATAAGCCATGACAGCGTATAATTTACATTTAAATAAGTATTTCAAGTGGCATTAGGCATAACGTGAAACAGAGTTTGAATTTCTAAAGCAGGTTTAGCACACCACTGTATTAAAATAAATGAACTAAAGAAAATGCTCAGCAAGCCTTTTAATAATATCCCAGCTCCGACATCAAACAAGTCATTATCATTATCGTATAAGCAACTAGTAATTGTGAAATAGTGTGAGTAAAATCAAAAGGCTGCACAGGAAAATGGACAGAAGTACGTGGAGTTGAAGAATATAAAACATAAAATCGGAGCACAAGTTTGAAGGTATTTTGGATTTTCTCTAATCTATGGGTCAAACGTATACATACAGGATTAAATATATACATTAACCCCCAGATACTTGCTTAAATGTCCCATAGTACGTTGCACTTTGACCACAAACACACCACAAGCTTCTAACTCTCGCTGGACATTTGACTTCTCTTGATGGCAGAATTAGAATTTATTTAAATTTGCTCATTTCCTGGCATGGACTCGGCTTCTAAGTTTAGTCCACTCATTCTCAATTAGGCTAAAGTCCGATATTTGGAAGGCTTATTTGAGGGGGTTAATGTAAGCATGTTTTATCCATCCCAAAACCATCTCTGATGTGTCTTTGGGATCATTGTCCTGTTGGAACACCTGATTGTGTCCAAGTTTCAACCAGTTGTTAATTTGATATGAAGTTAAAGGATTTTTAGGTAGACCTTTCAAAAGTTGATTCTGTTCATCTGGATGTAGCATTTTCAGTGGGAGAAATGTTTCGTCACTCATCCAAGTGGCTTCTTCAGTCTCAGCTGACTGCAGGTTTCTCCTCCTTTATTAATCCCTCCTCTTTCTGATACTGTACTACTACCACTGGCAGTAAAACAACCCCAGAGGTTCATGCTACCACTACCATGCTTGACACTTGGTACAGTCTTCTTAGATTTGAAAGCCAGACCTTTATGCCTTCAAGCATACTTCTTGTCACTGTGGCCAAATACCTCAATCTTTTTCTCTTCTGACCATAAAACCTTACTCCAGAAAGCATATGGCTTTTCCAAGTGGAAGGCTGCAGTTTTCAGTCAAGTTCAGGTATTTATTGCAGATCAGGGATTTCTTTTGTGGTCTGCACCCTCTCAGTAAATGGAGATGTAAAACTTGCTTCACTGTGGACAGTGTTTGTGTTCCAATAGTTTCCAGGTCATGGCAGGCTTGGTGGTTCCTGGGTCATTCCTGACTATCCTAACCAATTTCCTTTGTCTGAAGTTGACAGTGTTCATCACATTCACCAAACAAAGAGAAAAATGATCACTAACAAGAAGTCAATGGGCCTTGGACTGGTCAAGTTAAAAGGCATTGTAGATCCTGCAGCACCAAATATTAAAACACTGAGGTGAGTAGATGTATATAATTAAAGCTGTGTGTATACCTTTGACTCTGTATAGATTAGAGAAAATCCAAAATAAATTCAATAAATTCAAACTTGTGCATCCAATTCTTTTGTTTGAAACATATGCTGTATAATAATTCTGACCAAGATGAGTGTATGTAAACTTCTAACTAGGGCTGTAAGTAACCAGAAATTATTTTATATATGCATATGTGCAAGTTACACTTTTAATGTTTCTAACTTTGTTTCAGGAAAGTTTGTCATTAACATTCCTCAAATTAACATAATTCATGCTTAATAATTTTAGCATTTATCAAATTGTGTCAATAATGTTTTTTTCTTCCAAGCATAGACGGACCACTTCTCGAAACACATTATTAATATTCACACTGGCGGACTGGGTTTTCACTCAGTGCACGATGAGAGAGAGAGAGAGCACGGTTTCATTAGCAGTAGGTTGGTGCAATAAATTCTGAGCCTCATATGCACAGAGCTGCTTTACTTGTTAAGTGACTGAAATATTTGCCTTTTTAAGGTTGCACATGAATTAACCACCAAGGTCGCGTGGTTACGCATTTGACTGGTTGTACCAGTGTGACGAGAGAGAGCATAATTTTAGACGGGTGCACTGACTGACCTGAATTTGGCTGATGAACAGGCCTCGCTGTTTGTGGAAGTATAACTTTCCCCCCGAGATACTACCCTAATGTGCACTGCAGCCGCCTTATTATTTTACATATATGAATTTTACTCTAATTGCCTTTTCCACCTTAATTATTCTAACTGGCACCTGATGCCATCCTTCTACATTAACCCTTGTCATACCCTTCATTATGTTAGATGTTCCAGCACTTGTAATTTCATATCTCCAGCTAATGAAAGCTTCTGGATCTTTCATATACAGCACGTCTTCTGTGCTGAGGTTATACTTTCAGTAGCTCCAGTCTGCTCTGCCTCACATAAGGTTATTCCATTCGAAATATATTTACTATTTGCCTATGTGGGTCAATGAAAAAGTAGCTTCATCTGTCAGGTTAAACAGAGGTATTTGTTTCTGACAGCTGGTCTTGAAATGAGAGTATAATGAATTCCTAAGAGGCAATTATTTTTCTTTCCCGCATATGTGTTTATAAGAATCTCACAATGTTTCACAGGAGAACTGTTGCCGATTAAAAAAACAACAACTGTGCAAAGAAGTGGACAAACTAATCACTAAACTTTGCTGTAAACTGTCAAGTTGATTTCGCTGGTGTGAGAGCAGAGTGTTCGGGCCTTGATAAGAAGGTGGAGAAGTATGAGAAGAAATGATCTCCTTGGTGTCTTGTAAGTTGCTCCATAAATCCTTGATCCTTGTTTTATTAAGCCAAAATTTCTAGAAAACATTTCTTGATAAAATTGCTCCAGGCTTTAACAGGAATCCAGAACCTCATGCTGTCTGTTAATGGCGATGGCGTCACCCAAACAGGTGGATGTTAATTACTGAGACACAAAGGGAATATGTATATAGACACATTATAATTAGACCATGTGGTAGAAATACCACAGCAGACAGAGGCAGTCTTGGCAACCTTGCTGTAGCTGAAAAATAAAAAAGTAGCTAAGGTCTGGGGAGCGGGGTTGATCCGAGAGCTGTGGGCTTCACTGGCCCGAGTGTGTGGGTGAATCGATGCATTGACACCAGGTTAGTTCTTGCATCGTCAGTCAGCCGGCCCATCTCATCACACTGTGTATTCATCCATGGTAAACAATAACAACCTTCATGCTAGCCTGAGCCTCTTCCTATAATTACTCAAGCATATAGGGCTGATATATAGGCACCTGAGGAGTGTGAGTTTGCTCTGGCTCACACAGAAGAGCAGAGGGATGCTCCAGAACAGCTACTATAAATGTATCCTCACAGACTTGTGAATGAGCAGATAATAGGCTCATATGCATAATAATGACAAGGGGTTAGATTGTACTCTTCCTTCTCAGTGACAGCATGTTGTGATCCATTAAGCAGAAGTCTGGATTCAGGTGAAATTAATCAGTGCGTCTTGCTTAAAGGTCATGGGGCAAGCTCAATATTGCCTCTTGAGAACTGCATTTCGAACTTTATTACCACTTTTCCTAGACCTTGTATAATCACTTGTATTGTTGCTCAGCTTCAGATAAAAGCAGCTGACACGTTAATGTGCAACCTTGTTTGAGTCTGGTCAAAATAAACCAAAGATCTCACACTCACAAGGAGAGCATAATTTATTTTGACGATGATCCAACAAAAGCTAAATTGAGAATCAAGAAATACACTGGTGCATTTATGCATCAAACACAGCATTTGGTCCATTTGTTGAACAAGGTTATGTAGACCACATGGCCCTTGCAGTGTCAGATGTGAAATACCAGATCATGACATTAGAAAGGCTATATTAATATAGACAGTGAAATATGTTTAATAGGTAGAGTAGCTTTCCCAAAGGAATATCATGTGACATGAAGTCAAGCAGGTGACACATGAAGACCAATTACAGAACCTGCACCGCCTAAAACTTGGTGTGTTGAAGCTCAGCAGTGAAGATCCGACGCTATTAATATTGCACTTCCTGCTGAACAGCAAAGGACATCACCGCCTCAAATTGACAGAGGCACACAAAGGCTAGTAATCAAAAGCCCTTATACTCTAATGAGGCAGAAATATTAAACAGTACATCCTTGCGTTTGATCCAAGGTACCACCTTTGGGTATGATAATAAGTCAGATGCTAATGTGTGAAGTGCTAACAACAGAGATTAACTGCTCTGGATAGGAGCTGAATGCTGAATATGAATTTAAGATCTGGTCACACAAAGTTGTTGCAGTGCATACGTTCATATCTGAGAGGCATGGCAGTTCCTTGAAACAGGGCGACGTTTGAGAAATCTGACTGATTTTAGTGAAACACAATGTACCACTGGGGAAAACATCGTCAAGTCAACAAGGAAGCGAGAACTGGCAATGAAATTAGTTCCTCTCTCTCTCTCTTCCATTTGATAAACACACAAATTCATTGCCAACCCAGGGAGAAATCTTGACATACATGAGGAGCATTGCTAATGAACCAAACAAAAAAATTTGGATACATGCAAATATCAAAAGAATCTGCTGTCAGCCTCCATCATCTTTTCACAGCACGCAGCATAACAAAACAACATCACATCATTTGCCACATCACTATAAAGCTGCAAAAAGGCACATCATTTGAAAAAAAAAAAGCTGCTTGTTAAGTTTAACAGCGACACATTTCACTGCTCAATATAATGCAGAACACAGCAGATCATGATACTCTTGTATCCATTTACAATGTAGATTAAATGTAGATTTTCAGTCGAGAGCCCAATCTGACAGTTAAGGCGGCCATAGATCTTGACAGAAATCCAAAAACGAAAAAGTCAGCTGTTACTTCAAGCATCCTCATCCCTAAGTTTCAAATACCAGTTCAAATCTGACTGACCAGTGCATTTAGTTGAAGGTAGCAGGTCATTTGATCTTTCAGTCAGCCCTCTGTAGAGCCTTGATTGTGAGAAAAAACTGTGTCTGAGTAAAACGTAAAGGATGGGCGTCAGCTGTACAGTGACACTCCACTAATTCTGACTGTGAAAAGAAAAAGAAAAAAAAAAGCCTAACAATCTAGAAACCTTGAAAAATACAAGTGGTTAGACTCCCTGACTGTTTTGGGGCAGACGTTATATAACCTGCATGCAACAACAGATCCTTCTTCATTTTGCTCTTTTACTCTCAAGCACTGTTCTGGATTTATAGTTTCTTTGTTGTATTTGTGAGCAAACCGACTGATTGATCACCTGATTTGGATCTCCCTAAATCTAGCTTTGTTGGCAATCTTTCCAACTGTTTTTGTTTTCTTTTTAAACATAATTTGTCAGTTTGCCGATGCCTAAACTAGCTGTGACTAGTCTGCCAGGAGCTCTGCTATTCTCCTACTACAGATGTTGCCTTTAGGCTCTTAGCTACCTTTGTTACTTTAAGGCTGTGTCTGGACTAGTAAGCAAGAAATTCACGCTTAACCAGAATGCTGAGCTTTTTTCTTCATCTAAGTGGCTGCAGTATAGCTCTGTAAATTTTCTAGAGAAAAACCATCTGTTCATCTTCTAGCACAAAACCATCACTACTAGATTTTCAATCTAGATGTGGAAATGAACAGCTATAGTAAGTATCCCTCAGCATCCTGGTTTGCTGTTTGTCAGTCTTTAACTGTTACAGATTCACTTCTGTCCAGTGTGTTCTTTGCAGTGGATGCTCATATTATTTCTCTTACTTCCACCTCTTTCTGGTCGAAAGACTGTTCTTGCAGCGTGAGCATAAACAATTGACTGAGCACATTCATGCAAACCTGGAACCAAATTATGCAGCAAGAAACGTTGTATGGTTCTAAAGCATTTTTCCACCGCTTTGCAGAGGTGCAGTCTGTGTGATGTTCCAGTATAGATAAAAACCATCTAAAAAAGCACCATGATATCTGTTTTTCCACTTCAAAATGTATAGAGATGTAAAAAAGAAAAAAAAAATAGCTCTGTGACAAAGCTTTTACCCTCAAATGCACGGATGTGTTTTGATTTTTCTATGTGCTAAAGCAAAACTTTTTTTTTTTTACATGTCTTGGCATGGGCACAGATATTTGATTGTTAGCATTTAATGGCTTGGTAATTCACTGAGGTGAGACCAGGGTTGCACATATCAAACTCAAAAGAGAAGAAAAGAAAAGGGAGGATGATAGCAGAAGAGGCTAACAGGGATGGAGGAAGAGTTGCCTCCTGTTGCTGTAGCAGCAGGTGAGTCTGGCCAGTTCCTTGCCCTCTTTGGGTGGAATTGTGCATTAATGATTGGATTTTAAGGTTCAAATAATTGGCTGGATGTGCTTTCATAAAAATATGTTTACTCATCACACCAAAGAGCTTCTGTTTTAAAATTTTGGTGGCATGTGTCCCTAATTAGGAGCATGACAGGAAGGAAGAGAACAGGAGGAGAGAGCAGAGGGTACGAGGGCTGTGACAGACAGATGAGACACCAAAAGAGTTACTAAGGAGGTGACGAAGAGGCGAGTTAACACCAAGTTGGTCAAAGTTTCCAAGGAGCCCTTGTCATGTAATAGAAGCAAAATCTATAAGACCAGGGTTGAGCACAGCACTTAAAAATAATTTTTAGGTTATACGCCTTAATCTAAAAAAGAAAAATAATTCTGACGTTGCACAAGAACTCTGCTTGTAATATATTCTGAATCCACGTTGCGAAAACCAGCTCACCCATCTGACCAGAAACGTCTTCGGCAGGGCACGGTGACTCATATCAATTTTACTTTGAAATAACTTGAAAATAGTGCAATTATTGTTTGAAAATATAAAGATTTCTGGGGTTACAGTGTGTGAATATCCTAATAACACCTGTGGATGCGTGTACTGTGTCTGTTAGAGAGTGTGGCAGTCCCTCTGGAGTGTCGCTGTGGGAGGTGTGTGCATGAGGCTGCGAGAGAATCATAACTATATTCCAACCACAAAAAACTACACCACTGCCTGTGAGTTCAAAACTCCATTTCTGTTGTGGGGCACCCAGCAGCGATGCGCTATTGTGCTGCGTTGCATCACATTTGGTTGCTGATGAAAATCTTTGGCTCTGTCACTTTCCTGATACTCTGCATGGTCTCTGCTATTCAGAAAAAAAAAACCTCACATTAGAGGATTTTTGTTTAGGGCGTGCGCTTTTGGTTCGCAGATATCAGAGTGGGAACATATGCTAATAATCACTTGATATACCATCAGTAATCATTGACAGTTAGCCTTTCACGAGGATTTGCGCCTGATCTGGGAGATTTTGACAAATCCTCTTTGGCAAGCGTGAACAGAAATTATTTCTCAAAACCACAAAAATATTTTAACAAAAAAAAAATCTGTAATAACTGAAACGAGATTAATGTCATTGTGCAATTAAGTGGCCACTCACATTCTGACCCTCTAATTAGGTTGTCGTCTAGCTCCATCCACTGTTAAGAATAATTATTATTATCAGCCTGCTCCAGATTTCAGCCAACAAAGAGCTATTATAAGACTTACTTTGGTGCTGTCATGTGACCGTTGTTTGGAGGCTTTTGTAGGTTAATAGGAGGATAATCAGGAGTATTTCATCTCAGTGGAGTAGCTGGTATTAGCCTGCGATAGACATGATTTGCCTCTGCAGTGATCTGGTATGTTTTTCACTTTGGATTAATGCCTGTTTAAGTACTATTTAAGTCTCTATTCCGAGGTCAGTGTGTGTAAATTTGCATTACATGCTGGCACTACAGATTATGAAAATCCTGCACAAATACTATACCCGCACACTGCTTCATAACAATTTTTACCATATAACTGTACTACTATGATATACACTATACAGTTTCATGGCACCTCAATGCATTTAGACATGTAGATATGATCAAGGTGACCTGCTGAAGTTCAACAAAGTATCAGAATGAGGAAGAAAGGCCATGTAAGTGACTTTAAACATGGCATGGTTGTTCATGCCAGAGCCCCAACTGGTCTGAATGGACAACATGTTGATGCTGAAAGCATTTGGGCTACAGTGGCAGAAGACCACACCAGTTGCCACACCTTTCAGGTAAGAACAGGAAACTGAGGCGCTCCAAAACTGGACATCAGAAGTTTGGAAAATCGTTGCCTGGTTTGATGAGCTGGTTTCAATTTTTGCTGCAACATATTTATATATTATTGTCATAATTTTGCATGAACAACATGAAAGCAAGGCTCTATCCTGCCTTCTCTTGGTGGTTCATGCTGGTGCTAATGGTGTAATGGTGCGGGGTATATTTTCTTAGCACACTTTGGGATCCAGTACCAGTTGAACATATTTTTTTTGCCCCAGGCTATCTGAGAATTGTTAATGACCATGTCCATTCTTTTACAGCCACAGTGTACTGTCTTTGTTTTCCACCAGGAAAATTTAATATGCCTCAAATCATCTCAAACTGGTTTCTTGAATGTGGCAATGATCACTGTATTCAAATTGCCTCCACACTCATCATCTTTCAATCCAATCGCGCACCTTTGGCACCTTCTGTTCCATGAATAATTAAGGTAATATGGTAAAGTAGATGATATGGAAATGCCATCGATTTATTTATTTATTCTTAATGAATCACGCAAAGATTTAATTTTCATCAATATAAAATGAAAAAAATTCCCTTAAATTATTGCAAAGACGTTCAAAGCCCTTAATTACTGATATTTGCTTATGTTCTTTTTACGTGTAGAGCTATACTTAGGATAGTATTTGTTTTTATTTTAAAAAACAGAAAAACACATGGTTGGTCTGTTTAGCATTTTCATACCACTTATCTCGTGTGATTCTGTGAAATGAAACAAAGCTAAGGAAGAGCTAAGAATATATCTAAAGGTTTCAACTACCACTGTGAAGTGTTGCTTTCCACTCGTTGTTGTCAGTTGGAGATGTAGAGCTTGTAAAACAACAGAAGAAAGAAAAGGTCTCTGTGCAATTGCAATGAAAAAGAAATATGTCATTCTTATATATTTCTGTCCACCCTAACATGTTTCTGTAAAGCCTTTATTGTATAAAGCAGCACCAAAGGTGCAGAGATGGGATTTCAGATGCTTTGCCCGTAATTGAAAAGCATTCCACATAACTGCCCATCCTTTTTCTTAAAAAGAAACGTTGTTGTCATTTTCGGACAGCATTGTCTTACTGCTTGACTAAACTATTACTATCACTATTTTTATTTTTTTTTCTGTTAGTCTTGTAAAGATTAAACATCCATGTCAACAGCTTTTATTAAAATATTTGTTTTAGTAAAGCAGTTCTATTCTTCAGACATAGGTTGGAAAGTCAAGAAACGCTGCTAATAAAAAAAACTACCAAATCCAGACGGCAATTAACCCCTCCTCTTTTTTTCTTTTATCTAAGCAGTCGTTCACATTTTTTGGATTTTGGATTTTAATTTTCTCATTTACTTCTTTAATTTCTGAACAGTATCAAATGGGCTTGTAAGCCTCTTTTTTTTTTTTTTGCCCATCAGCTGGTTTGTATTCTTACAGCATTCTAGCTTTAAATCAGATTCTATTCAACTAATAGAATGAAATGCAGCAGGGCTCTGGGTTATGATGACTGTAATTATTAACCGGTGTTGAAAATACATACACCACTTTATTATATAAAATTGCATGCCTCCTGAGTACAGTGATTTTCATGTCTATTCAGTGTCTAGACGTTTTAACAAGCTCTCAGAATACCATTTATTATGTATTTTATTGAATTTCAACAAAAAAATAGAAATTATATTCAAGTAATTTAACATTTTAGGTTTAAAAGTTAGCTGCATTATGCCTGATTTATTGATATAAATATGTATATCTGTGATAAAGTGGCATAGCAAAAATGTTAAAATGTAGAGAGCCTGAAATTTGGGTAAACCCGAACCGAAACAAAACACTGTTATTTGGTGCACAGCACTTTTTTCTACTGTATTTGCGCCAAATGAAGCACATAACAATAAATGAATAAATAAAAATATTGAATATTGCCTACCAACATGTTTCGACTGTAATGTCTCCTCTAAGTTTGACATGTGGTGACTGCAAAGAAGCAACAGTGGAGAGAATGAATTTAGACAAAGTTTATTTCAGAAGCCAAAATCAGTGCATTACATTCCATTTTAATGCCAGACTTTCTTGTCATTTTTAATGAAGGACTTGAACACATTAAAAAATGTGTTTTTATTCAATTTCAGTCTAGTTCTTGTACCTGTTCATTTTCTGAAGAATGTTTTTTCTTTCGTTAAGCCAATTTAAACTGACCTTAACAGGACTGACCCAAACAGGTAACTTAGTGAAGTACCAGTTTGAAATGGTATCTTAGGAGCAAGTGATGTGCCATGGTTACAGGCTGCTACTAACAAAGTGCTCTATTTCCCCAGTGGAATCTACTAAAAATGCCAAAGATAATACAGTTTGGCAGGCATAAAACAGTATTTTGCACCAACAAGATGATTCCCAAAGTGCTATTAGCTGAAAACTGCCATATCTCCGCGTGGTGGGCATTGTGTCCTTAACAAATTTGATCAAACTGGAGAATTGGAGGACAAAAGAAAAAGTGGCTGCCCTACAAAAATGTCTGGAAATGATGTTCATAAGAAAAAAAAAATTTCCACACAAAGACCTGACACAGGACCTAAGAGATGAATCAGGCGTTTCAGTTTATCCACCTACTGTTCACCGAAGCCTCATCAGAAATCAGGTTAGAGGAAGAGTGGCTGTCACGAAGCCATTAGGAAGGGAAATGGAGAGAAAAAGCTGAGGTATCCCAAATTATGGAAGAACTGGACTGAAAATGAGCAGCAACAGGTTTGAGTTATGAATATAAATTTGAGGTTTTTGCTCCAAATCAGGATGTACTGTACAGAGAAGGTCAGGGGACAGGTACGATACTGAGTGTAAAACATAGTGGAGGCTCTGTCATGGTTTAGGGCTGGATTTCAGTCAGTGGTGTGGGTTTTTGTCAAAACTGATGGGATGGAAAGTAGAAATGTTGAAATGTCAGATTTTTTTTAATCTGCTATGCAATAGCAATCAGAAAATCTCCAATTGACCACCACTTTTTTCAGCATGACAATGACCCCCAAAGAAAGAACCAGTGCTTAATGCATACTTGGTTAGAAAAACCATACCAGTCACGGATTGGTCTCTCCAGAGCCTTGACCTCAACATTATTAAAGATTGTGGGATCATCTTGACAGAGAGCAGAAAAAAAGATGGACAAGAGAAGAAGAAGAGCTTTGAATATCCTCCAAAAATCCTGGGAAAATGTCCCTGGAGACTACTTATTGAAGGAATTACAAGAAAGCTTGAAACAGTTCAGCCTATGCTGAAGAATAAAGCTGTCTAAATAACGTATTTCAAGATTGTTAGAACTGCACACACTGTTTTTGCTTTATATAGTGTACATGTATGTTTGCGCATCTCAGTAAACTGATGCACCTAGACTTAAATCCAAGCTATTTGTTGACAGGACTTTTCTGTTGTATACACAAATTCTAGCAGAGCTTCTGGCAAACCAGTCACAGCTAGTTTAGAAATTATTTCTCTAAGAAACTGTAAGGACTCATACATGCGGCTTTAACATAAATATCAATTTATTCAACCTATAACTGTATGTTTCAACCTTGAGAAAGTGCTGTTGGTGTCTATCCACATGCATTTTATGTAGTTATGAAGATTTTTCACACCCTCACATATGCTGTACTCTCATATAGGTTGAAAAGGAAATAAAAGTTGCAGTTTGAAACACTTTTGTTAGATCCCTTTTACAAGTTTGTTGAGCCATCCCTGCCAGAAGCAAGTCTGGGAGTGAAAAGAGTTCCATACATCATTGTGCTGAGGCATTACTGTGGGTAATGAAGTGTGAACAAGGAGCAGCACTTCGTTTTGTCATAAAGAGTGGGAGGGAGCTCATAGTAGCACAAGGAGATTGTGGACAGTCTTCAAGCGATCACAGCCAAGTGCCTCAAATTACAGTTGTCAGTTAAATGAAAGAAATTACCTCTTGCTTCACATTTCATTTAGAAGTTGAAGGCAACATGGTCTGTGTATGTGTAATATATTTCCAAATGAGCTAAAGTTAGAGATAGCTGTGTTATATGGTTAATTGTATTCTGTATCTTACAGCAGATTTGGCAGTAGTGGTTGCAGACCAAACCACAAAAGGGAGGAATTTGAGGAAGCTCCAGAGAAGACTTACAGTTCTGGCAAACCATTGAAAAGTCAAAGGCTTGGCCTTTGAGAACTAATTTTGTCGTATTTGCGCTCAAATAGGAGGCTGAAATCAAACTTAGACCAATCTGCAGTTTTACAGAGGTAGAAATGAGTTAACAGCAGGCAAATGGCTTGAGAAGATGGTGTTTTAACAGAAACATGGCCAGGAGCACTAACAGAGAAGTGAGACGGACCTTGTAATATTTGTTATTTGTTTCAGTTGTCTTACGTTTTTACTTCTTGAACAGATGCTCTGGAGGAATGAGTGGCTGACAGGTGTAAATTAAAGGTGGATAGGTGAGTAGGGGTGGAGAGTGAGGAGGCAGATGGTCTATCTCATGGGAAGGTCTTTGATTTCATATCTTAAAGACATGATAGTGTCACATAACCTCAGCAGAGTACATTACTCTCAGTCTGCAGGCTTACTTTTGGTTCCTGGAGTTTCCAAAAGAAGAATCAAAGGCAGAGACTTCAGCTATCAGGCTTCTCTCCTGTGTAGCCAGCTCCCACGTTGGATTCAGGAAGCAGACACAATGTGTACTTGTAAAATTAGGCTTAAAACTTCCCTTTTTGATAAAGCTTATAGGTAAGAGAGAATTGGATGACCCTAAGCAGACTGCAAAAGCTCAGGCTGCTGAGGGACTTATTATGAAAGAAAGTTCTTTGTTCCCACTGTTGCCAATTGACGAATCACAGGGGATTGTGTGTTTGTTGAGTTTGCTCTCTAATATTGTAGGGTTTTTACCTTACAATATAACGTGCCTTAAGATGAATGTGGTTGTGACTTGGTGCTATATAAATGAACTGAATAAAATGTAGCTGGTGAAAGGAAGACCTAGAATTTGTTTCTTAGTCCAGTGCCAATGCTACACAACTCTGGATAAGATTAATTTGTCCAGAAGGTGGATGTAATGCAAAGCATGGAAAGATAGCAGAAAAAGAAAAGAAAAGTAAGAAAGAAGCCAAATTCTTTTGATAAATTGTGCAAAAAAAGATATAGCTGTTATCAAGCGCTGGGAGTAGCAATTTCCACACGCCACCTTTTAGAGTAGTTTCATCTTGCAAGATGAAATTATGTGACTTAATAAGATCGGTCTGAGCAATAAGGTAGTAATGCCCCTGTAATCCTTCTTAGTTCAACACACAATAACTAGGTATCTAATAAGGCTATCTGTTTATATGTTCTCCTCCATTACTAGTCATCTGAGTGCACTATTTAAGGAGACTGGCGTGCTACATGAAATATGATAAGCACTTAAAGCAAGATTTTGCATAAAAAACATGTAAATATGTGAGAAATATATGAGAGAAAGCGGGTGTATCAGAGTAGAATGAATGCATATGAGAGAACATACTTTGCCTTCTCAACTATTAAATCAAACTGACATATTGATAGAAAACGCTCCATCTGTTTTACCATTCACTGGAATATTTCGACATCATCTGCGCTTCATACTTTTTCATGTAGCTCACTGTGAAACTAGTCTTTTCCTGTAAAATTCAGTTAAACCCTTAAAAAATGTAACCTGCAGGCTCAAGCAAGCTTTCTGATGGAGACATTCGGAGACTTACGTTTGTTTCAAGGCAGGCACACATAATTTTACAGCATGATTTATTGTCCACACAGACAACATTGCCCCGGGAAATTTTAGATAACTGCACAGCATTAACAAAAAGAGAGAGAGAGAAAAAGGCTTGGTTTTAAGTAGCTGCTTATGCACTTGTCAGATTGTATTCAGGGATCACAAGCAAGGGAGGGGAGTTAAATTTTGTGGCATGTATTATGATAGATGAGCACAACTACTTTATGGTTTTTTATTATTTAAATTTTTATGAGGTGCCTTCAAAAAGTTCAGTGTCTTTTCCCATAAAGGGCAAAAAAAAAAGCTGCCTTCATTCAAGGCTGTCTTCTGATTAAATATATATATCCTATCTATCCTATACTATATTTGATGACCAACATAAACTTGGTGTGTGCCATTTGCTCTCATAAAATAACATGGGTACTAAATATTGGTTCTGTAAAATGGTTACATTATTGTAATCAATCTTTAAACCAGTGCAAGGACTTTCCAGAAGAACCTTAAACATGTCATAATGGGAAATAGCTTTCTGCCTTTTTTTTATTAATCCTTCTACCGCCATGCAAGGAATCTGTTGAATTCATTGGCTGCACAATGTTTCAGGGGACTCAGAATTTATTGGTTCTGTCAACTGTGATAATTGCAATTTGCAATTTAATAAAAATGAGCAAAAATGCATTCTCTGAGGGGACTATGTTAATATATTGTTTGTTGCTCAACACAGGGCAGGTCATTTGTTTTTATCAGCAGGCTTAGCCGAATGCATTTACACTCTGCATTAGGATGTATTAATATTTGAAGGGACTATTATTACCCATTTTAATCAGCAGCATTTCTGATGAGTCAGCGGCAACTGTCACTCACACAGACATGTCTAAATGCTAAAAAGAAGTTTGATGGAAGAGCATATGGCTTTCCTGCTGCTGGATCAGGCTTATTTGTTCAGCACCCGATGATACATTATGTTTCCAGGGTTAGTCATCAGTCCTCACATTGCCTCACAAAGCTCTGTTGACCAAATAATATAACAGGTTTAGGAAACACAGAACAAGAAGTCATGTTTTTTGTGAACTGTGGAGATGTTAGTAAAGGTTGTTGTGCTCAGTTGACTATGATGGGTAGAAAACTCTACCCATCATGTACTGTTAATATTTTTCTATGGTACAAACCGAGAACCCCGTATTGCTATCAATATGTTTATGCTCTTAAAGCTTGTTGTATTTCAAATATTTTTTTAATGTTCGACCAGCCAAGCTGAAATGCAGTCAAGGTTCACCATAAGAGCTGACAGAGCAGGCAGCAGACATTTTTTTTGGTTGTTGTATACTATAGGAAATCAATCAGAAAAGCCAAATAACATTTGGACTTATAGTAGGTAAGAAAAGATTGGATATTTCACTGACTGTGCAAAAGTGCGTGTGTTTCATGGAGCCTATATGTTTAGTATTTTCAAAATCTGAAGGTTTTCAGGGTAACTGTTACTGGTATGTTTCTCGTTTTAAATTAATATTTGTGTTTCGCGTCTAAAAAATACTGCCTGAGTTAAAAGAGTATCTCACTTGTGTTAGTTCTACTTCTTTCTTCCTTTGAAGGCCAAGATCATTGCATCTTATCCTTTTCAATCACTCACAATAGAACAAGGTAGAAGGAAGAAAAATCTTGTGTTGGCTGCAGCTGTAATTATAATCAGAGACGATCGCGGAGTGACACTTTGTGTCCTTGTGCTGCATGGAGTTTGTCTCCACATTCAAAAAAGACAATCAGTGCACAAAACAACTTGATTTTCTAGGTGACAGGCAGACGTGTTTAAAGTAATTAGCCTTAACCTAATTTAATGCAACACTTTTCCCCCCTCTGTGATGCAATTGACTATTTATAGTTAAAATAGATTAGATAGATGGTTTGAGGCAGTTTAAATTATCCTAGAAAATATAAAATACATTGTTTATATTGTTATGTTGAATATACTGTGCTGTGCTTTAAATATAGTGTGTGTCTTCTTTCTTTGTAAACATAGCACAGCTACATTTCCATGTTGAAATGTGCATTTTTCCCCTTCTTTTTAATCCAAACCTGCAAATAGAAAATATCTACTAAACAAGTGCCGGTAGTAACAATTTAGTCGATTTACTGGCGTGTTTTGCGTTTAAAAGTTAATATAGTTGTTGGGTTTTAATTTAGTGAGTTCAACTGGGACTAGATGTGTAACTCCTAACAGGCGCATGAAAAAGTAGTGATATCTTCTTCTGCAGCGTGTTGTTTACGTCTCCAAGCGGCTAATTACAATAGTGGAAGTGTGAGGCTGTCAATTGAAGCCAGGAACTCACCACTATGCTCAAGTCTTGATATAAGCCCATAAAAGACAGAGTCCACACTGAAAGGCTGTGTAACTGAGCTCTAATGTATCATAGTTTTCGTTTGCTCAGTGTTGAATGTACCCTGTCATCAAAGCTGTCAGCCATTCCACTTGATATTTTTCTATTTTATCCCATCAAAGGGATTTATTCTAAACTTTTATTTGTATGATCTTTAGCATTGAATGATATACACACTTTGCAGTCAAAGAAAGGATAGTGGTGTTATGTTGATAAGAATATGCAGACAGGTAGATATTAATGTGTGAAAAAACAGTCAGTATTCTCTGTCAGCCTGCACAAGGCCAGATGCTGTCAGAATAGACAGTACATCATAATCTTGTTCCATCTGGCATATGGTGGATACAATCTCTAAAAATGTTTCACTTGAGGGATGTACTCTCGTAGGGCTTGGCATACCCCCTGCTGTCAACATTTGAGCTATTGCGCTGACTTACTCCAAATATTCCATTCTGGCTGAATGTCTCAAAATGTCACCCCTGACTTCTGCACAAAGAATGCGATCCCCACCAATCAGGTGGCTCAGGTTGAGGAGATAAATGACATTCTTTAGGAGAGAAAGTGCAATCTAATTTCTACAGCGTCCCTAAGTTGCTCATCCCTGATAGCCTTGCACATAGCTCTATTGCCTCTGCCCCTTTGGGAAAGCAGACCATTTTTCTTTTTGGCTACGGAGAAGGAACTGAGCAGGAGCCAGCAGAAGCCAGATTGGCAATATTTATCTTGGTCTGAAGAGGGACTGAAAACAAACATTCAGGGTAATTTTAACCTGGAATGTATGCTCGGGAGGGGAATGAGGACTGTGCCAATATCAAAGTAAAATAACAATTTCCATTGGTTTGTGTAGCTCTTTTACTGTGATTAAAAACATGTACAAATGAAGAGATGACAAAAAAAACCCTTATACAATTTCTTTGTAATATATAAGCTCAGCTACATTCCGACCCGCATGTATTTGCATACATTATAGAGGCCACTAGTGCTGACCAAGCTGCCATCTTTCTCTGTTCCCGTCTTTCAATGGCTGCTTCAATATCAGTTTGACCCTCTAAACTGTAGGTAAGTAATAATTTTTTGTCATCTTTCCTTGCTGTCCCACTGCACCAGGGTTTTAATAGTTTTGCCATTTTCATTAGTTTTTATTTTTATTTAGTTTTGACTTCAGATTTTCAATTTTATATCAGTTTTAATTAGTTTTTACCAATTGTTTGCTAGTTTAGTTTTTATTTTTTTGAAAATCCTTAGTTTCAGTTTAGTTTTGATTAGTTTCAGTTATAGTTTTAGTTGTGTTTGCAATAATTAAGTGCAACAAAATCCCAGTTTCATCATATCAGTCATGCTCTTCTGCTTATCCTTGGGTATGTTGCTATTCCAGCCACCAGACCCTGCACCCTGGACAGGTCGCCTGTCTGTCGCAGGGCTAACACGCAGAGACAGACAACTCACATTCCCACCTATGGGTTCTTTAAATAAATAAATAAATAAATAAAGGCAGATGAAAAACCATTGATACCAGGCAACTATAAAATTTATATCTTGGCCCCAATGAGACTATTAACTCTTGCAGCACCGGGTGTTCGTAATTTTGGTTCAAGTGAATTGACAAACTTTTTGAAGGCAATTGACTCACACAGTTGTGTCCTGTTGTCTCGGGATGCATCACGCTGCCTTGCCTGGGGTTAGCTTCTGTTTTCTGGGGATGAGGGTTGAGTGTGCTCCCTTCTCAAGGTAAGCTAGGTTATCCTTCTTGTGTGAACTTTTCAAGTGCACTTTAAGGTTTGTGGGATTTTTTTCCCTTTAGAAATGTCCCTCATAATTTGTCTCTTTCCACTACAAGACACTTGCTTTATCCAAAACACAGTCATATTCAAAGTAATCCCAAATTGGACTCTGGCGCTGTCTCCCGACTTTTCCTGACATGATTCTGCGCGTGGACTGAGCAGCAACACAGACGACTCGACTAACGTACTTGCCACCTGCTGGCATAATGAGACACAGCAAGAAAAAAATCTGGAAACTAAACTTCATTTTCACCCTTGACTATTGTATGACACACACACATCTACGAAAACTAAACACATTTTTGCTATAAATTCAGTTAATTTTAGTTAGTTTTGTGAACACTCATTACAGTTTTAGTTAGTTTTCCTTTTTTTGTTTTTATTTTTATTTCCGTTAACGAAAATGTTTTTTCACTTCTAGTTTTTGTTATTTCGTTAGTTTTCGTTAACGATAATAACCTTGCACCGCACTGGACATTAGTTTAGTTTTTTTTAGCTACAAGTTGTGGTAAAATGCTGGTATTAGCCTATTCGTCGTAGCAAGCTAGCCTGAAGCTAATATTTGCTAAATTTAGGGACACCCGTGTGTCTTTAGGAGTTGGAGGCCGGTGTTTTAGGAACGGCACAAGATCTCATCAACAGGCAGTGTTGGGGAGTAACGTAATACATGCACTGGCGTTACGTATTTAAAATACAAAATATGAGTAAATGTATCCGTTACAGTTACCGTTCAATAGGTGATATTGAGAATACAGTTACTTTGTTGAAATAAATGGATTACATGGTGGCATTTCCCTGTTTCATATGTTAGGCTATGGTCTCTCTATTTTTGGTAATTCCACGCCGGTGGAAACCCAAACAAAACACGCAATAAGAAGCTCTAAATATTATTATACAAAAATTATTTAATATGAAGGCAATAGCAGAGTGTTACAGGCATCAACCTAAACAATGTAGCCTCATTGGCAGTGTAGTCCGTGCTGCAGGGAGAATGGACTGCCATACCCATTATGTGTCTGTGAGCGAGGGAGGGAAAGAAAGGAAAAGTAGGAAAAGGAGTTGTCACCGAGCAGAAACGGGAGCTGGAAGCATGTAAATATAATAATAACCACTGCAGTCAAAAAGAGTGCCTGACGAGCCCAGCTGTAAGTAAGCTATTAAGACTCGACTGTACACCGTGTTCGTGTTTTCCTCTGAAACAATAAAACGTTGGAGCAGCCTTTCAATGCTTCTCTCTGTCTCTCGTTAGCAAAGTTGACCCAGACAACTACAGCTATGAGCCCGACCCGAGGTATTAGCCAGAGGTCCCTTTACTACGGTTCGGAGCCACGGACCTGTTTTATATATGCGCGGAATAGTTTTCTATACGAGATCGCTGCGAAAAGTGCAGCCTTACCTAATGTCCACCCTACTGTTACTCATTTATGTTAAGATTGAAACATCTAGCCTTCAGTAATAGTAATAAATCACACAGCAATAGTACATTCATGTAGTTGTATTCAGAATACATTACTTCTATAATCTTTGGTGGAATACTTTTTAAAACTAACCTTCCCAACACTGTTAACAGGTTAGCACCTCATACCACAGTGCACCAAAAGCAGTCTCATGAGCACTGGGAAGGACGAGCCCAGAGCCCAAAACAGACAGTGCAGGAGATGACAAGGTTAGTAATTGTATGGGGTCTTCACACACCCCTGTTTAGGGGTGTGTGAAGGGGGCAGGGGGGCTGGGAGGAGGTGTTGGCCGTCCGATTGGGATCTGGGATGTGGGGCCTACCTGCTACTGCGGAGCCTGGGGCGGCCTGCTTGCCTCCACCCCGGGGGAAAGGGTAACATCTCCTGGGTCTAGGTGCCGTTTCCCCCTCCAGGGGTGAGGGTACCTGGACCTGGGGTATAGAGTTTGTTTGGAGAGTGTGATTGTGTGTACAGTGTCCATGTATGTCTATCCCTACATTGAGTGAGTGCTGAGTATTTGTATATGTGTGCATGAGGGTGGGAATGCATGTTTGTGTCTGTGTGTGCCTGTTTGTCTGTGTTTATATGTCAGGTCGGGTCTTATACTCCACCTCTCTGGGAACTCCCAGGCCCTCCAAGGCCTATCTCCCCTTACCACACTCCCTGTCAGTAACTGATGCCCTCAGGGGTCGGTGCGTTGGTGGTTCTTGGTGTCCGGGACTGGGCGCTCAGTACCAGCTCACTCCCGGTGACTACTTGGCGGGGCCTGGTGCCTGTTGCTCGGTCAGGCCTCTTCCGGGGCAAAGGGGACCTCGGGCCTCCGGTCTCTGGGCCTGCGGCTCGGTTCACTCTGGTACAGCTGGCTGCTGCAGAGCCGGCGGGCACGCCACTGCAGCCCCCTCTGGCTTCTGCTCCGTGGCTACTGGGTGACCACTCATCTGGGGCTCTCCTCAGCTCTTCCCAGGAGGGTGGCACGGATGCCCCTCCGGTGGTCCTCCTTGGGCTCTCGCACTCTGGGGCCTCTGGATGTCTGGAGGCTGGATCTCCTCCATGCCTGCTTCATGCCCTGGGGGACGGGGCTATGGCTCTCTACAGCCTCTAGCAGACCATTACATGGGGAAACCTTTTGAATACTAGCGCGATGATCCACACAGGTGTGCACTGTTCATAGACATAAACTACACCTCTATTGGCTGCTATTTCCAAGCACATTATGCGCTGTCGGTCCTGCTTGCTACACAACAACATTCAATATTTAGTATTTACTGCTGTTTACACTTCGCTAGATTAACGTGATGGTGTTGTGTTTAGTATGTTGCTCTGTTTTGTTTGCTTCTTTTCTTTTCTTTTTCTCTCAACAGGTGATCCAGGAGACTTTTTTTTCTCTTTCTCTTTTTAAGTGCCCTTTCTCACTGTCCCTCTTCCCTTCTGTTTTTCTTTTCCTTCATCTTTCTTTCTCCCTTTCCTATCCCTCAGTCATGTCTGTCCCATCTGTAACAACTGAAAATAAAATAAAATAAAATAAAATAATCAATAACAACAAAGGTTGATCAAATGGACCAATACGGCAAGGCCGTGATGATCCATTTGGCAATGGATCAGACCCAGCAACACTCTCAGACAAAAACTGGTTCACCTGAAAGACAAAACTCCAAAACACAGACTTAACAATGTGGTGTATGCTGTACAGTGCAGCGAGGAATGCCCAGACCTCTACATTGGGGAGACCAAACAGCCACTTCACAAGCGCATGGCACAACATAGAAGAGCCACCTCCACAGGACAAGACTCAGCAGTCCATCGGCATCTTAAGGATAAAGGACACTCTTTCGAGGATGCCAATGTTCACATTTTGGACAGAGAGGACAGATGGTTTGAAAGAGGAGTGAAAGAAGCCATCTATGTCCACTGTGAGCGACCATCTTTGAACAGAGGCGGGGGTTTACGACACCAACTCTCTGCCATCTATAATCCAGTTTTGAGTTCCCTCCCCAGACGCCTTAACGCCCACTCACATCCTGGGCCATCTGACCTCAGGAATTCACATGATAAGGTGGGGCCAGGTTTCACAATGATCTCACCCGAAACTCTGGCTGATTGGGACCCACACCCAGTTTCACACCTTGGCTCAGGCGATTAGAGGATCATCAGGGGGTCCTTTTGTCCCTCTGTGGGGGGATACTCCCACTAGGTTTAAATCTGGGACTCCCCACCATTTGACCTTAGAACTGAAGAAGCTTCTCAGATGAGAGGTGAAACGTCTTCAAGTAACTTAAAGAAGTCCAGACGCTTTTCTTTGCAAGCTCCTTTGACTACGATGACCTGGATGACTGAGAACCTTCACAGATATTTGGCAAGGTAAAACCTTGTTGGTCTTCAGACAACAATTCTGACGGCTAAAGAACCAAATGGGACAGGCAAAAAAAAAATTTAAAAAAAATTGTATGGTGAAAATTATACTTTTAGTTATCTTGATTGGCAAAAGAAAAGTAAATACAAAATCTGCTTCTGACATATAGAAGGACCGCTGGACCTCTGAGCATCTGCCACTCCCGAACAGACACATGCAATTTGTCCGTGACCGCAGCCGCGCCGTCAGTGTTTTCTCCACTCATAGGTCAGCATTATAATATATGCAAATACATGCGGGTCACAATCCCCGGCCCCCAGCGCGCCCCCGGATGCCAAAACAGTGCCAGCAGAGTGAAACTGAAAAATGGTTTGAAACCGAAAAATGGATTGAAACAAAAATTGTAAGCGAAAACAAAAAAATTCCAGTTTCAATTAATTGTTTTTCACTATCAATTTTTTTTTTCAGTTTCAATACAAGATTTTTCAGTACATTTATTTCAGTTACAATATTTTTTTTTCGGTTTCATTTCAAGGTGGCATCGTTCTGATCCCATAGTTTCCTCTCATTGCCACACTATCCGTACACACACATGCACAACTTTAGAACAAAGGCCTGTTGGGAGATGTTTTTGTTCACCATTCCCCACAGACTTGCAATCAATAAAAAAGCTCAGAGCCTGTTAACCTCCCTGAACTATTTAACACCAGCTGGCCCCTATTACTCAGACCAGTCGATGATGTTTGTCACTTAATGCGATTAGTACAGTTTCCTATTAAGCCTATCAGAGAGCTCTGCCTGTTACTGAAGGGGTCAGCATTTGGCAGCTACCTTGCACTTGGCCTTCTTTTGACTAGCTAAAGAGTTAAACATTAATTATCTCTTTTTCTCTGTTTATTGGTGTTTTTCCATTTTTTTTCTGTTTATTGGTGTTTTTCCATTTTTTTCTCTTCTTTACCTTTCTATATTATTTGTCTCGTCAGTTCTAATAGCATTTTTGAATTTTGTATCTGATAGGAAAAGCTGCATGATTCTCCTGAGAGCTACATTTTAGTAGATAAGGAAGAGTACTTTGAACATTAAAACCAAAACAATGATACAAAATAGCCTAACGGACTATGTAGAGTTTGGTGGTTATTCTCTGTGGTGCTCCTTACTACTAATCGGTGATTATGTTAGGATACATCTTGATTTACTGCAGCTGTGAAAGGTTTTGCACTAAAATGTCACTCTGTAGGGTTCATCATACAGTAAAAATGCTCCCTTATCTGGAAAAGGAGTAGTTGCTCAGAATAGCTCAGAATCCTGAGTGATATGGGTAAAACCAGCCAAGGCAGAGAGATCAGCTCGCACCTGCAGGGATTACAGCAGGCCTACCACTGTACACATCTTTGCCCCTGACTTCACACATTTAAAAGAGCTGTTCGAATGTCAGCATCATTTTGGAGCGATGATAGAAGTGATTATTTCTGTTTATTTATTTATTTTTTAAAATTTTTTAGATGTTTGCATGCGCACAGTTATTATGCTTCACACCTAACTGTAATTTACTGATTTGATCGAGCGTAAACACCAAGGTATCGATGACTTCCTCAGCTTCATCAGCCAGCTGAAGAGGCGGGTCCGCTCAAATGCCACCTTCGCTGATTTCCTGTAGGCAGAAGACAGAAGGTCAATGGATTGACAATTCAGTTGGCTGGCAAGTCAAACAAAGAGGTGGATCCTTTCTCTCTTCTCTGCCCTTTCATTGGTATCGTATTTCTTTGGTAAAATTTTGTTCAAGCGTGTCCGTGAGTTTTCTGCGTTGGGAGTCGAGGGTGTGTAAGGGTGGTTTGGGTTTCAGAAAGATGAAAAGAGCGATTATCAATTGATACCCTGTGTAGTGTGCATCTTGCTTGTGGCACTGCTGGTGCCATGAAATGCTCCCTTTGTGAATTTCCAATGAATTGTTAAACATAGGGGAGGTATCATCAGCAAAGCAATAATTTATACAGTGAACATGATTCAGTACAAAAGGTTATACGCACTTCATAATTTCCACTTTTTTAAGGCTTGGGCCATTTGCAGGCTGACATGTACTGAATAAATATTTGACATTTTAAGTAGTTTTAAATTTCACTGGTGTAATTAACTCAAACAGGCCATTTTAATTCTGGTAATTGACTTGAGACATTTGACATTTTATTATGAAGTGTCACCCGTCATACATGTATTTTTCTAGTTTAGCCAGAATGCTTTCTGGTAGTTAGATTATTTTTTTTAATCTGGAAATGCACCATTTGAGCGATCCACTTTTTCTTGTTACCACATTACAGATAATTCTAATTTTCTTTTTACCTTCCAGCCTTTGGAACTAAAACACTATTAAGTACTTTCAGGCTTCCCATTCTTCTCTTCCTGCTCAGTAGAGCCCATAGGCCAAGATGCATGCTTGTCACATTACTCTGAAAAAACGCATTGATATTCTGCCCACAAAGTGTTCTTTGTAGTGTTTTCCACTGAATATGGACTACACTCCTTTTACGTAGTCTGTTTTAACCAGGAAAAGACAGGCAACGGTTGCTTGAAATGAAACATCTCTTGTAGTAGATATATACTAGGTGCTAGGGTGCAAGAGCAGAGCTGAATGTCAATGCCATAGCTAATGCAAGAGAACAAATTGTTGTTTTCTTGCAGGGGAAATACCAGGGTGTGCTCACGTCTACAAAAATCAAAATCCGGTGCCACTCTGCCCGCAAACTTTTTCTTTTCTTTTTTTCCATTAGCCATATGTCTTGCCAGTGTGAAGTGAAGAAGACAACAATTTCTCTGCCCAGGAAAAGACATGGATGTTCACACCATGCACTGTTGTTGTTCAGGACAAGAAGGGGAAATGAGAAAAATTATTTGATAGTGAGCCATTGTTGCAGTACACTCATTCTAATTGGCTGCGTTGTTGTGGCTGCAATTGCTTGAAATGAGTTTCCTCCAGAGAGTTTTGGATTTATTTGGAATTATACTGTCAAGCAAAGGCAAAAACATCTTATAAAAGATCCATTTATGATGTCATGCCACATATTCTAGAAAATTTTTAGCATGAAAGTGAACAAGAACAGAGGTCTCGTATAAATACAGCGATTTAGTTTGACGACTGAATTGGAAATTTCACCTTTTATCTTTTGCAAATGATTTGTTTAGTGAATGAGTAGTCCAGAGATGACAGATTTCTGTCACAGAGGGTTATAGCACAATGTAACTCAACATGTCTGAATTGTTTTGCTATTTCCATAATCATTTGTAGAGCTACTTAAAGCAGATCTCGTCTGTGTACACTCATCAGACACTGTGAGTACCGTGAACTCATTGCTACGTTCAAGTAACTGGTTTCAGATGACTTGACCTGACTGTGATGTGTTGCATTATCCTGTTGGAAGCAGTCATCAGAAAACAAGTACACTGTGGTCGTAGAGGGATGAACATGAACAGCAAAAATACTCAAAGAGTGTGCAAAGAAAATATTTGCCACACGATTACACCACCTACTCCAGCATGAACTGTTGATACAAAGCGTGTTGTTTATGCCAAACTGATGGCAAATTCAGACCCTATCACTCAAATGTCGCAGCAGAAACTGAGACTCATTAGACCACATGATGCTTTCCCAATTTTCTATGGTTCAGTTTACTGATTCTGTGTGAATTGTGGTCCGAGTTTCCTGTTCTTAGCTGACAGGAGTGGTGCCCAGTGTGGCCTTCTCCTGCTATAGCTCACTTGCTTTAAGATTTAAGATGTTTAAGTTACTGTTACCTTTCTATCAGCTTGACAGTGTCTTGCCATTCTCCTTTGACCTCTGGAATCATGTCTTTACGTCCACTCGTTGGATGTTTTCTCTTTTTTGGACCGTTCTCTGCAAACCCAATAGATAGCTGTTAGGAACAACCCCAATAGATCAGCATTTTCTTAAATACTCAGACCAGCCTGTCTGGCATCAACAGCCATCCAGTGTTCAAGGCCACTTAACATCACTTAGTTTGATCTTCAGCAAGTAGTCTTGACAATGGCTGTGTGCCTAAATGCACTAAATTGTTGCCATGTGATTGGCTGATTAGATATTTGCACTAACAAGTAGTTGGGCAGGTGTACCTAACAAAAAATCTGTTGACCGTATGTAGTTTTTGGAAATTGTGCCTTCCCCATGTATTTAGTGGCTGCTACTTTAATCTATTAAAGTATTTGGCACAGTTTTACACCGAGTTGCATTCTGCTACAGCCTGCCAGTGTTGAAAAGGCAAAGCAATAAAGCAATTTACAGGTGGAGACAAAACTTTTGCAGAGGAAGGCAAATCTCTATAAATTTCAGTTACACCTTTTTGCTGATGCTCCTTATCAGAGTGGTTGACTTTATGCCTTTAGTGTCTTTAGAATTGATTTTTAGAGTGTCTGTTGACCCTATTGGATTGGATGGTCCCACTCTCAGGGAGGCAGGATGTAAGTAGCTTTATAGGGCAGCAATTAATGAGATTTTGGTACAGCATCGATCTGTATGCTGGTAGAAGAATGGAGTTAAGCATCAAGTCCTCACATGATAAAAAAAGTTTCTTCTCTGATATGGAATTGTAGATTAGGTTTAAAACTCTCCACTATATTGTTAACAGAGGTATGAAGATAAATACTGGGGTATTTTTTTAAATGTATAGAATTCCTCCTATACATAACACCAGGCTTTGTAGAATGAGGGCATTGTCGCAGAGTATGTCTCTATGGCAGCATATTGTTTCCATCATGAAAAAATAAATAAATAAACAATAAGAAATGTGAGGTACTTTAACAGTGGGGGAGTAATTCTGTGTATCTGTAATGTAAATGTAAAGAATCTCTATTTAATTTGCTGGACGTAGCTCAGGTCTGTTTCTCTTCAGACTGCAAACTACTCTGCTGTCAGTAAGCCATGCCACCGGTGAGGCTGCTGAACAAACAGAGAGCACAGGGTTATGCATTTTTGATGCCCACGATGGCTACCGTTTCCTTGCTTAGGGACTTGTGTGGCTGCAGCAAGAGGAACTCTGTGTCTTCAGGTCTAGCTTCTGAATAAGTGTTAAGTGTTGCATTAAAATGAATGTCCAAATCAGCAGGGAGAAGCAGACTCTGCTACGAGCTCCTAATCTCTCCTTTCAGCCCCACTTATCTGCACTATCTCAGAGGGAAGTTCTCCAAAGGTGGCACAGTTTGAAGTCCTTGTGCCCTGCCCTTGAAGGCTCTCACCCCTTTCCCCAGACATGTAATCAAAAAGTTTCTTCCTATCTCTTCTGCTCATGCCATTTCTGCTCTTTTTTACACATGGTAAGCTGTGTGCTATTCTTAAGACATGTTTTGGGTTATGGGGTTATGTATACAACGTATGTATGATGAGTTCATATGTTTGAGTGTGTGTTTGTAAACAGTTCACTGACTAGTAGGCTCTCCACATTCAAACTCATCCTGTATATAACAGCGCTGAATCTGAATCAGATGGCAAAAGTCTAGTAATAATACTGTTCGTTTGTTCCCTACCTACAGATGTTTTCATATGAAGCCTCACCAATCATGAGGACTGCACCTTTTCATTTTAATAGCAGCCCACTAAGATCCTTGGGGGCTGGTCCCTGTCATTCAGGCACTGAACAGACATTATTGAGGAAGGTAATTGGCAGGGAGCCTCATCTCTGGAGGTTTCCCTGGGCCTCAGTGATCTGTCAGAGGACTGTGAGACTCTGCTATTAATCAGTATAGGGATAAGAGAAAGGAGGGATGTGCCAGCATTGGCCCAAACCTTTACCTTTTCTTCCCCCTGACAGAAAAATCCTTACCTAATCAAACTGCCCCTTCTAATCTACGCTTAGCATCTTTGTGTAAGGTGGCTCACATAAAATGAGGGTAACACTTCTTAAATGAGAAACTGTATGAATACAAAATTGCTAGTTTTTCAGTGAACTGAAAGAAATATTCCATTGGATGTAAACATGTCATTTAGCATAGGCTATACTTGTCCACATCAAATCCACACAGTGTCTGCATTATTATTTTCAACTTTTTTTCTTATCTGGGATTAAATTAGTAAACTGTTTTACTGACATTTTGCAGGCAGTGCCTTACATGTTACAATAAGATTAAAGGCTAAGTGGATTTGTAAACTGAGGCTCACACTAAACTATATCCATTAGTTAAAAAACCAGCTGCTTGGAAGGGGTTACTGGTGTACATGGGTATGTGTGCCTGGGTCTATGTGTTTTGTAGCTTGTATTTGTTTTTATGTAATCCTCTCCTTTATATAATTTATAAGCAATTTGTTGTTTTAAATGTGCTTTAATTAGTTAAATGAATTCAAATTGGATTCGACTGGATTCATTGATTTAGTTTTGGTTGGTTTTTGGTTAAAAAAAACAAAAACTCCAAGTCCACAGAAAGTGGTCACCGTCACTCAGACTGTCACAGATATTTACACAGCTAGTTCCTGCAGTTATTGGATACACAGGTTAAATATGTTTGCTTTCTCCTCACTCCTAGCCCGGGTCTTTCGAGGTCTTGCTGCGGTTTTTCCCGTGGCCTAGTGCTTGCTCAGAAGAGATCTTCTGATTATTGTTTTTTTTTTCTTTTCTAATATTGTAGGGTGTTACAATATTAGCACATTGAGGCAACTATTGTGGTTATCTGGCACTATACAAATAAAACGGAATTTAATTGAACTAAATATGTTGGAGAAAGAATCCAAACTGCCAGATCATTCTCGAGATGGCAATGATGGAGTCCAAAAACTAGTGAAATACATACTCTGGCAGAAGTTTTCAAGCCTCTTCTTTGTCTATACGAAACATGCACTGAAAAAAAGGCCATGTTGGATTTACTTGATTCAATAGTGGACATTGGTTGCACACAAATGTTTTGCTTTGGCAGAAACTTAAACAACTGAGTTAAATCAACACAACTTTTTCATATTCAGTAAACCTGTGCATTTTGTGTTCATAAAACGCGATTGAAACATATTCAGATGAAGTAAGTTGAGCTCTTGGAATATTTTAATCCTTCACAATTTTGTCATTTTATTTCAACACTATTCAATAACTTTTACCCCAATACTACTTGGTCACTTAAATACTACATGCTGTCTTCATATTACATAATGTTCAACAAAGTCTAGATCCTGGTTACCATGAAAATTGAATGGGTCTTCAACAACTACCATCCTTCTTTATCCTGGTTGCAGGAGGGCTGGGAAATAACCCTGAAGTAATAGGTTACAAGGCAGGGTACACCCTGGACAGCTGACCAGTCTATCACATAGAAACAAACAACCATTTACACTTACATTCACAGGTAATTTAGAATCACCAGTTAACCCTGACTCTAATAACTGCATGACTTTTAACTGCGGGAGGAAACCAGAATACCCAGAGAGAAACCTGTAAAATGTGGATTTGAACACAGGACCTTCTTACTGTGAAGCAACAGCACTAACCACCATGCCAACAATCTAGGAAATGTAGGAAAGCTATAATTTCCTGTATTTGATGCAGAATTGTTTTGTTTTTGTAATAATACACAATAAATAGCAATAGCATGCACGTGGTGCGTGTGTAGTTGTCTGCCTCTTATAACTCCAGTGATTTTCCTGCAGTTTGAAATCTTGTGTGATCTTGTGAATTTCATGAGTTCAGCAACTAACCGCTCTTACTAGATTGTATCAGGTCGTCTCAACAAGAAGAAATTAAGTTGTTGAAATTCATACAGATTCTTCATGATTTAGTTACGTTCATAGAAACATGAAATTATTGTGTTTAAATTACAAGTTAGACTTTTTTAATGTAACAACTACCCAATTTACTTTTTTTTGGTATACTAAAAAAAGTAGAGGTGGCTGCTCAACTTGACTGAGATGGATGCCTTCCTGAAACCACGATCTAAAGAGCGCGAGTCTGAAACCCGTGCAGTGTCGCGGGATTTAACATTGATATTTTATTGACTTACTTCACTTGAACATGATATGAACAATTTAATCTAGCCTCTCTGCATATCATGTAGTTTCTACACTATATAGTTACACTTAACTTTAAAGCATGAGGCAATTGTGTTAAATACACGCAAGATGCTTACGTAAATCCAAGAGCTGGCCAATCCCTTTTTTTCAGTGTGGGTTATCTTTTAAAATGAACATAACATGAGTCACTTAGCATGGCCGGGTCACACCAACATTAGTCTGTTTCAGTGCTTTTGCAGACTGCTTGGTTTGTGCTTTTAAAGGCTCATTACAACAGATGTTTTTGTTATGTAGCATAGTGTTATAACAATTTGACAACTTGCCACTTGAACTATATTGACACATTTGTAAAGACTATTTTGTAAAAATGTGTTGTTCTGAATTAAAAGGAGCAAACAATGACTTTGGCTGGGAATTCAGATAAAGAATCTTATGTTAAGTACCTTCATTTATCCATAAATGTGGGCAAAAAAGGAAAAACAACAACAGAACCAATCATTACCCTCAACACCTAATCCCATATGTCTCACTGATTACTTGCTCGGTCCCAGATAGATACGGCATGAACATTGTTTTGCAAGTCAATAACACAGTAATTGTGTGTAGTATATAGGAATCGTCTTAGTAGAGGTCATGGTAGTGAAATCTTTCTATGCTATTTGACTTTATGTTTTGCTCAGGGGAGCTGTATGTGCCTCAGAATGCAAAGCTGCCTCTTTTCTCCAACTGACGGAGGGGAGATTGTAGCAGATGCCTGACCCTCTCCCAGTGAGGTTATTTCTAATTTGTTTTCCCCCCCTTTCTCCAGTGGGGACTTCAAGAGGAAAGGAAATTATTCCCAAAATACTATATTCAACATTTTACATCCATTTTCTTTTTCAAAAATTCTGATTTGTTCCTGAAATTGTGATTGTTCTGTCAAGCTTTAATCAGACCAGTGAGCTTGCTTTGTGTCATGCTTTGGATACAGATGACTGAAGTACAAAGACACCCCCAGGCTTTGAGATCATCTTCCAAAATGACCCACAAGATCAAAAGAATGCCAGACATTTATGATAAACAAAGTTCACTTGTATGAACTTCAAAATGGATGAACGTAATCAAAAGACAAGAACTGACTTGATGATTGATCTGGGATAAATGGCATTTCCTCTGGCTGAGAGAGTTATTTCTCTAGTCAATATATGTATCTACCAGATGAGTCAAAACAGTAAACCCACCTTCCTGAAGTTTCGTCTGACAAAACAGCTTTGATCTGGTGAGGCATAGACTTCAAAATTGTTCTATAGTACCATAGTACCAGGTATGTTAGCAGCAGTTATAGCACTGTGCTAAAGTCTCCAACCATCTCTTATTTCTTCAAATTGTGGTTCCAAAAAGCCAGACTTGTCATTTTTTAAGGTTGCTTTTTTTTTTTTTAGGCCTTTGGCTGGTTTTTCACCTATTTTCAGTACAGCCCAGGGAAAATATGAACAGAATCTATGTTGTTTGTTTGTTTGCTAAGTGATTTTACACTGATCCATGAATCCTCCAAGCCTGAAAAGGCTCCTATGGAAGTGGTGAACCAGTGCTGGGTCTACACATAACAGACAACTAACCAAAGAGCCAATTTTAAATTGTATCATTACACAATTTATTACTATGAGTCAGTTGAAAAACAATTCCTGGTTTTTTGAATCTATGAAAAATGCAAACTATAACACATGCCAGTTATTTTAGGCATAAAATAGTATTTTAGCACCAACAAAGTGATTCTCAAAAAGCTATTAGCAAAAATTTGGCATATCTCAGCATGGTGTCTGGTGCCACAGGAGTTTGACCGTTTGTCTGCTATTACAAACTCACGCCATCCTTTCTTCTCTATATTTTTGAAAATGTGTGGTAAAACAAAAATTCAAGGAAACCATGAATCAGCATTTGATTATTACCTTTGAAAGGATGATGCTGACAAAGTGAAACAGAGTAATTCTCATTGTAGTTGATTTTTGAAAACAACAAAACAAAGCAAAAGCATAGATGACAACACTATTGTATACAATGGTAGACTGGTACATAATTTATTTTTATGTGTAAACAAGCGAACAAAGCAGAAAATCTAGATTTTTGAAGGGATACTGCTCTCGAAGCACACGGAGAGATTAAGTCGTGCATTTTTATTATAGTACCTTTAAGTTTTGGAAGCTTTTGGAAGATTCATGATAATGTTTTTCAAACATGAAGCATAACGTTGGTCCCCTTTTGCTGCTCGTTCAGTGAATTTTGTTTGGAGTGTGATGAAACTTCCAGTTTAGGAATCTGATACATTGCTTGTCTGAGAACATGCCGTCGGGTGAAGAGGAAAATGCATGTTTTGCATTTTTTGTAGAATTTGATTACTTGCTCTTTTAGCTGTGTTTAGTGTTCGTACAAATATCTTTTAGGTGAGATTTATTTTTTATTTATACAACAAACCTGGTGTCACATCCTGTGAAACCAGAAGTTCACTCCTCGGGATTTAGGAGGTTAAAAAGAATTTGTGTAAACTGGGCCAGAAAGGACAAAAGAAGGATGCATCTGACCCTGCAGTTGATCAATCTACTGTTTGCTAAAGTCTCATCAGAAGTGATCTCAGCAGAAAAGAAAGTCATTCTTAAAGAAGGGAAAGAGGGGGACCTGAGGCATGCCAATAACACAAGAGCTGGTCTGAAAATCACTGGCAACAGGTCTTATTAGTTATTAATTCAATTTTGAAATTTCTGGTTTAAATTGTCATCAATATGCATGGAGGAGGTCAGCCAAGAGGTACACCAATGCGTTTCTATAGAAATCTATAAGACATGGTGGAGGCTCTGTCATTGGTTGGTGTTCCACTTAAGTCAATGGTGTTAAAGATCTCATCAAAAAGCATGACAATACTGAAAATACACTGAATAATCAGTAAAAGCATACCTGGATATAAAACACACACACAATGGAACACAGTAATGGACTGGCCTCTCTACAGCGCACACCTCAAAATTATTGAAGCAGTTGGACATCATCTTGACAGAGAATATAACAATGTGTGCAAACAGTAGATGGTTGCACATTTTAATCAATCACTACACCTGTTTCCCACTTCCAAAAATAAAAAGAAGCAAGTAGTGACTTTGTGCTGTACTTGGGCTGCTTTCTGTGTCATATCCCTCAGATGCTTGATCAGATTTAAAGATCATGTTTGGCATGTTCTTTATGACAGTGTGGCAGGGCACTGCACATAACACTGCCATGAAGGGTTGTTCATAGTCTGCAACAAAGCGTGGGAGGGTGGTCAGAATAAGATCTTCATCAATGCTAGGACCACAGCATTTGGTGGCTGGCCTTCCTCCCATAATTCATCTACTGCCACATCATCTTTGGGTAAATCTTTTTGACATCGCTCCATTTTCCAGTGGCCATGCTGATCAATTGTAGGCGTTTTATTTGGTGCAGGAGCCAATACACAGCTCTATTCATGATAAGCTGTGACGCACTTTATTCTGACACCTTTTCATTATAGCTGCTATTAGGTTATGAGTAATTTGCAGTACAGTAGTTCTCCTGAAGGATGAGAGCAAAGAGGCCGGCCTTTGTTGCCCACACACTTAGAGTAGGATCTGTCTTTTTATAAAGACAACAAAGTCTCACAAACTCCCCTTACACATAGCTTAACAACTTTTTTAAATATCTGCCATACTTCTAGCTTCTTTAGCTGACTGTGTATCAATTTCTATAGCTTTCAGTCAGTCCAGGGGAGGAAATTTTACCTTACCCTTAGTCTTAAAGCTGCTCAATATTTATGTGAGGCTTAAGCAGCATTGCATAGAATTTGTGGAAACACTCCAGCTTTCTTCCTGCAGGGAACATGCATGCTAGTATGAAATTTGTTCGCTTTGGTGAGAAAATAAGGCTCATTAAAATCTCCAGGGATCCACAAATGTCTGCAGAAACTTTAAAGGAAATCTGTTCCAATGCTGAGAAATTTAAGTCTGAGAAAAAGTTAGTAGACTGACCTTATGAGCTAAGTTTGGATTAATTTCCCTGCCCACATTAATTCTTGTCCAGTTTATTTCCAGATCATCCACCTACAAGTGTGCATGACATTTTCTCTGTCCATCGTGTGCACAAAGCTGTTTTCCATTTGCCAGTCATAGCATTTAGCGTTTTTTGCTGAGCAGGAATAGCAATTAGATACACACATGTCTCAAGGTCAAACATAATGGCTTCCTTTATAAACAAGACATCACCAGGCTGTGGTCTAAAAAACAATTGTTTTTATAGCAATAAAAGCACTGGTATTAGACTGATAAGATTTTTCTTACTGTAGTGGGGATTTAATGAGACTGAGTTGAGTACTAAAAGCAAATATTTCCAGAGCTGCATGCTGTGTTTAGTTGGAATCTCTCCTTGTGACTCATAATGTAGTGCGCAAAGTAGAAGAATGGTGCCACATCATCTTTATAAGCTTGTTTTCATTAGTATAAGCCAATGATGACAGCTCAGTGTAATCTTAAAAGGCAAACAGCATCACAGCTCCTATCTAGGTCTATTGTTTCTCACAGCTTTTATTCAGCATTTACTCTGAATGCACTGCACCATGGACATCTCACATTAATTCACATGGATTAACATGAAGAAAAAAAATTATATATATATATATATATATATATATATATATATATATATATATATATATATATATATATATATATATATATATATATATATATATATCCTCTTGAGTTTTTTTTCCACATCATCAGCAATGGCTGAAGAAATGGGACCTGTCAAAATATTCATAATCGCTGTCAAAAAAAATCCCATCAGTATTCATCAGTTGGGCAAAATGTGAATCTGCTTATCATCCCTCATGGGCTGCTTATAAGGGTCAGTGAAAGACAGATCCTGCATATTGAGCTGACATAGAAACATCGTTGCACTACATCCATTCTTTTACACAGCCAGTAATATATATTTTTCTTTCCAAACATCACTAAAATGTACATCTAGTACATATAATATCTGTCGATTCTACTGATTTTCCCCTGTATTTACAATCGGGGGAATACAATCAAACTTAACAACAATGTCAAGTGTTTATTGGATTGGAGAAAGATGTCATCCAATGCAACAGTGCGCAAAGGCTCGCTGTGTTTTTAATAGATGTAGACAACAGCGTCTGTGGCACAGATTAATCGTTACAGCAGAGGCTTTTTCAAGTGTCACATACAATTTTTAACAGGTTGAATGTGCCTGCATATAAAATATCTTCATTCTCAATGCAGCAGCACTCTTTGTTTGCATCAGCTCGGAAGAACAAATTCGCTGAATCACGATGAGAGAGATAACTTTGATGCTCTTATATTTTTCACTCTGGACTGAATGTAAACCTTGCCATCCTGCACTGAACAGCAATAGCTGTAGTGCATCAAAGGTTCCCCACTATTACATACAGACTCACAATGTTGGAGTCTGGGTCTGCTTAAAGTGGAGTATTTATGTTAAGTGGTGGAGAGGTGATTGTGTATGCCTTGGCTTGGTTGGCATTCTTTTTGTGTGATTGCCGTAATGTATCACTCCAAAGGGAATTTTGCACACACCTGAGTGCTGACTAGATGTGCTAATTAAGTGAGCCAACAGCTTAATCCCCAGAGACATTTCCATTTAAAGCTTTCTTTTTCTCACATAACATAGAAAAATATATACCTTTCAAAAATTCAAATAAAGTGAGATGAAAATAGAAACTTTTTAAATTATCAGTTTAATTAATACAATAAGGTTTTTCATGATATCACTAGAGTTCTGTCTATCTCCTGTGTTCCTAATGATTTGTCACTATATGTTTGTTGCTGGTCAAATAGAGTTAATAAGGTAGGATTCCACTGCTTCTGTCTATTTGCTGGTAGACTTTTCTTTGCCTCAGTCAACAGAAATCTGTAATTGTGAAACATAGTAATTGTGTTATCATGTTAAAATAACACTACTTTTAATACTACAGTTCAGCAGGACTGATAACTCTACTGCCCAGCTCCAACATTAGCATTATTGTTTTATTGTTAGACATAGATTCCAGTTTCAAGTTTATTCATTTATATAGCACTTTTAAAAACAACAGTTGTTGACCAAAGCACTACATAGTTAAAGCAGAAGACATAGCTGCTCAGTAATAACGCCACACACAGCTAATGTGGTTAGTTGCTAACAGTTCAATGGCTAAGGTTAACAGATGCGTTATAACTGTTGGATACTTAGATATTGGTGAAACAGAAGCTTTACTGACCTCTTGAATTCTTCAGAAAGAGTAGGATGACAATCTTTAAGATACTTCTTCAAGTATGCGATTCTACTGTTCACATGTTCAGCTGCTAGTGAGGAGAGAGGCTGTGTATTTCGTATGTGAAGTTGTGGCTGTGCTGGTCTAAAAAGGTTGTAAATGAGCATCTAATTCTATAGTAACGTTTAGTATCAATTAGTAGGGCTGTTCGATATAACGATATATATCGGATGACGATATAAAAACGTCTATCGTTTCATTTTACGCTATCGTTTGTTTCGTGGTGTCGCAAAATAAACTGTTTACGGCAATATTTTTTCATCCTTTTGATGGTCACTGTAGTGGCTATATAATTTTCTTAAAGTTCTCTCTTTCTCTTATATTTAATATAACCACACTACGGACGGACAAGCGCCTGTTTTTATGCGTTGTGGTTAGCAACCACGACGGTAACAGCATCGCAATAAAGCTTAAGATCCTGTTGAGACTTTTCAAAATAAACTGAATCACGTGAAAGAGCAGATTATTTACGGATGAGAAGTAAAAAAGAGCCGCCAAGTGCTAAAAAATAAACCTTAGACTCAAACATTAGAACAGGCTTTTCCCCGCAGTACGGCGTGTAATAAATGCTCACAAAGAAAACGGCGGCTGTTACAACTTATGTCTAAAAATATTTGATAGCATTGCTTTCTGTGCAGATACTTTCAAAGAGCCGAAGTTCTATTAGGAATATAATGCCGTTGTTTCTGTTCTGGACACAGTTTGCAATTTAACATCACACTCTTGTCTTTTTGTGCAATAAAAATTACTCTACAAATGCTGCTGAAGTGTGTGACCCTCCTCCGCCTTTTACCCATCTGACATGCAGATAACTGAAGAACTAAGCTGTAATGTAATGGCTAAATTTACATTATTGCGTTACTGACAAATGTAATGCGATTACAGGAACACGTTACTTTGGTACATCCTACTCTGTAGATACGCTGCCTACAGTACCTATGGTGCAGATTAAAAAAAAAATCATAAATACAAGTGCAGTAAACGGAAACAGAAACTAGATTCTATCAGTAGTTGATGTGCCAACCTTTGATAAATGCACCAATAATCTGACTATGCACTTTATCAGGGTACTTGGCAGGTAGGTTTGTTCCAAGCATTTTAAAACCTGCCAGACTTCTTCCGGGGCTTCAGACTGTCAATTTCTTCTGTCTCTTAATGTAATCCTAGACTTATTCCAGGATGTTGAAATCAATCACATTCAATCACAATATCCTGTGGGATGATGGGTATGACAGATTGGATTAGAAATCCAGTGATTAGAATGGTCATTAAGCAAAACCCCTGGTTTATATTCATTCTGCGAGGCACAGCACCTGTTCCACATATACTGTCAGATTAATGATATTCCTCTGCATGCAATCTTTGTCCTTGCTCTTTGTCTGCCTTGGCTCTATTTTTTCTGACTTTCATTCCTGACTTGCTAAGTTGTGCATCTAAAGATTATAGAGCCATACATGGAGGGAAATGATGTTACAGATAATCTGTGCAAAAGATTGCTGCACAATGCTGAGAAAAACCTGTTTGAATGCATGAAGGGAATTTAACTGTGACTGACGGAGAATGCATAATCGTTCCTTTTTCTTTTTCACGGGCTGTATGATCCACAGTTAGCGGTAACCCGTTTTCTACGCAATGCATAATTAGTCATCATAACCAACAACCCTTGGTTTGTTACTTTGTATGTTTGACACGCATCTCGCAGCTGACAAGGATTTTAGTGAGTCGCAACAACACAGTTAAAAGATCACTCCTTGAAGGGATTTCTTAGACATCTTGTGACTTGCTGCTTCAGATGCGTTTGAAAAGGGAAGATCTCGTGGCCTTGATGACATGACAGTTTGTGGGAGATTGGGCTTTGGAGAAAAAATGGAAGCAGAGCAAAATTTTCTTTTTACATTTCACACTGGTGACAGTTTTGTCAGTGAATTGTTCTGACATAATACATCACTCCTAAGGAAATGGTTATAAATTATTTACCATTTTAAGTCTCGGTCCTTTTGTTACTTCTCACAGAAGTGTATTAAATATTTTTTTCTATTAGTTCCTCCAACCATAAGTCCCCGCTCTGAGAAAACACCATGAAAAACACAGGAAATGCTCCCTTCTTGATGAGCTCAAATGACAAATGCAACCTAAATCTCATCTGCCTTGCACTCTCATAAAAACATCCACTGTGGGCTTTAACTCTGCGGTAAATGCAGCAATAAAAATCATAGATTTTTTTTTAAGAAGACAGATCTAATTAGTTTGAAATGTAGATATTTGTAGACCGATGCTCTGCTGTGTATTTACTCTTATTCTTTAGAATATGAACTGTGTGAAGCATACTAAGGAAATAGATGGACAGTAAAAGAGAGGATTAGGAGCAGCATTGTCTTACGAAGAACCCGTAAAGCCTTTTTCTGGGTCTCGAAAAGAGTCATATGTAGTTGCTTTTGATGTAATTTTCTCCCCTTATAGAACACTCACCACTGGTGTTTTTAATAATGATATAACATATATTGTACAGCCATGGCTTTCCACTTTAAATGCTCTAAGCAAACCTTTGTGTCTTCATTTCTTTGCTTTCCAGATCCCGCCACCTCCTGGCACGCTAACTTTTAATTTGGAATGAAAGCATATCACACGTAGCCCGCACAATACTCACACAGGACACTGTGCTGTTACGCATAACCTTCTGTTATAGACAGAGCAGCAGAACTGCGTAGGCACAGTCTTTGCTACTAATTCCCGAGTTGATGAGAGAAAATAGAGATCAGGGAGTATCTGAATGATTCAGACTACTGTAATTCATGAACCTTAAGTGGATGAATGTCGGGTGACTAATTGAAGGTAAAAGCCGTTTTTTCAACAGTCAAAGGAGCTTGCAAAGAAAAGCGTCTGGACTTCTTTAAGTTGCTTGAAGACGTTTCACCTCTCATCCGAGAAGCTTCTTCAGTTCTAAGGTCAAATGGTGGAGAGTCCCAGATATAAACCTAGTGGGAGTGACCCCCCACAGAGGGACAAAAGGACCCCCTGATGATCCTCTAATCGCCTGAGCCAAGGTGGGAAACTGGGCGTGGGTCCCAATCAGCCAGAGTTTCGGGTGTGTTCATTGTGAAACCTGGCCCCACCTTATCATGCGAATTCCTGAGGTCAGATGGCCCAGGATGTGAGTGGGCGTTAAGGCGTCTGGGAAGGGATCTCAAAACTGGATTATAGATGGCAGAGAGTTGGTGTCGTAAACCCCCGCCTCTGTTTTTTCAACACTTTACTTGGACATACTGCTGACGTATATTACTTGGCCTTCAAATATATTTGGAACCCCACTGCAGCATTTCATTTTTAATTTTTGCTATTTATTCATCCAAGAGAACAAAGCCAGTGAGCTTTGGCTCTTTGCATATTTTGGTTTTCCCCTCAGGTGGCTCGCTGGCCAGGCTGCTGTTGTGTTAGTCCTTGATATCAGAGAGGATGTCATTCTGCTGTTGAACAAACTGCTACCTCACTGTCTGGCATGCAGTTGGTGACACCAGTCCTCCTTTTAGTCTGGAGATCAACGGGGAACTAAACACTAACCACAACCTGCAGCAGGTGTAGAATGGATTGTTGCGTGACATGACTGAGTTTACAGATGCTGCAGAGCAAACGAGACCTATCACCATCTGCTAAAGTCCACGGTATTGGAATTTGATTTTATCCAGAGGATGAAAGAGTCACTGGAGAAGCTACTGATTTCAATTAAAATATTTGAAGAAAGTAACTAAACAATTTCTCCACTCACACAGTGCATGCTGGTGGGGCGGTGCTTAGTATTATTGTCTCACAGCAAGAAGGTCCTGGTTCGAATCCGCCATCTTGTTAGAGCCTGTGTGGTGTGTGGGTTCTCTTCGGCTACTCTGGCTTCCTCCCACAGTGGGGTTAGGTTAATTGGTGATAGTAAATTGCCCATAGGTGTAAGTGTGGTATGGATGGTTGTCTGTCTGACTGGTAATCTGTCCAGGTAGCTGGGATAGGCACCAGTCCCCTTGCGACCCTGAAATGGATAAGCGTGAGAGAATGGATATGTGGACATAGTGGATGCACATATGTACACATATCCATGTGGCCATGTTTACTATCCTGCTATAAATGGAAACTAAATCTGTGTCAGAGAAAGATATTAAATTATAACAATCATAATCCAAACTGTCATGACTTATGAGTGTTGTGGTCCCTGGAAGGATTGCATCAGGAAGGCTGAAAGTGCCAGATCAAATATGTGGATCTATCCAAAGTAGCAAATCCTAGTGAAGGAGTAGCAGATGAAAGTAAAGCAGCTAGGCCTAGGCTAGGCAAATTTATAAATTTGGTAAATGGCAAAAGAACTGTAATAAAACATTAGCCGATTAGTTCAAATAAATACATGTCTTAAAAAATGTTAAAAAAAAATAGACATAAGAAAAGTTTCCAGTTTAATTTTGGCAAGCTGTAGATCTTATAATACACTGAGAAAACATTGATTCAGTTCTTTATATCTGAAAACATGGCAAATATTTGCTGCTTCTTAAAAAAAAAAAAATTAATAGATATGTGATCCAATGTAAATGCACATTTTAACTAAGTGGTAGGAAGCGGGGTAAATCTCAGAGAAAAGATGTTTGATTGCACAATAGCTCATCCTGACACATTTTCAAAGTAAATGAATGCGTGGCAAAAAAAAAAAAAGACTTCTCGTTAAATTGCTTTGCATTGTAAATAGAAGAAAACTCTGCGCATGATTTATGTCTCCTGTTGGATTCTGACTGTGCATAGATTCAAGGAGAACATCAATATTTTACACATTTTTCAAAACATGAAAGATTTGTTGTGTCCAAAATCCCGATCCCTAGTGAATTATTCAGACGTTTTGCTTTTGAAATGTAAAAGCATCACAAATTTATTTGTTCTCATAATTAGGTGAAAAAAAGAGAAACTTTTCATAAAAGCATCTCAGATTTTCAGAAACAGCTGTCAAATCACTTGTACACTTGTACAGCTCATATCAGGCACTCGCACCTACACACAAAGCATGTCAGAGCCCTGATCAAAGAGAAACGATAAACCTGTCATAGTTCCCCCGTCCTCTCAGGTCCTGACCCACCTTCTCTCTCCCCCATTTGCTTTCTCTGTCTATCGTGTCTGTCTGGGTTAAACCTGATTCTACTTACCGGTATATTCATCTGCAGTATATAACCTTGGTCATCCTCTCAATTCCTCACTGGATTGTTGAGCAATACTGAGCGGTAATGAGACTCAGGCCTCGTAGCAATGAAAGCTTGTTTTCTTGTTGTTGAAATATGCTCAATACTTACCTCAGTTATCACAGATTCTTTCTTGGTGTGCCTACTTGCTTTACCTTTGGAGAAACCTGCCAAACCCAGTCTTGCACACCAATGAAACCCACCTGGACTGAAACTGTGAAACCTGTGGGCACTTACCTGCACACTAGTCTATGGAGAAAGAGTACATCCTCGTGTTCATCCATACCTGAGAGACACAGTAATACATCATTAAAATGAGTTAGAAGTTACCACAAGCCAAGAAAACTGTGAACATCAATCTGCCAAATCACCTTGCGGTTTCAGGACCCGTCCTGGGAAGAAATGAAGACTTGAGATTCTTTGCTTGATTCATTTCAAGTGTCCTTCAACTGAATTGTTGGAGCCGAGGGTCAGTAGAACATTTCCATTAATGCATTATTTATGTTTTTAAAATAAAATTGGGCTTTGTTGACTGCCTTGACTTAAATATGTTGCATGTATAGTAAAAAAAAAATTATTGCTCTGACTTCTATAAAGTTATCATGTGGTAACAGAGATAGAAATGTAGAAAACCAGATGCAAGAGGATTACAAGCGACACTCCCTCTTTTGCTCCTTTGAGGTTTCAAAGCTACTGCAATGCTCCAAGAGCAGCAGTTGGATCCTGATTGCTAATCTTGGCCCACCAAAGTCAAAGAGAAGGCTTTCAAAGCCTTTCTAGGATTCTCTGCCATCATCATTACTGAAGCTACAGATGGTCCCAGTTTTGCATGGCTACTGCAAGGCAGGGGGTATTGAGTGAGGCTCCTACTGAAAAGGGAATAGATGGTTTTTGGTGAGAGTGGTTTGATGTGGGAAAAAACACGAAATGTTGGAAATTAAATGTTTCATGGCCCAAGAGCCTTTTGACCATCTCACATGTTTCCCTCATCTTGCATCAAGGCGTGCTTTTATTCCATTCTGCATTTGCTCTGACTGCAACCGTTTGCTGTCTCTCTGATGTTTATGCTCGGAATTTATCACTCCGTTACAAGCACAATGACATTAAAGTACAAGCTTATTCCAGTGTTTAAATGTTAACATTTATTTGCTTTATCTGTGAAGGGTTTCTCTTGAAAAATGTTGCTCCTGTTGGTGGAAAGAAGTCAAAAAGCACATAATTCTCCTGGTTTGACATGTAAGGAGCTGAAAAAGGAAGTCCATCAAACCAGACTACTCAACTACCAGAATTACACTCAGCAGGAGCGATGTGGTCACCATGGTGAGAGTAGTTGAGAGCCCATTAGTGAAATGTTTGTACTGGACACACAACAGGTCACTGTGATCTGTGTGCAAGTACAGAAAATATTTAGTTTCTTTCATACGGTGGGATTTGCTGATCTTAATAGCTCAGATTTTTTTCTCAAGCCAGATATCAAATGTTGGCAAATCTGCAAGCAGAGTTTTGAAGAAGAACAAAGCACATGGAAAATGGCATCTTCAGCAATCTCTTTTGGTTCTGAACAACCTTTGAAAATCTGTAAACAGCTTTCATCTGATCCGCGAAGCACCTCGGGCTAAAACGAATGGCTGCATGATTTTAAATGTCAAGAGGGGAAATCAGCAGGACTTAAAGCATCCATACCACCAAAGTGTCAGAGTTTGTGTGCCACGGCTGTCGTTTAGACTGTAAGCATTAGCAAACAGAGATAACTGAAGCATTGGCTTTACAGTCGTACTCCTAAATCTTTAACTCAAAGCTGAAATATATTTAGACTGATAAAACAGTTTGGAAATACTGATTTGGCAGCTAGATAATTCTACATTAACAGACTAACGTCTCAGGATATTTCTGTATTCTAGCTGAATATCAGCATGGGGTCTATTGCAACATATAGGTTTAGACAGGAATTTGCCAGATTCTTTTTATCACTGGAAAGGGAAAAAAAGAAAAGATAAAGACCAGTGCAGATCAAACACCAACAGCTTAGAGGCATGGTGATGTAAGTGGTGGTCTGCAGCAAACAAAAACAAATGTAAAGTACTGCATTTAATGTATTTGTCTATTTAAAAACAAAAGAAAAACCACATGTCAGAACCAGTGCCTTGTCCCACTTGTGTATGCAAGCTATCAATGTGAGCATGATTAGTAAATGCACTGACCAAGCAGGGTGTTTAACAATGGGCATACCTGGAGTGTCACCAGTTACACTTAACACAGTTGGCTAAACATAATTTCCCAACTATAAACACTCCTACAGTTTAGCATTTCTGATGAAGACCCTCAGCTGTTTTGGCTTGGGTTGCCATGGGATGGCGGTGTGGTGGTTGGCTCAAAGTACACATGTTGGGTTTAAGAAAATAAGTTTAAGAAAATAGATGGCTGAATGTTTTTGGGTAGTTTTTAAAGAACATGTTTTGGACTAATGTCTTCATTTTAGGCAGTGCTTTAGTATTCAGAACTTTAAAGGTTTCATATCTCAAAAGATTCAGATTCTTTTTACCTTTTTCGTGCTTCAACTTGAGACGGAGAGACCATGTCACCCAAAGAAATTCATTCAAATTTGTTAAGATAAACAAACCATTCAAAATTACATGATTACAAAAAGATATAATTAGAAAGTATCTCGATTTATTTGCGACCTTCAAAAAGCAGCTCCGTAATTAAAACTGTTCTTCAGCATTTATTAAAAACAAATTTAGCAAGAAAATGTTCAATGGTAGAAAACATGTTTCCCGTATATGGATGTTGTGACAGTGCTGCGCCTTCCAGTTTAACAGGATGGCCTTGTTGACTGTTGCTGTGGGAACTCTGCCATAGTTAGAAACGTGTATCTATAAATGTAACTGGACAAATTAGCAGGAGACAGAGGTGCATCATTTTCAACTGTAAAATCTCATGTAGATGGTAACCTGTGCAGCCAGTATTCCAAATTATTATATCTTCTTTAAAATAGCATCAAACATAATGATATCATTGATATTCTGGCCTGCTATACTGCAGGGATAAATGAAGTGAAAGGGACTATTTTTCCAGTGCTTCAGTTTATCCAGGTTTGCAAACTAATAGGAGTGTTACAGCTGTTCAGAACCACAGTTTGATTCATATGTGGGGGTTTTTTCTTTAGAGAAGATAAATAATAAAAGGAAAAAAGTGGAAAAAGATCATTTTTATCACAATCCTGATCACTTGATCATGATTGGATCAAAAAGCTGAGAAAGAAAAGTCTGTTATTCTCATATATTTTCAGTTAACTTGCTACCTGTACAATCGTTAAATAATACAGCTTTGATCAGCACTGTGGTATGATTTTGCAGATGTTTGCATTGTTGTTGCTGTATGTGTAATCCCCCCTTTGTTATCAACAGATCAGCAAATCATTCCTGATTCTGAAAAGAAACTGATCTTGAAATTTACCTGGTAAATCCCCTGCAGAGAATTCACTTTTCATTAAATCGCTCCTTGGCTGGCGTTTGTGTCAACTAGAAGTCCCCAAGGGAAATGTTGCCAATTCTGACTTTTGAAATCTTTCTCCCCTTGAGACGAAGGTATCTTTCCTTAGTGGCACATGTTTCTTTGTTTCCTATCTGCATGTCTGTTCATTTGTCCATTAATCTAAGTGTAATTTTAAACCCTTTTAAACACCTCAGTTGCTATTGCATGGTTTGCAAAACCCATTTTTGCTCCTCAAACCTCCACTGTTAACTCAGCTAAATCTAAAGGGAATACTCTAACATGCTTGGTTTACCCTAATATTGCTTTGGTCTCTCAGGATTCACTTGCCATTACAAATTTAAAGCCAATTTCATTAGCATTTGCGAGCAGCTGAAGTCATGACTGTTGATGCACAAAACAATGAACTGGCGGAAAACTGTTTTGCATCTTCATGGACGCATCTTGTGGGAGTTTTTGCTTATCACTTGCATGTTTTCATTAAACAGAACCGCTGTGATGTGATTACCCTCAACCCGATGTTGCGTGGACAAATAGTAATTCAGTTCCATCTTGGTCGCAGGTGCCTGCAGCGTGCGAGACAACAGCAGTGATGGTAATTTCTGCCAATACAACCTTTCAACCACCCACCTCACACTCCAATCTTTTCTCTCACGCTCCTTCCTTGTGCCCTTGTGATTAATGTGTCTTGCTCTCCACATGCTGCCCTTAAGACAAGAGCAGCTTACTGCTTCCTCGCCCTGCCACAGGTCCCCAAAAATGGCACAGTCAAATAGGATTAGATTTTGTATTTGGGGCGGAGGGTTGTTTTTGTGCATGTGTGTGAGGGCACAGAAAAAACATCCATGAAGTAGTTTGTTTTTTAGCCAATTTATGTCAGAAGAGAAGAAAGGTGCAGCAGCTCGGGTGGGTTGATGCCTTGGCAGTCATGTTGTTGTGAAAAACAAGACTGGAGGGGGTGAGATAGGGATTTGAGGGGGTGATTCATTGCAATCTTCCACAATGGTATATATGCCCAAAGCTGAAATCTCAGCCTAGGTTCTGCCTTAATAAAGCCTGTTGGCATTTAGCCTTATTACTCAGCAGTCAAATGCCAAAACACATCTCATGTCCCACAGACTAGTCTCATCTCTATCAGGTCCCTCTTTTATAGAAATGCCTTTACATGTATATTTTAGCTTAATTAGAATATCTTTCTCAGTGGCGTGCTTACTAGGCATTAAAATAGCAACAATCTTGCTTAAGTAGGTTTTAAGCATCTCATCTATGACTTTAATTTATGGAGCATGCCTTGTGATTTCCCCCCTTACATCATGCTAGCACAAATGAAGGCTTAGTCAGGAATAGCCATGGACCACAAGAGAACAACAAAACTTCTGGAAGATGAGCTCACAGCAGTGATAGAGGACACTAAAAAGAATCAACATGCATTTTTTGGTTGACTAAATATTGGATTAACGCACAAAGCCAAAGAGTGGAGTGGGAGTGTGTGGTCACAGGACAAAACTAGGTAGCATAAAAAGACAGAGAGGCAAAGTTCATCATAGGCTTGGATAACCCCAAAGGGCCTTCCACATATAAAATGTTTTTTCACTATAGCTGTCACGGTTTGCCGGGGCAAGCCGTGTAGAGTTGTAGAAAGGACCAAAAAGGCGGCAGCTCTGGTGCAGGTGAGTGTTTATTTACAGGGGTGGGTAAGTACAAACAGCAATGGTGGCAAAACATGAAACTGGAAACCTAAACTGGGTAAACTAACAAGACAAACCAGAAACGAGGATGCAGGGAGGTCCGGGGAAATACATACGGAGAGACGCAGGGAGACCGAGGGGAAACAACACAGGCGAACCAGCGACTACCATGACAGAAGACACAACTAAAATACACTCAGAGAACACAGGGAGATTACACACAGGTGGGGAACACAGCTGGGAGTGATTACGTGACGAGACTAGGGAGGCAAATTGAAAACACTCACATAAGACGCAGACCGTCACAATAAAACAGGAAACACATACACGCAATGACATAACCCACCAACTTAACACAGACTGGGGGACACAGAACATAGGAACATGAACCAAGAAACAGAGGAGTACAAACACCCAAGGCGACCAAAACCACAGAATATTAATAAACTAAACAAAAACACGGAGTCGCAGACTCCGGACCATGACAATAGCAAAGCCTTTAGTGCAGTTTAACTCCAACCATGGCTGGCTTGATATACATTTGCAGGACCAATGGAAATCCAGAATGATAGGAAGTAGTGCATACACATAAAAGCCAAGCCATGAATGCTTGAAAGTGGTATATAGTTGCAGTAGCCAGTGCAACACAAATTTGGGGCCATTTGCTCAACCTAGCATTCAGCATAGCACATGTTAATTTCTATGTGAAAAGGTTTTAACTCATATGCATCCAAAACCATGATAACCTTACACAACCAGCAGGTAACTCACTTCTGCCAAATCTAATGTTGACAGTAGCAAGTTTCTGGACTTTGATTCAATAATTCTACCCAGTATTTACTGGGAACAATCCAATTCTTCTTAAAAAAAACCCCAAAACAAACAAAAAAACCTCACCACACTCCCAGCAGACGATTTGAGATGGTTGTGAATAGACTTGTTGCAGCTTTACCTGGTGCTTTTGAAAAAAGGCTTCACAACACATCACAGTCTGTGCCCTCTCTGTATTAAGCATCTAATGGTCAGGCAGGATGTCCAGCGCCATGCCTCTCACCCAGTGTCAGCTGGGATAAGCTGCAGCCTCAACCATGATTAGATAAGCAGTTAGCAACATGGCTGAAGTCGAAGTTTGCAAATAACTACTAGTTATAAACTCTTTATTTATTAATTTTTTTGTCTTAAAATATACTTTTCCTTGTTTTTACCAGTGCTCGGTAAAATGTAATGTGCTACTACTGTCAGAAAGTGGCAGCGGTGGTAAGTTGTTTGCCAGCTACCTTTAAACAACAAAAACAGAAGAAGAACATGCTACTGACTGCCAGTTTAGTCATATAAGGAATGTTTGGTGCTGTGAGATTAGATGCTACTGTAAAAATAGGGAAAACATGCAAACCCAAAGAAGATAGCTGTAAAAAACCTCTCTGTGGAGCTTCAAGACATACATAAAATGAGATCTAGTGTAACAGCTATGCACATGCATATTAGTGTGATTTGGGGTCCAGGGTAATCTGTGAATAATGGAAAATTAACACTACTGTTGTTCTTTTTTCTTTTTAAGTCATTTGTCAGATATTGATTTTATAGATGAGACCCATGAACAATGAAGCTGGACCTCTCTGTGGACCAATTTATCTTGGTTCTCTCCATTCATCCTTCCATCTATTCTTCACGGTATCCAGTTTAGGTTTGCATCGGGCACTGGACTCTACCCCTATTGTCAGACAAAGAGGAGAAGGGTACACCATGAGCAGGTAACAAGTCTACTGCAGGGCTAACACAGAGAGCCTTTCACACACACAAGGCCAATATGGAATCACCAATTAACCTGACATGCATGTCTTTGGACTATTGGAGGAGGCCAGAGAGACAGGGGGAGAGTAAGCAAGTTACTGATTTTTAGACGGGAAACTGTTCTTGAAGTACTGAGAGAGAGAGACAGAGACAGAGAGAGAGAGCTGTGCATGAAGTGTGATTTTATCGTGGTGAAAGCAAAACAGCAAAAGTCAGAGGGAATTCATGACGATGTTTATGTGAAGCGTAGTTTGGATCTTCTTTTGCTGCTGGTTCAGTCAATATTGTTTGGAGAGAGATAAAACCTGCAGCTTCTGAGTCTAGTGCAAAAAGCATCAGAATCAGTGAGATGTTGGGTTTCAGCCCCGACCGTGTCCGTGCCATTGGGTGAGAAAGGCGACATCTCACTGATTCTGATCCATCGGTGGGTCCACGCTGTGTGTTTATGTCTTTGTGCAGAATCCGTGTACCTGCTCTCATTTACTGCTTTAGCTGTTTGGTGGTTGTTGAAATTTTGTGAGGTTTAACCTGAGATTCTGGCATTTCGGGCAAAATAAATTTATATTAAAAAATCAATTCAGGATTTTAATGAATCGATATCACGTTATCCAAGCCAGAATCGATTTTAATCGATAAATCGATAATCAAAACCCACCCCTAATTTGAACCCAGGACTTTCTTCCTGTGAGGGAACCACTGCATCATTGTGCAGTTTTGATAAAGATCTGCTTTTCCACTGTTAAAAATTAGAATTTATACAGATTTGCATGATGTGTGTAGTTTGATTGTAAAACTACATTAATCAGATGTTAGTCTTTATATTTGGAGGCAAGTAGAAATGCAGTAGCGATGATGCATTCCTAAAATGCATTTGTTCCCAAGCCATAACACACAATACATCTCCCAGTACGTCTTACTGCTTAGACAGCTGCAAGTGCTTAAAAAAATCTGGCTGAAGCAGGACGATGGAGCATGAAGGATGCACAACAAAGAGAGCTGAATCACACAGAGGATATGATTGGAGGGAGCTGGGCAAAAGTCATTATATAGATTCAAGAAAGTGCCCTAAGGTGTAGGAAAAGAGGACATTCTTTAAATGGGTTTTTTTACCGTGAGGACTTATTGTTAATATTATTAGAAGTAGTAGTAGTATTAGTATTTTGTTTTGTTTTTTAAATAATCACCCTACTCTGCCCTGGTGGTCTATTATGACATTGCAGTTTTTTGTCCCTGTCAGTTACGCATGTATTTAACATTAAATTGTCACTTTTTTAACACTTACTGGCTACCAAAATAACCCGTGCTGCATTTTAATAAACGCATCCTAGTAAAAATGGTTTTGTTTTCCCGTCTTCTCACTGTAATTTGTAGATTTGTTCCCCCCCCCTCCCCCTCCCCTCAGGGCGCGCACACACACACACACACACACACACACACACACACAGACCTTCACCCAAGAAACATTATTGTCAGGCAACGTTACTGGCAGACACATGATGTAACTGAGTGTAAAGAGCTTGCTAATGGTGATAGATCATGCAGATCAATTTGCAGGTCACTGAATAAGACCTTGCCATAGTTAACTTATCTGTTATCTGTCTTTACTCTGACAATTATGAGGTAATAACAACAGTCAGTAGTAATCTTGAAATAATTCTTTTTTTACTTAGTTTTGTAATAAAAATAGATCATCGACAAATCTGTCTTAGTTTTATTTGAAGAAAATAGTTAGCACTAGTTGCATTAGATAAGACAATTCACATTGTTAGAAACATTTACTCATCTGGAAGATGTATAGAGGTTATTAGCTTAAATAGTAAGTGCAGCAAAAAGTCAGTCCACTGTCACTGTTTCCTTTTTTAATCTTTATTAGCATCTCAATTCTTGCCAACCTCTCTCGCTATTTGCTAGGAAGCAACCTTGGAGAAACCATTTCCCGAAGGAGGAGCTGCAGGCTGTGTCTCTTTTCGCCTCATCACCTGCTCTATCCCCCAGACAAAAGTAAGAATTTCCAGGCAAAGCAAGGCTGGAGAACACAGATGTTAAGCAATTTGTATTTCAATGTAATTTGTCTTTGGTTTCAGCTGCAAATGATTCGAAATTACAAAGAAATTATTTTTGCTGCCAGTGAAATCTGATGAAGGGCGAATCCTTGCTGCGTGACTGAAAGAACAAAAGAGATCCAGTTGCTTTGTGTCTGATGATGATTTTGACAGTATTACCGGGTAGCCATATACTTTGCAAATTAGGGATTCATCAATTATCACCCCTGCTGATTATCAGATCCAGTATTTGTGTTCCCAGCTACCAAAATGAGTACTTGTCTGATATGATTATATAACTGTCATATTAAATTAAAACGCACTCCTCTAGCAGTGATTTAGGCACCTTTCTCTGAATGATTCTATGTTATCTGACTGGTTATACGTCCCCAGTTGATATATAGTCAGAGACATGCTGCAGCACAGGCAAAAGGCAAAAGCAAAGGTAAAGATGCCTTTCCCCCCAAGATGTTCAGGATAAGTCACAGTTGTTATGACCTGTTTCCATGATAACAATATTTCATTTGCCCTCATTCTGGTGCACCAAGCCATAATGGCACTCATTACTGCCCCATGAGGGCTCAAAAAACAAACCTGGAGAAGGAGCACAAAGCTGAGATTGCTTTTTCAGAAGTTTTCAAACTGTATTTTTCAGTTTTAGAAGAGAAATGACTGCTGACAAGAGAAGAGATTACCAACAGGCTGATTTGACAAATGTTGTTACCGACACCACCTTTGTCCCAGCCCATTGCCAGGTTGCTGAGTTTCTCTGTGTGAAAGAACAAAACTGGTTCCCAGACAGTGGGTGAAGCAGTCACTTTGCCAATAACAATTTTAAATGATTAGTCTGCTGCTGAAACATTCATTGAACACTTCAAATTTTTCAGATTCTCCCCCATATTAATATTAAAATGAAAGTTTACATGGCAGCTTAAAATATTAGTCATTGTTCTATATTGCAAGTAATTGATATCGGCCCTGAAAATCTCATACTGGTACACCCATTTTTTTTAAACGACTATTACCATTTTCCAATTTCGTGTTATTGAAGGTGATGGTTTCGTTACTGTATGATCAAAGTAGAAGATTGGAATTGGTTGCAAATAAAAAGAGCAATCCCCACAGAAATGTCTGACTTCATTGAACTGGATGAGATTGAAGCTGTCTCCTTAACCACCTTTCTGTCCATCTGCCACCGAACGCCAGTGGAGTTGATGCAGGTGCACACCGAACTGTGCTGTCACTCAACCTTCTGAAGGCTAATTCAAAATGACAGTCTCTGTCCATCTGTGCAGCCTCACTATCTCTTTATTTTAGAAAGCACAACTGGGGGGCAGTCGGCTTTCTTTAAAACCTTCTTATCCCTAGAAATGTGTGACACTTTTTAATACCATGTTAGATTTTCTTGGCTTGGAGGAAACGGCCGTAAACGAGAGGCATTTGCTGAAGGCTTCCGCTTTGTTTTAATTTGATAAATTATTTTGCCATCTCCTTTGAGAAATGTTGCTTTAAGGACATGTTGCTTCCACGCCAAAGTCACCTCTTGAAAAACATTTTTACAAGACTGTATTATCCGCTTCATATTTCAAAGACAAATCCAGACAATATGACGGAGAGAGAATCAAGCCATAAACCACGAAAATGTGACAAGCTATTGTTCCTTTGCTGGGTTTTCTGTTTTTGCACAGGGCTGTTTTGTGTCAGCACAGACTGACCTTCTTTGCCCATATGAATTACAGTTACATTTGCCCAGCAGACAGTGGAAAGTTTATGAAATCTCTCTGCTATATCCTCTCATAAGGCCATATCTAAGGCCACAAATACTGAATTATTGTCCAAACACATCACAGAGGAAGCCTGTATAGCTGTGGCCTGTGTACAGGTGCCAATTCAGGCTGCCTTCTCTATAGGAATGCTATATATGTGCTGTCGAGGACTGCAGTCATAAATGAGAAGGTCTCTGTCCATAACTTTTTCCTTATTGTTTATCAGCCCCGTCCAGGACCCAGTCAGCCTCTCTGGACACCTGCTGAGCAGATAATCTCTTGTGAAACATAGATCTGAATTTTGACAATGAACCCAGGATGAAAAGATGGAAAGAGCAGCAAAGTATGAAGAAGAGAAAAGGAGAAGCTATATTTCAGGAATGACAGACCGTTAAGGGGCAGCTGGCAGCAGTTTCTCTCACTTCTGGTCTGTGCAGTTGGGTTATGAATCAAGTAAGTCATCCAAGCTATTGCAAAGTAGAGGTCAAACTTTATCTTCACAACCAAAAATTTGATTTGTATGAAGATTACCAAGCCTCCAAAGGCCCTTGGACATTAAGCAGATGTAGTCTACATATTATATTGGTGGTGAGCTGACTGACTTTGAGAAAATGTTGTGCTTTCACTGATATGCTGATAAAAGATGTTTTAAAGGAAAGAAACTAGGAAATTGTGGCCCCAAAGGGGCTCTAGTCAGCTTAGGATTCATGTGACTGATGGTGCCTGTATCTTGTTTCACTTGACAGCAATATTGACCGCAGTGTTAGTTCAGGCAGGCCACGAAGTCAAGCTCAGCTTCCAGTCGAGGTAGATCACCTGATAACAGTTGAACTCAATGCCTGGCAATATCAGCTGAAAGTTCAGCTTCATGCCCTTCAGTGAATCCAGTTGGTAAATCTCAGATAGAAATTGTACTGTAAGTTGCTTACATACTCTATCTACAACTCCTGTTACATATGCAAGCCACTTTGCAACCTACCTTTGTTTTCTGATCTGTTCTTTACTGGTGGTCATTTTGCTGTTATGTTCTCTTAAGCGTTTTATACTTTCATGTGCAAGAGCACAGTGATATGGTCCTTGTCCCTGAAAAGATAACAAAGAGAACAGTCTTCATTTAAATTGCTCAATTACAGATAAATCTGTCCTCTTCCACGGTCTCCATTGGGTTGCAAATATGGGATTTCTTTTAACTAATAAAAAAAAAAAAGTCAACATTGAATTATAGTCAAGTTTCAAGTTTCAAGAAACCAGAGAAACACAAACTTAATTTCACATTCACAGAAAGAAAGAAACAAAAGAAAGAAACATGCACAATATAAAACAGGAGCTAACAGCTGCAAAACAACAAAACACTGACCTTTGTCTCACTAATTCAGTTGAAATAGAAACACATACAAACATGAAACAACATCAGCATTCATTCAGAGTTCTTTGCATCTTACCACCTGGTGAATATTGTCGGATTTTCTCTCTCTTTTTTGACCGAGCAACCAGTAAGAAAATAGCCTGATCCATTAGCAACTAATTTAGCCTTTTACCAGGTATTTGCTAACATTTTTCTTTGGTCAGATAAATTATGACTCGGTCTGTTTGGCTAAAGGTAGCTGCCTGCTACTGTGTACAGTTTTTACATGAAAACAGTTAAGTGAACTTCAAAGGCAGTCTGCAATTATGTATACAGTGTGAAAATACATGCACAATCCTTTTCACGTTGCATCATATTGTAGTTATCAGACATGTATTTTAACATAGTACAGATAAAGAGTAGTGCAACATACCTGTAGAGTACATACACTTTACAGAGTGCAGTTACAATAAGTTGAGTTTAATGTTGGATGTTATGAATTTTTTAAAAAAATAAATAAGGGGTGTTGCTACAAGCATAATGTGCAGCTAGAAACAACATTATGCAATGCATTTTGTTCATATTACTACATTAATTTGACAAATTAATGTTCTTTAAGTGGCAAATAAATTAAAAGTTAATAATAATAAAAAATAGAGCAATATACTGCAGTACATGCAGGAAGTCTCAAGGAACTAATCAAATATTTATTGTAGTCATTTATGAAACACACACAAAAAAAAAAACAGAGGAATTGTTTTGGTCGCGTGGTTGCCTCTAATCATTTTGCTGCTTGTACATATACACATGTTGTCTTAAGGCAAGATCGATCTCATGTTGTGGGAGGATGATCAACGGTCCTGCTCCTTTAAAGCTGTAATTACCTTTAATAACAGTGTATTTACTGTATTAGTGGTGCTCATCTGGAAATTATCTCTCTCTAATTGCTCTATTAGTATGTGTAGCATCAGCCCCCACAAACTCCGGTTCCATCATTATGCGAAGTTATCTTATAAATGAAAGACTTGGCTTTGCATGGAAATTTGCCTTTAATTATTTTATTATTAGAGGTTCTGCAATGTATCATTTCTGGTTTGATGATGATTACATGTCAGTGTTGTCTCTCCGTTAGTCACGAACATCACTCTTGGTTTAGGGTTAATGCCGTCTGTGGGTTTTCTTCCTCCGCTGCACATTAACAGAGCAGGCAGAACTGTAGCGCCATGGACTGAAGTCAAACACCTGCAGAAACGCTGTGCTCACATTTGCCATCATTGCTGGAGAAAGAAAGCCAGAGGACCAATGATGTTTTTGCAATTTCCCTTCGTGCAGAGAGATAATTAGAGGAAGAATGTGATTCATTACCCTATTGAAAGAAGCATACCTTCCTCCCTGAGCGAACAACCCCTCCACTTCAAAGGGAGCACAGGTTCTTTGATCCACAACCAGGAGTAGGAGATGGATAGACTAGTACGTCGCGGTGATTGCTGTGCACTTCGTGGCTTCGCCTCTGCCTCTGGAAGATGGATTGGGATCGTCAGCCACGTTAGAAAGATAATGTGATTTGATTCTGAGAGGATTTGGCCCCTAAACTTGCTTGGCCAGAGCTGTCGAGATTAACTTTGTATCATGTCCTGTGATGTCCACCTTAGGTTTTGCTGGTTGTAGTATCTTTCTTTTCTTTATTTCTTTCATCCCTTCCCCACATGTGGTCTATTTTACAGCTCACTGACCTCAACACTGCCGTAAAACAGAGCTGGGAGATAAATGTGTGTGCATGAACATTTTTTTCCCCGCCGTCTTTCTTCTTATTCTCTTTGTTACTCTCTTTGAAGAGCAGGACAAGGTGATATTCCAATTCACTTGGTGGCTATGCTTCTTTCAATGTATCACTGACCTTCGATTCCATTACATTTCTCAATGCTGGCTGATGCAAAGCTGGCAGCAGCCTTTTCAGAATGTTCTTTCTTTTTAATTTGCGATGTTCTATCTTCTTCTTTAAAAGCTTTGCTACAATTCCTTCACAGATAGATGCACTACTTTCGCGCAAAGAGAATCCCAATTAATTTAGAGGTCGTTTGTTTAGTCCTCCTCATCAGATCAATTTTATGCAGGAGGGAAACAGGGAAAATCGTTACACAGCTTAAAAGAAACCTAAGTGAATTACAGTAATTATTTAATGCTTGGTCTTGATCAAGCTAAGTGTCTGTACAGGCTCTTATTTATTTCCTTAATTGCCCCTTCATCTCCCAAGGTCCCTCTGTGGACTGTGATAAAAGAAACATTCATGAACAGAGGATGTATCCGACTGTAAAGAAAAGAAGCTGCAGTTCAGATGTTTTTATTGGAGGTTTTTGTTATAAACCAACTTGGAAAAGTCTCAACTTTCTCGGGAGGCCTTAAATGAACCCACAGTTTCTCAGCCAGTATCCAAGATAGTGTTCTGAGATGGTTGCCCATGTTCTACAGTAATCAGAGAGAGTGGGCAGTTTATTTTGTTTGCCTGAACATACATTTTCACGTGGAGCAAGTGTCCCTGGTTGTTTTATGGGGGACATTAACACTAAGAGAAGATTTTAAGTGGTTTGTTTGACCACACGTTCAGCAAACACTTTCCTTTTCTTTATTTTTTTTTCCAGAAATGTAGCAGAGGAGCTGTTTTTGCAATGCTCCAAGAAAAACTTGTATTTCTTTTGTATAATGGAATCATTAATCATTTGTAATATGGTGTGGTCTTTTTGTGCCCTTTTTTGCATAATACAGGAAATAGTAGCTGTTTAACTCAAGGTGTTGTCTCTTGTTCACTGTAGGTTCTTTGTGCTCAATTGCATTGCATAATTTATTTTAAAAAATGATGTACAGGTAAAAATACAGTGAACACACTTCGCTTTGATATAAAGTAACTGATGAGTTTGTAAACTTGGAGCATTTTCCCCTTAGTTGAAAAAGTTGGCCTATTGTTCAGATGTGTCTGGAGAGGCAGCAAAGAAGTAAAGGCAGGAATTCCTGTAGTGTAAACCAGTGTATATATTGCTGAAAGAGACATTTCTTGTTAGACCGCATTCATTCTCCGGCTAGCTTCTATCACTACACCACAAATGCTACAGTTTGTGTGCTCTGCTGAATCCTAAAATACAAAACACTCCCACTCAATGGAGCTAAAAGATTGTGTGATGCTTAGGCTGAATCATGTTTTTGCCTCAAATTAACTTCTTTAGAGTTGTATCTAGGACCAAACCGAGACCACACTGCACCCGAATACAATATCCGTGTTTACGTCTGCCAGGCAAAAGAAACTAAAGGTAAAAACAAACCCGATTAAGATTTCATTGGACTAAAGAATTTGCTCCTAGTTTGAATGTGATTCGCCTGAGAGTGAACAGTAAGCAGTAATGCTAAATTAAGCATGGCATAAATTACAAAGAATCCTTAGAGTATTTGAGAACAGTACAGATTCTGCCACTAGCAATTCAAGGGGAAAAATGATTTTACATTTATTATTAACATAGTTTTGTCAATTCATAGTATGATATCTTTACTAACGAGTCCAACTGGCACCAGAAGTTTCACTGACAAATGTCCTCTGAAACCACTGTTTAAGCTCCTCATCCATCTCTAAGGCAGGGCGCAGCCAAGTCACTCTATGGATCTCTTTCGTTTGGACACTACCCAGAGCTCATGGCCATGAGCAAGGGCTGAAATGTAGATCAACTAGTAAATCAAAAGCTTTGCCTTCTGGCGCAACTCTCTCTTCACCAAAACAGTCTGGTGCAACAGCCGCGTTAGTGCTGCAGCAATCTCCCCTGTCCGTATCGTGCTTCACCTTCCCATCACTCTGAGAAATACCATTCTGAAATGGATAAACTCCTTCGCTTGGTTCGACAACTTTCCCTCAACCCAGATGGAGCGATAGAACATTTCCCGCTGAATCGTCTTCTGATTCTAATATGACTTTAACTCCACTGCTTCACCAGATGTAGTTTTGTTGTGCCTTAAAGAATGAAAGAAGTGAAATTACACCCTTTCAGTTGAAGCTTTTTACTTTGAGCATGGCAGATTGTTGTGTTTATTGTGCTCTAGACAAAACCGGAGGCTTTTCCTGTCAACACCTCTCGCGTACAGCGCACAGAGCTTGACACTCTTCAGAGAGCAACTATAAGTACTCTGGCAGAAGGAGGCAAAGGGAAGGTCAGTTAATGATTTTGTGAGCTCTAACCTTAAGAAAAACTCTGCTCCTTTTAAAGGGCACTGCCTGAGTGAGAACAACAGTTTTATCTTCTTTTACTTGAGTTTTGAATCAGAGGGAACAAAGCGATAGACAAACAGTTCAGCCCAAACAAAAGAAGATAAATCCAGCACCGCATTTGGCAAACCAGTTGGAGCTGAATGAAACGCACCTGGTAATTCATATGGTTGCACAAGCTGACGTGGCCGCGACTCAGAGAGCCATTTCTCAACTGCCTGGTTTACTGCCTGGTTTAATTGCTTCTTGTTGTAAATGTGCTTTGGATTGAAGGGCAAAAAACTGTTTAATTGGAAAGCAAAAGTAGGGGAAAAGTTGCAAGTGTTACATGCTTTTATTTGGACAGTAAAACAGTAGCTTTAGTATAGCAGTATTAGTTGAGTCAATAAAACGTAGTTTATGTAGATGACAAGAAAACTCACTTCATGAATCTGTCATTTAAAGGAGGAAATATGAGGAAGCAGTGTGGCCAATTGGGATAATGCTTCTGAATGAAACTTTTTCCCTATAATGTAATTTCAATTTTACTGCGTCCTTTGAGGTCAGTGAATCTGTCTCACTGTGCCCTGGGAAGGTAAACTTAATTTACTGCTATATCTCTTTCCACTACTAAGGCACACCATATCCAATAGTGAACCTCCTAAGCATAATCAATTATCTGAGCTCCAATGGTGGAGAATGCAGAATGCTGATAAGACTTTGTAGACGTTTTTTTTTCCTAATGAAGAGAGAAAAGACGATTTGGTTCAATACCCTGGGGGACTTTTTTTTTTCTTCCTCCTCTCCTGGTAAAAGAGAATTATTCATTGCATCCTCTAAGGGAAAAGTCGATCATTCCCAATAAGTCACTGAGTTGTTGTCCCGCTTTGGTTGTGCTGAGTAGGACCCTAGGCAATGTCGATTTTGTGTCATATGCTTTGCTCGACTTTTTCTTAAAGGCACGGACGTCAGGCAAACAGTGACTTTGACTTTGTCGTATTGTATAGACAACTGACGCTTGGTGATATTTGTCAAGGTGCATTGAGAGGTGCAAGGAACATCAGCTTCGCCCCCTGTTTTCAGTGCAACCTTCCTCCCTCAAAATCATCTTTTCCTATCTTGCAGCGCTCTCTAATCACAGCAACAAAGGGTGGAAATTGTGAAAGGACGGACGCAGCCCGTGTGTGTGGTCTCCTCCAGTATGATTACTTTGATGATGATCCACTGGCTGTAATATTTCAGAAATTATATTTCTTTGGAAAATAAAAAGCTTTTTTATCACACCCTTGGGTGAAGTTTATGACAAGCCCGTGTCCTAATGCATTGTGTTGATTGTTTCGTTCAGCCGATTTGCATGCGGCGAGCTGGCCTGCAGACACGTGCAATGCTGCACATTGATAAGGAGTGACGCTTCCCTAAAGATCAACTGCATTGATTTTCTTTCCATATTTTTTTACCAAGCTTTGATAACAACCTCAGGCTTGCATTGACAAATGCTACGCGTGGGGCTATGCAAACAAATGAAAACAATGCTTTAGCCTCTTCTGCTTTTTAATTTTTATAAGTAAAATGATTCAAAGTCATACTGACCTTTTACAAGAAGCATCTGTGCGGAACTAGAATTTATGATCCGTGGGTCAGGCTGTATGCCAACACTCGCTGCTGTTTTTCTACCATTAAACAAGAGTTATGTCATACTTCCCATTTAATCACGGGCTTTTTCAGAGGTCTGGGCGGAATCGGTGCGCTCAGCCAATGACTCACTGTGAGGGACCCATTTGACAGATTACACCTGCAGTCGCACTTAAAGGTAATGTTAGTAGGCTCTTGGCAGAGAAGGAGGAGAGCCTAACAGTTCCATTAAATGTTTTCAATTGACCTTCATGGCAAATGAACAGTTGGGTTCAACATAGTCAACAATAGCGCTTATTGCTGGTTGAAGCCTTGACATTCAATATTCCTGCTACAGAGCTGTTACTCATTATTCCTGTCAAAGTAATGTTTGTCATCATTGTATTAACACCACCTCTGCCCTCGCTGGAGTCGAATTTTAAACCTTAAAATTACTCAGGTCAGAGTGTTTTCTCAAGGGTATACCAGCAGCTTTAAGGGCAAACTTGGCACTTTCATGGTCCAGTGCTGTGCTGCAAGCTCTCTGCCACTACCTAGGAGACTCTCAGGATCATATAGACAGCAGAGTGACAAAGTGTGGAGCAGAAACCTGTTTAACACTTCATCATTGCTGTCATAGACATCCAGGAGGAGTCAGGCAATTCACCACATACAGGGAGCGAGAAAAGACTCCCGGTAAGGTTGATCACATCTGTGAAATTAGAAATACTTTAGGCCTATATGGCCACCAAATGTGTTTGCTTTTGTAATTATCTGCAGTCAATTGTTCTGAGACTCCCTCCCCACCCCACCCCCTTTTTCCCCCCAGAATAATGCTGCATGCTGTTCCTGTGCAGCACAGAATTTGTCAAAGTCAAATAGAATTTTTGGGCAAATCTCACGGCCATGAATGGACCAACAAACTCTATTTCATGCATTGTTAGATTTAAAGAGTATTATAAGGAATTCAGGAAGATATATCTTAAGGCTAGTGTGTTTGAGTGTGCTACACAGAATATACTGCAGGCTGTTATAATAGTGGTTAACGGGCTGAATCAGGCCACGGTAATGCACCAGCACCTTAACAGTAACGATACAGTTAAAGAAAAGTACGACAGATAAGCCCTTAAGAAGTTTCTAAGGAAAAGAATCTCCAGTTATTTGGAACTATTGTGTTTCTCTTTGTTATATTTTAAGGATTTTTATTGCAATATGTTAGTGTTACAGGCGTGACTTTCACACAAATATGTTTTTGTGCTTCAACCATGTCAATGTTTAAAATTTTAACCCTTTTTACACTTTTTCTCTATGAAATACAGTTTTTTTCTTTATTATTTATGTTTTTTTTTTTATGAAAGCAAAGTTCCATATTTTCTAGATAATAAGTAAACTATATGCACATACTGCCCCCACTAGCTACAGGGAGTGCAGAATTATTAGGCAAGTTGTATTTTTGAGGAATAATTTTATTATTGAACAACAACCATGTTCTCAATGAACCCAAAAAACTCATTAATATCAAAGCTGAATATTTCTGGAAGTAGTTTTTAGTTTGTTTTTAGTTTTAGCTATTTTAGGGGGATATCTGTGTGTGCAGGTGACTATTACTGTGCATAATTATTAGGCAACTTAACAAAAAACAAATATATACCCATTTCAATTATTTATTTTCACCAGTGAAACCAATATAACATCTCCACATTCACAAATATACATTTCTGACATTCAAAAACAAAATCAAATCAGCGACCAATATAGCCACCTTTCTTTGCAAGGACACTCAAAAGCCTGCCATCCATGGATTCTGTCAGTGTTTTGATCTGTTCACCATCAACATTGCGTGCAGCAGCAACCACAGCCTCCCAGACACTGTTCAGAGAGGTGTACTGTTTTCCCTCCTTGTAAATCTCACATTTGATGATGGACCACAGGTTCTCAATGGGGTTCAGATCAGGTGAACAAGATGGCCATGTCATTAGTTTTTCTTCTTTTATACCCTTTCTTGCCAGCCACGCTGTGGAGTACTTGGACGCGTGTGATGGAGCATTGTCCTGCATGAAAATCATGTTTTTCTTGAAGGATGCAGACTTCTTCCTGTACCACTGCTTGAAGAAGGTGTCTTCCAGAAACTGGCAGTAGGACTGGGAGTTGAGCTTGACTCCATCCTCAACCCGAAAAGGCCCCACAAGCTCATCCTTGATGATACCAGCCCAAACCAGTACTCCACCTCCACCTTGCTGGCGTCTGAGTCGGACTGGAGCTCTCTGCCCTTTACCAATCCAGCCACGGGCCCATCCATCTGGCCCATCAAGACTCACTCTCATTTCATCAGTCCATAAAACCTTAGAAAAACCAGTCTTGAGATATTTCTTGGCCCAGTCTTGACGTTTCAGCTTGTGTGTTTTGTTCAGTGGTGGTCGTCTTTCAGCCTTTCTTACCTTGGCCATGTCTCTGAGTATTGCACACCTTGTGCTTTTGGGCACTCCAGTGATGTTGCAGCTCTGAAATATGGCCAAACTGGTGGCAAGTGGCATCTTGGCAGCTGCACGCTTGACTTTTCTCAGTTCATGGGCAGTTATTTTGCGCCTTGGTTTTTCCACACGCTTCTTGCGACCCTGTTGACTATTTTGAATGAAACGCTTGATTGTTCGATGATCACGCTTCAGAAGCTTTGCAATTTTGAGACTGCTGCATCCCTCTGCAAGATATCTCACTATTTTTGACTTTTCTGAGCCTGTCAAGTCCTTTTTTTTTTACCCATATTGCCAAAGGAAAGGACGTTGCCTAATAATTATGCTCACCTGATATAGGGTGTTGATGTCATTAGACCACACCCTTTCTCATTACAGAGATGCACATCACCTAATATGCTTAATTGGTAGTAGGCTTTCGAGCCTATACAGCTTGGAGTAAGACAACATGCATGAAGAGGATGATGTGGACAAAATACTCATTTGCCTAATAATTCTGCACTCCCTGTATGGCTAGATCGCCAACCAGAATTTTCCATTTAGGAATGGGTATTGAATGTTAAATGCTTCCACCTGGTGCAGAACCCACCTTTGTCTGTGTCTGTGCGTATGGAGGTGTGGGCACATGTGCATGAGATAACTGTGCTCACTTGTTTGTGTTTTTTCTTTCTTTTTTCTGGATCTATGTGAATGTGAGCGAGCCAGGTGTAAAAGGAGGATAAGCATTTTGGGGGTTAAAAGGAAGACAGGAAGCAATGTGGATATTGACCCACATTCCCTCAGTGTGTGGAAGTACAGGAGGGGGGGGAGAAATTGTGCTTCTGTTGAGGCCACATGGGGTGAGGGATGAAGACTAGCTTCGTGGAAGTTTAACAATAGCTAACCAGCAAAGCTTCTGCCCTGGGAAGTCTAATTTTAAGGCTTTTCTGTGAAATCTGGTTCAACTTTGTCTGTGAACCGGCTCTCTTAGAAGTGTTTTATTAAGAGTCCAATCCATGAGTCCTGTGCCCTTTTGTAAAAGTCGCTTCGTCGTTTTAAGCATCACTGGAAGGCGATGGTTTTTAAGAGGGCCGACATTAGGGATGGGTATCGAAAACCGGTTCTTGTTGAGAACCGGTTCCCACTGTTTCAATTCCTTGGAATTGTTTGCCATTTTTGCAAACGATTCCTTTATCGATTCCAGTCGCCCCGAATGACGTCACCACGTTGCGGAGCGTCATTTACCTGGCAGGAAACACGGCGCGTAAGCAGCTCAAACGCTCAAAAGTTTGGTTATACTTTACGAGAAAGGATGACAACAGGGCAACTTGCAATACTTGCAAAGTAGATATTTCATTTAAGGGAGGAAACACTACGAATATGCAAAAGCATTTGCTCACAAAACACGTGATAACCTTAAATGAATGTCGTGTTTTTAATTCCGCTCCGGACTCGTGAATCTCAACCCAGCAGCAGCGGTAACGTTTGCACGTCCTCTTCCGTTAATGCGGCAGGTAAATAATCAACTAACAGTGCATATTATGTTAGCGCGATCTGCCTTATTACAAAACCATTACTGTGCATTTAGGTGACCGTGATGAGAGAGACTGACAGAGTCTGGCTCAGATGCTGGCAGTTCTCGCTGCAGTCTACCGGTAGCGTCTCCTTTCAGGCCAGGATAGACGAATGTCACCGAACAGTGACTAAGTTTGTGGTAAAAGGCTTGAACCCATTTGCCACAGCAGATGCCCCCAATTTTAGGTAAGTGAATGTGTTTAATTGTAGGCAGGGACATTACTGGATATTCTTGTGTAATTGCTACTGAATAATTTATGTTATACTTTGTTATTGCTATAAGAATATTTATTTTATTATTTTACATTTACAATTTTTTTTTCTGGGGACCCTGTGACACCCATTGAAGAGCCGTAGTCTGGATCTCTTAAGATCTCACTGTTGGGTTTGTAAGGCCATGTTACTCCTAAATTTCTATCTTGTTCAAAGAGAAGATATAAAACGAAGTTCTAAGCTAATTGAACTTAGTGTTCTCCTTTGTTAAAAAGAATCGATAAGAGAATCGATAAAGAATCGAATCGTTAAACAGAATCGAAAATGGAATCGGAATCGTGAAAATCTTATCAATACCCATCCCTAGCCGACATCAGACCGCCTTTGGGTTTGTGTGGATTTGTATGTGCGTAAGCGAGTGAGACCAGAACATAAAACGCAGTCAAAGCTGCTCAACATTATTAAACATTTACCAATTAGGATTCACAGACAACCTCACCACAGGCATCGTGGTGCTTTAGCCGAGAAATGCTCAATAGAGGAAACAAGAATGAATTAGTTTTGTGAGCTTTCATTGTGTGTTAGTGCACATGGTAGCTTTTGCTTAGTGATTAGGGATCTTGAAAATATTTAGGAAGGCCAAGCTAAATATACAGCCGAGGAGACGTTCTCATACCGCACTTAACCAAGTGTGAAATAGCTTTGGCTAAGTAAGGGGACAACCATTAATACTGATAAAAATGGGACTAGGTGCTCTCAAGGTGGAATGTGAGCTCTCACTAAGAAAGTGATTTATGTCACCTTCAACTGAGGTTAAAAAAAAAAAAAGCTGGCACTCCGAATAAGAAAAAAAAATCCCACACACACTTCCTTTATTATCAAAACCAGGTTGTCATATTGATTATGACGCTACATCCCACAGCGCTGTGTCTTTTCTTGATATCAAATATTCATCTTAAGGTGGGATTGGTGATTATCTTTAAGAGGCTGTGTCAGCTTTGCATGCTCCGTTTTGGCTTTGTGATATCAGGCTGTCACAGTTTAATAAAATGTTCCTTTCCTTCATCTCAAATCTACCTGCTTCTAAGTGCTTGGCAAACATGCTTCCACATGCTGCAAACATCACCCCGCCGTTTGGGATCAATACGCCGTCTTGTTTTTGTTTTCTCTTAATTGTCTTGGCAGCTTGAGAATATACCTGCTTGAAAATATTAAGTATGAAGAAAGAAAATCCTATCATCAGATGTATGCCTTAGGAGACACTTGGCAACTATTATACCTGATATAATAATTGACATTTTGTAACATAATCGCCTTTAGCATGTCATTTGCTGATTAAAGTTGCAAAAGCTGTAGCTTAGAAATTGAGGAGCCTGTGTAGACACCACAATGCAAATATCTTTAGGCCTTGGGTAAAGCGCAACTTCTTCATCAGGACCAAAACACTGTCAACAGAACGTGTGTGTGTGTGTGTGTGCGTGTGTGTGTGTGTGCGAGTGTATGTGTGTGTGTATCTTTGTTTTTCTCACAGACACAGAGAGTTCCATCCAAGCACTGTCACCTTATGATGTGCAGGCACTTCCAGAGCTGTATCCTGCCTGGTACAACAGTACGAAAGGAGGATGTAGTAATGTATTGCACATTGCTGTATCTGGCCATTTTTTCAAGATTCTCCCCTCGCGTCATTATCATAACGTGAGATTCTGAGTGTCTGCATAGAGATTACGTCCAGGGTTTGTCACCTTCCTAATTGGCCAAATCACTGTGCGGTACATGCCTGTGGATATGCTTTATTAGCCTAATCAAGACTCTAGAGGGAAGACCCCGGTATAAGACCCTTCACAAGTAGTTAATAAGGTCCTTGGATGAGATCAGCTTGTAGAACTATAGCAAGCTAGCAATATAACTGTAGGGAGAAGGTTCGTGAACACTACATGACTTTCAGAGAGGATTAGGGATTTGTATATGAATGCTTAGCAAGTAATATATGCAAGCGCATTCAGCACTGCTGAAGCTTTTTGTGCAGAATCCCTGGCAGAGTTTGAGCATAGCTTTAAAAAAAACATTACATTAGAAATGTATACTCAGTGCTGCTACAAGGGGCCTGGACAATAGCTGTATGCATAGTCTCCTCTGCTATTCACAAGAACAAGTGCGTTGAATCACTTTTTGTTTATCTCCACATGCAGCAATATGAATAAGAGAGAACTACACATACATGTGCACATTTATGTCACTTATTTACAGAAACAGGATGGTTCTACATGAAATGCATGCATCTGTGAGGAAAAAAAAGACTAGTACTAATTTGAGAGTATAATATATTCTTTGAACCGTCTTCACCTGTTTGTATCTTCTCTGAGAAACAGGTTCAATAATAAAAATTCAAATAGAGTTGAGCATTGTGCACATAGCTTGCCAAAACCCTCAGGAAAGTCTTTGATGTTCTCAATCCCCGGGTGCACAGGAAGTGATGCATTTTATGTTTCTGGCAGAGCCGTAAATATAATCACCATAAACTAAATCACCGTAAGGCATTAACCCAGTGTGATCAGCCTCAAACTAAAGTAAATGGTTGCCTACAAAGCACACTTAACACTATTTCAGCAGGGTAGTTTGAATTTATGGATGCACACATAAAGATTCTGTTTTTCACCTTTTTCTTAGCACAAGGTCAGGTGAACAGGTATAATAGTGCTGCCCTTCTTTAATGCTTCATGCAAATAATCTAGCACCAGATGCGGACTGGTATGCTTCTCACTGAAAGACCTCCAAATGAAACAAAATGAGTGCTTTTAAGATGCAGCAGCTTAAAGAACTTAAATAACCTTCAATTTTTTTTGACTTTGTGCACTTTCTAAAGCTAAATAAGAGTACATCTCCCACACTTGCAAAGCTCACTAAATGGTAAGATCACACCTATAATCCAGAAGGCCTCAGATGCTATTGTAACTAATGGTTGTCAAGGGTGCGCACACGGGGATGATAGAATTCAGCACCATGGACAGTGTTTTATGCTTCATCTGTGCAAAAGGCCACGGACAAATCAAGAGCATCACTGCAGGAGGGAACACTTAAGCACCCCGCTTATGTTTCCACCCTTTCTTGCCTTCATGGTCTTTAGAATACCAATCTGTGACTCCAAGACGGCATTGTTTTCACAGCTGCTTTGGCTGCCTAGAGAAATACACTTAATCTGTTGGTTCAGTTTCACTAAACAACATCGCTAAATACCAAAATGGGATTGTTGTTAAATTTGAATAATGTAGTTATCCAACTGTAAGCTCCACATAACTTTGAAGTGATTGCTTTTTATCACATCATGGACAAACTTTGTTACTATTTCTTACCAACATTTTTTTCAGGTACACGAGTAGAACTACTGATGCTAATGATAATCATATTAATTAAGGTAGATATTTCACAGTTTCAACTAACTGTAGGTAAAATAAAACTGAACTGGAACTTGAGAGTAATAAGACATCTTTATATTTTTATTTCAAGTGGTAATATATCCTTTTGCTGTTCCAGAAAAATGTCGGTTTCAAATTTATCATTTGTACTAACAAACAAGCATAATGAGTTCCAAAGAATTGGTGTTACATGATTATTATTATTATTATTACTATTATTATTACTGTTCTGTTCTTTCCTTCACTTCATGACTGTCACTGATGTACTCTTTCCTATTCATGTAAACCTTTTGGCTCAACAGCATTCAACACATAATGCCATCACCGGTGGGTAATACACCATTAGCTCTTTGAATAGCTGCATCGCTATATAACTACACAAGACCTACACAAATGGATATGAGAACAGGACCATAAATCTCAGACTGCCTTGCCAGTGCTTCTTTTGTAGCCAACAGGTATCCAAATAATGGCTTTCTTTTCAGTGTGCAAGTTATTGTTTGCTGTCTCATCAATGCAAATGTAATTAATTCATTAACAGTTTTAGTTAATTAAAACTCTTTGTTGTCAAACAAAAAAGCTGATGGTGCATTGATCGCTCACTGACTCTTTACTTGCAGGTATTCCAAACCGCCTTAAATGTGACAGCTGTAAAAAAAAAAAAAAGTGTCTGGTACCAAAAATCTTTTTTGTGTTTGTGTCAACATTTTCACAGAAATGTCTTACAGGGTAAAATGCTGACTCAAAAGAAGTCAGGAGGGATATACATGTAGATGAAAACTGCAATTAACTGGTCGGCTAAAACATGCAAATGCATGGTGATGATTTTAGTTGATCAGCTGTAGTCAAAATTGCTGGCAAGATGTAGCTTTAACTTTTAATTCTGTGCTTTTTAGATTGAATCTTGTGGTCATGTTGTCAACGACATGCTTTTAAATTAGGACATCGGAAAAGTCACCATGTATTATAAGCTTGAAAGGTGCTACTTGTGAAAGTAGTTTTCTTTCTTTCTCAGTACTTTGCTCTGGAACATACACATGCATGTCCTTTCCTTCTTGTTTTTGTCCACTTATGTGATGTATGCCGAGCAGGAACTCTGCTCCGTGACATAAGTAGCCACTGGCTCATAATGGACCCATGTCACTCTCTGCCTCTTTGCTGCCCGCCCGCTGGCTTGTGCCTTTCCCCACCATATGCAGCTGTCTCATATGCCTCCTAGCAACAGCTAGTCTTGGCCACAGCTGCTTTATAAAAAACCCCAACAGAGGCTTACAGACAAACGCACACTTAAGCATGTAGGCTTATTGAAATAGAGAAGTCTCTCACTTGTATGTAATACAGTGTTTACCATTGCCCCATCAAATCTAAATGAACATATGAACATCTACATATGTTCATTTAGATTTGGGTTTCTGAAAGGCGCCCTCAAATAAAATGCATTATTATTATTATTATTATTATTATTATTATTATTATTATTATACGACACTCAGTGTTTTCACTAATAGCAGAAAAAAAATTAGCAGTTATTAACCATCATGGAGATAAAGCAGACTTATCCCAATAAAAATATCACACTTCTGCCTTCATACACTATAAGTGGACAACAAAGCAAAATATCAAACATGATCAAACTGTACCGAGTCAAACCTTTGTTTACTTGAATCCCACACATAGTCAACCAGTCTGCTCAGGTGCTGGTGAGGTGCGTTGGGATAAACATGCTGTTTGTGATGTTGATAATTGACAGCCATGTCGCTACAGCGGCTATTCCCAGGTTATCTGGGGATATTCCTTGTGTGTTAGAATTTTGTTTTTTCCATTCTCCTGTCTCGTATCGACAGAATGCAGCAAAATCTGACGTGCATCAATATTCTGCGCTCCAGTAATGAAGGAGGAGAAATGAGATGCTGGGAGCCAAGTGGGGCCTCGCTGTTTAGTGGGACAAAAACAGCAGTAACAGCTGGAGTGCCAAACAACAATGTGCTGCATTTCAAGGCTTTTTTTTAAGGTGAATATCAACTACAGTATTTAACTTAAAGATATTTATCTCATGAAAGATTAAAAGATTAAATCAGACACTGTAAAGTCTTTGCTTAATTTAAGGAGCCTACCATTGCCACTGTAAGCCATGGCAGTCAAATAATCCTGGATAGAAATCTATCTACGAAGTCTAAAATGCTGGCTAAAATGCAGCTCTCTAAGTGTTACTGTAATAAAAATACAATTATTTTTAACCTATTCTTTTTGATTTGTTGATTTATTAAAGCAGCAGTATACAATTTGACATCTAGCCTCCAAGCTCATTGCTCCCTGTAAATATAATACACACAGAAATTGGGGAATAGTGAGTAAATATCCCTCTAGAGCCTAAAAGTAGAGACGGTGTTGGTGGAGGAGTTGGAATAGCAGGCAGTGTTGCATAGGGAGTGCAGGGCGTTGATATACCATAGGGATAGGAAATTCTGCAGCTTAAATCGAACAGCAGATTAGGAATGTGTGTTTGTGGCATGAGGAGGCTCGGGAGTGCTAGTGTGTATGATTCAGTTCATCATAGCCTGCCTGAACTACCTCACAGTCTTCAATACATTTAGCATGGCGACTGTTTAGTGCTCCTGTGGGATTAGTGGTGACGCTTTGCACGTTGGAAATCTATATTGAGCCGATATTAAAGCTGGGAAGATGTAGCCTTGCAAAATTGTTTGCTTGTATAGTATTAAGACTCATCGGTGCCACACGGTATGTTATGTCTATCTGATCATTGGAAGTAGAGTAATTTAGAGCGTGACATCAAAATAACTGCTTGGATTCATTCCAAGAGTTGCTTCCACAAGGACTAGCATTTGACCAAGATAACTAATGAGGCCAGTATTTTTTTCTATCCACCCACCCTAGATTTTTCATAAACAATATATCAAAGACAAATACATGACTGCGAAAATAATTAATTGGCGTTCCCAAGCCAGACAAGAAATGTGATTTCTCCAAAGTGCCCTGGATCTGCACTGGGGCGTCCTTCTAGTCGGACATGCCCAAAAACACCTCACCTAGGAGGCCCTCTGGAGGCATTCCAGAACCACCTTAGCTGGCTCCTTTATCCACTCATCCATATTCTTCCCCTTATTCATTTCAGGGTAACTGGAGGGGCTGGAGACCATCCCAGCTGCCATGGGGCTAGAGGCAGGGTACATCCCAGATAGATTGCCAGCCTGTTGTGGGGCAAGAAACCAATTCACACTCACATTCTCACCTACAGACAGTTTAGAATAATCAGTTAGCCTAACCTCACTAACTGCATGTCTTTAGACTTAGGGGGGAAGCCCAAATACCCATAGTGAACCCATGCAAACACAGGGAGAACATGCGAACTCTGCACAGATGGTTGATTCAAACCCAGGGCCTTCTTGCTGTGAGGCAGCAGTGCTAATTTATTATTTTAATATTTCATATTATAATGAATGGAAACAAAGTAACATCAATCATCAGATTATTAGCAATTTTTTAGCGTTATTATTTTGTTCTTCTTTAAAATAACTATTCACTAAAGTTTTACTTGGAATCACTTTACAGTTTGTGTGTGTTACTCATAGGCTTAAAGAATAACTAGTGACAAAGAGACCTACAACAAGTTTGTTCTTATGTATCTTTAGATGCAACTATCAATTTTTTAAAATGTACTTACCCAATTCAAGGTTGCTGGGCCGTAGCCTTTTCCAGCTGACACTGGGTGAAAGGCAGGGTCCACCCTGGACAGGGCACTAAGACATTTGTCTTTATTTATATATATATACATGAATTAATATCTGTCCCTGCTCTAGTATTTCACAGGAAGGTCTTGTTTGAGCTACAAAGACTGAAATGCTGTTGTGGCAAAAACCTTTTGAAAAGATCTGGCAATAATTCGACAAATTGAGTTTGATGCAGCCTGAGTATTTTACTCACAGCAGGCCAGTGTTGTGACTTCAGCTACAGTTAAATACAGAGGCTCGGAGGAAAATGCAATTTTGTGTGTAATGCAATCATTTTGCAGACAGTAATTTGGCGAGCAAAGAGGCAGAGTTCAGTGCTTATACAGGCTTGCACCCATAAATTGGCCACAGTTAATGCACTTTTGACATGTTGTTTGACATAATGCATTTGCTTTCTATTATTTTTATCAAGGCTATAGAAGAATATCGCTGGGTCATATGGTTTACTAAATTGGATCTAATGATGCAACAATGCCGAGGCACCTTTGTGTGAGTAAAGAAAAAGTGACATAGTGGAAATGCTTTGTGAAAACACTGAAAATGTTACAAAACAGGCAGCACAAATGATTATTTCATGCCTGGAATTTTGAAATGAATTTCTCCTTAGTACAAGGAGGACACATAATGTAGCACTTGCCTCTGACTGTCAGCTATGTGACACAGATTACCGTTCTGTCTGATTTTTTTTTCTTTTTTTTCTGCTGTGTTTCTTGATGACCAATGAAGTCAATACATAGTAAATGATTGTTTCAGGGAGCTGTCACTGCACAAACACTAGGCTTGCATCCTGTGGTGTGTGTGATGCTAGTAATCAACCAACCAGTGGGTCAGACAGACACCAATCAGCCACAGACTTCATCTCACCCAGCATGACTGCCCATATCAGAGATGGCCGGTACCACCCACAAGATGCCATCTGCTCAACATTTCATCTCAAAATGCCTTTACCATCTCTGTGCTTGCTTGGTGTACACTTGGTGGACTTTCGGAGGAGTCGGGCAAGCAATTAGATTTTGACATTATGGGGCTAGTCTAGTCTCTAGGGACCTGATGTTTTTTCTCCCCACAATATATGATCTACAGTATCACTCAAAATGTTTACTGAGAAAATAATCATTTCACTGCAATATATATGATTGCACGACAGTGCAGTGATATTAGTGGGTGTTATAAAAGAAGGCTGAGTTAATGTATATTTTCTTCTGCACCCAAATCCTATATGTTTTTATAAACCCTACTAAAATCTGTTGAGTCTCTCAGTACTTTCCAAGTTTCCTGAATATCTGCTGCATTCTGTCTGTTTGTTAACAGGCTAGCATCCACAGTTTTCAAGATATCATTTGCAAACTTTGTGTGATGGTAGTTCCAGCTGATTTAATTCTGGTGACAATTTGATTGAGGTCAGCGTCAAACCAAATGATAAATTCAAGCTACCTAACATGATTATCAGCTTCAAACTTCACAACAAGATATTACGCCTTGGGGGACATGAGTACTTCTCTTGGCTAAGCTCTTGACTTTGACCTTCACTATTAGTGGCCAAGGTCAAAGTTGACCTTGAAAAACAATTTCAAGAAGCCATACCAAGCTGCTCTTGTTGGTGATTATTTTCAGGTGTGAAGTATCCATTCATCCTCTTCTGCTTATCCTTTTTTTTTTGTGGGGGGGGGGGGGGGGGGGGGGGCTTAACCGAGCTGTCTTAGGGCAAAACAGGGTGCACCCTGGACAAATCGCCAGTCTGTCGCAGGGCTAACACATTTACACAGACAGCCATTCACATTCACACCTATGGGCAATTTAAAGTTTTCAATTAGCCTATCCCCACTAACTGCATGTGTCTGGACTGTGGAGGAAGCCGGAGTATCTGGAGAGAACCTACGTAAACACATAGAGAACATGCAGACTCCACACAGAAAGACCCCGCCTGATGGTGGTATTGAACACAGGACCTTCTATATATTTCTACATTTAATGAGTATTTTTAATGTGTGTTTCTATATTTCTGATAGGAGACCAAACTCTTTTGTATAAAGCACTTAGCTTTCATTGAAAGGAACTGGGGTATTTTGGCTTTTCTGCTTTTGAGCTAGGAATCTGATTGAGTCTGTGGCCTGACACTGACATCATTTATCTTTTGAAATTTCAAACATCCTAATGCTCTTTTGAATGTCCCATCACTAAAGAGCACTAACCAGAGTCAGCTATCAAGCTTGAGCGAACATCAAAGTCTGCCTCCAGTAACTGTGTTCACTTAAGAAGAAGAAGAAAAAAACGCATGGTTTGGATCCAAAATCAAAGTCAACAGTTTTCTTCTGACCATATTGTACGCTCCAGGGGTTTAGCTCATTAAGATGTAGCTTGTGGAAAAAGGTTTGAAACCACTGTAGTGAAAGAATATTTGAGTCTGTGAGTCTCTTCATGTGAGGCATGCATTTGGATATGTGTTTCTGTGTATGTCCCACAACATTCATTCTCATTTTGTCATTCTGACTAAGGATTATATTGTGTTAACCAGATGCAGTCATGATTCAGAAACAATAGTAACATTGTCCGCTCCATTTCATTGCGCCGAAGATTATGTTATTCCTCTCCAAACCTAGAGCAGCAGAGGAATACCTCAGAGTCGGCTTGCGGCCCTGACACAGGAAGCCCTAGATCCATCACGCCATATCATTGTCTTAGTGTGCTTTGTTACATTTTAGGGCCCTGCTCTCGGGTGAAGATAAATGCTGTAAACACTGCTTTATGAATGAATAAATTCCCCTCGCACCGACATCGCTCCATGGCCCACCGTTAATAAACTGATTCATGGCGTAATCCACTCTCTCGAGTGTTCAGAGCCCCCTTTTTATACCCCCTATTTATGTTTGCTGTTATTTCAGAGTCAGCTGAAAGGAACCGCAAGAGAAAGAAGATAAATCACATTTCCCTGCTTTAATTTATGGAGGTGAGCCGGTGTTATATGATCAAATTGTGTCCCGGCAAACACCGCTGGTGAAAAGCAGTGGAGGAAAACCTGAAAGGGAAGACGAAGTCATGCACGGCATCTCTCCCTGCGAGCAGGATAAGTGAGTGAGTTCATTACAAACCTCATTGTCCGTAACCACGACAGAGAAGAAATCCTGGAGAAAAGGTAGAAAATATGTTGCACCTAAGTCCTTGCAAAGGTTTTGTCTTTCATCATTGTTACGAGGCATGACAACTGAAGGCCTTTCTTTCAGACAGGAGAAATCATTTTGCAGAAAACTTTAACATTTGTCAGAACAAATTATCATTCTGTTAAGCTTTTTTTTCCCTTTTTTTTTTTTTTAAACTGTGGACATTTCATTCCACAGTTGATGTAGATGTTGATGTTTGGTTTTCTTCCTGAATACTATCGTTGTTTATATTTACTGCGGGAAGAAACGGTAAAAACGGCGTTTTATAAGGAAAATGCTCGAAAGCGTTCTCCGCCTGTGAGCAAAAACAAAACCAATTGGTCGAAAAATGTACCATGTCGACCAATTAAAACATGGCATTTAGTTGTTTAGGGAGGGGGGAAGTTTTAGGAGTGACGGCGGTGTTTTGAGATGTGAGAGATTTGCGACGTTTAGCGCAAATCTTGTGTAGTTAGTGTGTACTGTAGTCAATGGTTTTGTTGTGTGTGTCAGAACAATGAGGCGACTGCTGAATGTTACGGGTGTTACAGGAGTGATACATCTCCTGTTGTCAGGCCTGCAGGTATCAGGCTGTTGTTCTCCTTTATCTCATAGTGGACAGAAATTATTTTTTGGAGCGGCACAAATAATTTGTGTGGCATCAAATTGATGCAGAACAGCTGATTGTTCTGTAAATAGCTTGAAATGTTTGTTATAAAAAACGCCTTGGCTGCATTTTTAGGTAAACAGCTGCAAAAAACTTTGTTTGCAAAACTCAGTAACTTTTTTGAACAAGTAACTATATAATTAATTGCCCAGCATTGGTCATTATTTACTGTATTTTGCAGACAGAGAGTTACAGGACTCTCTCCCAGACCACAGACTCATACTCATAATACAAGTCAGAGCTTTATAAAAAAAAAAAGTTGTGTTTTCAAAATTGTGCACACCTCTGATGTCGCTCGCAGTGGTCCAAGGGACCGCTCAGGGAGTTTGTGTGTTCGCTCAGACACATGAAAAATTAGAGGGAACATTGCCGCTCAGTTTTTGTTTTTTTACCAGAGCTCGAGGAGGACACTAAAACATTCAGTAAAGAACAAGATGAACTGATTGTTCTGTACTGGTGCCACTGGAAGCCACTGTTAGAATTCAGCTTATTATAGAAGCTAATCTAAGAAATATGTAGTGAAACACATAAAAATGGATGCTGTAGGAGAATTGTTCTTTTCTTTTATAAACTATTTATTCGTCTGCTGCTTTGTACATAAAAACATAATTTACAGGTATTCCAACTGGTCTTTGAGGAAGAGGGGAACAGGTGAAAGCAAGCTGAGCGACTCCTGCTCAGAGACTGATTTGATATGCAAATAATGTTGACCCGTGGTCCAGGTCTGACAGAGTGGCCATCTGTTAGCAAGCCAGAGTGGCTGGTGGACGAGACCCCCAACAGTAATCCCTCTGCCTTTAGCCCTCTAAAAATAACCTGCTTTCCATGTTTGTTGTTCTATTAATGCAGAAATAACGTGCATTAAGCCAGTTTTCCAAATAACATGTTGTGGATTGTTTTCTGTGCACGGTGACTGTTGGTAGAAAAATAAATGCATATTCATAAAGCACATTCAGTAATAGTGTATTGACTGTGAATTCTTTATATGACCAAAATTCCCTGGATGTTTAATGTTTTTAATGATAAATGTTGCATGTATGAATGTATGACGTACATATATGTTATTAGTAGTCGGTTTTGTCTTACTAAAGGAAAGGGAATAAAGCTAAACTTCATTTCAACCCTTACAAACTGTGGCGTAAAACAATATCTGCTGCCAACAATAATAAATAATTTATTACTGTCTATATTGCCACGTCAAATCTAGAGAAAACGTTTATATGAAACTTGAAAAGATTCTTTTTTTTTCCCATGAAAAAATGAATTTGGCCTACAAGTCAAGCTATTATAAACCACAAAGCTTTAGTATTTAAATCTGAAATGCACTTTGACCTGCTGTATGATCTGGTACTGACGAGCCGAATGTGAATACACTCAACTTTGGACCAATGCTGTATTACAGCCTTGACCTTAACTGGGGTTGCTGCATAAACAGTTCTGCATGCACTATAATTTAGCTGAGGCAGAAAAGTTATGCAAATACGTGTATTTTTTATTTTTGTTGATACGCTGCAGCACACATTTATGTTACACAGGTGAACGAACATTTGGAAACTGTTTTTCATGAGTGGATAAGCGAAAGAGGAGGGATGGGTTAAAGGATGATGGATGGATGTTACTTCTGTGTTTTGTGTTAACGTTGACATTTCTCATACAAGATAATTATAAGAACTAAGTATAAATCAAATAAAAATAATGTTGTATAAGGAAAGTGCAAGTGAGAACTTAACAAATATCTTAAAGTTCTAGCGGTGGGAAAATTATTGATATGGTGATCCAATGTAAATCTTACTGTTTTAATTTACTGGCACTTTAACTTAACAGAGCCACCTCTTTAAGATTCTTGAAGCAGGGACTTCAGAGGTATTAGTAAAGGTAAAGCGGACTGTAGTTAACTTAATTGCAGAGAAAAGGAAAAGAAATCCAAGCGAGGAAACAATTCAGAGGGCTAATTATTCAAAATGTCTTCTGCCGCTGTAGCCCATCTGCTTCAACGTTGTATGCTTTGGTTGGAGGCAGTTGTTTTTTGAGTTACCACTGCCCTCCTATCAGCTTAAAGCAGTCGGACGTCTGGTTTCAACAAGGCATTTTCCCCCAGAGAACTGCTGCAAGCTGCATATTTTCTCTTTTTCTGACCATTCTCTGTAAACCCTAGAAATGGTTGGAAAACCCTACCAGATCAGCAGTTTCTCAAAATACTCAGACAAGCCCATTTGGCACCAGCAACTATGCCACATTCAAAGTCACCTAAATCACTCAAACCCATTTAAGTGGGAAAATAGTATTAACGCAAAAGCTTAGTTTAACAGATGAAATGATGAAAACCTGGAACTGGAACACCCATAACTGAACTCGACCATAGATCAGCGTCAGGTCAGCTGCATGGACATAGATTACAGAGTAGAAACTTCCCAGCTCAACACAATCAGGCTAATTAGCTATTCCTTAACAGTCACTCAAATGAGGGGCTCATTTCCTCAGGACACAGGAGAATATTGCCAATAAGTTTGAGTGTCTGACCATGAAGCTGTCAAACCAGCAAAAAAGAATAAAGAAAAAAGAACTCAGCAGTGATGAATAAAGTTTTGGGAAAACTTTGTTAAAAAGGATCCACAGAGCTGCCATCGGCCAAAACATTTGAAAAAGCATCATTAATAGGATCCAACATTGTATTAGAAATAATGATATTTTTTAATGGGCAAGACCAGGTGACACTGACTCGTTTATGCACAACATGAAAGAAGCATTAGGTTCAAGCTATTAATTAGTATTTGTTTCTTTTTTTTCTCTCAGTTCGTAAAACTGTTAGAGACACAAATCACTGTTTACCGTTCATATATCAGTCAGCCTGTGCTTGAGGTTATGCTTGAGGTTATAGGCCTTATGGCATATAAATGAGAGACTTCTAGTTTGTTTTGGGTGTCTGCATCTGAATACACATAGCACAAGTGAAAGCATGGCGATCTGTCTGAAGCTTACAGTAATTTGATATGAGAGCTGAGCTCCAAGTTAGAGAAAAAAAATTAAATAAAATGTTTTCCATCTACTCTGCTACCAAAGAAAAACCTTATGCCCCTCATTTTCCGCATTGTGAAAGGCAGAAATAATGATTTCCTATTTGGTATGCATCTTTCTGCCTCTCTCTGGTGGAATGTTGATTCTTGGGGAGCAGAAAAGGCAGTGTGGTACATGTGCCTTATTAAAAGTCAGCTCTGTGTTCCATATCTTATCAAATACAGAAACAAAAATTATGAAAACAACCCAGTGTGTTAGATTGTCTGGCTGAATGGTAAATATCAGGTGCATAATGAGCTTTCCCTGTCGCTGTTTTTCTCTTTTGTAATGTAAAGTGGTTAGGCACCTCTGAGAGAAGGGCACTCGGATCCTTCTGTAAACATCATTTCCTCCATTGCTCATGTCCCAGGGACATCCAGTACCTCAGCGGTATAAAAAGTAAACTGCTTCTTCCATAAACCCAATTATGGGAAGACTCCAATCAGCTGATCCAGGGCCTTGTGGGATAACCTCTTATTTCCATAGAAAACATGACTAGTAAATATAAAGCAGATTAAGCTGCTATATACAGCAATGCATTTGGATGATTATATTCTAACTTCATCAGTCTTACTTTAATTCGTGGATATAAAAATTGGAAAATTGTAAATAGCACCATTTGTTCACATTAAAATCTCACCAAAGGACGCTGTGTTGTGCATCCTTGTTTTGGTTTCAGTTCTTGTTCTCTTCGTGTTTTAGATCCAATTGTTAATAGAAAATTTAAGATACAACTAGCTCTAAAAATGTCTTATTTCTGCTGTGCTGCTGCATGACAAAATATGATGTACTAGCTCAGTAAATCCAACTTCTTATCCACAACATTACAATCACTATTTTTTATTCTTTCATTAAATAAATAATGAATAAAAATAATGAAACAGACTCCTTCCTTCTACGTTCTTCACTACGAGTATAGAAAGGCCTTCATGAGCTCAAAAGTACAATTTAACAAAAAGACAAACAGCATAGACTCACAAGTCACTTCATTGCTTATATGAACAGGAAACCACAGCCTTTTGATTAAAGGCAGCATGAATGCAGGCTTTCATTTTATTTGCTCCAAACTGTTACATCCATGATCTGAATGTCACACCAGAAATTGAGACTCATCAGACCAGGCAACGTTTTTCCCGATTTCTGCTGTCCAACTTTGGTGAACCCGGGGAAACCTTATTGAATTGAGTGGGGAGTCAAGGAGGCATTGTACATGAAAAGGGAAAGACCATATCTGAATCGAGGAGGGGGCCTCAGGGTAGCCATTCCCCAGATCTCTGCGAATGGTACTCATGGCCATTGATGAAATGTCATTGACCAATGGTCTTTGATCAGTGGTCATGACAATTTGCATCAAGAAACTGACCTCACAGCCCAATGTTCATTCACTGGGCTAGTTTCAGTCATTATGCAAATGTTTATAAAGTTGGGGAAACCTGCAGTCAGCTGAGACTGAAGCAGTCACTTGGATGAATGACGATACATTTTTCCCACTGGATGCTTTCTTTCCTGGTCTGCCATGTAACAATAAATATTAGTTTGCTATTAAAAAAATGCCTTTAATTTTTAAAAATTTTTTGTGAGATTTATTTTTAATCAGTCTAATTCTTTTGATGATGTCACAGTCGAAACAAATTCTGTATAAACAGTATTTTGTATATTGAGGAGTTAAGAATATACCTGAAAGTTAAGTTGCTTTTATAAATCTGCTACATCGCTGTTCTGTAAGTCTAAATATATAAAGTTGTTCTAAACAAAAGAACATTATCTGTCCTTCATCTTTTTCTCTTCTCCATTCAGTTGTCTTTAACGCATGCATTGTAACATAATAAGAAATTTGCTTCCTTTGTTAGCTGTAATTATTCTCCCGCTTGATAATGTTCTCTCTTTTTTCATGCGTGCTATGCGTACACGATCTATTTAGGGCTACTGAACTGACTACATTTTACAGTCTGGTCTGCAACAATGGTCTTGATATGTGTTACGTTAATTCCTGTCTGTGCCACATCTTGACCAAGTGTTCAAGACTCAAACTTTTTGTGAATGATAGTGCAATTTTTCTTTGTTTGTTTGCTTGTTTTATGCCAGCAATAGAAACAAAAGTGCACTGGCATGGTGAAATTAAAAACAAAAAACTAATTGAATGCCATATGCCCATGAAATGGATTCTTTTTGTGCCTCTGGGTAATATTGTTTGTAAAACCATATAATTCAGAACCATTCTCATTTGTATCATTGACATATCTGCAGTACAGAGTAGTAAGAGAGAGACTACACTGATATTATGTCTTCAATCTGTCTACCTATGTGCTGCTCCTCTACTCATACCCAGTTGCTGTCAAGTCTGTTTGCTGCTTGTACTTAAAAAAAACTCAAGGCCTGTTTGATGTCCTGTGAATATAGTCAGTCAATGCCGCAGTCATCAACCACTTCCGAAAATGTTAAAGAAAACACACTAAGCTGTCATTGTGATATGAGGAGTAAAGTTGCGCTAAGTTGTCTGAGTCCATGACTTGTATTTTCTTTGAAATATCACTGACAGCACTCATGCCATCTGTTACAGAAGTGCTGTACATGTCTAATCCCGTGCTTGGGTTCTTTAGATACAAGCATCCCACCGAATCATGTCTAAATATGCAATGGGGAGGAACCACAGTCGGCTTAGTAGCGAGCGACCTTGATCCTGCTTCTCTGTGACATTCTAATAGCCTCATCATAATAGACAATGAAAAGACCAAATTTAGAGTGGACAGTATGCAATGTAGCCACACAAACAACAATGCAGTTAAAGGCCAAGACTAAGTAGGTGCTAGGAAATAATGCAGAGCCTGTTTGCAGAATTGTGGTGTACAATGAAGTATTTTGGTCATAAAATGTTAATGCATTGTTTGAAATGCACCATAAAGACGACACTTAGCACTTACGCATGAGGTAGGGATTACTTCTTGATGTGTTCATTGTCTATAATTAGTGTCCTTTTAGTTTATGTCATTGTTTGGTGGTTGTAAAAATGAAGACGGTGCTACATCAAAGCTCCTTCTCCTCTGGCCATTATAATGTTATTCTCCACGTGAGGGCCAACCACTTGAAGACTCATTTCACTTGTCTTTGTAGCGTCACTTCAGTTGGCCTTGTAGAGCTGATGTCTCAGTAATTCATTATTGCGGAAAAGGCTACTCACAGGAGTGTGGCATACATTAAAGGAACAGGAACGAGAGAGAGAGAAATAAGCTCACTGAAATTCACTGGTGGAAACTGGATTTTAATGTTCAAGACTCTCAAAGGACAACAATACTCCTAGTTATTTTTTTTTTTTAAATAACATCTAACTAATCTTACAGATGTGTCCCATCGTGTGTGTGCTAAATTGTTTACTATACCCTCATCAGCTGCAAAGCAAATGTCATTGAAAATCTCAATTACAACACAGGGCTCACATCGGCAATAAATTCCCAACACACAATAACAAGTTTAACATCCATTTATATCCTTGACGGGAGAAGAAACCTAGTAAATTGCACTACGAAGTCTTGTCATCTTGATAGCTTTTGTACTTGTGCATCTCTCCTTTTTCCCTCCTCTGGCTGAGATTAATTGCTCTTGCACCCAGCACTGACAACAGCGTTTATGGAGGTAGGGTTGAGGTAGGGATGCCTGTATTTCAGGTCCTTTCCCTCCTTGCTTTTTTAATTTTTTTAAATTCTCCCTATGTCCCTCTTATTTACCACTCCTCTGTGATTCACCAAAGAAAGGAGGGAAAAACACACCGAGGGAGCATGTAATGAGAATAAGGTAGATAAGGAACTAAAGGCAGCAGCCTGCAGCGGCAGAAGAAAGGTGATGGCTCAATTTATGATCACCCACCCACACTTTTAAATGCATCATCCAGATACCACCTGCTGCCCTGTTGCCACTACTGATGCCTTTGTCACCCACACAGGTAAACTGACTTTATTACTCTGGAGAACCAAGAGATGTTGTAATTACAGAGTTAATTTTTTTAAAACAAAGGAATAGAAAAAAAGCATGTGTTATAGCAAGGTCTTATTTGTCTTATCAGACCAAATGTTTGCACTTCCCACTCTAGAAAAATTAAAATAAGAGCTCAAAGGTCTTAATGACATTCAGGGATTTTAATTTCGGCAACATTAACCTCTTCTTCTGTTGGTTGAATCAGATGGGTGCTATACAGACAAAAGACTGTAATAATCTTTGTCACGTGTGGCACTTTATCTGAGATACTGAAAGGTGACTTTGAGGACTGAAAAGGTTTTTATTCCCAGCTGAATTAATTCACCTTTTGCATTTCCCCATTGTACGGCTCTCAAGAGGGGACGGACCGTCTAAAATACCTTCAAAATTCAATGTGCTCCAACATTGAGGTACTGGCATAATGTCCTGAGTTGTTACCAGATGACTTAATAGACAAGGTCTGAACCAAATTGACCCTGAATATCTAGTAAAAAGCCATTGACAAACTTTCCAATGTACTGGATCAGCTATGGCATTCATTTTCTAAGTTTTTGTAAAATGTTTAACCAATAATAACAATAATGAATGGAAGAATGAATAGATAATAATAATGCCAATATAATAACAGGATTAAAATTCATGATTTTTATCAGCAGTTAGTCTGTACATCATAGTTTTAAAATGATAGTCTCATTTATCCCATTGAATTGTATGATTATAATGTATAATTGGCAAAGTAAACTAAAGTGGAGACAGAAAAGACACTGTGTGTTTGCAGGCTGTTTCAATTTGTTTTCTGACACTTTATTTACCAGATACTAAGAAAGTCCTGTTTTTAAATACTATTTGAGTCTGAAAACTGGAGGATGTAGTATACAATTCTGTATGAAATAAATGCGAATGTCTCAAAAACGTGGTCCTAAGTCCATGTGCTTAGTTTGATTTTAATAGTTAGACCCAGTTTGGATTTGGATTGCCTGCCCCAGGCAAATTCTTTGGAAAACTAGAAATCCATATGATTGCTTTTGTGAGCCTTCGTTTGAAGATTATCTGTACCGAATTTGGTGAAAACTAAATTGTGTCAAGAGAAAATATAATATCCATTATCCCGTTTACAATATGGGTTTGTTCTAGGGCATTTCTGGAAATTGGGCACATGATTCAAATATTATATGCATTTCCAGCCTTTAACAAGTGGGGGCAGTACAGTTCTCCGGGGGCAGAAATCAAAAGTGAAGAAGTTCTTCCTTGGCCCATACACTTCTCCGCCAACTCAGTTATAATTTAATAACCTCGTTGGTGAAGGTAAGCATTATGCGGCGTGCTTACGGTGACGCGACCCAGCCACCAACAGACTCGCAGTTTTTCCAGTGTGTGCCCCGCCCTCCCCCTGTGAGAGCCGGGATAGACTCCACCTCTCTGAAAACAATTAAGATTAATCAGCAAATTGCAAGGAGTTAGAGAAGCTGAAAAACTTCTATTTTTGCGTTGGATCAATTATTTGACAATCATAATTGTTATTATTATTATTTTCCCGCAGAGAGACTAAATGAAATTATTGAATAAATCATGTAAGCCCTCAATATGAAAATATCATTTAACCCCTGCCAATAATTTCATTTTTGTTTATTGTCTGCAGCTCGTGTTCTCTTTTAACATTCACCGTGGCTGTGAGTCAGTCCCCGAGCTGGTTCAATAATGTGCGCGCAAAGTGCTTATGTTGCCGTCATTCTTCAGACACAAAGAGCAGGATGAGAGCCAATTCCGTTCCTTTGCCACCTGATGTTGTCTCTCAGGACTGCAATTTTGCTAGATAAGTGTCCTTATCCTCTGGTGATACGGGACCCACACTAAGAAAAAAATCTCTCAAATTGTATTATGCCTTTGCCATCCTGAGAACATCTAGTGTCACAGCTACTACAGGCATACATCATATCTCCCCGGACACAGACTCGGAATAGAGAGACCCAGCTTCCTCCATCGCCATCCTTCTCTCCTTCTACTTTTGTAGTCTCCTCTGATCGCGTGTAAAGAAGAATGGACTGAATAACAATTCTTGTTGACAGCACTTTCAAACTTAGTGTCTCTATCCCTCTCTCTCTCTCTCTCTCTCTCTCTCTCTCTTCTGCTTGTGAAAATACTGACACCAAATGCGTTTGCATCTTCAATGGGAAATATGTCTGGCATTTACATTTATTACAAAGAACATTTTGAAGAGTTTTTGTTTCTTTTTTATGTTTATGTTTGTGTCTTTTTCTTTTGTCAGAGACATCACCAAGTCTAGAATATCCGCAACGTCTCATAAAAAAACATTTACTTATACTTTGCAGATGAAGCTCATTTGTGATCACAAATTCACTGAAGGCACAGAAATCCGCCAGGCAGCCACATTAAGCTGGAGAATGTGCACTGCTGTTTACCCTCGCTCCCTGCCTGCCCCCACCCCCCGCGCCGACCTGCTTTCAAGCCCCAGTGGCATTCTCCTATTCAACTGATGAAAGAGATTGCTTGGGTCTTGCACTAATGAATTAGCATTATTATTATTAAATGATGTTTGTAAATTATGACCCAGTTTGCTCCCTATGAATGGAAACCCAAAACCTACATCATCAATTAAAAGCTCACAGCCAGCCTGCTCAGTTAGTTAGTTAAACTTAAACTGATTTTCTCTTCTTCTTTTTTTTCTTTCTTGTTTTTTTTTTTTTTTTTTTTTTTTTTTTTGAGTTCTGAAAATTCCATTTGCAGCTCACTGGCGCACCCTTGTGGTGTGAAGGCAAACACCTGCTCTCTTAGCAGACTCACATTAACTGGTGTTATTGTTCGAAATCGCTGAATTGTTCATAAAATGAATGGATGTGTAAAAAATGATGTATTCTTATTTTGCTTTTATAAAAATCTATTTTTATTTCAGTAGCTTGTTGGGGAAAAGTAATCTAAACGTAAGGATGAAGACACTTAAAAACAAAAAACATGCTTGCAAATCTTAAAGCGACTCCTTCATTAATGCCGATTTTGGATTTAGCCACAAGGGGGAAGGAGAGCGGAGCGGATGCAGGCGGATGACGCAGAGCGTCTCATCTCAGTGATCAAATATTTCTTTTTCATTTGAAATTCTGCTTTGTTGTTAATGATGTTGACAGCAACTTCAGTCGGCTTTTGATATTTCTGATGGCTGAGTGTTTGATAAATGCAAATTAGAAAAATTTTAATTAGTTGTGTGTGTGTGTGTGTGTGTGTGTGTGTGTGTGTGTGTGTGTGTGTGTGTGTGTGTGTGTGTGTGTGTGTGTGTGTGTTTCAATCTAAACCGATTGCAGGGAAAAAAATTTCTGTTCTCTTCCTATAGTGTGCTGATTATTTTGCATGAGAATTGTGGCATTTCTTACTTGGAGCAGGGTCTTTCTCACAGTGACATCTTGTGGAGGACATTGTGCATTTAATATCTGTGGCCAAATACTGAGTTTCAGCTAAATCAGATCATTTCAGCTGTGAGGAAATCTGATTTACTTGAGATACACTGATAGTCCTGTGATGATATAATTTCAAAATACCATTTTTTTGTTATACAAACCAACATTAAGAGTCTAACCAACACCAAACAGCATCTACATACAAATGGTACCAGTTCCAGATGTGCAGTTGTATAATGTTTAAAAGAAACTTGCTACTGTAATTCTCACAATGTTTTCTTTGCCTGAGCTTAAACTGTTGTGTTGACCCTCCACACTGAAGCAAGTCAAGGGACCTAAAATAAACTAAGGGTGTTTTGTCATCTATTTTTTCCCTTTAGAGATAAATAAAGACAAACATCACTCTGACTGTGCTGTTAGACCACCTACAGCACTTGTAATCTCCCTTCAGAACACAGCAAGATACAAATAAGCTACCATACTGTAGCGGTTGAGTGAAGCATTTTAGAATTAGAATTTTAATGAGAATTTTCTAACCATGTGCTTGCAAACACTCCCAAATTTAAAAATCACATCTTTTGAATTCATTTTGTTTTACAACAGAGAAACCCATCAAGCTGACAGACCTAAATGATGCAAGACTCCTTACAAGTTCTAAGTGAACACAAAGAACACAACCAGCAGCTGTCAAAGTCTTGCATGCTGGCATAGTAAGTGCTCCTTTAGCTGCATGTTTAGCAGCGGGTTCAGTTTATTTACATATTCAGTCAAATTGATGGTAAACTGAAACATGATGAAGGCGGTCACACGGGATGCACTGGAACACTGTCTAATACAGTTTGAAGGCAGTCTAAATGAATCTGGATTGATCTGGTTTCAAAGTATGTTTCAAAGGAAGAAACTGAGCTGCTGCAACGTTTGTCTCCTGAGTCCTTATGAGTCGTCTTACTTTGCATTGTGTAACCAGACCTTGTTTGTACTGAGTCTCCCACATGTCGAAAGAGGTATCAGCCCCATGAACTCATTTTAAAATATAATAAAAAGACCTTCTCTGCTTCCAGATCAGAGGCTAGTGCTTCTTCTCTATGCAGTTTAAAACAAGACTCAACAAGATAACATATCTGAGGCATGCATTTGTATAAAGGTGTGCCATTATCATATACAGGTCTGTGCACAAGTCTTGAGCCACAACTCATTTCTTTATATTTGTTTGTATTTGGGTTACAAGTAGCTAGACGTTCTTGAAGTTTGTTAAAAAGGTCTTTAGCAATAGTCCAGTCCTTGTACCAGAGCATTTTCAAAGGAATGTTTGTTTGTTTGTTTGTTTTTAATCCACTTAACACTGACCAGCCTAATCATTCAAGCATAAAAAAGGCAGCTAATTCAAGGGATGAACCAGTGATCTGTCTACATGTGACAGATAACTTAGCAAAGAGCATGTTTTTAAAGAACATCATTTGTTCCCATTTCTTCCATTGAGCCTATGAGAATGCCAAAGATAACACAAGTTTGACAGGTTAAAAAAAAGGTGATTTCCAAAGAGCCATTAACTGAAAACTTGGCAGATCACAGTGTGGTGTGCAGTGTGCCCTCAAAAACACTTTGGAAACTGGGAGATGCATCTGGCCCTTGAGTTCGTCAGTTAACCGTTTGCCAAAGTCTCATCCGAAATAGTGTCAGTAGAAGAGGAAGAAAAGGCTGAGATGTGCCAAATTATACAAGAACTGTCCTGAAAATCAGTGGGGAAATGTATTATCGTCTAAAGAAACCAAATTTGACACTTTGGTTCAGATAGTAGCCAATATATAGGATGGAGGTCAGGAGAACATACCTCGTTGAAAGGCTCCAGTTTGTAAAACATAGTACAGGCTCTATCATGGTTTCTTTCCTTCCTTGGTAGTTTTGGTCCTATATCTCTGCTATGCATCTGCTTGGGCCAAAGACTCTGAAAATGTGGCCACCAGCTGGAAAAGCCTGTGCTTATTCACTTTTGCCATTTTATTTCAACTGTTTAAGTGGTAACGTCAGGCTCTTAGGAAATAGCCTTTGCTTTAATCTTTACTTACCATTAATTTTGTCTTCTATTCCAGGAAATCTCCCAGTGTGTGTGTGTGTGCGTCACCGCCAGCTGCGTTGATCACTCTCCTAACCCTTCCCCAACTTGGCACGTTGCCTGCTAGTGCTTCCTCCCCTGAGAACTTGTAAGATGGAGTAGACCCAATTCTGGAATGATACTGTTCTGACCCACCTGCCCACTCTTCAGGAAATCAGTCAGCCGAAGGGCAGTGTTTTTGGCTACTTAACCGCCTGCCTCAGAATTTGTAAGGACTAAATATCCTTTCTCAGACTCTTTTGTCATCATCGTCTTTGTAAATATATCTGTTGAGCTGCTCTCATTGGCTGTGTCTGCATTCTGGGTCCATCTGTCTTTGCTTCGAAACATGGCAGTTTGGGGTTGCCTTTCAGTCAGTGATGTCAGGGAACAGTAAAACACACATTGGAGGACTATCAGTTATAGATTGGTCTCCCCAGAGCCTGGATCTCAAGATTATTGGAGCGGTGTGCGGTCATCTTGACAGAGAACAGAACAAAAAGGCAGCCAACATCCAAAGAAGAGCATGCCTAAGAGAGTTCAGGGTGTGTAGAAAGATAAGGGTGGTCATACCAAATATAGATGTTCAACCTTGGAATTAGAATTGTACAAACTCTGTTTTTGCCTCATATTCTGCATCTGCATTTATTTTTTGTCATAAATGTTCCTATCTATAATGAAATGAGGGTGGGTACAAGACTTACTCAGTGCTGTGTAGATTTGTGAGTGTTTAGTCCTTCAGTGCAGCTTGTTTAGCAACATCCACTCCCATACTGTACTTCACTGGCCAAATGTCTCTCCCACACAGCTGTGAAGATATGGAGTATTTCAACAATAATTCATGACTGCTCCCAGAGCTTTCCCTCACTTATCCTTTCAAGCCACTAGAGAATTTATACGTCTTTATCAGCAGTAAGTCTCAGTATCAGTGTGGGTGATGTAATTCTTAGGAACAGGCATCATTCTCAGAATTTTTGCAGTCTCTCAGTGAATATCCTCAATGTTCTTGCCATTGCTCTCGGGGTATTGAACTCTTGGCATTTGTATTTTCATTTGAATCTGCTACATGACACCTTTTAAATTCAAAAGAATTTCATCGGAGCACAGTAATGACTCCATTCATATTGGCATTTAGCTTAATGTTCTATCCAAGAGGTGGGACACAATGGTGGAAGAACTCGCTTAATGCTTACTTTCTGTGCCGCTACCCTGCAATTTAAGGCCTAGATTATGGTGCATCAGTGTAAATAGCATTTGGGAAAACACCCAAATCACACTGTCATCCTATTACTTTCTTTGTGCTAGTTAAAATGCCACAAGTAAAATCACCTTATCATAGTGCCTGCTTACTTCAAGACCCCTCTGATGCAAGAGACAAGCCTGCTTGCGTCACATTTGATTTTGACTCAGTGGTTTTGATCAGTTAATCGTGACTGTTTCCACTCTAGACGAGTTTCACAGATTTGCTAAATAAAGGCTGGAGGGTGGGCGAGGAGGGGGTTCAGATTCCAGACCTACTGTGGCTAAAAGGAAATGATGTCACCTTTGCCCAGACCATGACTCATTAGTTTAAAACTGAGGTTTCATGTTGCCCTACATTTGGAACCTTGGCAGGCTCCACTGTCTTGGCAGTGCCATGGAAACTTTAAAAGGAAGAACACCTGGGACCCTCTAGACACATATTTCCATGTTTGTTCCCGGCATTAAAACATTTAATTAATTAAAAAAAAAAGATCTCTGTTAGACTACATACTATGTTCTTATTCTAAGCTCTCAAATTTCTTACCTGTCGCAACACATTCCTCTCTGAAAAAGGAGAGTGTGGCACACATTTCCAACGTCATACAGGAAGTAAATGTTTTTCATTCTTTCATTGTTCACTGGGAGCCAGATCATTATTGCTGAGGTACATACTGTGAGTTCTGCAGTTACGGAGAATAAATACTGAAAAGTACCAGGGAGTATAAAAAACAACACCATTTAATTAACATTTGACTTGTTATCAGCCCCCCTCTCCCCACCCCTCTATTTCATTTTCTGTGATATGCATAATGAGACTGCAAATGAGCAAAGCACTAAACCTATGCAACGTAATATGTGGAAGCAGACTATAAGATTTTAGCAGCATGCATCAGTAAAGTGTGGTTTGGACCGAAAGCAATCAACACACCCAGCACTGAGCACACAAATGTACATAGCTGGGTGGCCATATGTGTACTTTTATATAGCTTCCCATGAGAGTGAAAATTATAGGAAGCTGTGTGTGTGAATGTGCACGTAGACAAACATACGCAAACCACTGATTGGTTCAAGTTATTTCGGCCTAGTGACTAAGTCAAATGAGGGCCTTGAAAGAGTACCTGTGTATATGAGTAGGTGTAGTGTGCAGCATAGTCTGGAAATGATCATGCCTCTGCACTTCTACCTGTGTGAGCTTATGATTAGCTCAAGGAAAGCTATATTTAGTTTCTTTTTTTCTTTGCAAGGGAAAGTCTATGTAATCCGTTATGATACCCAAGCAGTGAATCTCTTCAAATTAAATCGAATGCATTCATTTCGTTACAAAAACTATTTGGGGGGATTCAAGTCAACCACCCTTACACTAGGTTATTTTTTTACAGTTTATTTTTTCCACTTTATCAGCACAACAATGCAGAAATGTTAGAGAAATGTTTACATTTCATTAAATGAGGCAGAACAGATTCATTGTTAACATACACAGGCAGATTGTGCTTACATGCATAGCCCTACCACCCTCCCCCAAAACCCACTTCTAAGCCATGAAAAACCCTGCAAAATGCAGTTTTTGTAACTTTGTGATGAAAGTAGTCTTTTACCCAGGAAATACATGCATTGTCTACGGGAGAAAAACTGCTTTTCTTATTCTTTATACACAAATCTTGATCTTCAGTAGTTACATCGCAAGTCTGGTTGGAATAAGTATAAGTCTTTTAACAAAAATACTGAATACGTGCTCCCGAATGATTGGCAGTGCACAAAACCATTCCTGTGGTTTAATTTAATTCTTTTTTTGCGACATCTTGTATCAAGACGGTCAACACGGCCTTTGAGTACATTCATGTCAAAGAAGAAGAGTTGTGGTTTGTTTTTAAGATATTGGATGTTCCAGATCACCTCTGGCCTAGAAGAAGAGTTTCCCATCAGCAACTTAAACTCTTCCAGATTTTGGGGGGTATTTGATGCATGTGAGCATAAAAGCCAGAGATAGTGATGTAGGCTATCTCAAGAGGCTCTGTGTGTGTTTTATACAGTACATGATGGAGAAAACCTGGTACAAGGCATAAACATGGGCAAGATTTCTTTTTTAGTCCCTGCATTATATAGTGGTTTACATGTTTGCCTAACAGGAGGAAAAGATCCATAGCTCAATCTTAAGAGACACAAATCCCTTTGCAGTGGCATCAGGAATGGCATCCAGCATTAAACAAAAAATCCCAAATCAAATGTGTGGATGCTACCTTCTGTGGGACCCCTTGTGAATAAAGGAGCAGCTGAAAGTAGCTTTAATTTTAGTATATGACTCTTTTTTTTCCTATCTGAGTTATGGGGGTTACTCAGACCATGGCTCAGATTAGTGAGGTGGGTGGGCAGGGGTGGGGTGTGTGGGGAAAGTGTTTATTGACAGTCTGAATGGCCCAGGGGAAGACCTTGAGCATGTTTGTAGTATGTAAGCAGCTCAGAGCGAGAGGCTGTAGGCAAGTGCTGCTAAGTTCCCGGGACAAAACCTTGGTAACTGGAGAGAGACAAGTGGGGGAGGGAGGTTGAGCCTAAAGTCAGCGTGTATGTATTAGCATTTAAGCATGCATGTGTCTCTACATAAGCTCTCTTACTATTCCCAAGCTGCATGGTGGGAAATAATTAAACATGTTATTTTTAAACCTTTTTTAATCAGTAGTCTCACTTGCTTTAAAAGGTTCCCCTGTGAGATACCTACCAGGCAAGATACAAAAAAGCTTTTGACCTTGTGAGCCAGTCTTAAGCTTTGCATTCCTGGGAGGCTGTGTTGTCTGAGAGATCTGAGGGATTTCTAGCTTTCACAACTCCCCATGGTTTCTAACCTCAGTGTTTACGTGTGCTGGAGAAAGAAGGGAGGGAGAGTGAGGGTGGGGTTCCCGAGTGTGCTCTATAATGACCACCACTTGACTTTGGCATTGTGCTTTGCACATGTTTCTCAATCAAATCCTTACCTTCTGAGGCTAAATTTACTCTGCCATCTCACACAGAGGACCCACAGCTAAGTTCAGGTCTACTCTGTAATTCTATTAAGCCAACCCTAATATTATGCAGAGCAGCACCTGACAGATATAACAGCAATGCAATTTTTTGCTACCGCAAGTGTTGTGAAAAAAGTACCTGCCACTGGGCTTTGAGTAGCTTGTCAGTTTCATTCATTCTTTCCAAAAGATTTAATTAAGTTGTTATATCGAGTAATATTTTATTTAAGATACTGTTGATAGAGGCATGTGCAATGCATCATTACATCACTGGAGAGATCCTTGCAAGTTTGATGGTTAAATGGATGACCGGAATATTTCAACAACTATGGCATGAATCAATATGGAGTTTGTTTCTAAAAAGTGAAATCCTAACGACTTTGGTAATAGTCTTCCAGCTTTACTGTAGCATCTTTAGCCTTCTGTGTTTTGGGTGTTGGGGATCTGAATCCAAATTATTGTCTTTCCAGCTCCGTTTATGCAGAAAACATTTATCTTTTGCAGTATATCCAATTGTTTCAGAACCTGTCCCAGTTGTATGCAGCATTTTAAATGCATGGTATATGCATTTTTAGTCAAGTCTGCCTCATGAAATATTAAAGTTTTGCACAGTTAGTTAGACTTGACCTAGATATTAAATTCTCCTTTCACAGAAACTTGTGAAAGTCAGTACGAAAAGATGGTTAGGGCAGAGTGCCCAAATGAAGGCAAAATACCACAGCACAGAGCTGCAGACCACAATGTCCAGTGTGGAAGATTCCCTTTGTACATACAACAGAGGTATCCAAGGGGAAAAAAACACCCCTTTGCTTGTGGTTGGTCTTTTAAGTGGGAGCCAAAGACCCAATTAGAAGGATCAGGGTGGATCACCACTAGTTTTGTCTTGATGTGCTGTGGTCACCAGATTGCCAGCCTGTCGCTGCTGCCTCCGGCTCCTCAGAGGGCATTAGGTTCATATGGATGGCTCAAAACAAACACACCCGTGCTGAGGGATTCTTCGTCTTTAGTATCTGGTAGGATATAAAGAAGTGCTAACTACAAATCTAACAAGAGCCACACAACTGGAAACATGCAATTATATCATACCAACAGACAGACAGCTACTGGGGAAAGCTTTCTATGGAATCAAGACAAGAGAAACTATGGGAAAGCTGCAATATCAATCATTTCTATTGCATATAACCTTTTCTGAAGCAATTAGTAATACCCAAGTACAATTTTAAATGTTACAAATATAGATTTTCAGTTGGGCACACAGATTTTAGCTTGGTGGGACTTTGTTACAAGGGAGGGCAGAATCTTTCATTCAAAGATTGCTGAGGTTTGGCAATAGAGACATCATTTTTATGGTCTTGAAGTAAGAGATAGTGGATGGAAAATGCAGAATCGCATCTGTTGTAGCAAAAGTCTGCATATAAAACTTAAATTTTGCCACTGTGATGTCACTCATTTATTTGTGGAGCCTCAATGTCAGCATTTTATTTAACAAAATGTTGGCATGTGGAGGCAGAAGCAACCATAAAAACTGATCTAAGTTTAAATTTGAACATCCATCCATCCACCCATCCATCCATGCCAATTCAGGGTCACCTGAAGCTGGAGCTTATTCATCACATTTCCAAACAGTCCATGCTGCACAAAGTGCTAAAAATATAAAATGCCACTAAAATAAATCTAATACAAAACAATAATACAGTAAAATGTAGGAAAACAAATAAGTCAATAAAAACAACTAAAACAACAACAACAACTAAGGCTTTACATCAAAGTGTGTTAAAAGCCAGGTCATAAAAATGTGTCTTTAGTAACGATTTAAAATGTTCGAATGTTTGTGCAGATCTAATATAAAGAGGAAGGCTATTCCAGAGTCTAGAACCTGCCACAGAGAAGCCTCTATAGCCACGAGACTTAAGTTTAGTAATAGTTAAGATTAGGACATGTCACCACTCTTTCACTCGACCCACACAGAGAGGGACAATGACCAAAGCTAAGCTAAACACTTACAGGAAATTTAGAATTGCTGTCAGATGTCATAATCGTACAATTAAAGAATAAATTGTACAATTAAAGTCTCCCTTGTGATTGTACAATTATATAACACCTAGTACACAGTTATGTTTTACCATGTGTCTTGTGCTTTTGGATAATAATACATTTGATACTTTATGGCACATTTGCATGAATGAGACATTTCACTCACTGCCTTTCATCACAACTTCAGATAGGCTGTTGCTCTGTCAGTGTGTGGTTGAAATCCTGTTATTCTCTGCTTATCTTTGATGGTTTTAAGAAAGAACCTTGATTTTTGGGAGGGATTTTTCTTACTTTTAAAACTGACATGACACTATTAGTGAACTATACTGATGGTTATTGATTTTAGGTAGTTAACCAGTCACCTCAAAGACTTTTCAGAAACGTTACCATGAAAGGCTAGTGTCTGTTATTATTATCCAGCAGTCCCAAGCCCTCTTATTTTAGAGGGGCCTGTTTGTCTGTACATAAGGTATAACAATATCCATATTCTTGCCAGACTGCCAGTCCTAAAGAAAACTTTTTTAGTGGGGCATCAACCATTTTAAGTCTCTGAGATGCAAAAGTCCAACATAATATAGATTTACATGCAATAAGTGTAATTCTTGTTACATTCTGAAGCAATGCTATTATTAGTGTTGCCTTACTTTATGCTGAAATCTTTGTTAGATTTCCATTTATGATTCAAAGCCTATTTCAAATGCTTCCTATCATCACGGAGTCAAAATTAGACCCATCAAAGATTCATATATTTAGGCCTTAGTTTCATTACGGCCCACTCTCACCAGCTCCTATCTCGTGAATCATTATGGACATACTGAGCGTGGGTGGTCATCTCCAGTACTGTGCCAAGAATTACAAACTAGCTGATGAAAGTAGCAGGGAAATTGACTGTTTGACGTTTGTCGACAGTCATCAACAAACACGGCAGCAAGTGGCGTCAGCTGGTATTCAGGCAATTTCACTGCCTGTCTAAAAGAACGATCAGGGTATTTGATTTGTTCTCTTTGCTTGCCAGCATTAAAAAAAAAGTAGATTATATTTAATTTGTAATGCGTGAACATTGCCCTAGATAATACCTTGAATGTGCTTAGATTTACAGCTTCCTGTGAGCAGACAATATAGAAAAAATGTGCATTTACACAAGTAAGAAAAAGTAATCAATTTAATTTCTTCACACCATCAAGAATCAAAATATATTCAATTTAGCATAACAGCCAAATCGCAGTCAATATATATTCTTGGCTGGACTGATTGATTTCTTGGATTTGTATTTACATTTAAAACAAAGGCTGAGTTTTCTTACATCTAAGAATGAACTTGTTTTTATCTTCTTTTTTTGTCTTACCGTCTGTCTTTACAATGAAAAATCTCTGACATCCACTTTAGAAGTGGCATAAACAGTCTGTACCCACAGGGGGGCTCTAAATGCCAGGCTCTCGTTGCTCCTTTTATGCAACCACATTGACCTAGACACATAGCCACCACGTAGACTTGGGCGCACACACCCTGACACCAGAATGCCCTACTGCACAACACTAGTCTTCTGTCTGCACTTCAAATGACAAAATACAGGTTTAAATACACTAAAAGATCATTCAAAGGACTCCAAAATAGCTCATAAAGGACATGTTGTGTGACTGCTGTTTGCTTTCTATAAACAGAGCTTCTGTGGCTTTAGAAAACTCCCCATCCTCCACCCATCTTCCATTCCACATTTGTCTTTTCCATAAATCAATATCTGCTGAGAGTGTGGGGCTGCTGATTGTTTTTACAGAGCGTTGCTGTGTAATTTTGTTAAATGGTACTTGCACCCAGTTTACTTTGAGATGGTAAACAGTCTGGCTGGTAAAAAGTGAGGGTGTTGATTCCCCTAGAAGCATACAATCAACATAATTGGTATTGTGGACTCAATGTATTTCATTACTTACCTGGGAGTTAGGCATGATGATAGGCCCGTAATAATAAGTACTATTTTGGTTACAACCAACATTATGGATCATGTTCAATACGGATCATCTTGTCTTACCTAACATGTGGCATGAATCTTTTTGTTTTTCTGTTTGTTTCATATATGTTATAGATGTTAGCCTCACATGTGAGACTGCAAACAAAACATATTAACAGGGATTTGCAGACTCAGAGTCTCGAGCTCTTTTTATACAACCCAATAAAGGTTTTACAATGTGTTAGAGCTGCTGCTCTTGCCTCAAACAGGAGTTTTTAAATGGTTAAAAAAGAATTAGCAGTAAATACTTCCACTCTTCAGCTGGCACAAACCAGGTTTTAATCAAAATGTAAAAGTCATTTTCTTCTTCTTTGCGCTCCAATGATGCAAATGTAAAAGTGACGATGATGATCGAGTTTTTGGTTCTTTCTATAACAGGTACCTTTACCAAACAAGTAGCAGCAGGCCTGCATACTTCTGTGTCTCCACTGCTGAAGATGTTGCTCCATAGTGGAGATCCTAGACTGCTTGTTAACAAATGATACAGACAAGGTCACATTTCCAAGCTTTTAAGCATGCCTTTATTAGCTGCGTCTGTTCTGCTCACACAGTTCCTAAAAGACTTCTGGTCCCCGAAGTCCCATTTATGTGAAACGTGAGATTAAATTCATTTAACATCTTTTGAACTGTGCACAAGTGAAAATAATGGACACAAACGTATTTTCACGCATCCATTAATGCACAAAATGCCGACTCAGTGGCATCAAATGTTTCCTGCTGTATCTGTGTTCCATCACAGTACTTTTCCACTGATGCCTCACTCACAATTGCACTGCGCCTGAACCTTCTCCCTGGCCCCAAACCACACTAATCATACAACTCCCCTACGACCCCTCCGCCCTCTTCTATAAATGTAATTTGAGAAATTTACAATGAAATAACCATGCACTACATTGTATCTCTCTCTCTCTCTCTCTCACACACACACTCATGCAGTTGGCCTTTTTGCCATGATGTGTTTGGATGAAAATGTTGCACTGTATCCTGCAGAGGTGGTATATTCCTCAGGGATGATCACTGATTTTGCATGGATTTCCCGGATCCACACAAACCATGTCTTACAAAACTATTCTGTCAAGAGGATGATGAATTACCTAAAGCATATGGCTAATGATAACTTGTATATTTTCACTGGAAACAAATTCCATGGAAATACTCCTGGTTTCATTCCAAACGCCTCCTCTCTCATTGTCCAAAAATGATTCAACACCCACAATCATAAGTGAGTGTGTTGCACTGGATAACATGCGGTTTTACTCTGATTGACACAAGCACTTTTACGTACAGTGTTTTACGTGGGCTCTGGATAGGCTGGCTTGGTGCCAAAAGTTCATAGTATAGCGCACCAAAGGTTTATTAATCTACAGCTGGAACTTAACTCTAGTAAAAACAAGCAGTGCTAAGGTGCACGAGGAAATTAACTGGGAAGAAAAATGTAGGGAAAAAAGTGGGGAAATTAAACTAAGAAGAACTGAAACTGTATATCTGTGACTTACTGTAGCCTTTTTTCAAGAGAGTTAGATTTGGTGGCTCAACAGCATAAACAGAAGTATGAGAGGATGTATCTTGTTGAACTTGGACAGTTAGGAATAGTTATTTTGCCCCTTAATAGATTTTCTGCCTTGTGGCACATGCCAGGTCACAAGGCTCGTACGCTTTAATGTTTTGATTCATTACCCCAGGCAGTAAATGAGTGACTGCACTAACAGGTAAATAGTGCATTAAAGGCAGACAAAATATGCTGGAAACTTCTTATTATCCCCGTGGTGCAAGATTGCCTCTAAACCATCAGCTACAGATATGACCACACATAGACTGACCCCAGGCACTTAAAATCCTACAATGTTGTAAACACTTAATTTAAATCCTTTGTTTGGTCAAGACCAGAGTGCTTGCTGGGGTAATGTCTAAATCACTATTTGCCACTGGGCACCCTGCAGTTAGTGGTGCGCTTGAATTGACTTTGGTATAAAAACTAAATTCCCATCTCAAAAACCATTTACCCTAAGTATGGGTATTCATCAGGTTAAACATGGTGCGTACAACCATGTACAACTGTAAAAACACAGACTCTAGAGTTGATTTTATTAATAAAAGAAGGACATGACCTTGACCCGCCTTTGCCTCCAAAACACCGAGTATACTGTATCCTACTTGCGACTTTCGAATAAATCAAGGTTCGGATATGTGTCACCATTTCTTCCTTTTGATAAAGGCATTGCTGTGAGAATCTCCTAGGTTTTTCCTGCATGCCTGGTTGTAATTAATGTCACCTTTCACAGGGTCTGGACACTGCGCAGTTCAAGGGAAATGATGACTACAAAGGGCTCTTTCAGCAGCTGAGAGCCTTTCCTAGTCTGACCTAAATCTCCTCCTTCTCCGCTCCCCGCGTCTTTACTGCTTCATAGCAGCTACTCAGAAATTCAGCCCTCATTCGGCTTTACGGGGAGCAAAAATGCACATCTGGTCAGGTAAATACACGGCCCTCAAGGGGGAAGTAAAGCTCCAGAGGCTGTCGGCAATAAAAAGAAATGGGATTTGATAAGAAGGTGAGAACTTGGATAAAATCTAGGGCTCAATCTAAGGTGGATATTTTATTAAGTTTCTAGATGGTAAACATATAGTCATGTAAGGGGTAAAAATCATAGTTTTCACTGGATGTTTTTTTCCTCTGTAAGCTGTGCTTTTAACACCTCCCCTCTCTGTTCTGTCATCAGTCTTCTAAGCACCATCTGTACCACTTCCATGAAGTTGCATGTACATGTTTACACTTAGCCCCTAAGGTAAACTGAACCACATTTGCACTGATATACATCATCACACCGCGCCCAAACACTTCGGGGCTACTCCCTGTGCAGAGGAGTACTTCAGTCCAAACCAACCATGATGGGTTTAACATGTGATGCGTCCAGACTTGAACTGATAAAGCGATAAGACAATGAAAGCTTGTATGCAGTGGTAACTACATCCAGACTTTCTACAATCTACGAGGAGACTTTTTGGTTTTCTCTCTGGACAGCGAGTGCTTTAAATGAAAGAATGTGCTTTCAGCTGCTCCATTATTTCCTACGAGGTCATCAAAGTGGATGGATTCACATGGTATGCCAGATGCAACCATCACATTTACCCACACTTATGACCTCCTGAAGCTGGGTTTGTGTCTCCTTTCAGGGTCTCGTGAGACTCATGAGGCAATGTGTTGACTATACCGCAGCATACTTTAGTATATTAAATGCAAAATTAGAGTAAATGTGAAAACATTAATTTTTCAGTATTCAGGGTTTTTTTAATTGAATTAGACAATAAGTTAAAAAATAGTTTGCTGAGTTTCAAAATAAAGTCACTCATATCTGTCAGAAAAAAGGAAGAACATTTTGCAGAAATATTTTCAGTAAAGCAAATCAGTGTTGCCAATATTCAGTACAGAAAGAAGGAAAACCTTTCAAGTAAAAATGACACATCGATCTTCATTTAGCTTGAATTCTTAATGAATTCTGCTCTCTTTGCTATGCAAAATTACAGTGCACAAGTTCTTTTAATGGGGCACAAACCAAATGGAAATGTAATTAAAAAATCACAAATAAAACCTTGACTGACTCAGGGTAGAAAACAATGTAACTTACACTGCAGAAACATGATTATTAGCACCAGTAGTAACTTTTGAAGCAATACGCAAGTTCAGTCACATTTTACCTGAAACACAATTTTATACACAATGGTCATCTGCACAACCTCACACAGTAGAGCTAATTGCTAGCAAATCAACCAGGGTGGATGAATGATGGTTACCATGACAGAGCAATAAAAATCATGACAATCTACAGCATAGATGATTTCCTGAAAGATTTTTGTTTTGAATCAAAAAATGAAGCAGTAATGTGACAGAAATCCTTACCCTGCTAGCTTGGTTTTTGTTTCAATTTGTGTATCAAAACTGTTAATTGCCTTTGTTACTTCCCTGGCCTCTCTATTCTCTGTCTGACAGAGGTTATTTGAATGCAACTTTTTCAAGATTTTAAAGCATCTGCTTTAAAAAAAGAATCGCATCAGAAGAACAGCTTGTGCACAAAACTTCAAATCATACAACCAAACAAAAAAAAAATTGGATGAAAAAAAGCGAAGCGTGGTTGAAAGACTTGACATCATAAGGCCGTCAGGTAGTTCAAGGATCAATAAAGGACACTGCAATATAGCGGGTGCCGCCGGTTGTGGGTAGGCCTTCATGCAGGTGAGTCAGTCGTCCCGGGTGCATGAAGCTCCAGCCTTTCCTCGGTGATTCTATGCTACAGTTATACCGATGGAAACGGCAACCCCCTCCCTAAAAAAAGTAAATTGGATTTATAATTGTGAAATAAATCACTGGGTTAACAATACTCATCAGACAGATTATCTAATTGGAAAGCTTAAAATAAAATCTACATTTAAAAAATATATATAACAGCTATAATATTAGTGTGACTTATGCCCCATAATACAAGTCCTTACCTGAAAGTCTATGCCTTTGTTATTGAGAGCAATGTTAATGGTGAAGGTAGAGGAGTCATGGTGGGGCCTCAGGTAGGCTTGTCTCTCAGGAGTGTATTTTACAACAAAGTTCATCAAAGCATAACCCTGTGACAAAAGGATAGAAATGCATTGGCTGACAGTACTGATGTTACCTTCAAATAAAGAATTATGCTTACAATGTGTTTACAATATGGTAATACTATTCTAATAAGTGAACCTGTCCACCAGTATTACTTTATTATTATAAGGTTACTATCACTTTAAAATCTGTATAAAATTTTTTTAAAATACATGGATGTCGCCTCCAGCTCGCACTGGAACGGTTCGCAGCCGAGTGTGAAGCAGCGGGAACGAGGATCAGCACCTCCAAATCTGAGGCCATGGTTCTCAGCCGGAAAAGGGTGGAGTGCCCACTCCGGGTCGGGGATGAGTTCCTGCCCCAAGTGGAGGAGTTCAAGTATCTCGGGGTCTTGTTCGCGAGTGATGGGAGAAGGGAGCCGGAGATCGACAGACGGATTGGGGCTGCAGCTGCAGTAATGCGGACGCTGCACCGGTCCGTGGTGGTGAAGAGGGAGCTGAGTGTAAAAGCGAAGCTCTCAATTTACCGGTCGGTCTACGTCCCTACCCTCACCTATGGCCACGAGCTGTGGGTAGTGACCGAAAGAACGAGATCGCGGATACAAGCGGCAGAAATGAGCTTCCTCCGAAGGGTGGCTGGCCTCTCCCTTAGAGATAGGGTGAGAAGTTCGGCCATCCGGGAGGGGCTCAGAGTAGAGCAGCTGCTGCTCCACATCGAAAGGAGCCAGCTGAGGTGGTTCGGGCATCTGACAAGGATGCCCCCTGGGCGCCTCCTGGGTGAGGTGTTCCAGGCATGTCCCACCGGGAGGAGGCCCCGGGGCAGACCCAGGACACGCTGGAGAGATTATATCTCTCGGCTGGCCTGGGAACGCCTTGGTATTCCCCCGGACAAGCTGGAGGAGGTGGCTGGGGAGAGGGAGGTCTGGGCCTCTTTGCTTAGGCTGCTGCCCCCGCGACCCGGCCCCGGACAAAGCGGATGAAGATGGATGGATGGATGTCAATTTTATTGCTAGCAAGTTCTGATAGTGTTTCCAGTATAATATTATAGTATTCCTACTAGACATACATACAAAGGCATATGTATGTTTCCTACTACAGTTTTTAGGGCCACTGAAGATTGGTGAAAAAAATGAGGGAAGGGGAATCGTCTCAGAAATTTGCCACTTTAATCTTGAAGCTTTGCCTTTTTTTCCCCTCATAAATAAATGCACCTTATTGTCTTTCTGATCTTCAGCGGCCCTAAAACGGTATCATAGTTTTCCCTAGTTTCTGGGTACTTATTACCAAATGACTTAAATTTCAGTGTCACATTAAATTATTATAAACACTGTTGACACAAGAGATTAGTTGGATTACTAAGGGGTAATAACTTAAATTTTCCATATTGGCACCTTTTTCTTTCCACCTTACTACCCCATTATTACCATTATTACCACAATATTAACGAGTGGTGATGGGAAATTCTACCAATTTGTCATCCAATGGAAAATTTGTCATCAGTTGTTAAGATTCACATCAGAATCACAAACATAAACATGAATAGCAGGTCAGCAGCTCATTATATGATTAAACTTTTCTGCTGTTATAACTCAGCTTTTACTAGAAAAAGGTCAGATTCACACAAACCTTTGTGTAATAGCCAGAGAAAACTTTTAACGTGACAGGTGATATGAACTCTCGGATGAAATGCAGCCACTCTTTCTCAAACCCAATTTGCTTCATGTGAATGTCATCTGTCGGCACAGTCTCATAGCCTCCAGCAATCCGCTTGTCCTGAGAAAAAGGAGAGAAACAGAGCCCGATGCAGTGTGACTAACGATGGAACAAATGACCTACTATCCTCAAAGTGTGTGTCCACAGTTTTCAAAGTGATGGTGATTGTGATGATGTGCATGTGTTATTTTTTTTTAAACCACAGGCTGTTCTGTTGTCTGCCTGTATGAGACTTAATGACCCATCCAGCTCAGTCGTCTCTCAAACAGAGTCAAAGTATTTGTAATATATTAATCTCCCTGGCCAACTTTGAGCCACTGGGAATTAGACACCATTAAACTAAAACACAGCTGGGGTTTTTTGGTTGTATTCAAATGGCCAACCTTGTGATGACAGCACTAAAATCATTTTTCACTATATGCATTAATCATAGTTGCATGTGTGTAACTTTCTGTGTCATACCAAAACATAACTTTGACATTTAAAAGCTAGCAAGCTAACCAAGAATAGTCTGTTTGATACTTGTTACATCTGGATGCCATTTAACCCACAAACAGTGAAAGAGTGCTTAGAAGTATCAGCAATAGTTAACTCAGTTAATTTATGTAAACTTTTGGGGTAATTTCAAAAATCTAAATTTCTACTGTATAATTTAAAAAAAATCAATAAACCTTTTAGTCATGCTAGTGGTGTTAGCAAATGGTAGCATGCCCTCACACTATTGTTGTGAGCTAAAGCTGGTGCTGCACATAACCAGCCATAACCAGCTTCACTAGCAGGCTTTTTAATCATTATTAATGATGGGAAGAGTGTCTTCTTGTTTCTGGCAACACACAATGGGTATTTGTCATTATATAACATAAATGAAACCATCAGTTGATGAATTTAAAGTACACTGGTTGTATTTAGCCCTAAAAAACTTTAAGATGTTAAGCAAGATAAAGCAGACATATCAAACTATAAGTACATTTCAGTTTTCCCAGCACATCTGTTATGCTAACTAAATTAACTTAGGCTACGTTCACACTGCAGGTCTTAATGCTCAATTCCGATTTTTTGATCAAATCTGATTTTTTTTGCCTGCTTGTTCACACTACAAATAAAATGTGACAGCAAACGCGCTCTAGTGTGAACGCTCAAAGCGACCTGCATGCGCGAAAGAAGACGTCACACACAACAAGCTGTGTTTAGATGCAGACCAAACAATATTGTTTGACTGATGGCCCTTAATATAAAGACTTCAGACTTTACGTTTCCCAATTTTGCTTTAAGTTATAAAGTTATTTTGTTATTTACATTTGGCCTAATAATTATCCTTATTGCTGTTTTAAAGAGGAGCGGTGCTTCAAAGGATAGTTGCAGATTTCTGTCAGAATCTACAGATTATACAGTACAAATAAAATTTTCACGTTTCTCCAACGTTGTCTTCCCAACAGTTTCACTAACATCTACACTGGATGGCCAGGAAGCGTTCATGATGACTTCTCGGGGGCTGATAATTGGCGTCTGTCTTGTGTCAGTGACGTAAAAGACGGATTTAATGCGACATGACCGTTCAAACAGCAGTCGCTTTCTAAAACATCAGATATGTATCGGATTCAGTACCACATTCGAAAGTGACCCAGGTTGGATTTGAAAATATCGGATTTGTGCTGTTCACACTGTCATACCATGATCGGATATGGGTCGCATAGGGTCAAAAAAAGTCAGATTTGATGCGCTTTCGCCTGCAGTGTGAACGTAGTCTTAATCTTTTCCATCTTCTTTCTTATCATAGTGCTGAATTTTTACGTTCTATACTTTTGGATACATTTAATGTATTTTTTGTCCCTGTGGTGAAGAGGTCAGTGGTTGCATCTCAGTGCCTGGCCTCTCTAATAAATAACCTTTGCTTTTTGGCTCATACTTCTAAACTGAATCCAGTACCACTGATATTTTATTATGGTTGTCACCTTATTAAAATGTGTAAACATAAAACACAGAAAGAATAAGAAGAGCACTGTGCCTGTAGTGTGACGATTACACTTAGCACTTTATGTTCAGTGAAACTGAGCTAACAATACACACCTGGTGTTTGCCTCCAGACCATGAACCGTAATGCTCCATCTCCTCGACTAGTTCATCACAAGCCTTCTCTGAAAAGACTGCGAACCAGAACACATCTGGACATGGCTATAAAACACGCACACACATATTGACACACAAAAAGAGGCCACTGAGAATAGACTTGAATAACACCTTCATGTTGAGCTCTAGTAACTGTAATGTAATACCCAGATATGGTAAAACCAGATGTTGGGATTTTTTTTGCTGCGACATTATGTCATCCCATTTCCCCCCTCGGTCTGTATCAGTATGTTGAAGACATACAGATACACATGTATATATACAAACCTGCTCCAAGTAGTTGTCAGTGAAAATTCGAGTGTAGTTTGAGTGGATATATTTCTCTTTCCAGTCCTGCAAGCAGAAAGTACTTCAAATTAGTGCCCATTTTTTGAACTGTTTTCTGACCTGCATACCTCACAGAGCTAATCTCATCTCCCACAGGGCAGATCCCAGCTTGTCAAATACAGTAGTAAATCATCAGCCAGGAGCCTTATCACACCAAAGTCATTATTCCAAAATTGTCTCACATTTGTAATCGTTCCATTATTGTTAATAACCTTTACAGGTGGCTGTTGTTTATCTCAGCTATTCAGAAAAAAAAAGCTTTTTTGTGGTTGAAGGATAATGAGAGATCATAATGACTTACCACAGGGTTTTCAAATATCTGCCACAAGTCATTGTTGTAATGAGAAATGTTATAATTGGCTGTGGAAATGAGCCTCCCAAATTCGTGACGGTTGGTTATGTACATGAAGACTCCCTGCAGCAAGCAGGAGAAAGTTGAGTAAGTTTCGATTTACTTGTCTACATAATCATCATGCATGCAGTATTAGAACACATGAATACTCATGAGTAGTTATCACTGGCAATGAAACTGACAAACTGATACTTGTGGCAAACTACTAAAAGCTTCATTTGCACAAAACTGAGAATATAGTTGGATTTAAGTGTGCTTAAACACACTGAAATCATTACTGAACTCTATGTTCAAACAGACACAGATGTCATATAAATAATCTTAGATTATTTATGGGTGTTGGGGGAGGGTCCTAGAGGGTTGGGAACTGGATAACATGGGGCAGGAGAGGAGTGGGAGAACAGGAACAGAGGGGTGCTAGGGAGGTCGGGACAAAGCAAATCCAGGAATTATATTCCCTCTAAAGTGAAGCATGGGGAGGGAGATGTGTAGGAGTGGTTTGGACTTACTATCAGACTAGGCTTTGTGCTTGATGAAGATGAATGAAAAATTAAGGATAGTTTTGCAATCTCTTTGCACAAGATTCCAAATTGCTAATGTACAAATGCATTCTGTGAAAAACTGTGATTTGCACCAGATGTTTAGCATGACTGCGGGAAAAAATAGTTTGAGCCTAGTCTGAGATTAGTCAGTGTGTTTAGAAAGAGCAGCTGGTAACGTGTGTGTGATGTAGGGTTTGGTTGTTTAGGGTAAAGCATCAGGACAGGGGAACTGCGCACTGTGTGAACTTTTTTGTCTCCTCCGTGATCTCCTCTTAGAAGCAATCATAAAAACATAAAAGATTATGAGTCTTTCTCTGTCTGACTGAGATCATTTTACTTTTAGACCTAAAGTTATCACAAGCAAAAAGTCAACATCAATTTTCGAAAAGTTGCCGGTCATCTTAATTTCTTATGCAACAAGTAGGCAACTCAGTACGAATTTATTAAGAATTTGTAACTGCGCATTTTCAAAAAACAAAACCTCCAATACTAAATTCAGTATAAGGGAAAATTTATTTCTGTACCTAAAACTATGCATGCTACATGGCTTAGATTGGTTTCTGAGTGCTAACCCATTGGAAATGGATGTTTCAGAAAGCAGAGTAGTCAAAACAAATGGAAACCTTTGGGGGCCTGAGCATATGGAATGATTCCGGAGAAGGGGAGTCTTTTTCTCTGTGACTGGTCTAAAATAAAGGAGAAGCATCATGTAAATAAGGTGACATTAGTGAATTCAAAATAAAAAACAGGGTGACAGAGGAAGTACATATGTCACACACATAGGAATTCAGGAGGAGAGGAAACACGCCTGCATGAAAAAGAAGCAAGATTCCCTCTGAAGCTGATGTTTTTGTAGGTTAACATGGGAGCAATGCATGCTGGGGGAGCAGGCCAAGCAAACCAGACAACATACACTGTGTTTGAATCAGACACCGCAGCTGCCAAGTCCAAGTGACGCAAAGCAAGACTAGGTAACAAGTTCACAAGTGAAAAGGAAAAAAAACCCACAAGAGACAAGACCCTTTCTGTCTGGTAGCCAGCCAGGCATCGGTTGTACTGACTGCGCTCAAGACGTAAGGTTAAAAGAAGGTAAAGGATGATGGGATACAAGTGTAGCAGAGAACCTCGCACGACCAAAGAGACACTGTAAACACAGGACGGTCATGACTTGCTGACGAAGACACTCATACATACTCATACATACAAACACTGATACTTGCCAGTCTTTGGTTTCCGTTGAGCTGTTGACTTTTGTTAGTAGCAAATTCATTGCTTAACCAAACTAACTATCATAAATATACCTAAAGTTAGTATGACCTTATACATTCTTGTTGCTAAATTAATCTTAATATTTTACGGACAGTAGTGCTAATAGAGGAATCCTTAAAGATGGCGGTTGTTCCTTCTTACCATGTCTCTGGCATTTCTACATAAAGCCATATCTGGGTCCAGTTTTTCCAGAACAAAGTAGTTCCTTTCTTTCAATTCATTCCTTAAGGCACTGCCCTTGACCAGGTATACATGTGCCATGTAAGGAATGTTCCACACACCCCTAGAAACAACAAGACATAAAGACAGGAAGTGCTTATTTTGTATTAATCCAGTATGTATGTATGTAAGAATGTATTCTTACAGTGTGCAGTAGTGAACTGTGTGGTAGAAAAGAAAAAAAAGCTCAGCATATTCATTTAGAATCTTTTGAAACTTACATAACAACCATTTATTTTCTGCATGCTGTCAATCTGAGTTCCAACTGTTGTGGGTGAATAAGTGTTTCCGTGCAATCTTAGAGCAAATCTAACTTACTAACTTACTTTTAAGCAAAGTCAGTCAGAAATAAAAGTTTAACTTAGTGTTTTTCTCATCAAATCACTTTTCTGACTCTTCACATAGGCCTTCTAAGTTAGCAGGTCTTATTTTTTGTGGCTAAACATGAAGGAAAATAGTTCCAGCACAACGGTGCAAGATTTATTCATAGTTACGGACATGCTCAGAGATCCAGTACCCACATTTGCTTTGTGAACCATGAAATGCAAAGCCATAACTTTGTTTACCCTTATTGCTCTTGTGACTTACACGCGTTTCCTCTGCACAATGTCAACATAATCTTCAGATCGGGCGTAATACCCATCCAGACTCAAGGCTCCCCAGAAGTTGGACCACAGCTTGCCGTGACGAGTGACAAGGGGGCCAATTATTTTTCTGTTGGAAAGTGAGAGACGGAGTGAAGAGATGGTAACTCTGTCAGGGCAGTTAAAACTCAGTGAAATCTCCCAAGCAGGCAGCCACCTATTGCACCAGACCACTTGCCACTGGGGTAAGGCCTCTATCTAAAGTCTCAACCTCTAGCTGGATAGTATACTTTATATTACACTGCAAAGTCAGAAACAGATCACAGAAAACCACGATTCGAACCACACCAGTACATCATGCTGGACTCAATTCAAAGAAGTGTACTTTCTTTCTGTTAAATAAACTGGGAAAAAGTTTGCAAAATAACACCACCATAAATCACAGTGTGGGTTCGTATATATACTGCAGTATGCTAATGGTAAACTTTCTTGGTTGAGATAAATTGGACTTTTGCTCCCACAACCTCTGTGCCAGCTGAGAATTCCCATGCTGTCTTTAAATATCCGTAAACGCCAGTCACAATACCATGCCACGGCCACAGTGACATCTAGTTTATGGGAAGGTTTCTTTAAGATCGTGAGCTGCAGAAGGGCAAAAAGAGGTTGAATGTTTGTTTTTTGTATAATGCAAAGTGGCATTTCTGAGTTAGTTCAATAGACTCTTTTGCTGTATCCATGTGGCCAGAGAAAAACAGGAAGCCAACGCAGCCTATTTTAAAACTTTAATTCACTCAGCTGTAATGTTCCTGTGGTTTTGCCACTTGCGGGATAAACTAAATGGTTCAATGATCACAACAGCTACCAAGAAGGTCCAAACAGGCTCAGTTGTGGCTTCTATTCCAGTTACTGTGTGATTACCTGTTTTGCTCAATGAGGAGCTTCAGTGTCTGTCTGTTGGTCAGCATGACATCAGAATCTATGCTGAAGTAGTAGTCGCATGTGGCATCCTGACGGCAAAGATCCCTAATGAAATTAAAACACAGACATGGCGGAGAAAATGATTTTTTGTTTTCCAACCCAGAGCTGATTACGGTCAATAAAAGGCTTGGAATTAATCACTGTCACGGCTTTAGATTTATCAGCGTCAAAGTATAAGGTGTAATTTTCAATGGTGGAGTCTGACTCTTGCTATCTTTAAACCTCCAGTGGATAAGGAGATTTCAGAAAATTAGAGACTCCTAATAAACCTAAGACTTCTTCATTACAGGGCTGTGCTGACCAATGCTTCCCGGCATGCTGTGCCTAAACGTTTTGGTCCAAATAAAGCTGCAGTTTACACCTGAGTGTGTGAGTTTGTGAATCCTTACACATTGCCGAGGATTTTAAATCAGTCACAATGCAGCCTGGAAAAAAAATAAGTCAATGAATTTAATTTAGCAACATTTACAACCTTCTTGAGGACAGTCTCAGTCTCCATCAGAGGTTTGTAGATGCTTATGACACCTGCTAAACTATGAGAAGACATTTTGGATTGGTCCTCCTTAAATAATTGTTTTCCTTCTACAACAATTCCTTTATGATGAATTGTAGATAGATGTGAAGAGTTCAGACTTAGTTGTAGAAATCCATAATGTCAGAAGGAAAATGGAATTGCATGCTAAAAATCAAGCATGCCCAAATATAAAGTATGGCAGACGGAGCATTATGTTTGGGGCTTCTTTTCAAAAATAGGGTCTAAGGCTTCACAGACAGAGGAAGGAAATAATTAAAAATAAAATTTAAAAAATCAAAAACATTAGAATGGCTGAAAATTAAGAAAATTCATATTTTTGAATTACCAAGTTGCTGGCCTTAGCCTGACTGGGATGCTGAAGAGGGTTGACAGTTACAATAAAACATACCCTGCCTTGACATCCTTTAGAACGATAATTTACAAAATAAACATTATGTTATAGTTAAAAAACTTTAGACTTTAGAGCATGAACCCATTAAGAAAGAGCTTACTAAGACTTAAATAACTCGACTTTATTTTCTGTAATAGGAGTGGACCCCTACTACCATCTTTTATCTAAAAGCAATTATATTGATAGAGAGGGGAAGCTCACAGCCCACATTTCCAGTTTCCTTAGCACCTTTTCCCAGGTTTGACTGTGAATGATATTCAGAAGCAAAAACTACAACTGTTTGCCTGTTATTAGTTTAGTCATATTATGTTTATCTGTAAATCTGTGATTTAGCTGAACCTAAGACCACGTTTTATGAGTAATCAATACAGAAAGACTACAAAGCAGCACCAAAGGTGTATTTGTCTCTCTGGTTATTCTTAATACAGACCTTGAATGCACTGAATTATTCATGCTTCTAGCAACAAAGATGACCGTTTTCCCAAACAGAAACCATGAAAACTCGTTTAGAGGTTTTGAAAGTATTGCATGGTTAATCAAAGTCAGAAAACACCATATCCTTTATAATCATTCAAAAATTCTAAGAAACTTCAGATTCTGAGAAATGATACATTTATAATAGTTATACATACATTGCCATATTCCTGGCCTCTCCTTGGCTCAAATTTTCTTCTGGTCCCACAACTTTGAAACTGTTGAACACATTCTTGTTCTCTTCCCAGAACCTCTGGATGTGCTTCTCGTGGTAAACCTCCTGAGCAGGGAGCCAATATTAATGGATTAACAGAGACACCACATACTGTGTAAGGAGCCATGTAGAGATCTAGGAAGGAAAAAAAAAACTGCACATGCAGCTGCATGTACTCACATTGTTGTGGACAAAGAGTTTGAGTTTATCCTTTGGGTAATCCAGGGTCAGCAGTCGCTGAAAGAATTCAGGAAGAAATGGAGTTGGCTGCTCAATGAATACTCCAACCAGCACATTTGGATACTCCTGTTTAGATTCGAAAGAAATACATATTGTTTAGATTTCATAAAAGTGTCCCTGGCAGTGGAAGACTTGTTTAAAATAAATCATGGATGATTTTGACATTTCATTTCTCACATAAGCAAACCATGAAGCCAATACACCTGTCACTGCATTAACTCTATTTTCTTGATTTGACTTTAGAATTGTGCCTTGACTATTGTCTTTGCAGAATTTGGTGCTGGCTTTAACATTTTAAATATGTTGTTAACACATTGCAAAACCCTTCGCATTAATTTCCTGAACATCTTCCATCCTGACCAGCTGATATGTTGTAATCTAATGAAGTGGGTAACCAAAACCACGGTACAAACACGTGCACAAAATGATTCCGCAGAAAGTTGAGGAAATAAAGATAAAATGGAAAAATGAAGCAATAGAGAAGAGAAGAGCAAAGACTTTCCCATGACACTCAGCTCCAGCCCACACAGCTCAGTCTGGACTCTTGAGCCTCTTGACCAGTTCATGGCAAAGGTCTGGGCCAAGGATGAAAAGAGATCCGAGAAGAACCATCTAATTTGCAAGTTCCACAATGACTGTGTTTTAGGCACAAGAATGGGAGCTCATCCATCAAGGCAATGTGAGCTTAAATTGTCACAGAAAAGCAGGAGCAGACAGAAACATTAAAACGAAAGCAAAAAGTTACCCTTAGCATTTCTTATAGCAGAGAAAAGCAACACCCAACAGTAGAAACAGTTAAAGAAAAGCAATGAAGTGGCCTGGGTGGGATTGTTTGGTCTTTCGTGGTGTAACTCTCAGTGTCATTGCAGGGCTTAATTTCAATCTCAAAACACAAGTACACTAAAAACCAACAAGTACCTCCTCCAAACTGGGTTTACCCCACAGGAAAGGCCTGGACAGTATGACCAAACTTTCCACATGACCTGAGCTCCCACCAGTTTCTGTCCCACATAAACAAAGGGGCACAGTGGAATGAAATGTCCTTTCTAATGTGCCTATTATTGAGAAGGAGTAGTGTTTTCTTCATTCACTGTGGAAGGTCACCAATAGCAACTTTCACAGTGATGCCTTTCATGTAGCTTGGTTTGTACTGAATCGGCTCCAGTTAAACTATTGAAGTGTATCCATGCAGCATGTTGGATTACAGCAATTTTATTTGTGTAATGTGAAAACATCAATTTTAGTGAACAGTAAAAACACATTTTGCTCTACAATAGACAGATTTTCCTCAAACTATTTTTAAGGTAAAAATAAATAAAGATGAACTGAGATCTTGTGTTGGTTACAGTGTTCGCCTAGAGGACCCAGAAGTAAAGTTTGGCATCATTCTTGACAGACGTAACCACACAGCAATAGACATTTCCTATTGCCTGCCATTCCTGCCGGCTATACGTTGCCAGCCTGGGTTGAACTCTGTGACAAATTTTCAGTACAACCACTGTAAGTTACTATTGTGGATAAAACCCACAGTGCGGCGCATGCTAAAAGACAGCCTGGTCGACAGTGACACCCCTTTAAATGAGCCCTTCAGAAAACCTCAAAAGCCATATCCTGCACCGCAGATGTGCAGTGCTTCCTCTTGCCCAAGTAGTTCCCCTTGCACTTATGCTCTTTTAAAATGGTCCAGAAATGCGGAATGGGCACATAACCTATTATCGCTGGAAAGACAGTGGAGTACCAACAGAATTGCTTATCTGTTGAAATACGGAAAAAAATCTGGGATCTTCAACTACTGTCTAAACAGTCAGTGATACATGGGTGGTTGATGTTGGGAAATGGGCTGTATGTGTCATCCTTTCCGGAGTCCAGAAGAGAGGATGAAGAAGAACTTTCCACAGCAGCTATTTCAAAGCAGACTAAAAAAGGATGGCAAGTAGATGGAAAAAAGCAGTCTGGTGCACCTACTTTTAACTGAGAAAAGTCTACGACGTCATCATCACAGTGGCTACAGCCGTGTTCATAGTTCCATGCATTGGGAACATAGTTGGCCAGATAGTTCAAGTACATCTGCAAGAAAAAAGCATTCAAAGTAAATAAAAGACTTGAGACAGCTGAGGTCACATTCTTATGATATGTTTGAAAATCCTAACCTGGAATACAACTGTGGACGTAAAGATTTATTGTACGACTGTGTCATGACTGGACACATTCACTTGCAGGTCAGACTAAAGGCCACAGAGTGATGTGTCGTCTACAGAAGCCAAGGCTTGGCAACAATGTTATCATTCTTCATAACTTTCAACATATTGTTAGCACAACCATTGCTGCTCTGTATTTAGTGTGAGAACGTGTAATTTACCGGTTGCTACCGTTTGCCAGTCTGTTATTGCAGACGTTAACGCCATGATCATGTAGCTGTCACAAAACTCAACTTGGCGAGATAACTGTGAAATAAAATGAACTAATGGTCTGACAACTCGCTAGTCAGCTCATACTGTGATCTCTCATTAAAAGCTTTTCTTTCAGCTGTTGAGCCCTCTGGGAAGAATGACTCAGTAGTTTGGTGGGTTTGGTTCTTTAACAGGGAAGACCAAACATAAACAGTTGGCCAAAAAATGAGACAGGAGAAGGAAAAGACCAGAAGAAAAATCAACAGAATTATAGCGGGCATCCTGCTTTTTAGTTTCCTCAGCTCTACACCATGATGTAGAATTGAGTGATGGCAAAAACAAAATGAGAGTATTGTAGCTATATTCACTGCCCTTTATGCCTAGGTAACTAGCAAGTATCACGTTACCAGTAAGTAGAGTCAAATTTATACAACGAACAGAACATCAACAGCAGTGATGAATGGTTGCTGGATAAAATCTAAAAGTCTAAAAGGCCAACAGAAACTCATTTGCAAATGGCAGGAAAGAGTTTGATAATTACATTCAAGGTTAGTGTCATAGGTCAGGATAATTATCTTAAAAGTATCTGTTCTGTCCCTTAAGTAGGCTACATTAGGTGTGTCCTTGACTGCAATTTCTTGCTCACTTTGGTGTTTCCGTTGCCATGGACAACTACTGGCAGAGAGTCATACGCCGTGTTTCTAACTCTCACTCTGTCCGTTCCAAACTTGAGAAGCACTTCATCTGCCAACAAAAAGGGGAACACAAGACATTTTAGGCCATATTTTGAAAGCTGACATACTACATGGGCAAGAGCTGCGAGGATTTAGAACTTATAAACTGCAAATCCTACATGTTCACTGAAAGTAATCCACAGATTGGCGGCAGCACCAACATCAAATGTTGGTTTAAGTGTTTTTTTTGGTTGTTGTTTTTTTGCCACTTAGACATCCAAGACAGAGTTTAAATTATAAAGATTCAGAGATTATTCAATTAGAAAATAAAATATCTTTAAATTCTCACCAACAGCCCCGTTCAGGTTTTGAAAAATCTGGCACTTGTGGTCCAAAGTCATATTGAGAGATTCCTGTAAGAAGACAAAGACCTACATTTAGCCATCCATAGCTATCCATAATTTAAAACACAGACATGTGTTTTAAATTAAGATGCTGCCATTGGGATTCAGTGGTGCACAGTTTACTCTTCTGGGTCTGTCTTCTCTTATTGCAATAACCACATCCAATTTGAACCTGTTGCCAAGCTGTGGAGCTCCCATTACATTACTAATTGAGACATGGCAGATGTTGATGCAGGCACGATCAAGTCACTGTGCCCGTGGTTAAAAAAACACAATGGAGACATGAACCAAGCCACAGATTTAGAGAATCTTTGCTCTCTTGGCAGGACTCACCCGCTGTAATGGGTCCAGGTATATTTTAGTGTAGAAGAGCTGGTCATCATCATTATCGTGAAGGTTCCACTGTGAAACTATTCTGTTTATGTACGGGGCGTAGCCAATTATACCTGAAAGTAATAAACAGTGTGAAACACAAATCCAGCAGTAAAAGATAGAGTGAGAAATGTTTACAGGCGTATACATGGCTGGTAGGCTGTTGGTGACAATTACAGTACAACTGCTGGCTCCGTGGTGTAGGTCGAAATACTTGGGAAGCCTGGACGTCTTAGCACAGAGTGTGACTTTTGGCAATAATCCCAAGCACACACGAGAAATAGCTAGGGACTTTCTCTTCCCTCAGAGTAATAATGGGTAGTAAGAAGGATCTTTATGTTTAGAACAACACAACTTACTGCTAGCTGAGTTTCTGAAACTATATTTGGTGGTATCTTACACACTATAAATGCACATTCTCATGGCAATCTCTACTCCAGTTTCCCCCCCACGTCTCTTCTTTTCCTCACTGTGTTGCTCAAGGACAGTGACCACAATAACAGATTGCAGGGTTTGGCTGTGTTGCTGGTTTGCTCCATTTTGCATCCTATCATTTGAAAAAAGCCTCAGACACTGTAAACAAGTCGATGGACAGACATGACATAATCTAAGCGGCAGGAATGAGAGAAAAATGTTCAAAAGAAATCATGTTTTATGTTTTTAAGCTTTTATTCCTGATAGCTAGTCCACCTCAAATGCTGCGAATTGCATGCCTGTTGGAAACGTTCAGTGTCTTGTACTGCTCTACTAGATGAGGCAGCATAAAACATTCTCAGGAATGAAAACACATAATATGAAACAACAGTTCACATTTTTTATGATATATATGCTTGGACAGACAGGGTTTAATGGCCAGATCCCAGGGATTTCGGGTAATTAGCTTTAACCATTAGTAGTTTTGTTAGTGTGCGTGACCCCTCACTCTACTTAAATAAACACATGCAGTCACACACAAACATAACCCTATCTTGACTGCATCTCAAAGACACTAGACTCTCTGTGACAAAGTATGCATCCAGATGCTATAAAACTTTCCCCAATGGTCACTTGGGCGGTAGCGTTAGGAACACAAACAAAGCCTACAATTTTATACAAACTGTGGCACATTCAGGGGCCCAAGACAAATCCACATGTCATGTCAATGACAATGAATGCTAAAAACAGCCTCTGATCAGTCTGAGACAGCCGGGCTCCAATATGGGAGGTCAGACCACACTGATGACCACAAGGAAGGCAGTAATTCAATGTCCTGAAGAACTGGCAGGATGCAAATGACCAGGCCATACGGCTTATATATGAGAGCATACTGTTACTGTTTCTTTCTTAAAAATGTCTGCATGAGTGCGCATATTCTGAACTGTCTTCCCCCTCTCTCATTTCACATCTTCAGGTGTGTATTCACATCCCCTCATGTAGCAGAGAGGATCATTACTAAAGAAAAGAAACCGCAGTATGCCATGGGATTCACCCACCTCCAGTGTACCGCAGACAGGAAATACCTGACGGAGCAAGATTACAAGGAAAATATAGTTGAATTTCGCAGCAAAAGATAATAATAATAATTAAAAAAACATTAAGTGGTATTGTATTTTTAAAACTAACACTGGGCTGCAGGTCTCGCAGCTTCTCCACCTCTCATAACTGTAGAACTCTGAAGGGCCAGTGCGGCTTAAATTCCCGAATTCCAGCCAGGCTTACAGGTCTTCAAACTTTGACAGCTGATGGTGGAATTTCAAAATCCCTTTGCACACATAGAAACTAGGTGTGTTTACAGTCAAGCATAAAATATCTAGGCACATAACATAAACACTGTGGGTAACATTGGAACCAGTTTCAGTGGAAACCATTGCCGTAATGATCCTAATATTGCCTTCAGATTTGCAGCGTCCAGTTGTCCAACACAAGGAACCATTCACCCTAACTAATACATTTTATTCTCTGGAGATGCCTGGATTTTGTCACTTAGGGTAAAACATGGGTGACAGGGTTGAATTAGAAACATTATGTTTACACAGGAGGTGCAGAGCAGCAGCAGAAAGAGAATGCCTTCAGGCAGAGTATGTAGTTGTGCTGAGTCTAATATACAATCCCTCTACTTGTGCATTTAAGAACACAGAAAAGAAGACCTCACATCTTTGTTTTCTTCTTTGAGTAAAATGCAAGCTGGTATACAGCTCGTGCAGACAGCTGGGTTGGTTAAAATAGAAGTGAATTGTTTCTGTCAGATGCATGCCAAACATGGGATTAAAAAACAAAGTTGCAATGCTTTTTGTGTAGATGTACCTCTAGGGAAGAGCTATTCTAGTCTTTTGAACTCACTTTCTTTAACCACAATTTATGGTTACTATTACTCCAAAGTCTCAGAGATTGGACTTGAACAAGTCAAAGCAGCTTTTCATATTCAGAACCTACCTCCAGAGTTGAGGTAGCGTTTCCCAGTGCGGACTAAGGGGTACTTGTCAGCGAGCTGTTTATCTGGCCATACCAGTCCCTCTGCAGCAAATAGCACCTTGTGATTGGCCTGCTGAAACTTCCTGAGAATTTCTTCTGGTCCCCCAGCAAAGATAAGATCATAGCTAAAAGGGAGGAGTGAAGACGAAATGCAACAGATCATTTAACCTTTCAACTTCATCAACATCTTTTTATCTTACATCTGACACACCTGCTAGGCTTCTACTTGCCTGAGACTGATAAACATCTCAATGTAAACAGTAGACATTCTTCAGGTGGGAACACTTGTTTAGCCAAGCACTGTGGATTGCACTGCTAGGCATTTCAAAAAATGCTGTGATTTGTCAGCCACCAACACACAAAAGCACTTTAACTGTGCTGACGCATGCATGGCCTATACAGTTCTGCGCCAGACTGAGGGGAAAATGCCCACCTCATTACATAAGCCTCATGGTGACTTGTTTAAAAGTATGCTATTACCCAAAGGTCAGATGTTTTAGTATGTGGAAAATCGTAATATTTCTGGTGATTTTATTACTTGGAGGTGTGAAATCATAACAATAAAAGAGGCGATTCATTTTAGTGACACCATTCCCAAAATAATTGCTTAATAAATATTTTCTAATAGATGTGGCTGTGATGAAGCCACACTCGTCTGTACTTGTGGGGATTTGACATGAACTAAATCCCATTTTTTATAATAGCTCGAGTTGTGCAATGACAGTTTATCACCATGCCAAGCAAAGCAATTGCAAAACAATTGTAACTATTCATGTAGTTTGCAAACCAAGAAAGGTGCAAAAGACAAATTTGTCCATTAAAACAATTGTCTTTTAGATTTCTTTCTCTGTATTTCTCGTATTTACCTAAACTTACTCAAATGTCTTTTCATGATGTTTAATTAACCATCACTGTAGTGAAATGCCAAATTGTTTTGCTACAATTCCAAACTTTGGTGTTATTGAACACTGTGTAATAATAACTAGTGAATATTAACTGCTGGTACCAAGAATTGTTTTAGGTTGCTAGACTCATCAACACAAACTAGCAGGCGAATGTAACCAGTATCTAACATAGCTTAAACAAGGTGCTGGAAATATTCCTTAGAGATTTTGGTCCATATTCACGTGATACCTAAATATCCACGATGTAAATATCCCATTTCGAAGGTGCTCTATTGTTACCTACTTACCATGAAGTAAGTAGAAAATTTGTCAATAACATTGTCATGATTTGAGCTTTGTGACATGGTGTGTTGCCATCAGAAAATGGGTTCACTCAGTTACAATACTCAGGTTGGCTGTGGCATTTAAATCATGCTCCATTGGTGCTAAAGAGGCCAAGGTATGTCAAGAAAATATTCTGTGCCCCATTACTGCACCAACATCCTGAACCATTGGTAAAAGGGATGTTATTTACACCCAATTCGGACTCTAGTATAATAATAATGGATTGGATTTATATAGTGCTTTTCAAGGCACCCAAAGCGCTTTACAATACCACTATTCATTCACTCTCACATTCACACACTGGTGGAGGCAAGCTACGGTTGTAGCCACAGCTGCCCTGGGGTAGACTGACAGAAGCAAGACTGCCATATCGCGCCATCGGCCCCTCTGGCCAACACCAGTAGGCAGTAGGGTAAAGTGTCTTGCCCAAGGACACAACGACCAGGACAGAGAGCCCGGGGATCAAACCGGCGACCTTCCGGTTACAGATGCGCTTCCCAACCCCCTGAGCCATGATTATTATCTGAATGTTGCACCAGAAATCAAGATATCAAGCATGTAATTAATTTGTTTTCCAAATTTGTTGAACCATTGCAAATTGTGGCCTCACTGGGTGACACCCAGTGTGGTCTTCTGCAGCTGTTGTCCAAATGCTTCAAGGTTCAGCATTATGCGCATTCAGAGAAGCTATCTTGCACATCTTGGTTGTTACCAGTGATCATTTCGAGGTTCTGTTGACTCTTCTGATCTCTGGCATTAACAAGGCATTTTCATTCAGAGAACTGCTACTCACTGGATATTTTCTCTTTCTCTGACCTCTATTTTGGACCTTTGTATGACCCAGACATGGTTGTGTGGGAAAATCCCATTAGATCAGCAGTTTCTAAAATACACCAGCCTGTCTGGCACCAACAACCTTGCCACGTTTAAAGTCACCTTTCCTTCCCATTCTGATGCTCACTTTAAACGTCAGCACATTGTTGTAACCATGTCTGCATTCCTAAATGCACTGAGTTGCAGCCATGTGATTGGCTGATTTGATATTTGTGCTAATGAGCAGCTGAACAATAATAAAGTACCCAGTAAAAAGTACATCTGGACATAGTTATGCAGCAATTACAGAAAACGTGTTATTCTCCTGTCTTATGAATTTAAAAATGGAAAAACCATTCCGTCCTGTCTTTACAAAGGTGTGAGAAAACACATTTATCAATTTATATTGTGCAACGTGAAACACTGAAGTGATTACTTCTATCTATGCATGTCTTTTTTTAAATGCATGTAGGCGTTTTGATTTTGAAAATTCAGCACATTTTTTAAAACGCACAAAAACACAGTGAATTACAGTTTAATGACTAAATTCATCAGAAGACAAAATATAGGCCTGTGATTGTAGCGAAGGCAGAAACTGTCAAAAAACCCGAGGTGGTCTAGCAGGATTATAGATGTTAAATTACATTTAACTGGCTCCTAATCCTCTGAAATGCAGAGGCAGTTGAATATACTACAATCACTTCCTCTAAAAGGAAAAAAAATACATTCCAATTACCTGTTTCAAGGGTGTGACAGCTCTGCACAGTAATTATGGTGAACATTATTCATGTCACATGGTATGGCAAGTATCATCGTCCGTTGCTCTATTTAAGGAAACGTGGCATGCAAAGCTCTTATTATTCTTAACCACTCACATTTACTCAGTGAAACTTTCCATTTGACTGCAAAACTCATAATTCACCTACCTGCATGGGAGAATTATTCTCCTCATGTATTTGGTATTGCTCTATAATAATGCCTTTGCAAGAAGAAGTGGAGCACACGTAAATATGCAGAAACACCTCTCACTCAGGAAATAAGGCTTTCAAAGCAATTATTATGCTCTGTGATTGTGAAAATTAGTTACAATATCTCATTTATAGCTCTACGTAGCAATTAAAGGTGTTTTGCATCTCTTTTTTATACTGAAACAGAAAACATAAATCAGATCAAAGCTGATGGTTAAACAGAAGCTGAGCAACAACAAAAAACTGAAATAACAAAGATATAGTGTAAGGAAGCAAAAGCACATGATCAAACAACTTATTCTTTTTTTAAATTTATTATATTTATTGACTGTAAATATCATAAGAATAAAGGCTTTTGCTTGTCTGCACATCTGTCTGTTGGGAATATTCTGCATATCTTACATCTGTCAAGGCTTAGATTAAAATAAATTTAGCCAATCAGACATATTTTTTATATATTTTCCCATGTAATTAAATGTGTTTATTTAACAGAAAATGAATCTGAATATTAAAGAAAAGTTCAGAAAAAAACAGAACGTACCTATCCACAGAGAGGACAACAAGATCCTCCTGATCAGCCAGAGCCTCCATGGCATTCTTCAGTAGTCTGACTTTTTGCCCTCCACCAATAGAACGACCCACATCGCCGCCCTTCCATACCTCTCCCATTCCCAACACCTAAAACATAACACAGAATGAGTCCCAAAACCCTCTCGACACCAAAACTGGCCTTGCAGCCCTGCCTTGTCTGTCAGTTTTATTTTGTATAGTTTTCAAAAAAACACAACTCTAAAATGCACAGTCAGATTGGTTACTTGATTAATGATAAAATAATTCAAATTCTTTAAAGCTGATGGGTTAATATTGCTCAGTTGAAGAGCTTATTACGCTGTGTTCAGTCTACACAACTGCTACAAGATATCAGCCCGCTTATGGCTCGATTTGGAGGACACAGGGAATCATTGTCTGATGGGAATGAAAATGGGAGCGTTGCAAGACAGCTGATGTTTTAATCTTACATAGTGTTTGTGATGAGAACCAGCGCTGCATCCGGAGCATGCAAGCCTTAAAATGCCCCAGTAAACAAAAAAGCATGTTAAGAGTTTTCTGGCTTCACGCCCTGGAGGACGGGGCTGTGGCCCCCCCACACCCTCTAGCAGATTATTACATGAAGGAACCTTTTAAAAAAAACAAAAAACAAGCGCGTCCATGCTCACATCTAGCCCTCCTTCTTGATAACAACATGTGCAAAACTGATCCGGGAGCCATGTTTACTCTGCAGCCTGATCCCGTACAACGCAAGTGTGATACTATAATACTATAATAGCCAAAGCTAGCATAATAACCATCAGTAACAGGTAAAACTCCTGAGATACAATTACATTTTCTGGATATTCTTTTTTTACTAATCTTTTTTATGAGCTTTCTGTACAGAAGTTATTGTATGCATTTTGCAGAAACAATATAAGCAAACACATAATAAGAAACAATACACAAGAAGAACTTAACTTAGTTCAAACCACTAAAATGGATTGTCTTGGCCCAAAAGGCTTACAAAGTATCTTGAAAATGTCTGCCTGGAGAACAAAAACAAACTGGTGCAGCACAATTACACGCATAAGAATACAAATGAGGGCAGAGCATGAACTGAACCCTGAGCAAGAAAAAAAAAGAAGGAAAAAGCGTTTTTTTGCAATTGTTTCAACCACAGAGGGGAATTCTGGATCCAGATTAAACGCTATCCATGAATGTTTTTGCAGCTTGCTCCACTCCATTGTTTCCTTTAATAAGTGCAATCAATCCATGGAAATTTGTGTTAAAAAATTTTGCTGCTGTGTGTGTCAGTGCAGTGCCCTTAACTCTGGATTTGTGAATATGCAGTCATTTCAAAATTTAAAAAGAAAGTTTTACCTTCACAGTGTAGTTAAAATAGTCAGCAGACCTCATGAAGCGGAGGAAACCATCTGTTTCCTCAGTTGCAACAGTTAAGACGAGCAATTTCTCTGAAAAAGAGGAAAAAAAGAACGTTAAATATTCCTTATTTTGACCTTAAGTCATCAAATGCTTTCTTTCCTGTGAAATTACAGGGATGCAGGGATATACTCTTGCAGAAGACATATTAGGTTGCAAAATTTTTGGCTTTCATTGAAGGATATCCACAAAAATGTGTATATTTTTCTAAGCTTAAATATATGCATTGAGATTCCCACTTCTTTGTGGACCATGATCGTTGTAAACCTCAAACCTATGTCAACATACTGGTAACTATTTGGTTAAGCAAACCTATGTCTCAAATTAGGAGGGACTACTGTAGTTTTAGTTTGATCCCAAAACGGAAGTGTATTTTCAAAGACAGACAAAATAATTTCTTCCTTTTTGGGATAGAAGAACTCCCACAAACCTCCAGGATATTTCTAGTGGCCTTGAGTGCTGAAAACTGAGGTCTGAAGAAGGGTTAACCAAATGCAAATTTTCACAGTAGTGTGTCTGGATTCCTCAAAAGCTCAACTCACTGAGCTAGTTTTCACTTGTTCTGTCATGTTTTGTAAAACGAGGTGTGTGTGTGTGTGTGTGTGTGTGTGTGTTGGGGGGGGGGACCACACATCTTTAAATCTTTTTCATGAAATGCTATTACAACATAAAGGGGGGAAACTAATTAATTCCTAGCTTACATTTTAAAATGTGCTGTTCTGTGCTAGCCATCAGACAAGCTAACAAAAAAGTTAATGATGCTTTTATGTGGTTTTAAATGACTATTTGAGAACTATTCCTGCTTTTCAAATATGGAAACCAGACTATCCTCTGTTTAATATACAGCACAAAGTTCCATTAAACCCCTGTAAAATATTTATTGGACATTGGCAAGTGGAATTGGGAGTGGGAAAGAGTAGATATCTGGGACTTATAAACGCTTCCACAGGACCTAACTCAAAAATGCAGCCTGCCCGAGAACATAGTTAAAGAGCTTCCATTTCTCCTTTGGAGTGCAAAGTTTAACACGATTATCATCACTGATCTTTTTCTTGTCTTTTTGACTGCAATGCAAACCTCACTAGACGTATAAAGAGTTAAATTATTAGACAGTTCAAAAAGGACATCACGTTTTCATCTTGAGAGACCTGTTAATCTTGGCCAAATAAATCTTACATGGCTGTCCTTTGATGTGGATCTAAAAAAAAAGCTGATACAAGTTAAATGGATACATTTGTTGCTTCGGTTTTATTTCATATAATTTAAATGCAGTTTATGAAACCCTAGTTTTTAAAATGTAATGTTTGTTCAATGTTAAGATACAGAGACCTTAGTTCCTGTTCCATCCCTTGCCCCATACAATGAACAGTTGGAGGAGCATGGGCTTTTTAAAACATTTGAACAACTACCCTGAAAACAGAAGATTTGTCTGCAAACAAGTGATAGTGTAACTTAAAAAATGTGAAACAAAGGTAAAACAGAGACCCTTTGCTCTTGAAACTTGTTGGCTGCAGCAGTATGGCACAGCTTTTACTCTGAAGGCAAACAGTCTTATTTGCATTTGTGTTGCACTTTTCACATTTTCACTACCATTTTATTAGTAGTTAGCGAGTGTTTGCAGGCAAGTCTGTGTCTTCTAAGCATACTGTGGATGACTGCAACACTACCACAGACGTCCATGAGACCAGTTTCACCTAGCGAGACAGCAGCATTCGGCAATCAATCACTGACTGATCAGTAAATAAACCTTTTTCCCGAGTAACCAGTAGTTACCAGGGGCCACAGACCAGTATCTAAGTCTGAGTGACCAATTGGAGTTTTAGCAACTGATTTTTTAGTGACAGCCATCAACCTCCAGCGACCCCTCGCCAACTAGTTGGGGTGTACACATGCTTCCCTAGTGACTGGAGGTTGCTAGGGAGACACCAACCATTCTCTAGGCCTGTTTAACTGGGGACGAACTGACACAGACATACTAACAGCTATCTACTACTTCTCACTATGTGAACAAAAAACACAAACAACTGAATATATGTAAACAAACCTCCGAAACTAGTGTAAAATTAAACATGCTGTCAAGTAGAGCTGGGCGATAGAACGATAACGATATGTATTGCGAAATAACTTTTTCTCGATTGAAAAGTTAAACTATTGCGATAGGCCTCATCTCTCTTGTCCTCTTAAAAAAAAAAAAGAACAGCCAATCAAAATTAACTAGCGCAGAGCCGAACCAATCACGGCCGCAGCATCACGTCACGTGACTTGTTACGTACAGCACAAGTGCCAAGGAACTAGTTCACATGGTAGGTCCTGTTCTAGAGCTGTATTTGTCCAGAAACCTCATTGCAACTCTTTTCCATCCCTTTACTGTCAGTGTGACTTAGCTTAGACTTAGCTCTCATCTCTGTCTAGTCTGTGGCTCCGTCATCACAGCCATTCCAGTATTAGTGTGATGTAAAAGTCCTGATCGAAAGTGGAAATAATGCCCTGTCTTGCTTTTTCCAAACAGTTCCAAATGCTATGTCACCCAACAAAACCTAGAAACATTTAAAAGAAAGAGTTGCACGTCAATCACTGTGGGATGACTATTCTGAACCACAGGTGTTCCCTGTTCTTGTTCTTGGCTTGAAGCAAGAAGATGTTGGAGCACAGTGCTGCCAGGGGATGATGTTTCCAGCAGCTGAGAAACACATTTCTCATACCGCTCTATAAAACAGGTTATTTAAACGGTTGCAGGAAAGGCTTCTATTTTGCCCATTTCCCTAAACCTGGCTGACCTGTGAGACACAGAGGCAAAGCTGATGTCTCACAGGTCAGCCAGGTTAGGTATGGGGATAAACGAACAGACTTTCAGACTGTGTACCTTGGAAGCTAGCCATAGTGTTGCAGACAGAAAAGGCGCACACAAATATGTCTTGGAAAAATTCCGAAACCTCCATGAAAGGTCTCTTTTACTTGTGGGCTGTGATTACAGCCAGGGGAAATGTTTAGTATTTCTTTTTGAAATTAACTCCATTTGTTTTTTCTGCACACACATAAACTCAAGACTTCAAGTAGGTTTGTTTGTATTTCTACGATGAAAGATAACAGGGTGCTGCATATTGTGATATCTGCACGGTGACATCTATTTTCACTTCGAAGAGCTGTGCTTCAGTACAGTATATACTCTGAGAAAAAAAGGAAAAGAAAAACAGTGACTTTCCTGTTATGTCAGTGAGACATTTCCCATGAGGAAGAAACGCACTGACAGCTAACACCAATTACTCCTCTGTGACTCTGGCGTGACCTTTCGGAACCACATACTTCACTCCTGTCATAAACATGGAGACCACATGAGTGCATCCCAACAAGCAAGCTCCCACTTAAGTATAGCCTGGAAATGCAAACCACCTTTGATTTAAAAGAAATGAGACATACACTTTTATTTCCTACATTCCAAGTGTTTCTTTTTTTTTTTCAAACATTTATGGCAATCCCCTAGGAGTTTCAGTGCCCTCATGTGAACTGTTGATGTTAACTTTGCTTAGAAATTTGTGAAACTGTCTTCAAATGCAAGCCAAAGTTCCATCAGAAAACTGATGGGCCAAGCCAATTTGTCAGGGAACGTTTGATGGAGGCTATTGCTGCTTCAGGAGTCTCAACAAGTTACTAATTCAAGGGTTCACATTTCCAGTCTGCATTTTGGGTAATTATATAATGTGCTCAACAGAAACATTAAAAGTAAAGCCATTCATGTGTTCCTAGTTTAACTAGCATGTGGTCTGCTATTGTGACAAAGATTAAAACCAGACCACATTTTGCTACCAATTAATGCAGAAATCCAGGTAAATCTGCCTATTTATTTTACATTTAGAGGACTTGTTCACTCTTCATTATTTAATGGAGCAACAGCACTGTCATATTAGATTAGTGTAAGCTTCTAGGATAGGGCTCCATGAAATTATAACAGACTATTAAATTAAAACAGATTATAACAGTGAAAAGAAATAGTTAAATTATTCATCTAATCTAGCTATACCATCTCACTTGTTTCCCCCAAATATTACATTTTCTTTTAGAAATAAATATCCTTTTATGCAACATTCATAACCTATATTATTCATGTTTAATATAATAATGATAGCTACTATAGGCTTGGTTTAGACCAGGGGTAGGCAACTCCAGGCTTCGAGTGCTGGTGTCCTGCAGGTTTTAGATGTGTCCTTGATTCAACACAGCTGATTTAAATGTCAAATGGCCTCCTCAACATGTCCTGAAGTCCTCCAGAGGCCTGGGAATGAACTATGATCCAGGTGTGTTGACCCAGGGTGATATCTAAAACCTGCAGGACACTGGCACTCGAGGCCTGGAGTTCCCTACCCCTGGTTTAGACCAACTAAATAACTGGGTGATGAGCTAGCGCAGGGGTGTCCAACTCCAGGCCTCAAGAGCTGGTGTCCTGCAGGTTTTAGATATCACCCTGGGTCAACACACCTGAATCAAATGATTACTTCATTATCAGGCCTCTGGAGAACTTCAAGACATGTTGAGGAGGTCATTTGGCATTTGGATCAAGGACACATCTAAAACCTGCAGGACACCGGCCCTCGAGGCCTGGAGTTGGACACCCCTGAGCTAGGGTGTTAATAGAAGACGCACTTCCTTCATTATTTGACTTAATCCGAGGGACTTTTTCAGGGTAATAGAAATACACATCTTCCTTTGTTTTTTTTGTCTAACACTAATTTTGAAACTTAGGGCAACTGACCAGCAGTCCTTTGATGTGTTTTTATGCAAACACCATAATCACACCCATAATGAAGCATAATTGAGCGGCAGATGGTAACACTTATAAAGGAGGTTTTCATACAGCTGTGATTTTAGAGTTTTAGTGTCTAGTCAGGGTAAACACAGCGTGTTCTCTTGTCAGTAGTGTATGAACAGCCCACAGGAGGAGAGGAATGTAGCTCATACAGTGCTGCTGAAACTCTTCTCCAAAAAAGGCATGGACGCCAAGTGGTCTTTCCTTTGCACTTTTCCTCTGCACCACATGGGGCTCAGCCGTCTAGGTAAACTTTCACACTTGGATGAGCAAAAGTTCTGACTCACTGGCTGGGGCTAGGCTTAAGTAAGCATTTCTTGCAGAAAGGAAAGGGGTATCGTGGGAATGTGCCCTGGCCTGCACATAAGGATAACAGGATTCTTTTTGATGAGATGGTCCTGGCCAGTGAACACAAGCCTTAGTTCTATTTTGGTCAAGTAAGTAAAGATACTTCGCAAATATTGCAGTCAATGACCTACACTTATTTTATCTGCATTTACTGGCTTGAGGACGCTGTTCATGTCAACGAGAAACAATCGGCCTCATTCACAGTCTGCTGGAATTGGTCCATATTAACCAGAGCATGATGGCAAGAACAAGAGACCTACTGAGCTAGAAAGGGAATTCTTATAACCTCATCCAGAGGTCATTTAGATTTTCATGCAAGGATTTCATAGTGAACTTTCAGATATTCTTGCAGAAACTCCTGAAAAGCCAGTCTGTGATGTAAATTTAAATTTAATTAAGGTTTGTGTTGACTTCCTGCATTTCTGAGTATATGGAACATGTTAAGAAACTGAGTATAATGGATTTCTAAAGATTCCTCTTAATGTATGGCTTTGCTCCTCGTGCATAACCAGAACCTTAACGCTGATTTATACTAGCACTTTGTATAGCTGAAACCCTTCATTGTGTTACTTAAAGTAACAAGTCCTTCACATACAATTATCTCTCTTTTAAAGGTAATGCTGCTGAAAATATAACTATATAAAAGAAAAGTACAATGGAGAATCATTTGGCTGGCCAAAGCACATTTTTCCTAAGGCAAGTTGGAGGAGCAAGGTTGGTTTAGCAACAAAATATAACAACACTGTTTTAAGGACCCAACCAAGTTTTAACATAGAAGACTACTTTTGGCATGCTTCAAAAATGTACTGAGACATGCTTGGAGGAAGCTTTGTTTTGAGTGCATGAAGGAAGATTAGCTCCAGAGGCCATACTGGTGCTGGGAAGTGACGAAGCTATGCCAGGTGTTCTTGGCGTTAATCATTGCAAACAGTGCTTATCTTTGTCTACCATGACATTCCTCAGCGTTATTAAGAATTTTCAGATAGAAGATAACGAGGTTGTTGTATTTTCTTGTGTCCTGCAAAGCTAACTCCAACCCTGGAAGAATGTATACTTCAGCTTCTGATGAATGAATATTTCATCACTTGTATCAGTTGCCAAAGTTACCGAAATTATTCAAATTCAGCCATCACAAGAATCTGCAATCAGCCAGCATCCCAGCTGAGATACCGGGCCGCAGCTGGAATGAGAAAGGTGTTGATCTGAATATCAATGCAAACTTGGTTATTTAACTCACCCACATTATTAACAATGCCACACAGCGTTAGTCAGTCTCCTTCAGAAGGCTAGTAAATTTGGTTTAACACATTGAAGGGACAGAGGACTTGAAGAAAAAGCTCAAACCCAATCTTGACTGGACATTTCAAAACCTTTGTTTAAAATGTGAGAGAGTAGGGTATTTCTGAAGCTTTATGACTTGTGTATATTGATACTGATAACTTGGCACTGATAAAAATTAGAAAATGATGACCATATGAATGTGTACAATATAAGAAGAATACATGTACACAAAAATGAATGAACTCTTAAACTGTTAATCCCTGACATTTACATCCCTTCATCTCTAAGTTTTCAGATACACATAAAGCATACTACCCAGCCCACAGCTATTTTGTAAGGCTTTTTCCAGCTTTGGAAGATTTAGAATTTTAATGTGACCACAAAGAGGCTTACGCACAGAAGTTTTACTTTTCATGCATTAAACCTGGAGCTTGCAGACACGAGGACCTGTGTGTAGCCTTGGGATAGGCAAGGCATTAGTAAACCTTTTTGCTTACAGAATTGATGAAACAAGTCTTGTTTTTGTTGTCTACAACTAAAATAAAGAGTTTATTTTTTAGTGACTACCAGAGTCACCATAACTGATAAAACACACTATTTCCATAACACAAGAGCCACGGAGGGCATCCACAGAAACGGCTGTGTTTTCAATTACACATTTCAAACCACAGGCACTTCAGGCGTAGGATGTGGCATGATGTCACCAACAGTGGGCCAGGAAACAATTTTCGTAGTCTCGTCACACATCATTTTGAATCAGGAATAGCTCATTACCTTTCCTTACACAAACAAATAAAAACTAGAAAAAAAGCTAATCTGTCATTTAGGTTTTGTCATGCTGTGACAGTATGGACAGTAATTTTCTCTTCTGCCAAAAAGCTGGTTATACTATAGACTTTCAGTAATGAAAGGAACACATAGTCCAGTTCAACATTATGCACTCGCAGGTTAAGCACTCAATCAATATGCTAATGTATTCTGTGCTGAATTGCTGTATAAGGAATAACAAACACAACTTAGGTCTCAATCACATTAGAGTAGAAATTGAATGTCAGCCTTTGTGCAACCAGGACAAATGTGTAAGTGATTGGGCTGATTTTCAGTTTTTTTTTTAATTTTTTGCTGTTTTAGACTGATTACAACCAGCTGGTTGTCCAGAGGTTGAGCATGCAAAATCCTCAACCTCTGCAAGCTCAGTGCAAGGCAATCTGTCTTGGTCCAACTCGGACTCACTCAATCACTCAATCAGATTGCGGAAGGCCTCCAATTAATCGCCATATGTCAAAATAAAGCTGTTAACAGGACTGTATATGTGTGTTAGACTAATGTCTTACTGTTGCAACGTGTTAGGTTTAGTGTTAAATTAACATGCACAATTCTCAGTCTGACAATTTGTTTGAGACACTCACAGCCAACACAACAATGCAAACATGCCAGGATTACATCCCATCTCCACTTGAGTAGTTGTGCCATTTAACTTCAGTATTTTAATAAGACATACCGTAATGTTAAAATGCAACAGTATAAAATGCTTTTAGTTTAAAAAAAGAATTAACATAACACTGCAGTAGATTCCTAAGAAAATACTTGCTTTGATTTCAGATTTTCTCCTACTTTCCTGGATAGTAGTTTTTACAGTGATTGAGTCTTTCTTTTTACCCAAATCTGTAAATATCTGACCTGAGAAGGAGGGGTCGCCAGCAGAACTTCAAACTTTTAAGAGTTAAGAAACATGTGAAAATTAATCTGTAACGTGTTTTCCAGCATTATGGACCACAAGTTCTAAGTACTCTAAATGTTTCAATAAATAATAGTCATCTTGGCGATTTTTTTCAATGAGGAGTGTCGGCCCATCATGCCTCCAGCATCATCAGTGGCAAAGCCAATGAACTGTGCTTGAAATATTTCTTCAGAGATGCCCTCATAGCAAGGTTTTCTAACAGTGCATAAATTCAATTAGTTGTACGTACTGCAGAAAAACCAAAAGATGTGAACATTTAGTTTTCTGGCAACGTAACAGTGACTTCATTACCAATGATGGCTCAGGATTTGATGGGCAAATAATATTTTATGTTCTTCTACACATATATATATCAGCGGTTACACATAGATTTCAGGTTTGCATAGAGGAATAATTTGTAATAAACCAACAACACAGAGTCCCAAGTAATTTCTAACAGAAGAATTCACCCTTATATCATAATTATATTGATTCTCTCCTCTCATTTGTCAGAACTGTCACACAGTTTTCAGAGAGAAAAACGGACATTAAATTTGCTTCTTTTGCTGCACCTGGAAAGGGAATGAAATGATTTGTTTAAGGCAAACAATGAGCGGGTCCCTAAGAGCATGGGTTGGCTTCTTCTCAGCTATGAAATTTATTTTAACAAGAATCAATGATTACTCATATAAACTGAATCACTGCCTCATTAAATAGCACAAACATGGCTTTACTTTTGATTTTTTCTTTTTTAAAATTGGTTTTGTTGTGTATCAATTACTTAAACCAACATTATAATCAACTACAAAAGGCACTTGATGAGCACATCCTTCACCCGGACTAATGACTTATCCTGCAGTTTTATGAAGTACAAATCAAAACTTAATGTACTGTCTCATTGTTCATGTTACACCTTGATCTTTTCAGTTTTGTTTAATTTTGCAGAACAGCAGGAATGCACATGAGCATGTCTCTGACTTTGTAGCATAAATAAATAATAACTAAAAAAGTTTTGTTGTTTTTCTCTCTACTATAAATGCATTAATGACTTTCAGAGGCAAAGTCTGCAAACTGGCCCCAATGTCTAACTTGTTGGCAAGTGAAGGTAAATTTTCCAGCCTCAGTATTTTTGACATTCTGGCCAATATTACTACAATCTAAATGAGTCCTGAAATTTTGACGAATATGCAGGAGTCTGAAAAGTACTGCCTTTTCAGTCTTTTCAGCTGCATCAATATAAGGTTCAGCCAGCATGTCTTTTGTCAAAGATCAACAGCTGCTTGATTCCCAGAAAGCCATTTAAAATGACTTAAAATAATTGATTATTTGTACAATAGGGAGTGTTTCGACATTTTTAAAGTGTCATTGACTTTCAGTTCTCCTTGAGAACTGTGCTTCTTGCAGTTTTCATGTATCTATACATTTACAAGTTAACATAAAATCCCTGGGAAACAGCAGAGAGAAAACAAGGCAATGCAAAAAAGCAGACAACACAACACATATTTGGCATAAAGAAGGCACGAAACCAACCTTGTGGTGACATAGTGAAAACGTTCTAAGGCATGATTACAACCTTGGCTTGGCAACAAGGTTTGTTAAGTTTGTTAGACTGGAATTACAGGCAATAGAGAGCGCTATTATACAGTATATAAGGCATGGACAACCTTAGGTGGGGTTTCCTTTTCTTCTCTATAAAATGCTGCCTGTTGACACGTCAATGATGTCTGGGAAAAGGCTGAGAGATGCATTATCCATGGAATAGGGGGACAGAGTACAAGCCATGAGAAATAGCCTTTAACCTAGCCAGCATTTACTATTAAACTTCAGGCATTGCGTCATATTAAATGATACTAGTTCTGATAGGATGCCTGTCAGAGGTTAACAGTGGGCTGGTTATTTTAAACTATGTGTTGCAGCAAACTATTCAAACTTGGATTAGCAAGACCTGCATATTGAATCCAATGCTCCGTCCGAAGTTCACACAGTCATTCAGACATAAGTGAAAGGCTTCTTTCAGACTGCTGGACAGTGGGGGTCTACGCAGCCCCAATTTTTGTAACTTTCCAAAACGGACAAACCAAACAGCCATGTCCGTTGTTCACCATGAGTGGCCAGGTGCACACTGGTGAGAAATGGGCAGAGCTGTAAATTCCTCCTCTTCTACTGAACCCTTTTCAGTGCTAAATCACACCGTTTGCATCTTGTGCTACAACCAGTGTTTAACGAACACCTAGGGACTTAGGGTCCTTTCATTGGTGCCTTATTAGCTACCATTTCTACTTTTACTTAAACAGTGGTGACACCTTGTTCTTTCATAGCAGCATGTGATTTGAAGTTGTTCTAATGAAACATATTTATGTCCACCTGGCAAACACACAACTACCAAGGTGTTTCTCTGGAAATGTTGCCTTTCTGCAAAATACTCATCGAGTTGATGCCAAGCAGAACAAATGTTTCTCATGGCCTTTTCTTCCATCTAATGCATGCCTGGAAATGGGTGACTGTGTATTAAACACTTAATTGCCCCCAAATGGAGTTACTTTATACTTTTCTGATGTTCTTCAGATGCTTAAAAGAAAGTCTTGCAATCATCCACTACCATGTACTGAATCTTTAACGTAGAACTACCCAAAACTAAAACAGCTTTGAATTCCCTCCTAGTTCTTTTCATTTAATCACTTTAGTAAGCACCACCTTTATATACAATGTGTAAAATGAAATGTCCAGTGCTCTCATTTTAAATGACTTTATATGTAGAGTTTACAGTTTACGGGTTCAATTTTAATATTAGTCATGGTTTTTGAAAGTTTGCTCTCTGTCACAAATTTAGCCAACATATTGCATCAGTTTAGTGATCGAAGGCTTTCACAATAAAACATTATATCCCTTGTAAAGTTAATGTGGCTACTGTGTGGAAGGCGCTTGGTTAGTCCAGAGCAGATGACAAAACAAGCCTGTAGAGACTGAAAGCAGCTGTTGTGTCCTGATAGTCAAATCTCCCAGCTTTTCAAATGATCCCAGATGCATCATTTGAAAAGAATCAGATTTCCAGATTTAACTAAAACACAAGCCACAACATCTGCTTATGTTGTCTATAGGTTTTACAAGGTGCTCTGTGACTATGGAAGAAGTCATGCTAAACGGGAATAATATGAGGGTAATTTAGAGCAGTTTAACGACAGCTACGTGTTAGCAGAGGGTGGATTTCCCCCTCCCAAAGTCAATAAAAATGTGACACGATTTGCTTCAAGGAGCTTAGCCCTTTACATCAGAATAAAGCCTGTCTCAAGATCTGAGCAGTGTTTGGCTCTGTTCCATAAACCTTAAATTATAACACGTTTACAGGCGTTTCTCTGTATCTCAATCACATAATTGCTTGTTTTCTGTATAATAAATAAATTAATAAATAAAATGATATACTCGGGGATTTCACTAGGATCTAGGTTGAGTCAATAACGATTTGAATGTTTAGTCTTAATGCAGAGTAAGGGGAAACTAGTGAAATCATCAAAGACTCGCCCGCAATTGGTTAGTTATTTCTCGCAGTGAAATTTACAGCCTGACATCTTTATGAAAAGCCAGCGCTGTGTGCAGCCAAACAAATAAAAACAGGATTGTGAGAAACCGCAGACGACTCTTCTGTCAAGCAACATCATGTAATTTTACGTTCCGACATATGTCGCGCTAGACATATTCACTTTCCCACACAGGGAGCCGCAGGCAGGCAACCTGCGTCTCATGTAGACATCATGTAACCGGAAATTACAGCCAGAAAAATAACCTACACAACTTCGTATTTGCACAGTTGGCATGACAACTCAGACGCAGGAAAATACAGCAACATGTAAACGCAGTAAAATGTGATGTAGCCAGTGGCGGTGTCAAAGTAGCCATATTTGCCAGTATCTAAACAAGAAGTGAAAGTTTTTGTTTTGTTTTGTTTTTTTAATCGTTTCTTACCTTTAGGAATTGGCACAGGGGCTTGAGGAACATCATTGGACAAGACAGAAGTTGCAAACTTGATCGAGGATGAAATCACTAAAACCATGAGGTATTCCATCTCTGCTATAGTGCGTGCTCCAGGTCAGAGAGCTGGGATATTAACTCCCAGCCCGGCAGCAGTGGTCAAGATCAGCCCAGGAGGCTCGTACTATTGGCTCTCGCGATAATACAATTAATAAGGGAGGATTTAGGAAAAAAAAATCAACGAGTAGTGTGATTTCTGGTTGGGAGCCTGTAACTATTCTTTTAGCTCTAGGGAGCTGTCGTATAAGTGCTACAATTCAGGGAAATTAAATAGCAACAGGCGTGGTTCCTTAATTGCAGCTGCAGCTTGAGTTCCCGGTAAAGCCTATGAAGTGAGACGGTGCAGAGGAAAAGATAACGGTATTCATTCACCCCTGGCACAGGGACGTCCTACGCGAAAAGTGTGAGTAAGCGCAGCTGTATTTGAACCCCGCACCCCGTCGGCTGTTAACTGTCCCCTCCCCCCTGAGCACATGGCATCTGGTTGACCAATACTGCTCCCCTTCTGCAGGGAAGTTGAAACAGTTCATTAGTGTAAAAAATATATATATATATATAAAAGTCCGTTTCCAGAAATTACTTTCCTTTATAACTATAATAAAAAATAAGTTTTACTTATTTTATTTATTTATTATTTATTATCTCAACTTCTTGTTTTCTTTCTTACTTTCTTGCATATTTCTCACACTTAGACGTTTCAGATGGTCAAAAAACAAAAATAATAATACATTATTAGGATATCATTAGACAAAGAAAACCAGACAAAGCTGTTTGTTTGTTTGCATCATTATTTCAATATTCAAGGGAAAAAATGCTATACAGACTTATCTGATGCTTATTTTAAATTATTTAACAGTGATTAACCACATTTTTCGGGAGAAAAACACAGAACAATGTCTAAATAACTGACCTCTGTTGAGGTCAGTTATTATGATTCAGTAATAAGAAATAGACTGGCCAAAAACAACATCCACAGGGAGAGTTTCAAAGCCAAAACCACTGTGATTAAAAAGAACACAAAGGCTCATCTCATATTTCCCAAAAGAAAACTCTTGATGATCCCCAAGGCTTTTGAGAAAATATCCCGTGGAGTGAAAAGACAAAAGATTAATTTTTGGGGGGTTTGAGTCCAATTAGATTTGTCATAAAACTAATACCACATTTCATAAAATTAACATGAGAACAATCAGACATGGTGGTAGCAGTGTGGCTGAAGCTGCTTTGCTGCTTGCCATAAGTGATGAAACCAGGAATTCTGCACTCTACCAGAAAAGCAAAATCCTGAAGGAGACTGTTTGGCCATCAGTTTTTTTCCATTAGAGAAATTACAGTATGAGAAAGTTTTTCCTTTTTACTTACTTGAATAGTTAAATAATCCTTATAATTGAGTGTAAATAATTTGGTATTATAGCACAAGCTTGAGTTGAATACATATACGATTAGACATGTAAACTTATACAGTTAGAATGCGCAGCTTATGTGACAGTCCAGCTACGAGTAGGATAAAAGCTCTTCGTCCTTTCTGTCTTGGCAGGCTGCAGGCTCCCTGATGGCAGCACGGACAGCAGCCGGTTGTTGCTGGAATCCCATGCGATCTTCCTGGCTATGGATCATTTCATGTATATGTCCTGTTGGTTGAGTAGACCATCCTCCCAAGGACCAACTGGTCCCATCAAATGCAGATCCTCATCCAGGTGATGATATACAGTAGGGAATCCTGTAACATAATCGAGCCGATCGACATATATGAAGCAGCTATGCAATACTACACATGTTAGAGCTGCTGTATGCCCTCAACAAGAAGAAATGAAGGAGAAAGCAGAAACCAGATGATAAATCTGGCTTTCATTAACTGTCACATTGTATTTGTGTTTCCTTGTGTTTTAGTTGACACTGAAACTAATGCCTTCTGTGATTTGTGTCCCTGGTTCATTATTAAGAGTAACAGACTTGTCCCCCAGCTCAGACCATTTCTTCCTGGTAAACACTTTGCATGGCTGTTGTAATCACTGCCAGAAGATTGTTTTGCTTAATGACATCACCAGAATCGTGGTTTTAAATTTAGAGTGAGAACCTTTATTACTTCTTTCCAGTGAGGCCCTGATAGAACTATAAAATGTAGAGTCATGCCAGAAAGTTGGTATTGGATGTTTGACTTTGATTTCAGCTGTTCTCTTGTTTTTGTTTTTAATTTCTTCTTTTTTGGTAAGTCAGTGTGTAACTGACACTATAGCAAGCACTGGGCAGGCACGCTTGTTGAAATTAGTGTGTCATTAGTGTCATGAGAAAATTACCCCTTTAAATCTTGCTGTCTGTCTTGAATAGAAATACTTTCAACAACAGAGATTCCTCCTATTCGGAAACTCAAACTAACGCAGACCAAGTTATAACAGTAGAACAACCCTTGCTTTTGCACTTTTGCAAAAATTTCAGTCCAATCATTCACAGCCAAAAGAAGGATTAAAGCAATTTGACAGCTCAGCACCAAACATATAACTTATAACAGGGATTTTTGCCCTGTGGGTTTGTGAGGGAACTCTCTGCAGCTGGAAAATAAAAGTGTTTGTGGTGCAAAACCTAATGTTTTCTTTTGGAAGCTTGTGACAGGAATATGCTACAACCATTGCTTCAGTTCACTGACTAAATATCCATTAGATATCTGAAAAAGCTAATGTAATGTTCTTTAGATTTGATTACACCCTGACAAAAATGTCCAGAAGTCATACAGGGTATTTCATTTTCTGCCAGAGACAGTAATTGGAAATGTGACATACCATAGAGCTGCAAAAAAAGCAGGAGGCCATCTATAGAGTTTTGTCTGCACTGAAGATTGAAGTAATGACATGTCAAGAGTCCACGGTGGTGGCAGTAGCACTGTTGACAAGTTTAAACATTGGGTATGTGGTGTGGGTGAGAAAATTGCATTTAATTACACAAAAATGGGCAAGTGCAGGGTACAGAAACTGGGAGATGGCTGCGGTGACGGGGGTAATGGCAGAGACGCCATTAGCTCATCGTTGCAACAAGACACACCTGGACCTCATTATCCCCACTCTATCTGCCTGCGTATCAGGGGATACTTGGAGACTTTGGATGGCAACACGGTTAAATACAGCTGTTTATCAACCTTTAAAAGGAATGCCGGCTGTTTGAAAGTTTCCTGCAGCACAGGTGGTGTGTTCTTAAGCCCGCCTTTTAATTTAAGCTCATTTTTGTGGAAAACAAGAACACACAAGCCTCCAGCATTCACTGTCACTTGAAGTGAGTAAAAGGCTAAATAGTGTTGTAGCTCCCTGACGACAGCAGACCATCCTCTATTTTTGGCAGTGTTGTGGAGACAGTGGGTTTAAAAGCGCTGCTTAAATTTAATCAAGCTGCAAGAAGAAACAGATGATTCATTAGGGAGACAGGTCTCAAAGAAGATGCTCAATACTGAACAGAAAACAGCAAAAATGGCTTAAAAAGATGAGAGAAACAGGGACAATTGAAGACAAAACTGCTCATTAACTGGTAACTAACACAAACAATAGTGAGAATAAAATGTAAAGAATAATATATATTACTCATTTAATTCATGTCAGTGCAATAGTTTAGGAAATATATAAACCAGAATATTGACTATCTGTCAGTTGGCCCTGGATTTTGTTCTACTTTGTGCTCTATTTTTAACACAACCCTCTTTTTCTGGTATGGTTTTGCAATTGCACTGGTGAGTCACATATAACAGAAACCCATAAAGCATTCATGAGAACCCGCAACTGCACTGTGATTGTAAAAGAATGGGTTTTATTTTTATCCCAATGCTTTGATCACTTCACAGAAAGTGTAATTACTAGTCCAGATCAATGGAAAGAGTAAAACTCATTTTTCTTACTTCAGCAGGTCATCTTCCCGAGCACCCAGTACGTCACCACGTCATCGCCTGGCTCCTGTGGTCACATTTATGGGATTTTAGGGCTTCCATTGGCCCAGGGTGTGGCTGAGGGATTCCTCGAAGGAAGTGCTAGAAGGTAACACTGCATTTAATCTTAGACCAAAGACCTTTAAATAGCACAGCGTGCACATTTGTTATAGTCACAGAGTCTAGCTGCACAAGGGGAAAGGGTTTAGATATGGATTAATTCCCTCTTTACGTGGATGGCTTTGATCTTTCTGGTACAGAGAAGAATTCATGGTTCCAGTTACAGCAGAAGCAGGAGACCATCACACTACCACCACCGTGTTTCACTGCTGGTTTGATATTCTTTTAATGAAATGCTGTGTTAGTTCTACACCCTAACCCTTTTCGTAATCCATGGATGACATTTTTGCCCAGTCTCTTTCTTATTGTTAAATCATGAAAACTTTGACTGATTTTAACTAAAACAAATGAGGCATGCACTTCTTTACAGTATGTTCTGGGTTCTTTTGTGACCTCTTGGATGAGCTGTTGAGGTGATCTTGGAGTAATTTTGGTAGGCTAGCCACTCCTGGGAACCTTCCTCAGTGTTTTCTATTTGTGGATAATGGTTTTCTGACATCTCAAAGCTTTAGAAACATCTTTGTAACCCTTTACAAGCGGATAGATTTCAGTTACTTTGTTTCCCATTTGTTCTTTATTTATTTAGATCAGGGGTGGGGGAACTCCAGGCCTCGAGGGCCGGTGTCCTGCAGGTTTTAAATGTGTCCTTGATCCAACACAGCTGATTTAAATGGCTAAATTACCTCCTCGGCATGTCTTGAAGTTCTCCAGAGGCCTGGTAACAAACTAATCATTTGTTCAGGTGTGTTGACCCAGAGTGATATCTGAAACCTGCAGGACACCAGCCCTTGAGGCCTGAAGTTGCCCCACCCCTGATTTAGATCATGGTATGATCTGTTGCTTTTGAGATCTTTCAGCCTACTTCAGTTTCTCAGACAGTTTCTACTCAAGTGATTGAGATTTGACTTTCTCGTGTGACTTTCCACACTTAATTCAGGATTTAACAATGGGGCAATTACTTTTCCACACAGAGTGAGGTAGGTTTGGATAAGAACTGACACTAACATTCAATCATCTTTGTCTGATATTACAATATGTGTGATGATCTGAAACATTAAGTGTGACAGATCTGCAAAGAAATAAGAAATCAAGAAGCAGGCAAATACTTTTTCCACAGCTCTGTATATACATGTATTATAGTGTTGGTCTTAAAAAAATCTCTCTCAATTCTGATGGCAAAAGAGCCAAACGGGACAGGCGGCAAAAAAAAAAAAAAAAAATCTCTCTAAAACACAAATGTCTGTTTCATTTTTTGACTAGTTTGTCAAAAATCTTTCTTTCTTTTTTTATTTACAAATTAAAACAGCTTCTAAATCTTTTTTGTAAACAAGCTGTTTCTGATACACTTACCTTCATAGGCACGGGCAGTCTAAACTGACTCCAGTCCAGTCTAAACTGACTCCAGTCCAGTCTTTCTTATTTCAGTGTAAAAGCAAACAACCATCCCCCATTTTATACTTTACATCTGTTTTCTTCTACCCTTGTGGGTATATAGTGTTTTCTTAGGCTCCATTTGCACAGATGTTGCTTCAGCCATTTGTTTATCACCCTGGGTTTAAAATACAGATACCAGAAATTCCACTCTCTGTATACTGTTGGGAGACAATTGTAGTCACTGCAACACAGAGCAATCTGCGTTCCATTTTATTCTCAGAGCAGAACAGCAAATGTAATGAGAAAACGTGTTTTCTATTCCAGCTTGGGTTTCGCCGATTTATCACAATACTAATAGGATATGCTTATTGCATGCATGACAAATGCTAACAGATGTTAAAATGAATTTTAACATCTTTCAACATCATTAAAAATATGCAGAGTGATTACACCAAGCAGTTCAGTTAATATAAAATAATCAGCCAAACTTGTGAATCGATTACTACTATAATGCTGGCTTGTTGCTAGAGCTGAAGAATAAATTTGTTTCATATCACAGTTATGATTTCTAACAAAGGAAATCACAATCTGCAAATACAGTTTTAAAAGTATAGATTGTTAATACTTCATTCGAATTAATACGGTTATATTTTTGTAATGTTTGACAAATGTTTTTTGATCTGAGTTTGTATTTTTTCATTGCAACGTCAATATTGAACTACAGCTTGACTTCAAAAACCTTTTAATGTTGTAAATCACAAGTCAGGAATACAAATAATTCAGCCCATCTAGTTTCCCGAACCGACACGTCTGCTTAACCCACCACTGTTGTAGTATATTAAATATGTTTGACTCACAGATGTTTATTTTTTGTGTAACCAATTGTGTCATTTTTAAGTATATGTATTGCAAAATATTACACAGTTATCGAAAGCAAATGTGTTTAATTATAATGAAGTTTCAAATGTTTTGCACAAAACATTGTTGTTTTTCCAGAATGTTTTTCACAGTCTGGAACATGTCAGGCATCAAAATTGCCGCACCGACATCAGTGAGGTCATTCTGTGTGGTCTGAATATGTAATTCCTAACAAATGTGGAATGTTCCTTGGAAACATGATAGCTTATAGCAGTAACAGCAGTAACAACTCCAGTAAATTCTGTAATGTGTGCTCTTTTACAGTACATGTCAAAGGAGAGTGATTTTTTTCTAAGGAAGTCTTCTAAATCCTTGTTAAATTGAATTTGCAACAATAAAGGGATTGCTCCTCACAACAGATAGTAAAGTTCCCAGTGGTGTTGATTGAAATGTGGGGTCACAAAGAGTTCAAAGGTGACAGTTTTACACCTGGTGGTAATATTTGTAACAAGCTGTGGTGAAATGTTAGCTGTGTGTGTTACCATTTTTGCAGGCATCTACATAGCGCTACATTGTTAATCTCAAAAAACTGTTCCTCATTTTTCATGGTTGAAAACCAGGGTAAGTTTAAGTACAGAATTACAGTTGTCAGAAAAATTGATTATATTTAGTTATGTTAGTGAGGTTATGTACTTAAAAAGTTAGGTACACACTCTCTGTTTCCATAGGAATTAACAGGGTAATTAGCAGCCGTGTGCTGCTAATCAAATATACCTCATTAATTTGATGATGACCAAGTATGAGGACATCTATAAAAGCAGATGTTTTGTCAGTTTGCTGGTCTGGAGCATTCAGGTGTGTGCCACAATCTTCCAAAGACTAGACATCCCAGTAAATCCACGTCAAGTTCAGACTGTACAATACTCCGAAAAACTGCAGAGCTACACGTTGGACTCTACAGGCCTCAGTTAGCATATTAAATGTAAAAGTTCATTAAGCACAATTGGAGAAAGACTAAACAAATATGGTTTATCTGGAAGGGTTGCCAGAAGAAAGCCTCCACTCTCTAAAAATTACATGTCTTTGGAAAGTTGCTTTTGAACAAAGCTAAACACTGGAACAATTTGGAGATGTTTGATGCACACTGCCACATTTGGTGAAAACCAAACACAGCTCATACCAACTGTCACCTTAAAGTCACTAAAGTGACCATGAACTCCTCTGTATACCAAAGTATTCTAGAATAAAATGTGAGGTCATCTGTTTAACACCTAAAGCTTGGCCAAAACTGAGTTATGCAACATGACAATGATAGCCAAGAAAGCAACAAATCTACAGAATTACTAAAAAAGAAAAGAATCAAGGTGTTGCCCAGTAAATAGCCCAGTAAAGGTCCAGACCTTAACCTAATTAACATGCCAGTACCGTAAGAGCTGTACATAAACAAATGTCTGTAAAGTTCAATGAACTGAAGCAACACTGTAAAGAAGAGTGGGTCAAAATTTCTCCACAACAATGTGAGAGACTAATGAAGTCAAATAATCGTGCAGTCACAGTGTCTCTGTAGTGTATTGGTTTATACATCTGCCAAACCAATGAAGGATTCCTGATCCCTGATTCTTGTAGCAATCCCTTATGAACAGGAGACCAGCTAATAGTAGCTATACTGTATATGTATTTGTGTTAGAATGCTAAAGTTAGCATTCTAATATACAAAGACTGACTTGGCTTGTTTACACTGGCTTATACTGAGCTGCCATAGTGATGCCCCTGTAATATGGTGGACTAGTATTGCCTATATTTACTCATCTCCATCTTTGCTGTGGGTATTGGGCACTAGTTTGGGAGGTTTTTGTGTGTCACAATTGCTGTGAACAAGTGGTTGTTATGGGGTTGGATTCATTGAAGGCAGTTTATTTGATTGTACTGATACTCTGGTCTATTTATACCCAATACAATGCTGTGATATTTTGTTTCTCTGTGCCTACTATGTGACACAGCCTAAAGGCAGAGTTGGTTTACTGAGGCTAGAGTGATTATCAGCCCTTTACTTACAGGGCGTTGGGTCTTGGAGGACAACTGTTGTTTCCTGTTAAAGTTGTCACCATAGTGAAGTGTGGCATAGCTTGAACTGTGTGTTGTATCCCTTTTGCAAGTGGGACACTGGACTATTTTGTCCCTTCACTTTTATGATCAGTGTACTAATAAATTATCTTTTAGAATTTTATTGGTTGTCATCTTTTGCCCACGGCTGAGAAGGTTGGTCAGATCTAGAATCTGTGTGTGTGTTACAGCCCTTTCATAAACCCTTTAATAAAAGAATGGATGTCACTTGAAGCCTAGAAGAGCTAGGCTTACTTGCACATACAGAAAATGTGACTTGCTCTATCATAGACATCGCCCGTCCACAACAATCTGACCATCTATCCACCTCAGTACTACTGCAAATATAACCACTGCCATACCTATGTCATGAGAAGAATTTTATTTGATGATCAGAAAAAAAGGAAAAAATGGCATGAAGTGTTATTTTTAATCACATCCTCCCTCCTCCACGTGCACTCCTCCACACTATTTTCCAACCACAGCTTAATTATCTGTACCACTCAGAGAAGTAGGACATCATGTATTCCGGAAAATATTGCCATATAACATGAAAACCATCTGCACCACAAAAATAGCTGAAACTTGATATTTGCCATGATTCACACATATCCTTAAGTATAATACAAACCCTATATATAAGAGAAATTTGCCCTTAAATAGTTACCTTATAAGGAAGCTCTTAATATAACTTAGTAATGATAATTTTCATAAACACCAGGCTCATCAAAAGATACGAGTATTTTCACAGCAGATAATTTTTCCATTGAATAAATGTCATAACAAAAGGTGCTGTTGTTGAAAAGGCTGTTGTAAATGAGAATTACTTGGACTTATCCAATGAAGGTTTGCAGCTTATTTCAGAAGGGAGAAAATGAATAGTTTTCGTTTCCCTCTTCATTCTGCACCTCAGATCAGGTTTTTCCATTTAAAATTCAACATTCAGAAACATTAACAAAGATGTTTTAAGGAAACCGATGAAAGACCAGATGAAGGTGGTTACCAAGCACAGTGCCTTTACATAACCGTTTACAAGGTCTGAGCATTGTTATTAAACATATTGAAATGACTATAACAAAGAAGTTCATTCATAGTACTAAAGTTGAACTTTTTCACTATCAGTGGTTGTTAATGGTCAGTTTCTACTCATTTTAGTATTGAAATCAAAAGAACATCACACATCACGGTTCTTTTTATTTTTTATTGATGTTTTTCCATGGACTATTTGCACAATCTAAGCGTAGCTCATTTCCATTCATTGCGTGACTAAACAGTTTATCAGTTTACAGTAATAGTGCAAAAGTAGAAGAATAAGGACTCTAACTGTTTTTGTTATATAACTGACTGAAAATAGCAAAGTTCCCTTTTTTAAGATCACATTCTGGCTGAATTTTTTGGCGTTTAAACACAATCAAAGAGCCTTCAGAGGATCTAGCACCAGCATCTTATACTACTACTGTATTATAAGAAAAGGAAAGGCCCATGCTAGTGGCGAGAATGGGATTGGATTTTATTTCAACTGAGTATTATCTTAACCAACTGTATGCAAAGAAAAAAAAACAGACTTCATAAAAGACATCTATTAAGTTTTTATTTAGGTTTCGCATAATTAAGGGGTTTAAAAAATTATGTTTATAAAGAGAGAAATATATCCACTTATGGCTATTCTAAAAACAAGTGTCAATACATTAAAGGCAGAATAAAACACTCTGGACACCAAAAAAAAATGTAAGTTTACACCAGTAATATTATCTCTTCCAACTGGCAGTATATAGTACTTTTACAAAAATAAAAGCTTAAGTATTAATATGTAAAAATGGCTTATGATGGAGGCTAATTTTTCAGGTTTGTAAAGTCACAGATTACACAGTCATGGTGAAAAAAATATTTCACAAAGAATGTTTGACACATAACGCCTTTGCTACAATACTTTATACCACCCCTAATCACACCGATTGCCACAATTAATATGTATTATAATTTTAAATTGAAGTATGGTGAAAGAGTACCAATGTTCATTTTCTGCAAAATATTACTCTATTGTACTGGAAACTACAATATTGTGATACATGTAAAACTGTCATATAGGATATTAATGTAAAAGGTAAACATAATCAAAATTAAATGTAATATAAAAGAAAATGGAAGCAATATATGGATATTAAAATCATATAATGTACAAAATGATTTAAGAAAACAAACCAGTGAACGCTTTATGTTCATAGTATCAGGTGCAGGTGTGTAACGTCCAGAGCCAGTAGTGACCAACACTGTAATACAGTAGTAGCATGCATTTCAACCTGAGTTTATCAAAAAAATATACAATGTCATCAGATACTAATAACATTAGCAAGTATTTATATCGTTCATCTGGGCTGCTTATTCTTAAATGAATATCTAGCTCCCTCTAGTGGGGAAGACAAGAACAGTATGTCAAGCTTATAGCACATCCTTTCTACTTCCCACCCACCCTTTCCTTTAAAAAAAAAAACTGTGGAAAAAAATATTTTATGGTATTATAACTTCTGTTCACAGACAAGTACAATCATAGCTCACAGACACACAAACACTTGTTCAAAGCAGTGCGCACAGACATCGCTATGTGTGGCAAATGACCAAAACATAAAGCAATAAAAAACAGGGCACTGGATATCAGAACTACAGATAACTGAATTAAACGAGTTCCTTAGTTCTCACACAGTAGATACAAGCAGAGTAGATTAAGTAAATTAGTATCTTTACTTGTAATGTGACCAAATTGCATATGAGGGTTTCATACTAATCATATTAACACCAAACCATTTTTTCCTACACCACTGTGCTCCGTTTTTGTTTCCTTGTATATAAATGTATCTTTACCCTAAACGTTATTTTGCAGTAATAGCAAAGTTTTTTCGGGGTTCCAGATTGACTTAATGGTCACAATGTAAAACACACAGCAAAAAATATATTAAAAAAAACATTTCCTTTAAATAATTACAAGATAATAATTATAATAATGAAATCTTCATGAACACTGGCTAAACTAAAACTGCATTTTGCACTTTCAGCCCAATGACATGATTTTGCAACAAACCTGAGCAGCTAAGACTAAAACAAACCTTCTATTTCTTTGTTCATGCAAAGTGTTGACGTTGAGGTACCATTTGGTACTTTCTTTAAACTATTCCTTTGAAGGCTGTTCGATGTTAGGGCATTTGGGACTAATCATCATGGCTTTGAGGCCTCGTTCTTCTTGCAGAGGTACAAGGAAATGCGGTTTGGCTCCTAGTTAGTTGACTCAAAGAACATGAAATCCTGTATGCAAAATAAGGAAAAAGAAAGCGTTCATAAAAATGTTTAAAAATGTAACGATGTAATGCTTAATCGTCTGTTAAAATGCATCAGCCAAAGCATATATAAAATTTGTACTGCCAATTTTCTAGAAAAGTAAAAACATATTGAAAGAATTTAGCAAACTCTGTTTTCTATTAGTTGAAATTCAGGTGATTCTAAACCACATTTCCCACTAAATGAGGGCAAAGTTACACATTAAGTCAGTCGGTCAGCTGCTGGTTGACTGTGTTGAAAATTACACCTAATCTGCAGCTCAAGAACTCTAAAATTATATCCTTTACAAAGCCTTAACATGACAGGTTAATACATCATATAATCATTTTGATTAAAAGGTAAGTGAAGGTTGAACTTACAATGAGAAAACATGCGCCGATCATCACAGCCTTGATTTTCACATCCAGATCCATGGGAAACTGGATACCAAAGTTGTCTGAATCTGTGAATGCCTCCCTAAGAAGCCCTGTCCACTGCTTACTGATTTTCCCAATCTTGCTGACTTCATCGATTGTTAAAATCTGTGGAAAGAGTTGCATAAGAAAACAGATTGTGCACATGTGTTGCATTAGCGTAAAGGTCATTCCCTGGACTTGTTTGGTTTTACTGGAACAGGATCATCGAACAGCTCATAATTCGATTTTGTTTTTTGCCCGCTGCCACTGAAATCTGAGATTTGTACGCTCCATAATGAGTTCAAAGCAGCTAGGGGATGGTAATATCATGCTTCAGTTACCCTTTCTTTGGATCTGGCAAAAGGCCTGTATCACTGACCCAAATCCCCTTCACAGCTCAATCTAATAAAACTAGCTGAGCCATGGAACAAAGCCTACACTATGCCACACAAGAGCATGCCCTGTGCAGTGGCTTCATTCAAGCCATGGGCTTGTGTTACTGGAAACACATTTCTCGCTTCAGAGCACGAGGAGGCTTCCTTTAAAAAAATAATGTCCAGTGGGTGTGAATGTAACCATGTCATGTTGTGTTTTCACAAATTTCACAGATTTCTCTGTGTTTGGGTAAACCCACCTCAAAGTCAACATCTGGAAGGCAGCTCCATCCGCAGAAAGGCCCATGAATTTTCAGTACAGGTTCGTTGTGTTCGTTAGCAACAATAAATTTAGGGGAGAAGGGATGCCACTGTTGTATCACATAGCCCACTGTGTTGCCGGGGGGAGCCTGCACCTCCAGCTGAATGAAGCGTTATTAAAGAACAGTTTCATTTCTAGTCAGCTTTTAAAAAATACATGTAAAAATCACAGATGTGGTGCAAGGTGTAAACAATGAGTGATTTGGTGATCAAAGGGAAATACTGTAATTTAACATATACAAAGAGGATGTCTCTAAACGTAGTTACTCTCACCTCTTGTAGACAACAAGGGAAGAAGCATGACATGCACTTAAGTGGTCTGGTGACAGTGATGATTTCTTGTCCAAAATTGTCAAGGATGTGGATGGTGAAGGAGCGCAGGGGACCGCAACACTGTCGACTCAGACAGTCGTTCTCCTCGACAGCGTAGAAGACGTTCTGGCCCATGACATTACGAACTTCATACTTATTATTGCTTTCAAAACCAATAAGAGCTGCATGGATTTAAAAAAAAAAAAAAAAAAAACACTGAACAACTGTCGCTAAAGACATCCTTAAAATATGCATGTAGTAAACTATTTACGTACTATACCTTCAATCAACTCAACTTTCTGTTTGATGAGCAGCTGATCTACCTAGAAAACCACATAAGCAATGTTATTTTTTTATGTAACACTTGAGAGGAGCAGCTGTTGGTGGCGTAGTGTTATATATGCTGGCATAAACATAAATAACAGGTGCTGTATTATTTCTCCCTCTCCTCACTGCCACCCAGTCACAGGAAACAGCCCCCCCTCCCTGAGCCTGGTTCCAGGGGCGGATCTACTGTGGTGGCCTGGGGTGGCATGTGCCACCCTAAAATAATCTTTTCCCACCTCTAGTACCACCCAAGATTTGCATATGACAGTTGTTTATTAAAATAATCTATCATTAACACTTTGAGCCTAGCTTCAATTAGCATTGAATATCAATTCTAAAATGAAATATACTGTATAATCCCCCCCCCTCATTAAAAATGGTTCAGCCCCTAAACCAAAATGGCTTTGTTTCTTGTTGTCAGAAGCAACCCACGGCACATTTTTGACGTTTTGTGTAAATTTAGGCGTGTAACAATTTGATTATTTGCTTAGGCTGCTGCCCCCGCGACCTGGCCCCGGACAAAGCGGATGAAGATGGATGGATGGATGGACAATTTGATTATTTCTAATAAGAAGAGTGAAGAAATTTCTAACTGATCCATGTCATGTTGTGTACTTTTCTGGATTGTATACTTATTGGTCTAAGAAAGATACAGATTATGTTTATATGAAACATGTGTATACTTACTGCATTTAATGTATTTATCCATATATAGTACATATTATAGAAGGTAACACCTGCATATGTGTAAAGAAATGGCTTTGATTTTGCCACCTAATCTGATTTCCATGCCACCCTCATGCAACTCTAAGAAAACGTTTCTACATCTGACCCTGCCTGGTTCTGCCAGAGGTTTCTTCCTATTAAAAGGAGTTTTTCTTCCTGCTGTTGCCAGGTGATTGCTTATAGGGGGTTGTGTTATTTTGGGGGAGTTCTCTTCACTATTTTAGGGTTTTTACTTTACTATTAAATTGCCTTGACTCAACTGTTGATGTGATTTGGGACTATAAAAATAACAGTGAAACAGTTCGTTTCACTGTTATATTTATAGTTCATTGTTTTAATGAGTAGCCCTGGATCTCAGATAGAAATAATCAATAGAATAGAAGAATTATAGCCCTGGATCAATACATTCCCCCCGAATTATGATAACTCTTATCAAAAATGGTAGTAGGGTATTTTTCTCCCCTCTTTGGGTCATTCAAGCAGCAGATAAACTTCAAATCACTTGGCACACACTCATTTTATGAGAGCGAGGCCAGAAGAGACAGAGGGAGCGTTCCCATTACTGTGTTTGTCACTTTTGGCCTCTGGTGGTAACTAAGCTGGAACGTAAGAAGCTTTTTCTAAAACAAAAAAAGGATGAAGGCAATGAGGCGCAGGCGAGGCCAGAGGGATCAGAGAAAAGAGTTGTTGCTATGGCAGCAGAGTAAGGATGTGAGAGCCACTGCCTCATCTACAAACTTTTGCTAGCCAGTTAATCTAGACAAGTTTTGTCACTGTTCAAATTTGTCAAACTTTAAATGGAGCTCTAGAAGCTGAGCAAAGCAGTGGGAACAAACAGTCTAGCATATGAGTACCAATCTATCTCTGATGACTTGATTTTTTTTGTTCTGAAAGACAGCCTTTGATTGGATCAGAACAGCCCGGTCTCACATCTTTTACTAATTATAACAACTTACCCTCTGGAATAAACACATGCAGAGCATCTCACTTTATTTTAAGTGGATCAATATACTTTTACCATGGACTTCATTATGTTCTTCTCAACTTTAATGAATGGACCTAAAGCTGCAAGGAATGAAGAAAAAGACTGGTGGCTTCAACTAACTAGCAACTCTTTCCAACAGAGCTTATTCACAGGGCAGATGTTGACTTATCACAGCAAGCAAAAGTGTCACTATTAACAACAAGTGTAACAAGTGTAGCTTGCACAGAATTCAGTCACTTTTTCTTTAATTTTTCACACTCTCCTACTGTAACATGTCTGAATGCCTGTGTGAACATCAGTGGTGATCATTATATGTAGGGTTGTTAGTTACGTCAGTTTGGTTAAGCATTCAATTTAAGCTATTTAATTTAGAGGAAATATTGTCAATGCTACACAGCATTTTAATCTATGTAGTCACAAAGGATGAGTAAGTCAGGGTATGTTTCCATAGTTTTCACTGCTATGTGATTTTCTGCTGTGTCAGGTGGCTATTTAATATTAGGAACCAGAAGGAAGGTAATATTGCTCATTATGTCTGGCCTTGAGCATCAATTTAGACTTTTGGCTATGCAGATTGCTCCATTTAGAGTCACTTGTACTTTACCAACCTGCGTCAGGTACTCTAATCCTGGGGGACAGCCTGGTATTCCCGGGCTGGGCACAGCATACATGTTCATACCGTCCAGAGGGAGTTGATGAGACCTGTTGATGAAAAGTGTTTAAAACTGAGAAATGGCGCCATCTTCTGCTTATGTATAATCACAGTCGTGAACAAATGCTGCTAAACCGAAGCAAATGGACAACGATCCGTATATTTTCGACATCTATCTAGTATTTTGAGGTCGATAGAAGAGCCTGGGGGCATCGTTGTGCTCTCTAAGGTCCAGTATATGCTTTTTGTTAACCAACAGCGATGTAGTTATAGTCCAGAGCGTGGGGGAGCGGCTGCAGACCTACATGGTGGGCGACACAGACATTCTTGGTTGGTTCTGGAAGTGACGAGCTTCTGACGGGGAGACACCAGCTGGAGAAATCCTCTTAGTCCGTTTGTTTACACATAAGACTGCGGGCCTAAAGCCCGTGTGAGCCACACTAACCGTATTCAAGCAAGCAGAGCGAGTCAGCGCAGATTTATGTGACCGATCGCGTTAAATATGTTTACTACCCGTGAATGTTTCGTCAGCTGGTGCAGAGAGCGCACCCCGATCTGCCTACTTTGGGATTCAGACAGAGCCAGTCGTTCAAAGCGACGCTCTACAATCAACACGAAAGTGTCTCTACACGCCCTCCGCAGTGCTAACTAGACGCGAGACACCCAGATGTTACAAGAGGGACAAAAAATACTCACCGATTTTAACCTGCTACTTAAAATAATAACGGGCCACTCCGGAACCAAACCAATGGAATAAAACTCGAATCTCATTGGTCGACGTGGTTGTACTTCCCATCTTCATGCACCAATGGCGATATGAGAGTATAGAAATGAACTCAGCAGAAGCAAATAGATTTGAGTAGAACTGAACAAAATAGAGCAAAATAAAAAAAGGAATAACTTGCACGATTAGAGCGTTTGCATTACACAAAAGCAAAAGCAAACCAAAAATAGATAAGTATAATTGAAAAAGCAAACATTAATAATTAATGCTATTTAATTTATTCATTCATTATGCACACGTTAGCAGCATATCGGTTTTCCTGGTATTTTCTTTTTCCATCCTCTTGATGTCACCATAAATACGAGGAAACGCAACTCTGTGAAACGGTTTCAAGTATATCCTGTGCATCTTGTTGTGGATTTTACAAAGCAGTCTACAATAAATTCGAGCAGTTAGGTTATTTACACCAATATTAATGGTGCCTTCATAGAAAGCAACCCTTGCCATGTATGGTAATCACATCGCATATGTGTGCTTTTGAACTGCCTGCTGATAACAAGCCGATAGTTTCTTCCGTCTTTAGCAAAACGCAAAAAGCAACCCCCCCCCCCCCCCCCAGATGTAAATATTTGATTTGTAAGAGTAACATGACAGTTTTCTACTTTGCCTCAATCCATATTATATTTTAAAAAAAAAAATACAACAGCCTTTCCGGATCTTGGTCATATATGTTAATTTCTTTGCATCATAAAGGTCAAACTTTTTTTGAATGCAGACAAAATATAATCAGTCACAACAGTTTATCAGACCTGATCTCACACAGTGATTTCTACTACAGAACGTTTTTTTTTTTTTTTTTACAATCCCTTGTTTATGTGCTTTGATTAAGCTCTCAGATGTTATTTTTGTGTCTTCCTGTGTTTTAGTGCTATGATGCAATTGTTGTTTGATAATAAAGTTAATAGTGCAATGTCCAGAGGACTTTCAGATGTTAAGACCATATGCTGCCTCCTAAGCATGGATGGCATTTATTAAAATTGTTTCCTTAAGGGTAAGTACCCTGCAGTATATCTGGCTTTAAACTCACTCATTTGGCATTAATACCCTGATTATCTGTCTTTGGCTTAACTCCTTCTATTTTGAAAAACATTTTTTTTATACTGAAAATCACTATACAGAAATAATTTTATATTATATATTCTTATTGTTATATTCTACTGAAACTGAGAAGTTGAGATGTTTTTGTTTTGGTCATGTGGTTGAAAGACATATGCTGAACATCACATTACATCACATCAATTCAATTTAAGTTGAAATTGATAATAATTTTTCCATTTGTGTTGTGTGGATTATTGGTAAGATTTCCTTTTTTTTTCATGACTACTAAAACAGTTAGTTGAAGGAAACGCACATGAACTCTAAAACATAAATTTAACATTTAAATTTATTTATTTTAAATAAACTAAATTAATTAAACTTAATTAAACTCTAATCTGCACACAAAATAGTAATAATGCATTACTGCACTGTACTGGATCACATTACATTTTTCAGTAATGTAACTCAATATTATGTCATTACTTGTGTTACAATGTTTCTTGTTATCTACATGCTGGGTGGATATAAAGAAAAGAAAAAAAAAATTTTCATTTTATTTTTCGCACACTTGCGCTGGAATCAGCTGATTTCATTTCCTGTTCCGGAGCAGGAAAATGGTGGAGCGGTTTACCACAGATAATTTAACATTAGTTTTAGTTTTGAATGATGGCAAAGTGTAAATCGTCCAGAACAGAAACAACTGCTTTATAGTCCTAACACAGCTTCTGCTCTTTGGAAGCACCTGCACAGACGGCATGCTAACACAAAGCTAGCCAAGAACCCAGAGTGATTTGAAAGGTGAGTGCATGCCCAGCCCAGGAGCCAGAGACTGATCTTTATCAGGTAACAAAGACAGTGATGAGCAGTCAGGCTTGAAGCCTGTTTGTGCCTGTTCATGTTTCTACAGTAACACTTAAATACTGTGGCATTTGTTTCTTTGAGCTGGTTTCATCTTTGCTTTTTGTTGTGGGTTTTGTGTTCATATGTAAACACTAAAAGAAAGATTCTATGTATTTTGGGGATTTGTGTTGGTGTGTGGGACTGAAGCACAAGGTTTATATTGCTAACTGGTAATCATGTGACAGTAATTAAGTAACATACTGAACTGCTTTTAGGGAAAGTAATGGTTAGTTTGTAATTCATCACTTTTTTATTGAGTGCCAACCCCAACACTGGCAATAGGCACATAAAGCTGGGTTGTATGGTCATGTCACCCAAGGCACTAACAATGATCATGGATAGTATGACAGAGGGATGGTGTGTTGACACCACTAGAGCTCTGAAGTTGTGGGATTTTGTTTCACAATTGGTATACGAGACACCGACCTGTGAAGGGAATCATCTTTACACCGTCTCAGCAGATTGAAGCAGCCTCATTGCATTCTGTTTAAGGGAGGTCTCACCTTACAGAGACCTCCCTTACATCAAGATAATTTGTTCCTTTCATGGCCAATCTTGAAGAATCTGTCTTGACTATAACTATGAACCAATAAATGTGGATCCAAGGTTATCAGTGTCAAACATGAACACAGATATGCTAAAGAATGGTTTTGGCTCCCGAATATTTTCAGTTTTAATGCTACCTTCAGGGATGAGCACTTGCCTCTGATTTGTTTGGTCTGACGTTTTTTCTGAAAACCTGGTTGCTTGTTTTCTGTGTGATGTAATCAATATCTGTATGTTGGATGGATGGATGGTTGGGTTGTCAACACGACAGAAGAGTTAGTACACTTTTAGCATACACACACACACACAATCAGTCATGGCTGCCACTCCCTGAGCCTGGTTCTGCCTGAGATTTTCTTCCTGTTTATAGGGAGTTTTTTGTTTCTACAGTTGCCAAGTGCTTGCTCAAAGGGGCATAGAACTTCTGAAATTCTGTTAAATTGAAAAGTAATGTGATTGTTAGCAATAAAAATTATAATGTCTGCAGAAAATTATTATTTAATCTCCCTAGAGGCCATAAAATGTGGAAACTGCATCATTTTTGTCATTTTCACGAAAGTCCATGTGCTCTTGGCATCCATAGAAGGCCCAAAATGTCCTCTCCTGACAGTGGAGCACAACTTTTATAGATTGAATAGAGTCAGACTATTGGTCTCAGACTGAGGTCCTTCACACAGGAGAAAGATGAATTGACTTATAACAGTTGTGTGAGTTGATTTGATCTCCCTGATTTAAGCTCTATTAGAATATCAAACTACTATGCATGAATTTGTTAAGTCCAAATAAGTCAGCCTTCATTTCCTTATACTGTATTTTACTATGATGGGTGCACTGTTTTGAAATATGTGCAGTATTGATGAAAATACAGTATATAAGGACAAAACAGACTTTATACAGTTCTAATAATTTTGCAAGTCAATATTTAGTATGGCCGCCTTTATTCATCAGCACAGCCTGCAATCTGTTAAGCAAGATTTGTTGTAATTTCTTTAAGTAGTCTTCAGGAATAGTTCGCCAGGCTTACTGGAGGACATTCAAAGCTCTTCTTTGGATGTTTCTTCCTTTTGTTCTGTTCTCTGTCAAGATGATCTCACACTGCTTCAATAATGTTGAGTTTTGTAGAGGGTAATCCATCACTGGCAGTGTTTAATTGTCTGTGCTTTTACTTAATTGGCACTGAGTCTGGGATCACAGTCATCCTTTACAGATAGTATTGCATGGTGTATCAAAATCTGATGGTTCTTTTCTGTGTTGATCATTTCTTAATATTCCGAACATCGAACACCTCTGTCTTTTACAGTGTGGTTTCATGGCTATACACTCACTGTTGCACCTCTCTCCTGACCTGTAATGTACATACTGACAGCAATTTGAACCGACAGTTTCAAATTTGGATTCACACACTTAAAATCTGTTTGTTTTTTTTTCATAAATTCTCAGTCCAGTTCCCATGTAATCTTCTTTTCTCCTTGTTTTCTTCCTATCTCTTAAGGATATGATTTTAAGATACTGTTCTGATGTAGAGACCTTTGTTTTAGTCATGTCTTGTTTTGTCAAACTCTGAACATATGTCATCCTTACAGTGAAACTCAATAATCCAAGACATGCAGGAAAAAAAAATTGGCTTGATTTCTTAGACATGGATTAATCCCAGACCTAAATTATTAAAAGCTTTTTCTTAGTCATGTTTTTAATCGTCCTTTAAAACTAGGTTTAGGTTTAGGTTCACTTATACAATCTTAAGCTGCAAAGCACTGGCATTTCAAAACCTTGAGACTCAATTTCTACAAATATAGTAGAAAACCCTCCCTGTGCGCTTGAACTTCGAGAGTATCAATGTACCTTGCATCCACTGGAGAGCAGTATCGAGCTAATGATGCCCGGCCTCATTGGCGTTCGTAAGAAGACCAATGTAGAAATTGCTTTTTCATTGTGAAAAAAAAGAAGATATTTTTGTCCTTACAAACACACACACGCGCAAAAAACATTTTCTCTGTTACAAATGACATGACGTCGTTGGGTCGAGTATGCTTATTTGTGAATACAAATTACCTGATTTCCTCAAGCGCTACTGATTTCTCCAAGAAACACTAATGAGAACAAATGATGACTCACACACAGATCTGCTGACACTTCAGGCGCAAACACCTATAAACATGTTTTAATTGATTCACGTTACGGCGATTGCTGACCTGATGTAACCTAAAAAGCGCTGAATCTACAGGCTGCTTTGTGTTTTCTCTGTTCTGTAAATAAATGTTTTGCTATAAAACCTAAATATTCACCCCCCCTCTCCAACAGCTATACACGTAGCATGAGTTTGTAGACCCTGGATCTAATGTGAAATAAAGCAGACTTATTTGTAGCATCGGTGATCCCATTTATCATCCCAGCTGCCCAAACAGAGCACTGAAATGTCTTCATCAGTGTGATCAAAACATACTAATGCTTTGCCTCTGAAATGGTGGCATTCTTTACTCCCATTTAAATAAACAGACCGTCAGGGGTCTTTGAAAGCCAGTCAGATTGTCCTTCTGACTTCCAGAGCCGAGTTACTTCCACCAGGGAATGATCTGCACGTTTGTGTACGAGTGTGTGTGTGTGTGTGTGTGTGTGTGTACCAGTTGTACACCCTTTGCTCTTGACATTCCTACCTGTTCTACAATTCTTCTGTGTGTTTTTGTTTTGTTTTTTTTTATGTGAAGGTGGTGCTCTTTATCCGCATGGGTAATCTTTCGTGCACTCCTAACGAGGTTGTCAGATTCACCGCATAATGAGGAGCCTAAAGATAAATGTAAAAATGCCTCCATTACACCGCTTTCATCCTCTTGTTCATTAGGTTAGCATAAGGTTACAATACATTACTCCAGTCCCAATGTTCCGCACACAAAATTGCATGTGTCACCGAAGAGGCTGTGTTTTAGTTTGCCATGATAATGTTCATTCAGGCACACAAGAGCACAAACACGTGCATTGTTCCGCACTTAAACTAAGACCTTTGCTGAACCTCGATCTCTAAATCTCTTTTTCTTTTTTTGCCTTATTATGTTCTGAACACTGGCCTTTAAATTGGTCACAACAAGGTTTTTTTTTTTTGCATGAAATGTCTATAATTCACACCCTGAAACAAACAAACCTCCCAAAAATACAGATTTATTTTGTACGTTTATTGTCCAAGAACGCTGCTTTTGTTATTCCATCGCTGTCTCTTCACCTCTGCCCATCCCTCACCTCCCTCCCTCTCTTTATTTCTCCCATTTCTGCACCCCTGTCAAGTGCTTTGTTTGCTGTGACTTTCCATGTGGTTATCTGAGCGGAGACAGTATGCCTCACCCTGGCACAGGACCTCAGTTTCCACGGCAACTTTATAATTGTTTTGGATGTGTTCCAAACGCGACTGGATACCGAGGCATTATTGATGTCAAAAGAAACATGTATGAAATGAGGAGATGTGGAGGCGTCCATATGGTTCTGTACACAGCCTCATGCAAAGCCATTTACCCGTTTTTCAATGGGAGTTTTGTGATATCACTGAATAGATCCCACATGTGTCGCATGATATTTCATAATTTTGATCTCCCTGTATCACAAAGGAATAATAGCACGCAATGCAACCCACTGAACTGTGCAGTATTTACCCCATTCATGTCATTAAGTCATTGTCGCAGTATGCACAACTGGGTTGAGTTTGGTGACCTTACTGAATACAATATGTCCATCACGATGTTGATTTTCTTTTTTAAAATTTGAATTGTGAAAATGAGAACTAACTGAACTCGTGAAAGAAAAAGAAAAATCGGTGCCAAGAAAAGCTTTTCCGGTTACCATAAAATATGTCACTGCTGGCCTCATTCACTTCAAGTAGTCTTTGTTTTGACAGGAGAGGTGTATGAGTTATTCCAGCGCTTGTCACCGTAACCATATTGTGACCCCTCCACCCCCATCCCCCACCAACTCTGTCTCCCTCATACGCACACACACACGCACGCTTCCTCGCAGCACCTCTGAGCCACGAGCCGTGGCCACATTAACCACTGCGCTGCAACACTCATTAAAATAACATATAGTGTCAACAGCAGTGTGGCCCCAAGTGGATGAACCCAAAATGCACCATCCCAACTCACAAATCCACCGACTTGTCTGTACATTAGGGAACCTCTCACCAAGCAGCAGGTTTGCTTCTTACACTTGCTTATGAAACAGACTCTCTCTGTGCTGTTGTAGCACAGAATATGTGGCAAAAACCAACTGAAATAAGGCCCTGACTGATCTTTTTTCTCTGATCTCAGGCCTCTCTTCCCTCCGCTTAATTTATGACCTGTGAGGAGGAACCCAGGGAGTGAGAAGTGAGTGAGACTGGTGTGAAAGCCTTGAATAGAGCAGGGGCAACAGGCCCTCCAAATAATACAAAAGAGGCACCACAGCTGTTTGGAGGCAACACAAGCCTTCGTGAGGCACTGTCTTCTCTACTGAGCTCCGAGACTGGCACTCATGCTGACTTTGAAAGCTCTGTCCCAATACTGTAACGTTATGTCTGTGGAGAATAAACCTTACAAGATGATGTGCATGTGAAATTTAAAGTTTAAACGCTGGCAAAAAATTTGATCAAAAGACTATTTTGTTTAAATGTAAAACCCATCTTTTTCCCCCCTTTTTTGAAATGATTATTTGCGTTGAACTGGCATTTCCCATACTGGCTCTTAATGTGGTGCTAGCAACTGAGCAAACAGAGCAAAGGAGCGAAATGTAAATAAAGTGGAGAGAGGAATGAAACACACTCTATATTTTATTGCACATTGAAACAGCCAAGACGAAGGAAAGAAAAACACCACAACAGCCGATCATCTTTACAGAGGGCTGGACCACTGGGGGACCCCGCTGAGCCCCAGGAAAGTGTCACCAGCTTTCGTGAGCTTGCTGTCAAGTGCCGGTTACTGACTGTCAACTGCAGCTAAAAATGATTTTGGATTCAGGGGTTAGAAGTTCAGCATACTGTTTTCTTCCCTTGACTGAGGGGAAAATGCTGTCACTATTGCTTGGCCTATAATAATTTATTCTCCCCTGTCCAAAACTCAGTTGGCTCCCAGTTCCCACGTCTGCTTCTTAGTTTTCCACTCGCACCCATTAACTAGCCATATGCAGGCCGCGTGTGAACTTTCTGGAAGATGGCAGCTTTTTGTATAACTTAATTGCAGGCCGTATTCATCATTATGATGTTGTTGGGGGAGGCATATTGTAAAATTGTATCTAGCGGCACTTTCATTTGTGACTTTCCGTTGATCAAAAATAATAGAACATTGACTAAATGACCCATTAAGGTAACTTGTGAATAACTGGAAACTTCAGACCTCAATCGTTAAACCTCAGGTACAAAAATGGATACAAAAGAGCTCAGCCCTCTCTCGCTCGCTCTCATTCCCAACCATCCACACAGAGAGTATCCGGAGCCATCTGCAGACCACGATCCATCCCCAAACACTGGGGATCACAAAGGTGTTATTTTTCAAAGCTGGCCCTGTCCACCTCCTGCCGAGGGTGTGCGGCTGCGGTTCAAGGGAAGGTGGGAAACTTCTGAGGCCCTGTTCCCCTTGTATCCCCCTCCCTGTCGCCTGCCTCCTCATGGGCAGCCCTTTGAGGGTGTCATAACTGCAGCCTGTATAACATGGGTTACTGCTGACGGCGGTTGGTCACAGTTGATGAAGCCTTTAAAGCAGCCTCCCCTCTCATGGTTTCTGTTAAAATTCTGGAGAGCAGGACCAAGGCCTGGCTCCCAGACAATTACAGACATAGGAATGGGAGGACTCTGGAGCAAAGTCGGCCTGCATTTTAACTCATGATGGGTAGAGGGTGCTCCAAGTCCATATTTCACCAGAATATTGTTCAGCGCATTGCAAACCTTTCACTACCGGCTTCCCCTTGCAAAAAAAATAATGCAAAAACATGCGTATAGACTATGAAATATGCTGTAAATGGACAAAGCTGCCGAACGTGCAGCTGTTGTGATGCCATCCTGTTGTCTGGCGGGTTGGGGGAGGGTGTATGCAAGGTAGAAATGGGACAGAAAGCCATGACAGTATGGTGGTAATAGCATGAGAGGGTTCACAGCACCTGGTACTCACCTCTTTCTCCAGAGAGTCCCTGTGGACATGGTTTCCTGCTGGCACACCGTAAAACTTGATTGTGGAAAACACCCTCACGCTGAGGCTGATAAAAGAAAAAAATAGCGCATGTTTTTATTTTCAAATTTTGGTTGTAACAGCAGACAGGGAAATAAATTGTTTTGCAAATATAGTTATTATTTTAGGTTTGTTTTTTTTCTCCCCTAACCCTTGTTGAATTTTGACATGTAAAAACTTTTATAAAACATTAACCATTTTCTTACAGTATAACTTAAGGCTTGCTAATAACAAATATACATTTTTTTCTAAATACAAAACATATACTTTAAATTATTGTTTCTTTCTGTCAGTCTTAAAAAAAACTTTGCACATAAATGTGTAAACTTTAGTCAAGGTTTAAATATTTTTTACATTTAAAAAAAGCAATTTAGGTTTGCAAAAAAAAAACTATCAGAAAAATAATCTTAATATTGTTAATGATAATACTTACTGTTTAAGAAAAATAAAAGTTCATTTTTGAAGGAATGCTTAGCAAAAAAACAAAAACAAACCAACTTTTAATTTGAATTACATTTTGTAACTAGTATTTTAAAGGTTTCATGTTTTACATTTTGCAAATTTTTTTAATATAAAAACATTGTTGGTGAAGTTTTATATTAAATTTGAAAAATTGAAATAAATATCAATTATTATATCTTTGCTGAATAAAAATTAAAAAACAACAACTTATAAGGGTTAATATGCTAAGGTTAACATGCCAGTGCTTATTGCTAAATGAGAAACAGCTCCGTGCCTACAGTGAGTCTACTGTTCCTGCACGGCTTAGGGAGCGTGTTGAACCTGGTCAGGCCAGACAGATACAGCGAGGTGGCCACATTGCCCTGTGTGAGTCAGTGTCAGTGCAAAGTGCAAAGGCCAGTGCGGTTCAGGACTCCTCCTCAGGCTGTGCACTGTGAGCTACAGCATGTGGACGACGTGCACGGAGTGGACCTGAGGAGGCTCGGCGCTGCACAATGCTCCTCTGTTCTTTGTGCTGTACTTCTATCTCACTGCCTCCCTGTCTTGCTCTTTCTGTGCTGCAGACACACATGCACGCACACGCACACACACACACTTGCATGCACACTGAAGAGTTCTCTCCACACAGTTGGAAAGACAGGGGTCACTGACTGGATGCTCCCGCCTGAGTACTTCAGTGCAGCTCTTCTCTGAGACATACACATATGCGCGCACACACACACACACACACACACACATTCTGTTAATGTCTTTTTCCATGCAGGCACCCCATACAAAGCTTCAGTGGTGTCGTAGTTTGCTTTTCTCTCACAAAAGCTACCATTAATTGGATGGTTTTTTTGTTAGTTTTTTTAAAAACCCCAATTATTACTGTTATTATTATTATTATTATTCATTTTCTAATCAGGAACAACTGTTTCACAAATGCATTCTTACACTTGAGGTAATTCTGGCTCCTTCAGTGCTAAAAAAGAATAACCATGGCAGTTAATTGTTTTTAATGGTGCCTCTCAGCAAATCATCCATAAATTTTATTGAAGACTTTGTTTTGTGTATGAGGGGAAAAAAGCAAGAAAAGAGTTCTTGCTTTCTAAATTTAATCAAAATGTAATGAGATCGAGTCATTCTCCATGATATTCTCCGACTGTACATGGGCTGGAAGGATATTCTGTGTTAAAACTAGCGCAGCACTGTGATCAGATACCGCGTGCTTTCGACCCCATAGCAAAGCTGCCGTCAGCCTGGAATCTTACTTTGCCATCGCTATAAAATGAGTCACTTCTTTGTGAGATCCATTTTATTTTTATTTCACATAAGTGGAACTATTAAAGTTCAGAGAAATTAAAAGCAGATATACAACGTATTTGAAAATAAGGCTTGCGGAGAGAAATGGTATTTCATTAGTCTTGTAAGAGATGCCCTGCAGTGATTAGCTGGAAACCCTATAAAGGCACAAAAGTTTACTTTATTACAGGGCAGACTTTTCACATTATGGCAATAACAGAAATAAGTTGCAGTGAAAATAATGTTTAACCAAAACAAACAGAATGTATGGAGGGATTGATTCAATTATGCACGAGTAATTGACTCGACTCTCTCGAAGCTTTCGCTTTTTCTACACTGATGGATTCGTGTCAGCAGATGATTCAATCGACAACCTTTCAATTGTCCTCTGTATTAAATACCGCCATATTGCTGTAGCATCGATCAAAAACTCAGTAAACCTGCGGCCGTTAATCATTTGTGTCAAAATCAGAGAAACATGACCCAACCACGCAGTGTGTGCGGGAGAGCGAAGGAAGCTGAATGCACGAGGAACAGGGAGGTTGATCCCTCTGCCGCTTTGACATCCATCTACTGGTGTTATTCCTTAATCTGATTCACTTGGCTGCTCAGCAGACCAGTGTTGCCTGTTGGAAGGGTTTCATGTGTGTGATGGATGCTATTGTCAAAAATGCCAAGGTCAATATGCGACACAGCGGCGAAAAAAAAAGAAGAATTTCTTATTTCAAAAGTGCTTCCCATGTATCATCATCTCTGCAATCTGACCTTGCTTCCCTCTGTAATAACATTCAGAGGGAGGACAACTGCTGGGTGCATGCTCATGGGTTGGCGCTGATCTTTAAAACGGGTCACGGAGCTGAAGAGAAGAGGCCCGTGTCACTCATGACAGTATGCAGGCATATTACTTACACTAAGACAGAGTTGGTAATGGAGCTGTACTCTCTGTATGCTGGGTGACAATTATGTCTTGATTTGGGAATCTTAACAGAGGGGCCACTGTTTGACTGCTCGCTTTCTGTGCGAGAGCAATTAGCTGATATCGAGGCACAACATCAGATCGTCACGTAAACAGATTCAGAGTAACGAAGCGGCAATTTTGGGAAATGATGAACAGTCGAGGTGAACTTGTCGCACAAACAGGTGAGAAATGCAGCGCAACAATTTGTTCGCTTGATTGACAGCATCAGCTTTGCTTACTTTTACCCCGTTTTATGCCTCATGTAACTGCTAAAACTTAATGATATCACCTGCAGTATTACCACGTGAGGCAGTGATAGACTTTTAATGACATGAATTGTGTGGAAGTTGAATTTTCCTTTAAATACAATATTCCAGTGGCTCAATTAAATCCCCACACAGACATTTTATGCGCATGCAAAAGTATTTTTGAAATTTTTCATCCATTTTTAGTTCGTCTCGCACTGGTTTGCTCTCAAACTGGTTGTGATGGCACAAAATCAAACCCCCTAAATGCATCAAAAGTGATAAATTTAAATTGTCTTTAGTTCCTCCTGCACAGAGAAAGTCAAAGTGAATAAAATGAGCTAAACACATTTTGATTGTATGTTTGACTTTAAGTTATTAAACCCACTGTGCTATTTCTATGTCATGTAGTATTTCCCTTACCGCTCAGTTAATAGCTTTATACAACTTTTAATTGGACTGTCTGATAAGTAGAACAACATTACACATTCAGTTAGGAAAAGCTGCTATCACCAAACAAGGTGGACATCACACCATCCAATCCCCTCCTTCCTCTAAGCGATGTAAGGAAATGGCTGCTAACCCAAGTGGCGTTTCCCCACTGAGCCCTCATCTCCGACTGTCCACTGACTCGACGCTCCCACAGGGGATACTGACCTCCTCAGCCACCTGGGGAAGACCCCCCTACACACTGTTAAATATGCTCACAGAAGGGAACCAGGGAGGAGAAAATCACATTGTTAAGACTCTACACCAGACACGCTGCCTCCTCTCTGTCCGGTTTCCTTTTTCTCTAAGGCCACGAAATAAGAAATACCCCTAGTCTTGGAAAATGACTTCAATTAACCATAATGTTAATCACTATTGCTCAGAACAAAAGTCAAGCTGAGAAATCCCTTGATGGAAATTGTTATAATTGCCCTAACAACGGGGATGAATATTTCTCCCTGCTTAATTACATGTGACTTAATATTTAAATATACCATTTGCGGGATTTAAAGTATCTTAATCACGTCCATTAATTTTAAATATCTAGCATTTGGAGTGGCGGGGGAGCAGACAAACACCTTTTACAGTGTGACTGGTTACATGTGGCAGGTAACGTTAGCAGAATGTCAGGTATGCATTATGCACGAGGCGCTGCTGGCAGGGCCTGTATACCTCGACAAGAACAGGTAATTGTGCTTTCCTCTTACAGTGGGAGGCACAGAGTGAGCTGTGTAACAGGCTGACTTGCAGCTCTGACCCATCCGTCGTAAACAATGGCACCTTTCAGACGACTTAGATTGAATTTCAACAACCATGATATAAGGGACTGAGCATATTTAATGTGTAACAAAAATATGTCCTTTTAATAAGCTGTGCAATTGCTGACTGGAGAATTTAGTGCTTAAACAATTAGCTGAAGTTGGCGTGATGCCCACATTTTTGATAATAATTGAAGTCAACATAGGCTAGCTTGAGCCTTTTTTCCACATTTTGGACTGCTATTTAAAGAACTCGGAGACTATTAGGCATTTCGAACCATATTACTCCTTAAGCAGTTAACTAATTTACTTAAAGATCAATCAGCCTTGATGTCTACAAGGGTTAACTTAAGAAGAAACAGCGCAGCACTGTTTATCCAATGTTCATTCCCTCCTCTGCTCTCACTGTGGTCATATAGGAACTCGTGACATGACTCCTTGAGGATCAGGGGTGGCAACCCCAGTATCCTGGCCAGCAGCCAACTGTGGCCTTTCCAATCTGGCCACCTAAATCACCACCTCATCTAATTGGCTAAATCACCCGCTGTTCACAAACCCTCATTGCTGTGTGGCAAAGGCCTTCTGAGGATTCAGATGATGTTTGCAAACTGTTAGCGTTGTGTTTGGTCAGTGTTCAGAGACTCTTCCAGTAGTCTGAAACACAAGGGTCTCAAGTTCTAGAGTAAAACTACATTTTTTTTCTCAGTTTTTATGTTTGAAATTTGACTGCGAGAATAAGTTTTTGAGTTTCAGAGCAATTACTGCAATGCACACAAATCAACGCGACACTGGGACGCAGCTTTTCCACCATGCTGTCACTTATCGAGAGTTTACAATAAGCTGAAATGCTGTGGGGCTAGCGAACACACAGAAACACAAAGAGAAGCGCACACACATCGACAGACAACTGTGTACACACACACAAGTTAAGCAGGCCTTTGGGTCACGCAGTGTGAGCGAAAAACAGAGAGTGGGAGTGAGCGAGCAGCTGCAGGAGCCATGGGGTGGGTTGGGCCTTACGGCGAGCAGCAAGGGGCTGAGGGAAGCTTAGGGGATGGAAGAGGCTGAGGAGGCTGGGGAGGGCTGCAGGGAGACCCAGAGCTAGCGGCCGCCTGTTTAATTGGAGCTCATTTACACAGCAGTGGAGCAGGAGACACCTGAAGGGCCTTCCCTGCCTTATCAGCTAAATGGCTCTCACTCCCCCTATTCCACAAGTCAGATTTTACTTCTTGTTTATTCACGTGTCTCTCTTTCTCAGAATCTTGTTTCTACTTATATTTCTAGAGCTCTAGATCTGCTAAACTTTGTCTTCTCATATATTATTCTTTGATTTAAAGAAACAAAAACAAATATATAGGAATGTGGAGAAGACTGCTGTTGTATACTTACGACATATTTACATGAATTTTAAACAATCCATTCCTTTAATATATTATCCTCCTATAACATAATTAAATTAATTTGCATTGACAGCGATGCCACCATAACACCTTCCTGTATTTTTAAAATGAAGGTAGAGGATGGTAAGGTGGAAAACAGGAGGAAGCAGAGAAGGGGAGTATGATGAGGAGGAACAGGGGAAGAGGAGCCAAAAGAAGGAACAACTTACTGTAATCATAGTCATGTTCAATCAGACACCTGCTATTAAGTTGATAAATACACTTTTCCCAGTGTGAGCCCGGATACACTGAGTACCCCTAAGGCACTGTTCTGCTCTTTAACTACCTACTCTGCCTGGCTTCTTCACTCAACCACTGACTCTCTTCCCATTAACTCACATTTCACCCAGTCTCACAAGATGTCCCAAAATTCATTCCTTATAGGGCACTATATGATTGACTAAATGTAGTTCTCAACAGTGGGACACAGAACAGATTTGGTGAGTGGTTTTTCTGGCTTTGGGGGAGTGAAAAGGTAGGGAGTTGGGAACATTTTTGCTCCATTAGTAAGTACTTTTTTTGTCCTTTTTCCCTTTGTGCTTACAGTAATAAGAAAAAATGGGAGCAGAACGTGTGTATGCGTATGTGTGTCACAGAGAGGAGGCGGGTGTATAGAGAGGTGGTTGTGCTTGAGTCGGGGAGGGTGCACAGACAAAGCTTCTTGCCTCCTTAATCTCTTGTCTCGCCTTTTCAGCTCCCGTCGGTGCCCACATGCTGGTGATGGGGCCAAAAGGATGCCTCCTGTTGAGAATCTTACTCAGCACGGTGTCATGGCCGCCACAACACCTGATAAACATTAAGTACAGGCTGTGATACCTAAGTGTTATTATTTTTGTTTATTTATTTTATATCTCCTTAGTATTACAGTGTCCTCAGCTTGTCTTTTTTTTTTCTAGTAAGAAAAGGGAAAGATAGATGTTTTTAAGGTAACTTTTTTTCTAGACCAGAAAAGCAGGAAAACTGTATTTCTTATCCCAGGTTCCAGATTTAACGTAACTCATTAAGCCAGATAACTTCTTTACTATGTTGTGTGTACTATTTTAGGGATTTTAGTGTTAAATATGTGTCCTCCACCAGGTTAAAAGTAACTTCTTATTTTTTTTCTTCAAAATATAAAATATATGTTCCTGTAATTTAGGATACAAAAAATACTGCTTGGCTCTCTAGGTACAAGAAAAATGAAATGCGCTCTTTTTTTTCTTACCCCTCTCACTCGATAACTCTCCATTTCTCCCATCAGAAGGCAAAACTATAAGAGACACTGCTCTTGTCATAAAGCTGTTTTTACATGGAAATACATAAAATTACAGGACGTGTTTAATTTATGTCACAGTGTTGTGCGAGTGAAATGGACAGGAAGGAGGGCACTGGAGACACAGGATAAATATATCCTGTAAATAATATGTGAGTGGGGAAGAAAGGTGAGACTGGCTGCTCAGAGTATTTCAGAAACTGCTGATCTACTGCTGATCTCTACAGTTTACAAGGAATTGTCTGAAAATAAAATACCCAGCGAGTGGCAGTTCTTAGGTGAAAATGTCTAGTTGATTCTAGAGGTCAAAGAAGAATGGTCTGACTGCTTTGAGCTTAACAGAAGGCAGTAACTCAAACAAGCGCTCGTTACAACCAAGGTATGCAGACGAGAATCTCTGAACACATAGTATTTCAAACCTTGAAGCGAATGGGCTACAGCAGCAGAAGACCACACCGAGTGTCACTCCTGCCAGCTAAGAACAGGAATCTGAGGCAACAGTTCATGCAAGCTCACCAAACTGGTGAATAGATGATGGAAAAAGCAGCATTCAGATGGTACAGGCAGAGCATTGCATCAACAACAGGAAAGCATGGATCCATTATGCCTTGTAGAAGCAGGTCAGGCTGGTTCTGGTGTAATTGTGTGGGGGATGTTTTCTTGGTACACTCTGGACCTCTTAGTAGCAACTGAGCATACCTGAGTACTTCTGCTGCTTCCAGCAGGATAAGGGACCATGTCACAAGCTCAAATCGTTAAACTGGCTTCTTGAGCACGACAATGAGTTCACAGTATTCAAATGGCTTCCACATGTTGTGGAATGGGACATTGGATCATGGATGGACAATTTTTTTAGCAACTGTATAATGCTCTGATATCAGTTTGGTCCAAGTTCTCTGACAAATGTCTCCAGCACCTTGAAACCTTGAATTTCTGCCAACGCAAAAGGCGGTTCAATCTGGTGATAACAAGGTGTATGAAATACAAGGGGCGGTAAGTGTATATATATATAAAAAAACAAACAAAAATGAACTCTGTTACTGTGTTTCTATCATTGCCATACCCCCTGAGTCACTGCCTCTGGCATGATCACAGGCCACGGGGATGTGGTAAGTACATCAAAGACTATCTGATCAATAATAAGCCTCTAAGTTCTTCTGTTTGCTGTGATTTTGTCTACATAAAATTCACAAAAATAATCTTGAACCACATTCTTTTGTTTACGGAGTAAATAGGGTAATAAACGTCATATAACAATATTTTTTTAAGTGTTCAAACTCCTTGCACCAATATTATGAATGTTCAAAAGAATGAAGAAAACAAACTTGTGGAAACAGCATGGTTAAAAGCTAGACATTATTGAAATCAAAACTTGCTTTGAAACCTGAATATCCTGTGTACACTATCCCAGAAATGTTTTCCTTAAGTTCCTTTGAGCCTTAAAAGAAAATTCATAACAGTGTGGTCAAAGTTCAAAACCATCTCCTGCTTGAACATCTGAAAAAAAGGCATAACATACTATTCCTCTCTAAAAATCACACATGTCACTGATTGAGTTGCAAACTGGCTGGGATGAGTTGCGTCTGGAGGCACCAGAGGGGGGTCCCTCTCCATCTTTCTCTTCCATCCCTTTCCCTTCCTCTATCTATCTATCGGTTGAGTGGAATTCATCATCTGTTGTGAGGACGCGGCACATGATAAGCATACAAGCAGGCGAATCGGGCCGCTGTATCACTGGGAGTGAATGAACGACCTCATGTTGACCCGACCAAGGGAGGAAAACACATGTTCTGCTGGTCTTGGCTGGCTGGCTACCTGCAGAGAGGGTTGGGAATTCCTGCAGCAGGAGGGATGAGGGGATGGAGACATGGACGACGTGGAGGAGGAGGCGAAAGAGAGCCTGTCTCCATGTGTCTACTCTGCCCTAACATTAACTTGGAGATGATGTTGGAATATTGTCCTTCTGTCAAACATGGCAAAAGTGTCTTGTTGGAATGGCTACATGATTTCGGTACTGGTACATTAAACCTGTTAGGGGAGCAACGTGTGAATGTGTTAACCTCTGAAACAATTGAAGACTAATACACAATTAACATGTGGTTCCAAGCCTGGTAAGCTCTTGTAGACCCTGCTCATACACACAGCAAATCCTGTGCTTCCTGCTATGAGCTCAGCTAGCTCCATGGCTACGTTTTTTTTTTTTAAATTTTTTTTTTAATTACGTGCAAAGCATTTTTACACTTTTAAATCTGCAGGAGTATCTGAACTCTTTGTCCACCATTTCCTCAATTCAGAGACACTTTTTTTTTGTTCTTCCACCCGTGTTTCAGTGAAATGCAGCTCTGGAATTCATTAACGCTTAAGGTGTGTGTGTGTGTGTGCACATTGATTTGTGTGTCCAAGATGGAGTCGTCAACACACTTTATAAGTATTTGTGCAGATGCAAAAGTATATACCTTGCCTGATATGAGTTTGCATTACATGCATAAAGAATAGCTTGTATGTATATTTTGGCCATTCTGCCATGTTTCAGCACTAGACTGTCACAAACTGAGATTGGACTGTGGCCTGATGTCTGGACTTGAAGTTTGAGAATGTTTGAAATGGTATGTGTGGCAGTGGAGGTATGGATGGCTTCAGAAGGGCGTGGTCACTGGATAAAGAGAATGATTCCTGTTACTGGGGTGTGGGATGAAAGGCGGAAAAGCGGTTGGTAAGGGGGTTGTTGGAGGCGGTCCACATCTCCCCTTTATTTACTTTGACCCCAGGTCTGCAGGAGGCCCAGGGAGGGCACATGCCAAACTCCCCAGGTGGGCAGAGCTGCCCTGCCCTTTCTCTCACCTCTCTGCCCGCCCCTCTGTCTCCAGTTAGATATATGTGTTTGGAGCTAGGGCTGCATGACTGGCAACGATACCCCCTTTCTGTTTTCTTACATATCTGGATTTAGACAGTGTGTCTCAGCTAAAACAATATTTGGATATTAATGTTGTCTTTTGAAATGGATTCTTCGACATATTTTTTGACTGTATTATTTATGGTACATATTTGAAAAGCATTATTTCTATCGTAAGTAAGCCTAAAACTCAAGAGGTTTCCAGTGATTTTCAGAAATTTAGTTAAAAACCTTGGGGTGTTTTTTCTTATTGACCTCTATTTCAGAAAAGGCATCGAGATTCCATTTATGTCTACAGACATTTCTAACGCACTCCTCATAAATATGTGAATTTGGGTAAAGCTGCAGAATGTTTTCTCTATAAACCAACCAATGATTTATATTCTTGCAGAATAGCTGGGGGACATATTTATACAAATTAATTTTTTAGTCATAAGCAACAAGACGCATTAAACTTTAATCCTAAACAAATGTGACGTGTTGTTTGAAGATGCAATTTTACAAATGTGTAAAATTAATTGGTATATTATGCATAGGCCTCATCAATCCCCTTCTTTAATAAACTCACAATTAGGGGCAGGGATGGAGGATGAATGGGGGGGAAAGAGGCAAAAGGAGAAAAAGGCATAGCGTTTTAAGATGTTAATTATTCAAATGAGGCAAAGTCTACCTGCCTGATGCTGGTGTCATCACAGTAGTAATTATTACCATAGCATTGCCATGGTGAATCAGAGTGTGATTTATTTAGTTAAAGCAATTAGGTTGTGATTAGAAATACAAACATAATTGCAAATGAGATTTTTCTTGTATGTGGGCTGTTTTTGTGTTTTGTCCCGTTTATTCTTTCCAGACACCTTTTTTGAAACCTCTACATTTTTCACTAAATATTTAGGGTGTAGTACAGTGTAGATAAAGGATGGAATAATCACATTCAGGTGTTATGTTTATTTATATGTGTGTATGTGTAAATGCTTGTACATTTAAAGGAAATTAAAGCACCGGAAATAAGAATAAAACCCTATTTTGGCTTAGCAGTTTATATCCCAGCACAACACTAATGGCATCTGCAATTGTGGATTTGTTATTTTCTAAATCAGATGCTCCTATTTCATCCTTACAGCAGATAGCGGAAGAAAATCTTTTGCTGTTGGTGTCATGAACTGACTCTAATCAAGAGGTCTTGTTTAGTAAGGGGACGGTTAATTGATTGTCGAATCATGTCATACTGTAGCGGGTAACTGAGATGACTCCGGGGCAAATATGTCTTCGTGAACACGGTGCCCTCCTGCCCAGTGAGCTCAGCGGAGTCAGTCGCAGCACAGTGGCAGTGCTGAAAATGTCACCCCAAGATGACAGTCATATTCCATTACAGCTATCGCTCAATATCTTCATGCAGGGCAAATTACAGCGTTTCAACAGAGCATAAAGTAACAAAGGAAAAGCCATATGGATATAAAATAAACTAGATTTATTTTTTGTGAGGGCTTTATAGCTACCACAAATTTTATGTCATCTCTGGATTTGATAGTCAATCAGGACTTCACAGTTGCATGTACTTTTTTTCATAGGCTGAAGCAGAAAAAGAGTTTAAAAATCCGAATAAGAATTACTTAAAAATATTTTGTGTTGAAAGTAACATGCTGTGACATATTGAATGACCAATTACTCTACTGTAAACTGCTTTTCCATTGAAAGCTGAAGACAGTTCCAAAATCTATCCAATTCCACTGGTTGTAAGTACCCAGAATGTATTGGACTTCTATGGGGACGGGAATGAAGCTGCTGGGCATCCAGCGAATTTCAGCTCCATCTTGTTTCTTGCCGAAAGGCTCTGGCGTGGGCCTGTGGTTGCCAGGCGCCTCCTGAGGTGACTCTATCAGAGCCAGTCAAGCCTGAAATCAATCACTCACACCCATCAAAGGCTGCCCTGCACCGCCATTGTGACTAAGCCATCTGGGCCTCAGCACACTGTGTACATTTATCTCTATGAACTATACGTATACTGTGGTTTTTTTTCTGTATTTTTGACTGTAACAGTGTGTATGCATGAATGTGTGCAATACATTTGTGTGTTTGTGTAGCTGCCTTTACAGAAAGATAAGTGGAAAGTAGAAGCAAAAGGCATACTGTATTGCTTTCTAAACCATAACAATCACCAGTTGTGAATGCTGGAGGAAGCAGTGGCAGGTCTTAGCATCCATCATACAAGCACGCTTCTTTACACCTGTTCACAGCCTTCCATTACATGCTTCTCCTGCATGGCATCATCTGCTTGAACTAGTTTTCCTATGTGGAGGGCCTTCTCCTTTGGCCTCACTTTGGTCAGTCTCCTGGTCTCCAGTCCATCCTCTCAGTACTGAGTGCTAAGTGCCCAACACTGCCAAACAGAGTGGAGCAGAGCGGTGCGGAGTCTGTATGTGTGTGTTTGTGTATGTATGTGTACGTGTGTGTAGCAGCTGCCATTGGAGGGCAGTAGAGCACCAGCGCATCCATCTCTATCAAAGTGGCCCCAGTAGCCCCAGAGGGTGCCCTAGTGTAAAGCACTACTTAGAGGGATGTTGGGAGCACAGAGACAGGCTGGGGAAAATGTGGACAGGTCAGGCCAACATTGGACTCCAGTGGCTCTATGGAATGTGTGCAGTATGCATGCTCAGTTTCATATAAAGAGATAGACAGAAACAAGTGTGCGGAGAAGGGGGTAGTAATGCTGCAAAGAAAGGAAACGGTTGCAGTCAGTGCTACATGGTAATAAACAAAATATGACATTCAGTTTTTACATTTAGCAGTGATCGCATCTTAACAGTCATATTAATATAATCATTGTGCATCCCATTATTTGTAGTCACCTGTTATAGAACTACACGGATTAAAACTGCAAATTATTTGGTTTACTCTATATCCCTTACAAGTGAGTGCAAAACAAAATACACATTTACAGACCTGCCACAAATGTGATTATATTTTATGTTATCTGATTAGATGTTGTTTATGTTAGGATTTTACAGTTAATCCTCCCTAAACTTAAAGCTATAGGCTCTATACTTTGAATAAAAACTCTGAATCATTTTTCCAGGAGGACATCTAAGGTCAGCACTGTTCATACAGCATTAGTCAGTGCTTTTCAATGCCATCTTTTAAGGGACCTTTGGGGGGGGCTTGGCTGTATTTCGGTAATTTTTGGACATATACCCTTTAATCCTTTTTCTCAGGTCAAAAGTGTATGGATATGGAGCCATTAGCTTCACTAATTTATGTTTAATTTAAATTTCCTCATTTGTATTTTTTTGCAGTAGTACCATGGACATGTTGAGGTCTAAATGTGCTTTTCAGATTATAACATAACTATTATGCATCAAGACAAATAAATGATAGATTTCTTAAACTTAAGCAAAAGTGTAAGTTACTTAAAACCATTACCACCTTGTGATATGGCATATCACAGAAAATTGCAGTACAAAGCATGACGTCCAAATTAATAACAACAATAACAAAGAAATGTTTCTCAGATATGCTATATTTAGAATAAGAGATATCGATCCCATGAACCTTGGCTGTGTATTTTTGCAGTATTGACATATTTTTGTTCTCTAGTAAAGCATTTAATGATGATACTCCTAAATATTAAAAAATCTGTTTGTTTACTATTGTTCTTCCTAACTTACTTTAATATAAATATCCCTGGTTATCCATAATATTGCACTCATATCTTATGTCTCTTCTTCGTTTCTTTTACACATTTTACACATTTGCTTTTTGTTTTTGTCTTTTTTGTTTTTGTTTGTTTTGTTTTTTTTACAAATGTTACTTGCAACATTTCGCAAAAAAAAAAAAAAGTACAGAAGATTATTTCGAAGAAAAAATGCATTTTGGAGTAAGAAAAAAATGTGAAAATAAATGTTATATAGATGTTCCTTTATCTAGCTAAATTAAAAGAAAAAAACAAAACAAGAAAGCATCCTACTCATCATCCAACATTTGGTTAACTTAAAACAAGCCAGCTTGGAAACTTTCATCTCTGAAAGAAAAACACATGTTCCTTGTTTTCTCCTTTTACATTAACATCCATGTTTTCTCCATTCCACCTCGACAGAGGACTGGGATGCCCCAGTCCCGAGTGCAATGTCCCAGACCTTGGTTGGCTCTTTTATGTAAACAGAAACTCCTTGCTGTGAAGGGGTCCCATAGTTAAGAATTCCACTTAGAGAGCACACTGAACTCTGTTGCAATATGGGGCGAGTCATGTCGTTGCTTTACTCTTTAAAGCTACTTCATGTAGCTCTAAGTGTAGCCGTAATACCCAGTTGGCTGAGTGAAAGTACAATAAACACTTTAGGTTAAGTCACAATCTCCTTTCTCTTTTAGGGTCATATCCATTTATTATGTTTGATCAATGTTTTTATTTATAAGGTAAATAAATATGTGTGTACATTAGAAGACACGTGAAAAACCTGCTTCATATTTATATATACTATTATTTTACAATTCTGGGGTGTGTGGCATCAAGAAATACATTTTTTTTATATTTGTATCTTTTTTTTAATTAGTAGCACAAGTTCTTTCTCTTTTCATCTTTCACATTTTATTGTCAAATTGTGCTAAATGGGTATTGTGCATATACAACTGCATATTCAACATGTTTTACGTAATTTCAACATTATTTATGTGTGCTAATATACAAATTGTGAAATGCCTTTACAGATCTGGGAATTAAATTTTTAAAGTTCAACTTTACTTTAAATATTTATAAATAATAATCATTTTATTAACTCCTAATATGTTTCCCTTATCTCAGAACAGTTTTTTTTTTTTTTTGCCTTTATTAGGTTGTATTGTTTGACGGCATGAGAGATACAGCAGGACACAGAAGTTTGCATGATGATGGCATCATTTTCCAAACACTCATTCCATGTTTACAAGTGCCACAGGGCAAAAAAGGACCTTTCATTTCCCTCCTGCTAATTGTTTGATTTCCTGTTGCCGCTGGAGAGCTCAGCCTACAGTAAGGGAGGAAGAAAGAAGGCCCAGGTTGGCACAGGAGCTTGCACACACTCACTTCATTTGTCTCATATACTGCAATGGCTCCAGGCTACCCTTTCTCTCTGGAGCTTCCTAGAAATACCAAACGGTGACATCTGATGTTGTCTGTCTACAGTTCTTTTTTTATCATCTCCCTTTTTCCCCCTACACCATCACAACTGTTACCGCCACCCTTGCAGTGCTTGTCAATGTTTGTTTCGTAGCCTTACCTCACTATTAAGGTAAGAGTATAGCATTAATATTTGTGTGTTCATCACACAAAAGCCTGTATATTGCTAAATTATGCTGCTACTCTGCATGATGTTCCTGTTTCTACCCTCAGCTGTTATTGTGTCTATCTGGAACTTGTCATCAGTTAGTTTGCATGGAGATACAATCCTCTCATCCTATACTGATCCCAGTTCTTAGTTCAGCAGGTGGTGGACTTTAAAAGTTCTTGTTTGTAAGCTGCCGTGGGAGAGATGACACATTTACGATGAGCAGCGCAGGCCAAACAGGCTGAATACAGTCTAGGCAGGGAAGATTCTGCGCTCGTGGCGTGCATTGTGGACTTCCTTCTGAGGGGCCATAACACCACATAGGGTGCTGCACTCACCTACTACTGTTTGATCACAGAGAGCTATTCTCATGTAAATGCATGCTAATCAACACGCAAGGAGATTGTTTTAATCGGATTGCTGTTTTTTTTTTTTTTGTTGTTTTTTTTTTTTGTTTTCCTCTGTCTTGAGAACTTAGGAATGCATCAGGAACAAAAAAGTGCCCTTGTCAGGTGGCAGTAAGCCAGTAATTCCTCTTGCAGCTTTTTGACGTTACCACAATCCCACTGACAGACAGTCTCTGCGGGGACCTCCATGGTGATTGGGCTTCTTTGCATGCAGCCCTGAACCTGGACGCTGTCCTTTTGAATTAAATTTAAAGAGAGACCGCATACTCAGGTTACTATACTTTTTACATTTCAAATGGAATTATAAAAAGCGCAGCTATAATCATTAAAGGAATAAAAACTGTAACATAAAATGTGTTTTCAGAACAGAAGCAAAAGGTTCAAGAACAAAGCTGCTGCATTGTAAGAACAAAACTTTGCACTGATGTCACCTTTGTGATAAAATGTTTCAGGGAGCCACCTGTACTTTTATTTTTTTTGTTAAAGTTACGGTAAAAAGCAATTCCTGGACAAGCAAATTTTATGAAATGAATTTACACTGTTTTGTGCGATTGTAATGAGAAGAATGACAGTGGCTGTTGAGTGACTGACTTGTGCCACATCGCCTTGGGTTTTGTGTGACGGATGCCCCTGCCAGTGCCAGTGCATTTCTGCCTGCCAGCAGGCCTTTAATCCCTCCTAATGGGGGTTGTCATCTCACCGCTAATTTAAATGCTCCAACCACGAAGCTCCCCCACCTGGGTAAGCTAATCCCAATGCGAAGGGCCCCCTTCCCCACAGCTAGCTGCCTCGTTTTGGGGCCCAGGGGCCCGGGGGCCTGACCACCCTCCTACACAACAACAGCATCTTTCAATCATCTCTCCCTGATTGTATTAATCTTATCTGTGTTTAATTACATTTTTTTAAGATTATTGCTGTATGCCATCTTTGCACACTGTGGGGGCCACAGAGGGCTGCTCATTTCGAATGCATTTTCATTTGGGCACAAATCCCCACAAAGACTGCCAGAAATTATAAAGGAGCCATTTTTTTAACAGTTGGGGGAGTTTGTAAACTTACTAATAGAGCATACAGTTATGCGGTCTCTAGTTTGACTTTGTCTAATACAGTTCATATATTGAAAAATAGGTTTAATACACATTAAGATCCAGATAAGGAAGAAATATCATCGCTGATTTTAGGTAAAAGATGAAATGCAAGATTAAATATCACAATAATAGTCGTGTATTCAAAGTCTCAAGTAAAAGTACAAAACTTTTCAAAATGAATAAAACAGAATGTAACAATTTACACATAATGGGAAGCACATGTTTAGTAGAGTTAAGGAAGCATTGAAAATTCAAAAGAACAGTATGTGCTGATTTGGAATTTGATACCAGAACCACATTTCAGTAAAGCTGGGATAGAGGTATATTTACTTCCACATTTTAAAAATTATTTTTAAGCTGAGGAGACCAGTAGTTGCAGTTTTTAAAGTAAAACGTTTCCCCATTCTTTCTTGGTTGGATTTTAGGACCTCAACTAGTTGGGCCTTCTTTTGACATATTAACAGCTTGACCAATGTTATTAGGTGTCAGTTTTTATGAAACACCCAAATTCCTTTAGCATGTAGGTAATATATACTCAATGTAGTTTAGCCCAGTCTTGATGAAATAAGCAAGGCCTTCCTTTAGACACCTCATCCCTTATATAATGGTTAGTATTCATCAGCGATCTGTAACATGCTCATACTATATGCACTAATGTTCTGTGTAGTATCATCGATGCTGGCTTTTGAACTGTGTGCTATCACAACTCTGATCCATTGCCATCAGTTTTCAGCTTTACCTCTGTCCATCTTACTGGAAAGGAGAGAGGGCTGAGAAAAAGGACTGCATATTTGGATCTGTGTTTTGTTTGTTTGTTTGTAATTGTCTTTTGACGAAACCTTTTTCATTCTCTGAATCTTTCAGTGATACCGTGTTCCAGATGATGAAGATGATGGTAAAGAATCACCAAAATTTGCAATTTTATGCTAAGAAATTATCTGCTTGCTAAACGATTTGCCAGTGTGCTTTTGTTGGGGATTTGTGAACCCTTTGCCAACCTTACTCCTCCTCACTTCTTGCTCATCTTTTTGTATATTGTGTCAAATGTAAAGTGCAGCTACATAACCTCATTTGTGGTTAAGTTGCCATAATTTACAGACTTTAATCATGTAAATAAATCAAAACATCAGCTGTCAAATAAATGTACAGAATTTAAAAAAATCCAATATTTCCAAGTACAGCAAAGTGAAAATATTACTCACAAAATGAAGGCAGTTACACAAATTACAAATACCTCAAAATTTCACTTTAGTACAAGTACAACTTTTCGGTCATAGCAGCTTTGACAGTTAAAGTACGTGCTCTTTTCTTATGATTTCATCATTGAGTGGGAGTTGTACTTGCATGTGTGTGACAGACTGAAGAGTTTTCTTTTTTTCTTTTTTTTGTTTCCTCACAAAGTGAATATGAAATATTCAGGCTTTAAAGACTGATGCTACCTTTTTAAAAAATTCAGAACTTTACCTTGTTAGTACTTTTGTTTTTCTTTATCTCTTTGGGCATTGTTTAAACTACACAACGACACTGATAAAACAGGAAGCTAGCTAAAGGAAGGAAGCCAGAGGATTTTTGTGTCTGTGTGTGTGTGAGGAGGGGAGGGGTTCATCAATTTTGTTAAGCAGAGGCTAGAGGGCTGCCGGGCATTGGGGGATGCTCCAGCAGGTGCAGTTAATTAACCAGGGGCTAATTCTCCACAGTGTTCTGTTACAGTGTAAGAATGACATGTCTCCAGACTACATCTTGATATGTCTGTAAGATGCCCATGGTCCGGGCTGACGTTAACATGGTTACTAACAGGTGTTTCACATCTGCATCATCACAATTCCTCTAGTCTCCCTAATGAAGCTCTGATGTTTGAGAATGATTGCAATCAGAGATATGGGGTTTTTTTTCTGTCAAACCCACCCACAAGTATAGAATTAGCCATCTGGTCAGATTAAGACTTTTGTTTGATTGTGACTTCCATACCAATTTTCTTGGCACTGGCCTACCACAATTAAAAGATTGAAAAGTAATTATAGGTACTCTTGATAAAGATACTGAAGAAACGCATTGTTTGAATAGAATTAGATGAATTATGTACATCAGAAAGAACTAGCTGTTCATTTCAGCACACACTTACTGCCTGTGTTTTATTAATATAATGTACATGATGGTGTTGCTAATTGTGTTAGAGTATTTGCATACAGTAGCTATGAAATCTATTCTCAGCCCAGCACATGCATTTGTAATGGTGTTATGCTGGGCTTGTAGCAATCAGCAGGACCCTGTGTTCCACTTTAATGTGGAATGGGCGTAACGGCACACACAGAGCCAGTTGATGATTTTTTTTTCACCACACATTTAAAGATGTTATATGAAGTTAAACAGTAGCATTTCCATGTTTAAGTCCAAGTTAAATGCTTGTGTGAGTACAGGAAGGCAAGGGCCAGAGGGCGCCTTTCTAGCTCCGTCCAAATCTGGGAAGCCAGGTTCACTGCCCAACAGGGGGCAGCGGAACTGATTATTAAAACATTTTCAAAAACGATTTGATGTTCAAAGGTGCTGCACATGCAAAGAAGTGACACTGCATGGAACTACATCATGTACAATTACACGCCCGTTATTGTTACCTCTTCAATTGGTGCTGCAAAATAAATGTAATGGCAAGATCAGCTCATTTAAATAATTTCCAGAGTGCAAAGGTAGATATGGGTTTTGGGGGAGAAGAAGAAGAAGAAGAAGCAATTTTTTTTACATTATTTATTATTTATTTATTTGAAAACAATCATTTGACTTCAAACATCCACATTCAATCAGAGATGACAAACCTGTGCGTTCAAATGTATTTGATCTGTCTCTTTTCTCGTTGACTCTTTCTACAACCAGAAGTAAAATAATCGAACCATCACAGACACACGTTTGATATAACAACCCACCACCTTGCCAAGATTAATGAGGAGAAATAACATATGACCACATTTTCTTGATGGAAGTCCAGAGACCTCCATTCTCAGCCCCCTGAGTGTCTTTGTGGCCATTGGAGATCAGATCAGTTGTGTAGCTCTATTACCACCCATTCAGCCCTTACACTGGAAGAGGAGCCCTGTAATGACTCTCTTCAACAAAGCATCACTGATAAAAGGATTAACTAATTAAATTAACAGAGTAAAGTACTTTATAACTGTTAATTATGTGGTTCCCTTGGCTGCTCTGGGCCACTAGCACCCTTTGTTTGAAAGCCCCTTGTCTGTCCTAATTGACCTCTGGGGAGCCTTTGGTGTATGCATTTGTGTGTGTATGTGTGGGTGTGTGTGTGTGTGCATTGAGGGGTGCCTTACACAATCAACTGGCAAGTATAAACAAACTGACAATTTACTTTGGTGTAGAGTGACACTTTGTAGAACATGGGGGCACTTGCTTAAATGACCGTGAATGTGCCACCAGAGAATAGAGCCTTCTCTCTGGTTTGGGCCCCTCAGAAGCCTCATCACGCTCTTATGGAGGACCCCAGCTATCTTTTACATTAAGGCATCACTGTTCGGATTTAGAGAGATATAGGTAAGATTTTTTAAAACGGCGTATTTTTTGGATCTCATCACAGAATTCTGAAAAGTTCAGGATGTGTGGGAGCATGTACATGTGCATGCCATTTATCACCCAAAGACTGTCCGTTTCAGCACAATGCTAGTGGGCCATATAGTGCTTTATAGTTTGAACCATAGAGGGTTTGTTTTGTTTATACGCCCCATCCTTTAAACTTTTCATGCCGTAGCAAGAAGGCAGGAGTGGAGAGTCTTTTATTCTCAATGGTGTCTCCTCTAATGCGTGGCCAATCACATTATTAATCTCCATGGCTCCAGTCAAAAGGCTAATATATGTGACCTGGTCTGCATCCATTCCCGTCTGTGCTAGCTCCGCCTCCTCCCAGTTCTTCCTTTAACCACTTCTCTTCTTCCAAAGGCCCCAACCACCAAAGTCCTAATGACGTCCTTGACAAGTGATCTATCAGTTGGCAATTACAACATCTGTCACTATGACAAAGCTGCCCCTCAAAGATGGCTCCGGCACTCTCCTTTGGGGTAACTCTTCCTCCCCTGTGATTATGTCTAGGTCATGTTTGTGTGTGCCTTGGAGTTGGGGCAGGGGTGGAGGGTTAGCCACTTTGTTCAGTAAAAAGGGGCCGCCCCACAACACAGACAGACATGTTGACAGCAAACACAAACATAGCAAAACAAATGGTTCACGCCTACCTCTTTAGATTTCCATTCAAATGCACTCCACAACTCTGTGGAAGTGCTCTATCTTCTATAGAGGGAAGAACCTACCAGCTGCCATCGTCTCTCCTCACTATAAAGAGGACCTTTCACTTGGGAACAATGAGAGGGCTTCTCTTTTCTCTTGGCCTAGAATCTCTGCTGCACCATGTTTAATTTCAGTTACCATAGATCAATGCTGAACACCACTCCAGAAGAGACGGGGCTATCTGAATCAGCCAACAAGACTTTTGTTAGCATGCGCAAACATGCATTCAAACAGTGACTGAGCAATAACCTACAACTGTCATTGTAACAGTCAGAATTTAACCAGCAGACATGTCATTCTGAACGCCTACGCACCTTCTCAGAAAGCACCCTAATCTGTAAAGGTGTGTTTTGAAGGGAATAAATCCTGTTTCAGGTGGATACATTTGCAGATGATGCCTTTCATGCTGTCTTTTCTGTGGCTCAGTGGGAGGAAGGTGTGGGACTTTGCCTTGCTTTTCTTTCACCCCTTTAAGTGGAGCACCGGATAGATGGCATGACATCACGGGCCAAACTGGCAGCACAATACAAAGGTCATGCAGCCCATTGATCTAGGGGGCCCCTGATAGAAACCCCCCGTATTATGGGTCTGCGCACGCGGGGTCTTACACACACTGAGCCATAGAAACGGACCACAAATGGAGCCTTGTTGTCTCCCCATTCAGGGCCTGCAATCAGCGGATTTACACTTTGATGTGGAGCTGAGGAATAAAGCCCTTTCGAGCACTGACCTTTATCGACTGACGGATTAAAATCCATAGCCCCCTCTCTCTAGCTCCCTCTCACCCTCGCTCTCTCTGTATTTCTCTCTCACTCTCCAAACTACATGTAACTTACAGTCCAGATAGCTTTCTGCTGAAGGCGAGCATTTCTAAAGCCATTCCTTTTCTTACCCTTTATTCTTTCATGCTCACCCCGACTTTTGTACCTGGCTGCTAACACTGAACTATTTATGTATTTATTTTTTATTATTTTTGCAGGAATTTACTCACTAAGACAACTGCTTAACTGTATTCATTCAGGATAAATAAAGAATTACCCAGCTGGTGTCTGAGGCGTTTCATCACATGGAGCAAATTTAACCATAAACAAGAATGTTTTATTTCAAGCTTTGAAACAGCTTGCCTTTTGCAGTGGTCACTGTCACACATACAGCTTTCTCTTCTTGACAAACTGTACCATTCAGATATACAGTAGCAAGCCTTAGGGCTTTATGTGTGCAGCAGTTCCTTTAATTGTGCATCAAACCCAACAACATATATTCCATTTTATGTTTTCTAATGCCTGGATTCCCATCTATTGTTTTTAAAACCATCCCTAATGCTCTCTTGGACAGTCCTCTGTCTGCTGTTCTCCCAGAGGTGCCAGCTTGAACCAAATTAACAGAAACAGACTCTATCACCTCTCTGTCCACAATCAGGCCAACTGGATTTGATAGCCCCATTTTGCTTTGTCAGAAACATGCCAAAGCCTGCTGTAATCCGCTAAAGAACACTTAACAACCAACTAATGTCACGGTAGACCAGCAGTCTGTACGCTGTGACGCACTTTAAAAATCTCGCAGCCATATCCACTTAATTCAGCTAGTGCTTTAGAAAGACCCACCTGAGAATTGTGAGACTGCCTGCCGAGAGTCAACCATCAGCATTAGAGAGCATTACTACTGTGCAATGAAAAAAACACTCAGGCTATTTCCCACTAGAAAATGCTAGCCTACAAGCCTTTCCCAGAGCTCTTCTAAGTGCAATGAGAGTTTGAGTCTCGGTTTCATGCCGGCGTTACAGGCCCACAACACCAATTTGACCGCAGATATGGGAGTTGTATGCAGGCAATTACTGTTCTGTTAGTGTGAGGCTTTGTTAAAGAGTCATTAATTTGTTAGCTAAACAATAATGGTTCAAGCGCTCAAACTGTGAGTTTAAAAGGTTCAAAGCAGCACAGATCATGAAACTATTCTTTGTTTTCAGTTTGCAATGTGTAGGGTCTCGGAGCAAAACAATTACATCACACTACAACAAGGCCCTGAGTGTACAACAATGACAAGAGAATTGTGCCTTCAGGCAGAAAACACTTTACACACTGGAGATGGAGAATGGACGGAGGGGGAGGATTTTCTGGTTGATGAGCATAAGGTACACGGTTCATTCAGACAAATGGGGAGAAACAACAAGGTACACTGAGAGAAAGCTGAAAAAAGAATAACACACACACACACACACACACACACACACACACACACGTACAGCTCCATGAAATATTAATGGGATATGTTTACTGACAAGCTACAATAACCAGCAGCTCTCCCTCTTTAGGGACTTCAGGGAGAGGGAGTTTGTGCTTGACTGACAGCCACTATATACATGAGGTACATGTGCATGACCTGCGAGCACAAACACAGAAGCACACTCATATGTGTACTTGTGACTGGAAATTATGACTGGGCAGGAACAAGGAAACCCCATTTCATACCTACTTTCATACCTACAGCAGACACTGAGAGCAACCTGTGCATGCACTGCAGTGAAAACATCTTCATAATTTAAAGCAAGACCTCTAGTGACTCAGTTAATAACACGGCGGGATTATGTAAGCATAAGATACGTCTCCTGTACATGCTGCAACCCCCCCCAAATCTCTTAACCCTCTCCCCGGTTTCTTCCTTGGCGCTGCTCCCGAAATCTTGCTCCGTCCCAGAAATTCCAAACTTTGCTTACCTAATTTTTGCAGCATATTTCTTTGCCACAGGAGGTGGTTATGACAAATTAGAAGTCTACAAATGTTCTGATGGTGTAAAGGCTCCAGCTGTCACCAGGGAGATGGTGATCAGGTTTCCAAGCTGCATGGTCTCTTGGCGCCACAAAGAGTTCCATATGGTCATCCAAATGCTCCACCTAAATCTGCTCCCAATCTCCACCCTGGAGCTGAGCACTTCTACTGAATTAGTCACAAGGGCTTCTGAGCATATGAGGTACAAGACAACAAAAAGCATATGCCCTTCATGAAAAAAGATGAGAAAGTAGTGAATGAAAAAAATAATTTCTATTTAGTTGTTTCTTGAAACATACCCTTTAGGATCTAGGTATATTTTAGATGTACTCATAATACCTATGATATTGCCTGTTATTAATAAGAAAAAAGTAGCATGTTCGCAACCCAGTTGGGTTTGTGTCACCAGTGACAGTTAATGGATAACCATGAATGCTGAGCAGGCTATGACATCAGTTAATAACATTTGCAGCCTCTTAAAAATCAGTCAAAACAACCACATTAGTTGTGCATTTTTATGTGTATGCAGCACATTGCGAGATTAATTTTAAACAGCCCATGGTAGAAAGAAACGACTTGTTGTGTCATGTTCTTTGCAAAGCCTGTCATCCCGCTTCAACAGAACATCTCCCCATAACCTCATGCTCCTGTCACTGCTGAACAGTGACGAGCAGGGGATTGGTGATCTATAATTAACCAGTGAGTTGGTGTTGATGTCATTGACACAGCGTGGAGTTAGAAGGTGGCAGTGCCAAGGCACCTGTTGTTGTCGAGCGTGGCATCTGATATCATTACCTACCCAGCCGGAGTGCCAATGTCCCCGCTGGGCCGCGAACTGTCCGAGCTACCACCAACAATCACCTTTCACACACACTCGCGTATACATATACACACACAAAAACACACATATCATCGACTGTCATCGTGTCCTCCTTTGCATAACCAACTCTGACGGTCCTAACACCTAGAGGGCAGAGATCCACAGAGAGTTTCAATTACTGTTAATGATATTTTGATGGTAGCCGGTTAACTTATGCAACCATCAGTATACAGCTGTACAAATATTTGATAGTGAAACATTCAAAATCTACAATATGTGGATATGTGGGTATAAAGCCTTAAAGGTTTAAAGGCACAATCCAATATTTTGGTAATGCCTGTGATCAGACAGAAAACAGTTCAAGGGAAATTTAAGTATGGAAGTCACTAAGTAAAGTTTATTTATGTAGAGTTTTTCAAAGACGTAAAAAATCACAAAGCACTTTATGACAAATAAAACACAGCTTGTGAAGTAAAATCAAGGAAAGTAGCCCTTCAAACAACTTCAGTTAAGAAGTAGATCAGCGCTCAAGCTACTTTAATCTTTTAAGATACTAATTACTAGAACATCTACTTACGTGATAGAGTAGAGATTGTAAACCTAACAACTAATAAGCACCATTGTGTATTAAGGTTTCGTTATGTGCCTCTATATTAACTTACAATATGAATATAAATCATTTTTGACCATGATTTATATTCACCACCAAGATGTGGCTAAATCTTTGGTTCCCTTCTGCTTAAAAAATTATAGAGCACGTTTTTTTTCCTCATGTGACTTGAAACTGACACAATTAACTGGCATTTATCATTTTCTCTTCCATATTTAACTGAAATGGCATTGCTATTAAGATTTTAAAAACATAAAGGAAAATGCAATGTATAAAAACTATATTACAATAATCCTGATATTTAATTATAGGCGCCCTTGAGGAAATCTCTACAACCACCTTTGAATTTATAGTTTTGTTTTCCTTTGACAAGCTTAGTCGAAGGAAAACAAGTTTTAGTTCTTTCCATTAGTATTCAATTGGATTAAGATCAGAAAGAGCTGATGTTTTGTTTCTTCTCCACTGTTTATGCATGATTCAGATCATTATGCTCCTGAAGTGGCTGTGACCTGTGACTGAGATGGAGCTCCCTGACAATGCCAGTGTAGTCAGGGTACTATGGTTTGCTCCAGAATGCCTTAATTAGCTTTTGATTTCATTGGACCTCAAACAGAGTCAAAGCAGCCTGTGCCAGATGCAGCAAGCAGCGCCATGATACCAAGCCACCTCCGTGCTTCACAGTGGGCATGGTGTTTCTTTGAAAGCTTCTTTTTTTTGTTTTGTTTTTTTGTTTTGTGAGCACAGAGCTTATGTGACTTCTCCAAAAGCTCTAATTAACTTCATCCAAAATATCATCCCATAAGCATTGGTTCTTATCAGCATTCATGTTAGCAAATCCCAGTTCTTCCTCTTTTATTTCCTTTTTCAAAAGTTGGGTCTTCCAAGGAGCTGACTTTCATTCGGAAAGCAACAAATGGTGCAACTGGATACTGTCAATTTGTCAGCTTGTATCTATTTTGAAGTTTTCTTGGTTCTTTTCCCACCATTCAGACGTTCCTATCTAATAATATTACCAGCTGTGGTCACAGGAACACCAAGCTCCTTCGAGATGGTCTTGTAGTCTTAACCTTGAACATAATTTGTAATTATTTTCTTACTTATCTCCTCAGACAATCGTATTTCAATCCAATAGACATGCAGGTATTCACACACTAGACTGCTGCACAAAGAGGTATGAAAAATGAATAGAACGTTTACAGTGAGACAATGTGACCGTTCCAGCTTAATGCCACATATTAGTGTAGCAGCTTTCCCAAGCAGATCAGAATGCATAAGCCCTGGGCACTGACAGGGATTTCACAGCCCAAACTGATTTTCAGGCTGGCGGGATTCACACACAGAGACACACACATGCGCACACACACACACCCTCGAGTCCATATCAAAAAACACAGACAAATATATATCATGACATGGTGCTGGGGTGAAAATTTGTTTATGTTTTTCTATTTTTTGAAGTTATGCCAGTATGTCACATAATCGGTCACACACAACTGTGCAGTTATTTCTTTACCTCTTATCATATTTTTATGTAGACAGTTCTGCGATTTGCAGTGTGTCAGCAACTAAGAATCGTTTCTCAATAACTTTATACTTTCACTCTTTAATGAGTCATTACTGCAGATGCATGCATCAATAAATTAACAGACATATTTACAGAAGACTTTGATGGCATGTTTTTTTTTCTAATTGCAATAACCTAAACCCCTGGGCAAGCAAATCCCATATTGTATTTTTTTTCTTTTTTTTTAATGAATCGGTAGCTCCCCAGATAGGCAATAAAGACACAGCAGTGCTCTACATTATTGATTCAGTTTCATAACAACATGGAATGTCTTTATTCACTGCAGTTGGTTGAGAAGAAATCACACGTGCGTTTTTTTTTTTTTTAAATCATTGCACCAATTAGTGAAGTTGAGGCCTTTTGCTTTAATAACTCTTGTAAGATTTGATTTATAATAAAAACTGTGTTATGCTCACCATGGTGTTGCTGTATTACAAATTTAAAGTCATTTACTATATAACCAAACATTCAGGAAATATATTAGGTATGTCAGTTATGTACACAGGCATACTTGCACAGAATTGCAAGTGTATAAAGCCAGGGAAACACACAAAGAAAGAAAGACATAACTACAACAAACTTCTATGTTTAATCATTAATGGTTTGACAATAACCATGATCACCACAGGAGGGGCATTGGTTTTCTGTCTGGATTCCGTCTACATAAACAAAGTCTTCACAGCAGTCTGTCCAACACATTGTCAAAAGTAGTTTTCATGAAATCTAGTGAACAAAATCGTCTTTGGTTTGTTTGTTTTTTTGTTTTTTTTTATATATATACTGGATCAAAACTAACTAAAGAAAAAAGACAAATATTTTTTTTATAAGTTTCCATATAAGTAACACTTCTCCTTTTTAGTGTCTCTCTTGGCCATTATCTGGTGCAGCACTATGTGCTGTGGTGCGGTGTTTCCTCGGGGAGCTGGTAGCCTTTTCATTAATGTCCCTCAGAGTTAAAGCCCAATGTCCTCTGGGAGTGCATGTCATTGGCTGACAAGGTTGAGGGATTTGAGTGAATTTTCCTTCAATAATGGAAATATCCCAAGCCCTTGAGACAGACAGACAGGAGACTGGCAGGAAATATCTCAATCTGCATTGACCCTTTGCTGGCACTCTCACATACTCTTAGTGAGAAGAACATGTGCACGTACGCCCAACGCGTGCATACCTGCACACACAGTAGATTACATCTGGATTGTGTTGCAGTGACCGTAGGCCCCTGAGTGTGCAGCCTCAGTGGCAGTGCGTGGGTGAAAGCCAGGGTCCACTGCACCATGGTGGGGGCTCTCCATCACTCTGCCTCCTGGCTTGACAGGCCCTGGCTCTGGGGCCCATCAAGGTCTTGCTGAGTGCACTCAAACTGTGCACTGCTGAGGAAGGGATTCTGTATCCTTATAATGGATTACTCACCCACATCACCTGTCTGAGTGGATTCTGTTGACCGACAGACACATGCTGCATACAGACATGTAATCGTGCACTATAACCTCTAAGGAAAGTTGGAAGATTGATATTGTAGAAAAGAAAATCCTTTATCAAATCAACCATAAAGTGCAATATGAGCAGCATCATTGGCTTTTTTTTGTGTAATAATGAAAAACAGACATTTCGCTCTTTGTCACGAAGAAACACTACACAATAGATTTGCTTTTCTTCATATGGGATAGCTTGTAAAGTGAAGTTCTTTCCTATCTAAAAAGGTCACATGCCTTCACTATTTCCTCTTAATTCGGACAGAGAAAGGCTGCTGGTGTCGTGCTGCTGGACACCTGCAGACCCCAGTCAAGGCTGTGCTCCTAATCAGCCTAATACATATGTGTCACATCCAACGACCCATTGGCTCTGTTCATAATAAAGGTCACTCTGTGAGAGATACTCTGTCCCCCAAGGTCCTTCTTAATGGGGAGCCACCGTTGCTTTTATTACCAAGTGCACGCTACTGACTTGAATATTATGGCAAGAATGTAAACTCACTGTAAACAAATCTTAGCTGTTATTATAGGACAATCTAAAATCATGTAATAGTCTGTATCGTTCTAAATATAGACTAAGACCATCAACTGATTGATCCTACTCCATCACACGTGTTTAGAAAGCCTGATTTTAATATATTTGTATGTACTTTCGTCTTAAGAAAATACCATCACATTAGTGAACTGAAAATTTGATTGGGTGAAACACTTCATTGTAAAAAAGATCTTCTGAAAACTACCCTGCAGATCCTGAAGTTGGTTCAGAAAGGTCCCACGGATAAGTAGCACTCACCTGACTCTTTCCACTCTCGCTGTCCAGAAACAACATTGCAGTGATTTTCACTTTTTTGTGAAGAGGAATCAAGAGTTTTTGTGCAGCGTTGCTCAGTTGTGTTTTACTGTGCCCCTGTGACGCAGAAGAATACGTTTAATATTACACAATACAGATAACCAGCAGAATCAACTAACTGATGCTTTTCTTAAATCAACCGAATCATTTCTTAAATACTCCATAAAGGTTTAGAAACATTATTTTCCAACAACACATCCTGAATTCAGACATATCTAGACATATCTCCTTATCTCTTTCCCCAAAGTAATACTTAAAAAAACAAATATCCTACTTTATGTCAGTATGAAATTTAAGACATGTTTAGAAGGTTTACACCAATTCAGCACAACAATTTGCAACACCTCCTACTTCCTCTGAGAAAAATAAATTCTGTTGTTTGCAGTGTGGATTATAAATTCATAATATAACACATGCATAGAGGTTAAACAGTCAGCAATACCCAGCGTTGATTATAATGGGTGGGGGGGGGGGGACATATGATAGTGTTCTTTGCAGGTTTTCATTTTTGTTTCTGTTTTGCCTTGATACATCAGTCACAGGAAAAGCCTATTAGCACAAGGTTAAGAACAATGTATCCCCTTTCCCTCCAGACAGATACTGTACATCATTTTTAGTAAAAGCTGAAAAGCTATTGCTGGTAAGTAATGGTTATAGAGGTCAGGTATCGATCTGCTGCTGAAGGGGACCTTAGGGGCATGTTACCAAGGGCTATTGTTGCTTGTCAATGATCCCTTTATGGCCTTGAACTCGACAGGTCTGCTACCATAAATCAAGGTTAAACTAGCCCTCTAATAGCAAATCAATGATGGTCAATAGATATTATCATGTGATTATAATTCAGTCAAGTAAACTATTAGTCAAAGCTATAATAGCCTTTATAGTCTGTCTCCAGTGCTCCCAGTACAGAGGAGAAAGCTGCAGATTCTCTGTAAAGGTTCTACGTTGATGCAGACTGTTTTCTGAGTTCACTGTTCTGCCTTGAAGTCACGCTATTCCAAAATGGCAAGGTCCTCCATTAGTTTAACAGAGGATGTTGCTGAGATTTGAGAAAACAATGTAGAAGTTATATTGAGATAACCTTTACACAAGAGCAGATATTTCACCTGCATTAAGATTACCCCGAGTGTAACCTACTTGTTATTTAGCTCTAAGCCTCCTCTATCAATGTGCTTCTAGCTACTTGAAAGCAGCATCAGTCAAAAGTGTCTACTATGCAACTAAATGGAGCGCAGGGACATATCTATCTAACTATAACCTTTGCAGCACTGATATTTATGATAAAGACCATTAGGTATTTGTGAGATGCTTGCGCAGGGGCTTTAAGGCTAACAACGATCGTGAAACAAGGCACTATCCGGGGGTACATCGGGTGCCGTGTCATCTGTCTAGCCTTTCAGGGAAATGCCACTGCTTAGAAATTTTTTGAGAGGCAATGATACAAACGTTGCGTCTAAAGCTTCTGCCGTAAAACCACGAAAGACAGTAGGAAAAATGCATTGTTATCTTTGATTCCCCCCACCTCCCCTACCCTATTTTTCCCTTTTATTTATTGTCTCGTTCCCGTTTGCCCCGTAGACTCTACTTGTCACAGGCAGTATCACAGCCACAGGCTGGACAACTCTGTATTCACCTTACTGTGTTAAAGAAGAGTATATACTCTGAGTAGCTGACTACAGAAGCAAGAGGCAAGGGAGAGGGTGGCATGCTCCAGTTTGAGCACTTGAATTAGAAAATATACTGCAGTGACAGCAGTGTGAGGATACTGATCTGACTTTTAATTCAGTCTTTAAAACTTTGAATCTAATGTGTTCTTTGCTAAGGTGCATTTCACAATAGATTCTAATAGATGCAAATCAGATGATAGCATTTATACTAATTAAAACATGTACAAACACATAATTGCTCTTATTCATGCAGATTTCATTCAGTAGGCAAAATGCACCTCATCAAGCATACCTCTGTTTAGTGTCTTAGGTTGTGCATCTCAATGCTAATATGCAAAAATGTAAACTACAAACCAAATAGTGCTCTATCAATTGCATCAACACAGCAGCGGGAAGCCCCGTTTCTTCTTTTGCATATTCATAGGACAACTGCATTCACGTCAACGTGATTGTACTTTGATTCCACATGATAAAAGCCTATCTCATTTCATTCTTGCACCTTCATAGTCCAAAACTAGACACTCTGATTTGGTAAAATGTAATTCTAATTTATCATTTTTCTGCCCAAGGCAAAACTCTCTCATGCCCGAGGCTGTTTGAAAAGCAGTCGGACACAAAGACAGACCCTGGGAACTTTGCCCATGCAGTCAATCAGTCCGACACCCCAGAGTGCCCAGACCCGAACAGCTTGTTTTTTGTCCACGGATATCAAACAACTTCTCCTCTCCCGTTAGATAATAAAAACATGTAAATAGGACTGAGGTGTTTCTGTCTTTTTTGCTCAAGATGGTTGGTGGATGCACTGTGTTTCTGTGGTCAGGGGCTGGGCAGCAGAGCAAACATCAAAGGCCAGTGGAGGTTTGTGACGTTGAATGCAGCTGGTGTCTGATTCTCTTTGCTGGACAGAGCTACAGGCAGGGCCTCAGCTGCACCACAATAAAGACACACAGGGGAAGGCAGTGCCTTCAAAGACTAGACAAATACACACGCTCGGTTATATGCAGTCAAATACACACACTTATGAACGCACACCACACGAACACAAAACAATGTCCCTTGAAAATTATTTTCACAAACCAAAACATCACGCAGTTTCTGCAGACAGATCATGAAATCACGCTGGTTTTATGCTCTTTCTTCATCTTTCTTTTGCCTAATTTCTGTGTGTTTCCTGGATTTTTTTAAGTAACACTGAACTAACTAATTGCTAATGGTTTCTGTGTAAATATTTTATTTACAGTAGCAGGTTTCAAAGAGGCGACTCAAAATGTGGGCCGTCAAAAGAACGCAAGGGTGCCAGGGAGATTTGAGATGGCCACAAGCCACATGCGAAACAGCTAATTTAATTGTTGGGACATTATTCTGTAACAGAGGTTTTATTCACAAATCATTACATTTACTGAATTTGTTTCTGTCTCATAACTACAAAAAGAAATAAATTAATCAATAAACATACGATGGAAAACCATACCGTAAAACATACATAAATATTATTGTGACTCTGGACTAATGTGGATCTGTTTAGGATGAAAATGAACAAGAGTGGTAGGTTATGAACGACTACATTTGTGGCTATTAAATAGTATAATGGGATCGTTTTTCATCCAGAGGGAGAAGAGAGAAAAAAAACAATCTGAAGGACAAAGAGGGAAATCCTGATGGCATGCTGTGGACAGCTTTACATCTTATGTGGTCCTGACTTCACAGTGGGAATCTGTGTCAGTGTTGTTGACAGTTTTTCCCTTGTGTCCACTCAAGAAACTATCTCAATGGTTCTGGATGTGATAAAACAACGGCACTGTCCACTTTCAGTTATCTGACTGAAGGTGAATTTTCAGCAAAAACAAATGATATTTTTTACATTGCAGGAATAAAGTTGTTTATTTGGTTGTAAAATATCCCAATATTTCCTTTTAAATATCAGTATGTCTGTTCATACTCATTTTTAAAAAGATGACATCAGAAGATAGTGGTCTCAGTTCCAGATTCTGCCTGTAGAGGGCATGCCTGAACAGCAATCTGGTCAAGCTCAGTGGGGAGTCCACAGACATACAATATCCCCAATAGGAGAAAAGCACAGTCCGACTTTTATCTGTGTGTAAAGGGAAGATATGGTTTTGTTACCCAGATGAGAGCGAAAGTATTATTCCAGCACTGATTAACTTAGATTTAACAGCACAATCATTTTGCATTGACTTTGGAAACTGCATTTGATTTAAAACAATGAAATACTGCCTCAGATCTCTGTAGGCACCTTTTGTAGAATAACCCAGCATACCTGCATTTTATTAAGATTATTTAAACTTAACACTGAACATCTCACTTTGTTGAAATACCACCCTCACTCAGAGGCAATTTAAACAAACGACTCATTAAAATAACATCTTCTTTTCTCTCTAAACGGGTTAGAGGTCCTGAATAAAACATGACTTATCTATTGCGATCACGTTACTCAAGCCATTATTCATTTAACCATTTATTTATTACTCCATTCATCTACATAAATATTTAACTATGTCTTGGCATCTTTATGGACTGCTTGCTCTGCTGCTCAATTACAAGGAGCAGTGTCCTACCATGGCCATATGCCTTCTATCTGGCGACACTATATCTCCACAATTTATGGATGGCAAGTCAGAGTAATATCATTCTGTTGGGTTTTATGTATATGTATTCAAGTATTAATCTGGGCCTAATGACTGGTAACAATATGTTCTAGCCTGTGTGCCCAATAGGATTACAACTGTATATATATAATATAACTTGGCATACAATGAAGTGATTTTTTTTTTTTATTGTGTAGTTTAAACGGGTGCCGATATGCGGTCCTCGTGAGAAGTGTGGAGACTGTGAGGGAATATGGCCACCGAGTAGTTTAAGTTGAATAGATGTATGGTTTATTACTCACCCCCCATATATTCACACCATATATTATAAGCTCTTACAAGTTTCCACTTCCCCTCCTACAACAAAAGCTCCTGCTTGTTTGGTGAGGGGAGCATGGAAGCATGTGGTACCAAGAGGAAGCGAGGAACCGTAAACACCCACCATGGGTCCTCCTTCAAAGTGATGAACAGCAACAAAAGCAGCACTTGTTTTCTGCTGAGAGACAAAAAGAGCATTTGACCACCTGGGTGCGCATCATTTTCTCATGTCATATCTCAAGCATGACTATCAAGAGATGTTCGCTTCAACTTTTATACGTGGCAACGTCAACCCAAGTCTCCAAGTCGTATGAAGCATCTTGTATTCTCTTGTGTTGACGATGCGCCGCCTGTTTTTATGGCGAGATAACTCACTGGCATCCTGGGTAACACACCTTTACATGTTACTTTAATTGTTAGGTCACTACTAAGCACAGTCACTATTTTATCGATTGAGATGCATATTTGAAAACTGAAAGGAGAAGATGGAAGGACTTTTTGAGATGTTGTTCGCACAACTGCTTGTAATCAGCAGTGGATCGACTACTTTACCACATAGCACACTTTTCAAATGTGATATAAATTATCACACCTAAATATAAAGTCATAACTCCAAAAGAAAAATGTCACTTGTGACACTTCATGCCCCAGCCTCATGGTTCCAAAAGAGGGGGGGGGGAAGGAGCAAATCACCTCTAGATGCCTTTTAGAGTTTGTGTTGCTGATTTAAATTGGGGGCTCTACAAATCAACGGCAAATCAAACATCCAGCCCACATAAACCCACCCCCATATCCCCAAAAAGGTCTCTTTGTCACTTACAATCAGAGGCACTTGCTGTTGTCTTTCTCTTTCTTTCTCCCTTTCCTTTTTTAATGCACCTTCTAAAATCACAGAATAGTGCATACTACTGGATCCTCAATAGAAATTCATGCATCCCGAACAGTTTAATAACTACTTTTTCTTTTACTTTTTAAAATTTTGACTTTGTGTCTGCATATACATTTACCAGACGTATTTGCCTCCTTTGTGAGCACAGAGATATTTGGTAATATTTAGCTTTCCCAAGCTAAAAAGGCATTTTTTTAGAGACAATTCAGCAATCACATGCTATAAGATACATTTGCATATCTTCTCTCATAGTTTCTTATAGAATATGCAGACCGGAATTCATGTGGCTAAATAGTATGCATGTTTTCTCTGTCTTTTTGTCAGTTACCAGACATTTCTGTCAATAGAACAGATTTTCTCCTGACTATTGGATGGAAATCCATGAGAGAAAAATCCACAGTCTCATTGCAGCTACAGTGCGTGGCAGTGCAATATGCAACAGACATACTTATCTTTTTTCTATTTGTAAACACATCCCATGTCTGTCTGGTGAAGTTAGTGACCAGTGGCATCCCGCTGGCTCAGCTTGGCCTGCAAAGTCGGTCTGGCGCATGGGTGACATATCTGGCATTCCACTCTTGGCTCTTTTTTACACCACAGAGTGCGTGTGACTGGCAGGACATGTTTCCCATGTCTGCAGGCCCTGAAACAGCCATCATTCTGAGAGGATGTTTTCAATCTCCAGCCCCATACCCCTTGCCGTTCAGAGAGAAGGTCAAGTTTGGCCCATCACTCACTGACCAAAGGGCGGGGCCTATCAGTTGGTGGCCATCAACGCCTGTTAAGATGTTGACTCATCCCTATTGTCAGTGTTTTACTTTATTTTTACTTTTAGCTATAATACAAAAAAAAAAGTACAGATGTGTGAGAATAGAAATTGGATCCTTAATTAACCAAAAAGAAAGCTTGCACCTTCTTAGCTTTAGGAACATCTGGGAAAAAGAAAAATAACCAAGAAGTTTAACTTCCTCAATAAAGTTTAAACTTCGTGTTTATAATAAAACCCCTTAATGATGAACTTCAACGTAAAAGATGACTGGAGTATTGCACTTTGATGCAGTGCTGTATAAATATACTCACATTTGACCTCATGAAGAATGCTTCACACATATGCATCATATGTTCATGCGCTGACACATTCAGCCGCATGTCACATGAGTTCAAAGAAGAAAACCCATGAGGTTGTCATTTGTGTGTTTACCCATGTTTGGGTCAGTATTTTCAGCTGCATATACACCTGCCCCTTTTCACCATGGATACACACACACACACATCATTTACACCCAAAGCTGTACCTATACTGGCGCACACTTTCCCTGGTGTTGTTTTAGTAGGGGGTTAGCAGAAATGGTCTGGAACAGGCATGTTTTTTAGTGCGGGTCAAACTTTGGCCAGGCCTAATGGCACCAGCCATACGATCCCTCCCGAGGTGCCTCTGGTTTGGGACCCGTTTGAACCTCCACCTGCTGAGAGAACCTCACTTCAGATACATTGTTCAGGACTATTTGAACACTGTGGAGGGGAGTCAGGACATTATGTTAAAGTCAACACCACAGGATCAGTCCACTCTTTGTACTGGGCTTTGAGGGTGACCTCCATTCTTGGACCATGTAGACTACAAGTGTAAGTGCGATAGCTCATGTGGTTACACATGAACCGAGGAAAATGGGTTTTCAGTCTTTTAAAGTCGCTGTTATAGACCAGTACATTTTATGATGTGAGGCAAAAGAAATTTTGTTCAGACATAAGATCTATGATCCCCTTCTTACAGACAGCACATAAATAAATACATAAAAAAAATACACAATATTTTCTGTCTTTTTTTAAAGCCTTTTTTATGAGTTACAAGATGTTTGGACTAAACCTTCACATTCATTCTGGTCCATTTTGAAACCTCCCCCTATGAAATGAAAGTTCTGAGGGTGGAAGCTCTCCTGTTTATAGATTCATAGCCATGTCTTTAATACCTCCATCTGTAAAAGAGATGGTATAATGAGTATACTTTCAGCATGGTTTGCTAGTTTTCTCAATTTTATTCTACTAAAGAAAATTCCAATAGAATATGGAGCGTGCAATATATGTACAGTATGTGCTTATACGTGTTTTTACTGTGTATTTTGTCTAGTTGTTGTTTTAGGAGCTTCTGTTAAATCCGTCACAGCTGAAAATTCAGGATCACAATAATTTGGCTATTAGCTAAATTTATCTAGGTAAACTAATATGTTATCTTAGGTAATTCTGTATCTTAGTCTTGGCAAACCAGTGCAATACTGTTTTTCCATTAAACAGTTTCCCCCACCTCTACAAAAGTCATGCAGCACTGTGCATTGTCTACTGTATATATAAAAATGCTACTCCTGGCTGCATGTTCATGTTTCCTGTGTTGTTTTTCTGCCTGTGCGCTCTACTTGTCGGAAGAGGCAGGATGAGAAGTCATCCATCTCCAGCTAACAGCCACCAGTCTGGCCCCATGCTGGAGCCCCTGAGAGAGGAAGTGATCGCTCACAGCACAGGAGCACATTCCCCCTCAACACAGGGGGGACATGGCCATTTAACCCATCAAGGCCCAGTCTACTTTTCTTTTTCTTTTTGCGATTACACACAACTGTGTATGTGTGTATGTTTTGGACACCACACCTGCCAGTAAGTAGTTAAATAGCATTCCAGGCGTCAGACCACATATACAGTCGCACACTACATCCTTCACATCCCGCCCGTACCCCCTATCCCTCTTGAGCCGCCATATGTAATTCCTAGTGCACCTACCCCACCCCCACATCACTCTGTCCTACTGGCATGACTACAGCATACCTGGACACACAGAGTCTTGCGGTGTAACCAGCCTGAGGAATTGACACTCCAAGTGTTTCTCCACACTTTTTCTAATGGCATTGTGAGCCCCCCGCCACTGCTGGGATGGAAGGTGTTTAGCACCTCACTGTTTTTACTTTGACAGAGGAGGGACACTAGAACTCCCCTGGTTATAGAGGCCTAGACCAGTTCCACTATTATCATTTCCACTGTGGGCACGCTTCCTCCCATTGAATCACAGGTATTTAGGTGGGTGGCAGCATAGCTTGGCTAGCTGTGCTAGCGCTACAAGCTCTGGCTTGGTTCAAGGTTTCAGAAAGGTACAAATGCTCCTGACAAGGTAAGCTTAGGTGACACGAAGGTGAAAAGCTCAATCTGTATATGGGCAAATGTCTCAGACAGACAATTGTGTGATAGAGACATAATGGTTGACCATGCACCATTACAGAAATAGAAGTGTCCGTGAAGAATGAGACGAAAATGAAGGGAACACTGGAAATGAGAGAGCTGTTGCGTGGTGAATACATACGCACTGAAGCCATCGAGTGAGAAGGAGACGAGAACTGAACGGGTAGTTAGGTCAAGAAATGAAAGAAAATGGAGTCATAGAGGTTAGGCAGAATGACTTTTAAACAATAAAATTGACGACCCTTGTCTTTAGAGGCAAAGTGTGGACGTTGTGAGCCATGACCAAAAAGCTATTGTTGACTACTGTCAACCGAGTGCGTTGTCGTTGACCCCTGTGGCTAGAAATGGAAAAAGAGGTTGAAAAGAGGAAGCAAATAAGAATTACAGAAGAACATGTGGTGGTATGACAATGGAAGGAAAAGAAATGAGTCTTTACACATTCTGAGTCAATTCTCTAAATGGCAGCACAGTAGTAAGTATCCTCAGGTAATATATTTATTCATAAAGGAAGTGCAACAACAGTTTTGTTTTTTTTCTCATAAGCTGTGCTATCGAAGAAAGAACAGCATTCTGGGAGAAGACAGGCTGCAAAGGTCATAATTATTTGCTGTCATGCTGCTCCTCACTTAACAGATGGAGACAACCTGAGTCAACATTTTCAATTAAAAAAGAGAATGCAAACAAACAGAGGGGAAGAAAAAACACACACTCACATATGCACGCAAAGACGTACACACAACCTGGGAACACGGAAATGACCTTGAGGAAATGATACCTCATTAAAAGTGATGCTCCAAGCCTGCAAACAGGCTAATTAGACAATTCCTGCTCACACTATAGCACCGGTACACATGGCAGGGGGTGCAAGAGATGTTATCGTGTTTGCGTGTTTGTTAAATGTTGTAAAAAACTTGTTTTAGATTCTAGTGCAAATATCTGAAGTCAATTAGGCCTGTTAAACACGGTGGCAAACTGTTATAGAGATGCATTGAATTAACATGCTACCACATGCACACGGACATATGGATGCACTATGTTTTGGATATGGTTGGATGATGACCTCTCTCATTGAAGGAGAAGCAACTGTAACTCCATATGCTGGAACAAGTAAATTAAGTTTGTGTTTGTTGTGTTTCCACGCCTTTTCAATCTCATAATGTTTATGGTTTGACATTTTCAGATGTAGGACTTTCAATGCAACAGACACAAGATGAGTTTAAATAGTTAAAGTCAGTCCAAATGAAAATAAAAAAGTTCTTTCACTATTTACATTTTAAAAATACCATCTGGTTGTCAAATCGTTTAAAAAATGACTGTGTTAGTGAAATGATGCTGAATGAATCTGATTATTTTGCTCATTAGTTATTCTAAGTCAGCATACCAGCTTTTATCTTGCTAGCTAATTAAGTTAACTTTAGTTGAGTTGGTTTAAAATAATGTTTCTGAGTTTAATTTTTCCTGCTAGCTTACTGTACTGCAGTGTGTATACAGTGGGTGTAATCTGTTTCATTCCAATGTAAGGCATTACTGTAATCACATTACATTTTTTGCGTTTTCTCCCTGCACTTGCATTGTAATCCGCTGATTTCAGCTGCGTCTAGGACAGAAACACCTGCTAACACAGCATCAGCTCTTTGCAAGCATCTGCACAGACAGCACGGTAACACAAAGTTAGCAAAGGAGAGCGTTTCAGTGAGTGCATGCTGACTCCAGCCCAGCAGCCAGAGCCTGTTCTTCAAAAGGTATCGAAGGCAGTGATGAGCAGTCAGGCTTTGTATCACTGTAGCCTGCATATCTACCTGCATATGTGTCTACTTTAGAATCTGTGGCAATGACTTTGAAATCTGTCGTTAGAATAGATATTGGTGATAAAGGGTTTATAAACAATAAAATCATTCACAAATTAAATGGACCACTATTTGTATAGCTCCTTTCTACTCAGTAGAGCACTCAAAGAACTTTCTTACTACAAGTCTCCGTCTTCCAACCATGCACGATCCTACAGCACTTTTATCTATACCTAAAAACTTTCTTAAACTTACACACGCATACACACACACACATTCATTTTCTTATCTTAGTGAGGACATCTCATTGATATAATGGTTTCCCTAGCCGCTTACCGTAATCCTAAGCATCAAAAATGAATACCTAATTCTAACCATCAGCCTGAACCTAACCATAACCCTGACACTAAAACTACATTTTGAGTCTAAAACAAGCCTTCAAACTCGTGGGGGACGGGCATTTTGTCCCCGTGACTGTGACTGTTGGTCCCTACAACTATAGTAGCATGCCAATTTTCTGTCCTCACATGATGTCTAAACATGTATACACATACACACACACAGTCCAATGGATGAATCAGGGGCAACTCTGAGTTCAGTACCTTGCCCAAGGACACTTTGCATGCAGACTGAAGGAGTCAGGGATCGATCCAGTGACCTTCCCACTGATATAGAGCTAAGCCGCAAGTGCACAAGCAGTTAGTTGGATATTTAGTTATGATACAGAACTTTTAAAAGGGGTTTGAATGTTAAGCTTGACAGTTTATACTGGCCTGATTTTAAACTAACAATATATATTGGTTTAGCTTTACTCAATTAAACTAATTTAAAGATAGTATCTAACTATCTAACTGTGCATGATCAATGGCTCATGGGTATGAGCCATTGATCATACCCATCTCAGTGCACTGGGTACACTGAACCCTTTAACAGTCAAGAAATACTGCAAGGAAGTAATAGCACTGTCAGTAATAGCAACTTTTTCTGAGTGACAGCAGCATCCTGGTAAACATAATATCAAGCTGACAGCCCCAGAGAACTTAGCCAAAATGTGACAGCCATCACAGACCCGCATCCACACATGAAAAGGGCTTTGTGTCGAGAAGCCCCACTACTGAGACAGAAGAGGACATGTTGTTCTCGGCTAGAAACAGACATTCAGAGACTGGAAAAGAGAGAGAGGGAAGGGGGTATATGTTTGTGTGCGTGTGTGCGTGTGTGCGTGCATGTGTGTGTGTGTCTATGTCTTTACCACGATAGGACAAGGAGTGCTGATTTAGACATAGCCAACCCAAACACAGATGCCCCAGTCCTTCCTTCCTGTGGGTAACAGAAGGAGACACAATGTGTTCAAGAGGCCAGGGCTGACAAAGGGATTAATCCGATGACAACAAATGCTGAAATTTCTGGCATAAATCGCAGCAGAAAAACACATATCATATGGTCACAACAGAACTGACACAGACAAACATGCATCGAGCGCCAGAGACTTCCAAAAAAATGAAAAGAATGAAAAACCGCAAAATAATAGCTCACATCTCTAGATGGATATGAGTGTCACATATTTTAGCACCAACATAACCTTCAGAAGAACTATTTCTGCACTGTGAGCGAATCTGTAGTAGTGATTTTTTTTTCTTTTTGAAATATAGTATCTCCCGCTGGTAATCTGTCAGTCTTGCTATTATCTCTTACTTTCTTGCCAGTGTTGGTTCTCACGGCTTTCTGTCTTTTCCTGTGACTGTCTTTTCTCTCACACCCAGTCTGAATGTTGTTTCAGGGGCTTATATGAACCTGTGAACATCTGCCCGCGATACAGTGGGAGGAGCGGACCGTAGAGGCTGAGATGAGGTTGAGTTCATGTGAACCACCCATGGCGCCGGACTGTTACGGCCATCAGTAAATCTACCATCTCACTGCTATCAAAGGTTCACTCTCTGCCTCTGTCTGTTGATGTGTGTGCGAGTGTGTCCATGTTTTTTCTCTATGTGTTTCTCGTCTGTCTGTCTGTATGTGTGTGTTCTTCTCAAATAACATAATCCCATAAGAGGGGAAAGAGACATTTTTGAGGATAAGGGCAGAAAAGAGAGGAAAAAATGATGGCGGTGAAAAGAGAAAAGGCAATGAAAGGAGAGAGGGGGGGAGGCAGAGCAGAGCAGGAGAAAAGCATTAGTAGTTCCAGCCAGCTGCCAAATGATGCCCTTGATTGCCTCTCTTCTTGTGCAGAAACAGAAGGTGTGAGGGGTGATTAGGCCTGGGCCCGATCCCTGATGAACAGATGTTAATAACAAAGCCCATGTTCATTGTGGTTAATAGCCAAGTGCGCCAGGGCTGGCTGCTGAGGCTAGGGGAAAATCTGCCTCCATAGCTCTTCCTCTCCTCTCCCTTCCTGGGAGAGAGATAGGCTCCCTCTACTAATGTTTTGGCTGTACACTAACGTAATGAGCATGGTATTTGCAAGAAAAGGTAATGATAATCAGTCAAGGGGGCAGAAAAAAAAACAGCAAATGATCGTGCGTCGCATTCAGGAGATAGAGGAGCTCAGGGTTTATGCTGTTAACTTTTAGTTGATGATAGCCTTTTGATGATATCAGAGATAAAGGCATGTTAATAAAGCAAGGCTGTATGGCTGAATTCATTGTTGCCTCATTTTTGATCCTATTAGGCTGTTGTCTTCAGGCTGGAATGACAACAGCTATAATGCAGCGAGAAATTGTCATGATTCAGTTTCATCAAAGCCCAAATCAGTCAAATCTAAAGAACACAGAGCATGTCAAGCTAAATCATCAAGCCAAGAAGGGTTAAAGCATACGTTATGCCATCCTTGTTTATGAAAGACAACAGCGAAGGCAGCTTCCAGTACAACACCACTTCCTTCCTTCTAAAGATTACATAGTTTACTTATAAAACATTCAAATGCATTGAATTATTGAAGTGAAGCAGATGTCGAAAATTGAATACTTTTGCTCTGGTTGTATTGGTGAGGAAAAACTTGCTATTCGTCCTAAGTATGCATCTGCACCAATTCTCTTTTCTCTGTGTGTACACAGCATGGAGGGAGACTCATCTCGCACTCAAATATCTCCGTGGGGAATGGAAAGATGGCAGAGATGCATGCCGAGGCCACTCCTTTTATCCGGGCCATAGAAAGAGAAACATAGGCTTGGCTGACAAGGAAAATGCAACATTTTCCACACCGTGACACCTCACATCTTCAAATTGATGCCTTGTCTAAAATAGACAGAAGGAGGTAATGAATGTGCTTCTGTGGCACAAAGACAAGCTATCAGGGCATTGTGGGGTTTCAGCTCTGAAGCATACCAACTGGTTTGCTTTTTCTTTCTTGTTTTTTTAAAGCACGGAGAGCCAGATGTTTATATTTTTCAAATTAAGAGAGGTTGGAGAAAATTTGTGTCCATCTACTGTTGCGATTGTTGCGGGGATAATAGTTTGCACAAGAGCAGGCATTTCTAAAACTGCTCTTTATGCTATTTTAGTCAATCAAACCACATTAAAATTAAATTCAATGACACTGCTTGAGTTTCTCAGTGTGTACATCAGAAACTTGGATAAAAGAATATAATGATTGTCATTTTCTAGTAGTTGCAGTCACACTGCCGTCTCTGCATAGCAGCTGAATCATTTGTGCTTTGTGTGAAATTCTTCACTGGTAGGACACCATGTAACTGTATGTGTGGCTTACAAACAGACTCATTGGAGGTCATGGGAGGGCTGAGCTGACAATCAAGCGACCGGCTGTCACTCATAGCCCCATCACAGCTCCATCACCAGCCGCGCAGCGTCGAATCTTGTGACGAACACATGACTACAATGGCACATTTCTGTTCTTTTTTTGACAGGTATGTATCAGCTTGATGGATTGACATCAACGAAAATCTTTCATGAAGACCCAAATATTCTTTGTAATGAGCCTCATTGTGAAACATGAAGGCAGGCAGATGCTCTCTTATGGGTTCAAGTGCCATCAAGGAAGCCATTGTCTTCTTAAAGCCGCACACTGTATGTGTTTATATCAGTGGTTTTCAGCCTTCTTTGTCTCATATGTCCCTACAGCTTTATAAATCTTAACTCAAGCAACCATTCTTTGGCATCACCCTTGTCCAATCATGTTCATTTAATTTTTTTCAAGGGTTGTTGGTTCTGTTTTGTTTCACGGTGCACCAAATATTTTCACCCACTGATAGGTCTGGTATGCAGGCAGGCCAGTTTATCAGCTAGTCTTTTCCTAATAAGCCACAATGTAATACCTAGTAAATTAGATAATTAAATGTTGTCGTCTCTAGCTAGTGCCAGAAATACTCGTTAATTAGCTAATTAAAAAAAAAAGTAGGACATTCTCATATCATATTGTAATCCTTCTTTAAATTTTTACATCATATAAATGTGTCACATCATCAGGTGAATGGTAAATGGCTTTACTATACCCTAAGGAGCCCAAAGCGCTTTACACATCCAGTCATCCACCCACACTGGTGATGGTAAGATACATTGTAGCCACAGCCACCCTGGGGCGCACTGACAGAGGCGAGGCTGCCGGACACTGGCGCCACCGGGCCCTCTGACCACCACCAGTAGGCAACGGGTGAAGTGTCTTGCCCAAGGACACAACGACCGAGACTGTCCAAGCCGGGGCTCGAACCGGCAACCTTCCGATTACAAGGCGAACTCCCAACTCTTGAGCCACGATCGCCACAATGCATCAATGATAGAGCAACACCACGTGTTTATGCTCCTTAGCATACACAACAGCAGTGTTGGTCAAGTTACCTTAAAAAAGTAATTAGTAACTATTTACTGATTACGTCTACCAAAAAATAATCCCATTACTTTACTGATTACTTATTTTCAAAAGTAAGTAGTTATTTAGTTACTTAGTTACTTTTTAAAAACATTATACACAACCTGAATACGTAATAAAGCAATACACCTTTCAGCCCAATTCTATTTTTTATGCATCATATAAAATTGAATCAAATGAAAAAGTCTCTTTTTAAAAATTGTTTTATTAGTTTTAATTTTATACACGTTGCATTAAGGAAAACTTAAATGATATGCAATAGACTTTGACTTAAAGAAATTCTTTAACATTTAAACTTATTTTCTGCATATTCCAGCATATGAAATAAAATAATGTTTTGTGTTTACACTCACTCTTTCAAGTAGATGCAAGTAGACACAGCAAAAAAATAAATATAATCAAAGCACTACGTCCTGTCGCTCTTAAATCTATTTTCACCTGTTTAGCAGGAGTGGGGTGGGTGGAGGTTTGCCCGGTGCCACAGCGGTCATGTCAGTGGGGGGATCCGGGGGATCTCTGTGAATTTCACATTCTCGTGGCGGCTTGCTAGGTGCTTGCTCAGATTTGAAGTTTAATTTTTCACATAATCAAACTCAAAGTAATGTCAGTACGTTCACGCTTTAAACCCTGCATGGTCATACTCTCTCCCGCACTCCATATTATCCATTGTTGATCTACACACGTCTGTTGCTGCCACGGACGTCGCAAGTGCTTACATCATTGTCATGAGACATTCTCACAAACAAAATCATGATGGTTTAGTAACGCAGTATCGCAGTGTGCTTACAGAAAAGTAAGAGTAATGTAATTTCTTTTTTGCAATAGTAATCCCTTACATTACTCATTACTTGAAAAAAGTAATCGGATTACGCGTTAGTGCCCATCTCTGCACAACAGTGAGACAGACATGTCTGAAGGTAAGAGCTGAGGGTTGGCCTCTGCTGAGGATTTAGCTGCTCCAGAGGATTTCATAATAATCACAATACTTTGCAAAATATGCAATGCATGATGGTGAAGAAAGGCTTTTAAAGTAGCAACAAGTACAACATCCAACATTTTTTTTAAATGTAACAAATTAAAATGTTTAATTTTAAACTATAGAGCTTATAGTTTCACAACAACTTAAAAACAGCAAGCCCTGCACTGCCCTCTGACACCCATTCTTGTGTATTGTTTGCACCGTGCAGTGCAGCACAAATGTGCTAGCCAAGGAGCACTGTGATGTACATTCGCCTGACTAAAAGAAATGGAGAATATATGAATACAGTACATGTGAAAACCACAGGTGGCGGCTAAAAAATGTAAAATAACATAGTACAGGTCGAGAGTCTGTAATCAGTGATGGCAGCTGTTTGTTTTGTTTGCACTGACAAATGCTGCTCTCTGCATGCCGCAATTTGCGATAAATTATTGTTCACCTTTTTTTTCTATTGTCAGGAATAAAATTTGTTGCAAATTTTCGTGAAATATCTTTATAAAATTTTAAGGTTATATTACCCACCTCCAGTACAATGTCAGCTAACTGCAATGTAAGATGTTACATAGCCTGCACTAGCTGCGTCTTGAGACCCAGCAGATGGCAGCACCCCTCCCTTTGTGATGTGAAGTTGTAAACAAGCAAAGTTCAAAGTAAGAAGGTATACAATCCCTGCAAGCCAGTGTAGTCCTCCTGTCCTGATCTAGAAAGTGAACACCTATAGTATTTTGTACAATATTTCAGCTGTATTAGAGTACACTGGTATATAATCACTCAGTTGGAGCAATGCACACATGTATGGTGTATGGAGATATAGGCCTTAAAGGAGGGATGGCTGTTAGCATTTGTACTATGGAGACTGGGCACACAAAGCACAGTGCCACACATTTTAGTGATATTAATACACAATTTGATTAACAAAGAGTTTCAAATATTTAAAGTATTTTGGGCAGATGTTTACCATCACATAGATTGTGCTGAATTTTTATTGCTCTCTGGGTGTTTTAGACCATCTTACTACTCTGACCTTATCCCAAACCTCTATACACCTTAATGGAGGTCACATCAGATGTGCAAGAAACCCATGGCATCATGAGTGCAAGCCAAATTGTCCCTTTCTTATGCAGTGGTCATTGCTCTTGTGAATTGTGATGCCATCAAAGCAGCAAAACCACTTGTACTTATGTTTAAGGTAAGCCCAGCTCTGAAATAGGAATACATGAAGTCAAACCATGAAAAAGATGATAGCAGAGGTTGGGGAGGAGGATGTGATGCCAGTCATTTTCGAAGAGTTTCAGATTCTGACTTGTCACACCACAGGGCAGATTTCCAATTTGCCATAGCCAGTCTAAAATAAGCTCAGGGCCGGAAGGTGGTTGTGTTTCTGGGTCTTGTTTTATACGGTTACTTTCCGCGCATGGTAGAATTTTAACTTGCAGTTCGTTGATGCAGTTATGAACTGTGTTCACTGAAAATGGTTTTATAAAGTGTTCCTGAGCCCATGCAGTGATTTCCACTACCGAATCATGTCTGTTTTTATTGCAGTACTGACTGAGGGTCCTAGGACCATGGCCATTACACATTGGCTTTCAGCAATGCTACAAGAATTTGTCTTCATGTTCCACAGGTGATAAGATCCCCAAATTGTTTTCGATTTTACATTTTAGAAACGTCTTAAATAGCTGAACTATTTGTTAACAAAGTCTTTTTCTTTGCGATGGAACCCCCACCCCCTCTACCCTTACATGTAAGATACTCATACTCGCTGGAATTTTTATACCCAATTTTAAACCCCTGTTGCCAATTAACAAAATTACTTTTGAGATGTTCCACCAGCTTTTCTAATGTTTTACAAAACTGCCCCCGGTCCCTAGCCCTTAAATGTTTTATGTGTGTATTAATGACCTCAGTTATATGCAAAAACGCACACACACACAGCATATAAACATAGTGTATTTATATATTCTGTATATTCGCTAAAGATAAAATACCCAAAAAGGTTGTTGTGTCTGATGAGCTACATTTCATTCTGTGCTGATACATTTTTCCCCCCTTTTTCTTCTTTTACATTTTGCTTAAAGCATTATTGTGGTCATAAAAAAAGCCTGAGCAACTCTGTAGCTATATGTACTGATGTGCTTAAATATCCTGGGGCACATAACATACATTTTAACGCTGATATTCTAATTAGCGATATAATGTATAGTAATGAATGTTGATAACCACCTTTGAAAAGAAAGAATTATATAGATGACAGCACTTGTTCTTCCTTTAAATTGAAAGGAGACAATACTAGTTAAGAGTTATATTCCCAGCGGTATGCTTTCTTTCACAGGCGTCAAGCACCGCTGTTTAATGTACACTCATGCCCCATCTACCCTCTCTTCCATTATTCCACTCTCCAAACCTCCGTCTCATGCACACTTTCCCCAGGCCCCATGCTGTCCCTCTCTATTTATTGAATACATCTTTTACTCTGCAACATTTTTCCACCTGAGCTGGCAGTTGCAACTTTTATGGGGGTGGTGCACACAGGGACACGGAGAGAAGAGGACCCTCGTATTTTCATTGCACGCATCATGCTCCAGCGAACGAGGGCCATCTAGGCTGAAATGAACTAACAGGGAAGATGACTTAGACTTTACCTTTTTTGTTGTTCTCTTGTTTATATTATTTAAGAAGGAGTGATAGCAGCACTTGGTATTGCGCTCTCTTCACTTCATGAAAAAATAACAAGAAGTCAATTGAAGGCCACCAGCTGAGAGGAGACAGAATAGGGATTTAAAAGGGTAAGTAAACAGCAACCTGATCAACAAAACAATCTATTATTCAATGCCATTTTTGGCAAGATCAGTTTTTACATGGCCCCAATTTATCAGACAAGCCAAGCAGATGAAACACGCCACCAAGCTTTCAGTGTAGCTAAAACAAAAAGACAGAGGGGAAAAAAAAACATCATTGAGGCACATTTTGATAACCTCATGTTGCTTGTAACCATCAGAACAACACAGGAAAAAAAACATTTAATGCCCAACAGGAATTATTTCAAATGGGTACAAGAAGATATTAGATCTCACCTTTATCAGATGCTTGGTTTGAAGCATCCCTGTCATATTTCCCCACTTTGCATATGTGTGTCTACTTTTTACAAGATGACTTCTGTCACATACTAACCCTATCAGATGCAGGTCAAAACAGGACGAGTGTTGATGTGAAATTCACTCCATTAGAGTGAAACCTGGCTTTGTATTCATGGCAAAGGCGAGTCTTTCCAGCAGAATTACACCAGCTTTGTGTAAATAATCAAGGGCTGACCTGTGGGGTTAAACCCTGTAATTGAAGTGATACTTCAAAGAGACGACTAGCACCTTCTCTAGGCGGCAAAACGCTGCATGGAGCAAGCAAGGCAGACAGGGGGGGCCGGTTCACACACACACATATTCATAAACACACACAGACACACACAGGGCAAGAGAAGGAGGTAATGGGGTGCCCAGATTGGATGACACTGTGGGAGTGCCTATTCTGTCATACAAGTGCTTTCTCTGTCTCTCTTTCTTTGCCATCTCTGGTAAATGGATGACTAAAATGTTCATTGTAGTCCAGCGACAATGAATGAATACATGAAATGAACATGTGTTGTCTTCATTATTTCTTCTTACAGATGAGTGTAACAGTGGATGTGTACAGCTGCAATGAACTGAAAACATTTGAAAAATGGGGAAAGTGTTTAATGGGTTGTCTGGACGCGTTTCCAAGAGGACAAAAAACTTTTGAAAAGATTTGTATCTATCGTGTCCAGTGTCTAAAAAAAAAAAAAAAAAAATGTTTGTGTGGTGTTATTTTGCAAATGTGCACTGCCATTTACATTTTTCATTCATTCAATTTCCAAGTTTTCCCATTTTGGCAGCATCAAAATCCCACAGAATCAAAAAAAATAACATTATAAAACATTATTTGTAACAAATCCCGAGCATTAAATTTGTGCATAAAGTCTCCCTACTTGTCGCAGCAGTATTAAAACCCCAACAAAACATATGTCCATAAAAATCTGCATTGCATTTAGACTCCTAAATGTCCCTCATCTGCTTTGACAGACTGAAAAGCATTTTAATGCAAAAAATCCCCAAAACAAGATCAATGGCCAAAACTAACCTTTTAAATCACATTCTAAGAATTTCTAAAAAAAACAGAAATAAATCTTCAATTTAGAAAATATTAAAAAACAAAGAAATCATATTTTTAAAAATGATCTGCTAAAGTGTAGAGGAATCGGCGATGTAAAATATCCCAAAACAAGGGAGTTTGAAAATTCCTTGTTTCTGTTGTGACAGCATCAAAAACCCCTCTGACTCCCAGCCATTCCCATGGCGACAAGAACCACACGCAGCCCGGATGCTGAGCTTTTCGCTCTAAACTAGTCTCGCTCTGCCACAGAACGTAGTCACTTTATTGCCAGCGCTCCACGCCAGCGAGCTCATAGACATTTGCCCTACTGCAATTCAATTAGAGGCTGTAAACAAGTGTCAAAGGCAAAGACAGACAGACGGGCAGCCACAACTGGAAATTAATCAGTAGGGTGGTGGTGGTGGGTAAGGAACTGTGCTGTCTGTCAGGGCTGAAAGGAGGAGTGACTGGCACTGCTGTAATCACTCATTTACAGTAGTGATCACCATAGTGCATTGTGGGTGAATGCTCAAACTGTGGAAGTGCACAACGCGCTATCTTCCTTCCGTCTCACCCGCCTCTCATATCTCCCCCCACGCCCCCGGCTTCACACACACACCTCCAGCAAAGAGTAGCAACCAGCGGAGAGAGGCAGATTGATCCCTGGATTCTGCGTAGCTACGGGCCTCCTTCCCTCATTAATTTTGCTGATTCCACCAGATGGGAAACAAAATATTAATTTTATTCAGCCCTAGGCATAGGCTCTCTGTTAAGGTGTTCACTAAATCACCGAGGTTTCATCAGGATGCTCTGATATTGCAGCCTGGTTGTAAAATTGTCAGGCCGGTGGGTGGGACAAAGGTTCAAATTGTCATAAATGTAATTAATTGTATGGCAAGAATGATTAATTTATCAGAAATGGAAGGGCTGACGTGACTAGCCAAGTTGCCTAGCCATGCCTTCAAAGTGGCTGTACATGCTCGTTTAAATTATGCAAATTAATTGACTCTTTCAATGTGGCATAAAATGCTAGTGCAACTACATTGCATGGTACATTAGTCTGTTCATCCAATAAAACTGCATTCTTTACAAGTGAATCCTTGACTCAGAGGGCTCTGGGATACAATTCATTTTCGGCACAGATGTGAGAGTCTGGCAGCATTTGGCAGAGGGTTTCAGGCGGAAAGTGAGGGGAGGATGGATGGGGTGGGGGGCTAGGAGAGAGAGATGTACAGTGTGGATGTATTTGTGAATTTTTGGTGTTTGTCTGCTGACCCCACTGAGAACTGCACTGGCATGATACCCTGCACATTCGCGATGTAATCTTAGCGGCGTCGGTGCGCTGGCTTCTTATTTTTCCTTTCCGCTTTCCCCCCATTAACCCTTTTGTTTTAGAGCTAGATGACAACTTAGTTTGTTGGTCACATCTAAAGAACCATGGATCATTGATTTCATTGCAGCGTTGCAGTGCTGCCCTACCACCCGCCGAGCCATAGTGGAAACTGGCAATGACAAGGCATGTACACATGCACAATGCACAATACACATGCATGCACATACACAAACAAACACATGCCTAATTATAAGCACCACTTTGCCACAGTCAAACTCCAGTGAAGGATGATGATATCCTAAAAGGCACAAAATTACGTACAAATAAACAATATGAAGATTTTCATTCCAAAATTAAGCATCCACCATGTGAAAATGTGTCATTACATGCAAAATAATCACCATCAGAAGCGAAGGAATAAATCATGGCTGCATTCACAGCTCTCTCATTTTTATCATTATTTCTTCTTCTTTGTGGCCAAATATTTTCTTCACCTCCTGCCTTTTTACCCTCTCCGCATTTTGTGAAGCGTCTTTCCCACACTAAATATCCTTTTTCCCCTCTTATGAAATCAAATGACGGTACACCTGCCTCTCACTTAGCAGCGAGAAGATGGAGAGAGGAGAAGCGGTACCTTGCCACCTAATGAAAGCTCACCATACCACTCTTTCACCACTGCCCGCCACCTCCCACTCTCCCCTATGAAGCCACCTCTTCACCCCTCCAGGCCTCTCTCCCCACCCCCACTTTGATATACATGTGTCAAGGCAAAGTGACAAATAGCACATATTAATTAGGCACTAGGTCGGGCGAGATTGCTGTTATTAACGGTGGAAAGAGGTAAGGTTGGATTTAATTGCCTGTGACATCAAAGTCAAGTGACTGGTATTTCAAGCATCATTTAAAATGCTTGATATTGAGGCCATTGTACTCACATAAAGAACATCTAAAAATATAAAAGGAGACTGATGGGGAGGAAAATACCTACATGCTTTTGCTGAAGCTATCTGGAAGCTAATAACATCTCTCTCCTGATAAATTGACTAGATCCTGATGGAAAGTATATTGTGGTTGCCCCTGACTGACTATCACACCCTCTCTCCGATTTGCCATCTACTCTCATGCTTTTCATTCGCTTTTTATATCGCTCGTACACAGGCAGAAAAAAAATATAATTTCAACATCAAGTTCAGGAGTGGAGTGAGTAAATATGCCTGGTTTGGTTTGGAAGCGTTTGTAATGGGTTTTTTTATTACAGAGTGCATCTGATAAAAACATAAATATTAAAGACAAATGGATAAAGCTCTTGTCCTTGTGCTATTAATTTGAGATTAATAGCAAATTTTGCTACAAAATCCCATCTTGAGCACATGGGGATTTAAAATGCACGTATAGCAAATGCCAATGCATTTAGTTATGCTGTAGCTAAATCACAGATTTAGCTGTTGCTGAGACCTTGCATGTTGAAAAAGACTGCTATAACCGGCTGTTTGTCATGATGACTGATTATTTGGGGCCCCTATCAGACTGTAGACAGTGCTTTTAGCTGTTAACCGTTGCCATGGCAATGCCGTTCTCCTGTTGGGCGTTCTGCTAACCCTGAAATTAGTGATGAGGTGTGGCACCACCCCAAACTGTGCTCTACTCCTTGGCTGAGCCTGCCCTGATTTGCTGTCCACAGCAACGCGAAAACCTGTTGAAAAGATAAGCTCCAAACGCTCCCCTGGATGCAGTGGCTGGCTAGACATCCCAGCACTCCAAGCAAGGCAGGTGAAAGTGATAAACAGCATATATACTTCAATAGTCAGAGCTATAAACATCACCCACTGTAGTCCTCTTAAAGGTTTTAGAGCTTTTCTTGGATATGGGACAGTTCTAGATGCTTCTAACATCTGCATGTCGCAGCCATTTCACTTTTACCATCAGGCGTGTGCTGTCTGAAACAAGCCCCAGTGGGCTCCCTACAGCAGTCCATTCAGACCACTGCTGTCACGCTCCCGTCTACATTAATCTGAGACCCTACTCAGTGGAGGGCTTATAAAAACTGAACATTACAGGATGTGGTGGCCATTTTGAAAGCTCCACTTCCTCTTTACCTCATTTCCACTTCGGTCTCCCATTTAGCAAGGTGCAACAACTTTGTTGTTTTTTTTGTTTTTTTTTCTTGTGGCAATGACTTCATCCTTCTTCATTTTAATGAGCCGTTAATGCTAACATTGTCAGTACCTCTGTTCTGCATGGAAATAACCAAACCCAGTAGATAGAGTGCCATTTCTCGGCACTTGTGCACGCAATAAGACACACCAGGTGCGCTCTTTCTCAAATTAGCCGATCAACAGGGAGGCAAAACTGGCATCCTGATGATCCCAGGCACCAGCATGGCACATCATTTAGGAAATGGCCTATTATTTTTGTGCAAGCATTAAAAATAATTTACTGTCTTTAAAGTCTTTGATTTCCCCAAAGACATAACAAAATGTATAAAAACTTGACATAGGGTTCATTGTGTTGCAAAAATAACACCAAAAAAACAACACTGGGAAGGGAAACTATGAGCAATTCTTGTTATCCAGTTTATGAAATGCACATTTGGTGGCATTAGGTAAGCTTTTGGTGGATTTAGTCTACATTATTCAAAACAGTGCATGTTTTGGCTTGTGCTGTGTTTTTTTCCTCCCAACACGCTACTTTATTTTATTGTTAGTACGACTATTTTATAATAATGTAGCTTCCTTTGCCTGCTGTTAGCTACCTTACACATATTCAGCATCACGTATAGTCAAAGCAGGTGTTCACTCCACGCATACAGTATGTAGTATGAAAGGTCAATTCCCACGTTAGTAATGTGCCATATGCTGCTTTTATTCATTATGGCATTGTGGTTTGCTCTTTGGACTTCAAGGGCAGAGGGAAAAAAACAATTTCAGGGTAACTATATAGTAAGACTGGTTATTAATTTATATAGAATTTTGTGTTTGTTATCACTGGAATCCTGCCTAAATCCTGTTTAAGGTGACTGGCAGTATATACTAGTAAAGACACAACAACAACACAAATTTCACAGACAGAAGAGTCAAGGGGTGTACACAAATTTGGTTTTGGTCAAGAATGAGCGAGACGGTATAAGAAACAATGAAATATTTACACATAATCCACATAGACAGTGAAAGACTTCCCAGCCACCATGCAGTCAGGGGCCACTCGGAGAGGTGAAAAAGGAGGAATACATATTGATAAGATACACCAGTAGGCCCCTGTAGTCCCTTTCCCAAGACAGGCCACAGACTAGAATTATAATGAGTGGGATTAACACCCCCTACCACTGCTGTTTCTAACCCTGCAGCCCCCCTGCCCAAACCTCAACATACACACACATACATTTGTTCCCCACAAGCACTTCTACTCTAGGAAATGCCCTGCACGAAGGACAGAAAGCCAAGTGCCAGCGAGGAACATACTGACGTTAATTAACAACATCTGACACAGATGCCACGCTTGTACTCGCTCAAGAGGTGGTCCAGCACATTATTTCATTTTGGTTATTTCCTTTCATTTTTTTCCTCCCCTTTTTCTCTCCTTAATCTCCTTGACATGCTGTCCTCTCTTTGCGTTAAAGATGCGAGTTTTGAACACGGCTTTGAATGCAATTAACTTTCCACTTGTCAGCCACCTTTGTTTAATTTTGAATAACCCTGTCCTTATAATAAGGAAGCTACGAAATCTCTCAGAAGAGATACACGTGGCGATATTCACACCTTGCTTTGCTCTAAATCTGTTTGCTCTTTCTGACACCCAAAATATTGTGACACCAGATACACAACACCGAGGCTCCCGCATAGCGGCCTGGTCGCACAGCACGCCACCCAGAAGCGCGTTCACAAAAGGAGAAGCATTTCATGACGCCACTCGGGAGGCAAAAGTCAAAGTTTCAATCAAAGGGAGGAAAAAGAAAAGGCCGTCAGACATTTGGTAATTAGCCCGAGCTTCTACTGTGCTGGAGTTTCACCGTGCCAACACAAAGAGTGCAAGTGACACATGTGCTCAATCCTGTATGTGCACTGCTAATCAGCCGACCTCAAAACTAAAATAGATGTGTGACTTGCCAACTTGTCTGCAGACGTGTTGATAAGTAGCACATATGTCAAACCATTATTTGTGATGCAACTCAGAGAGGGAGAGAGAGAGAGAGAGCATGCCATGTGCATCAGCCATATACTGTACAAGAACAAAGAGCAGAGGTGAGGATGGGTAATAATCCCTTGCTGTCTTGAGGGAGCATTCACCCATCAGGGGCCCTGTGTGTATTCCTGGGGAAAGTCTGGGGAGATGGGACATTTTCTAAACTGGCCAGACACTTTTTGCCTCCTCTGCTGTTTCTCTTTGGTGGCAAGAATGACCTGGACTCCCTCCTGACCTGCCTCTGGTAATGACCGTCGTACATCATGTCTTAAGTGCTGCAGCCCTCGTCGGCTGATGTCGCTGGCCTGTCTAGCGCTCATTTCCATGTGACCCACCGAGTCCTGGACTAGGGCCACGGCAGGGAAATTAAAAATGCATCATGTGATTCATCTTCTGAATGACTCCCACCACAAAAGGGACCTGACCACTGAGGATAAGCACTCACAAAGGACCTTGATGACTATCATGTCCATCCAGGTGTCTGCTGGAGCTTTTGTTTCGATTTGGTCAAGAAGCAAAACACAATAATAATTAGTTTTAAAAAAACGTACTGTCATTAGTAGTATGAAGCAAGAAGTCAGATATGGCCATTGCTGACCCAAGGCCATTGTTTTGTTTTTGGGTTTTTTTGTTTTAAATATGAGCAAAAAAAAACCTTCCAGACAACAGCTTTGAATTTCACTCATCAGTGATCAATAACATCGTATTTGCTGACAACTTGGCAGTTTTAATTTCTCTTGAGCTACAGAATAAAACACCTGTCAATATTACCAGAAAGTCCACAACCCAGAAGCTGAAGGGGTGGGGCTGCTCAAACGTTATGCTGCCGCCACCTGCTGGTAAGCAGCTTTTGAAGCCTTTCCCCTCCCTCCCCTTTCCTGCCATTCAAACGCACCAACCCCCCAAAGTAGCCAACGGTAAAATCTCTCCTGCCTCAGCTTCACACCACAACCTTTTATCTTCTTCTATTTTTTTTATTCTTTTTTATTTTTTTTATTTTTTACAAATCCCAAAGCTGGACAAGTGTTTATTTTCGAGGTTGTTAAAAATATTTCCTTTCACCTTTTAAAAAATCTGTCTGTTGTGTCCACATAATTTGAGAAGAAATACGGGCCAGTGTAATTCTATCACGCACGGAGGAGGGTGTAAAGCTGGGTGGGGCTGCAGAAATAAAAAGGTCAGCAGATAGACGAATGGTGATGGAGAGATGGCGGGTGATATCCAGTTATACGAGGTTAATTATTGTATGAGAAAATAAAAGAGTCTCATATTCAGGAGGCAACTGTGCCTGCACAAAGGCCACGTGTTTGCCTTAATTCGCTTAAAGTCGCCACTCAAAACACTCCTGAGACATACCTTCTGCAGGCCCGAGTCCAAGAGTAGACAAAGAGTCTTCCCAGCCATTTGTCTTAACGTTGGCATAAGGTGTCTGCGCCACATTACTCTAAACACGCTCTTTTCAGTGGAATAAAATAAATTCTAGCGCTCTCACTAATGGTCACATCCAACACTGACCACGGGAGGTAAGTCTAACAAAATTAGTATGCAAAAGACCTGCCCTCGCGAGGCCTATAATTTCCTTGCAAATGATTTCCGTATTTGAGGATGAAACGAAAAAAGAGAGAGAAAAAAAAAAGACAATGGCATTTTGAGCGTGCATGCGTGTGCAGCCTCCCAATAGTAGCTGCATTTAAATAACTTAACCCGCGACAGCAGGTGGGATTGAATGAAATAAGGTAAAAATGCAGAGTGGAAGGATCCGACACTTCGCGTCTTTGATATTTAGTTGATAGGCTTTGGCACGACGCCCCAACGGTGTGAGCTGAGGACAAAATCAAGTGACTCAGAGACCGTAAGCTATAAGAAAGACCATGCTTTTGCTCTTTAGCCTACATTATGTGCAGCGGGCAGGCTGGTTGCAGCATGCTGTGACATCTTTTTCATGAGTTAACTTAATTAAACCTATATCCGCCTTACATTGTTTCAAAGAAGAAAGAAAGAAAGAAAGAAAGAAGAAGAAAGACTTTTAACTTTGGAGTAAATAACGTTTAGAGAATAAAAAGTTTTACTTTTCAGTGAAAAATTAATAATAATAATAATAATAATAATAATAATAATTCAAAGTGACTTTGATTAAGTGTGTGGTTATTTTGCTGAGTTGCACAGGCCTATTGGCTTTATGTAGAACTGTATTTATTCACACCACCAGTGTTAATTGCACCGTTTCCGAATTATAAATACCAACATAAATCACTGGACTATACAGAATTATGCTCTACTTCTTATGTCTTCGACTTGGTCTGCAGGAGTACATCCACATTACTATAAATCACATCCCTGCAGCTTCCAGAAGTGTTGCAGGGACAAGCAGTGCTCTTTCCGCAGCTTAGAGACCATTCCATGGCATTAATTTTAATGTACATTAATGATGGAGCTGCACTTCCCATGCCCCATGTCCATTTAGTGATCACTTATGATTTATAAAGTGCATGGCGTCATGTTCAAATCCAAACGGGGTAACCGCGATTTCTGCGATAAAAGTCTTTGAAATAACAGATGGCAGTTAGGTTCGTTAGAAATACAACGAAATATGCATCATCATCACTATTATTATTATTAGTAGTAGTATTATTAGTAGTAGTATTTTTATTATTATTATAACTCTAATAATTATTAATGTTATTGAGATTTTATTTTAAAAGTGTTGTATAAAGGTAACATTTAATTGGGATTGTGACAGTTTTAAATTTACAAACTTTGTTGTTGTTGTTTTTTTGGTTTTTTTTTTTGTTCATTTAGCGACCTAAATTTTATTTAGCAAACTATTTATGTTAAATTATATTTAGGAAGAACTTTATTAAATCAAATATTGTAAAATTAATTTGGGTTTGTAACAAATTAATGCTTCATAAATTAAATAGCTTCTCACTTGAACAAGAACGGAAAACACGCGCGAAATATCAGCCTGCTGCTCGCTTTATAAAAGCAGTATCTGTGATTGTGTTGCAAGAAGCCAGTGTCCCAAACGCCCATCAATATCAAGAGCACTTTCAATAAATTAAACATTCACTTTTCATATAAAAATTGCTTTAAAAAAATATTTTTAAAAAAATATAAGCATTATGAGGAAATTTGTAATAAGGCAAAACATTCAGTACTGCTTTACATTTACCACACTTCAGAGGAATGGGATATTCATCGCTTGTACCAAACTACATTTAAGTTTTGCCTGTTTTTAATCCTCCTGCATTCAGCAGCAGCACTGAGTACAGAAGAGTGGGCGCCATAGCCCTCCAGTGTACACGTCTCTCTATGTGTCTGTGTCATAACCTCCATCAGGGTTTCATATTTCCCTCTTCCCTCATCTGTCCCAGCATGGTAGCCTTAATATGCATGTCTCCGTACCGACACGCTCTGACTAAATGGCCACATTTGCACATCTTTTTTGCAGCCTATGTCCAATCCCCTCGCTCCGTTAATGTGAGTTAATTTCTTCCCCCAAAATAATACTTTGGCAAATCATTCTTACAAAGTGCTACATCATTTATTGTGAGGACTTCGGTGAACTTCTTGAAAAATTAATGCCTTTAATTTTGGTTGATGGCAACATCAGTGCAGCTCTGTAAATTGCACTTTAATGAGATTTTGCTACAGGGGATAATCTGCAACTGACAGAAAAAACATCTTGAAAACATCTGTAGACCTATGATTTCACTCTGACGATTCTACCCCCTGTAAATCTCAGAGCTGAGGGATGAGCAGAAAAATGGCCACTTCATAAGTACAACTTTATTATGTGAACTGTTCAAAGTTAAACTATAAGAAGTAAACTTCGAATATATCTTATTACTAGTCTGAATGGAAGCAGATGGAGGACATAGTCTTCCTGCAAAGGGCTCTCTGGAACCTGAGACAGGTAAAAATAATATTTGTTAACAACTTCTGTCCGCTGAGACACTTGAATAGCCAAAAGAACTTCACACTTAAAATATCACACGCAAGATAAACCGTATAAAGTTAAAAAAAAAATCATAAAAGGAACAAAAAATTTACAGTCTAATGTTGAGATCAAAAGACTGTCCAGTGTGATCAAGAACAGCCAACTCTTGCATATCATGATAAAAACAAGAAATTCCGCTCCGATATTTAACATCTGATCATAAAACACCAGAGTGCTTCCACCCTTGCAACTAATCAAAATACAGCCGATCTGAAAGCACTGTGGTGCACTCTGCTTTCCTTGGAGCGTCTGGACAAAGTCCCATGGCCCAGTAACTCTTCCAAGGAGACAACCTTGGACAGCGTCCAGTAAAAGTTTAGACCAGATCATCTGCAGCCTGAGTCACGAAGCCAAAGTCCTCCAAATTAAAGCTGACACATTCAATCTCATCACATGGCATTTGTAATCTGTCTTTCTCACACCATCACCTGATCCCTTTATGGCCCCACAAGACTATGTTAATCTCTTTGCTTTTAAAGGTATTTTCTCTCTCTCGTTTTAATGCAGCTTTAGCCTGACATGCTCTCCATTCAGTGTGAAGGGAATGGCGCTGAGAATCAGTGTGGTGAACAGTGAATGTCTCATTGCTGTTTTACAGATGTGTCCAAAATTTCCACCTGGTCTATATTTTCCTCATTCTCTCTTTATTTCCCTGTCTATGTTTTGTCTGCCTCTTGCTTCCTCTTGCTGTCATGGAAACAATACCTTGCCTGAGCTAATTACAGAGCAGACAGCAAACTGCAAGGTGGGATGTGGTGAGGAATGCTCGTTCTCTTATTGAATGCAACAGTGGATTGGAGGCAAGTGATGGAGACCCCACCCTGTTTGATTTGGTCCTGCTTTTTTGAAATTCCTGACATTTATTGGCCCATCCTTATTTGCTCTGTATAAAGCTTAATGTTTTCCATGTGGAACTTCACAATCCTGCAGCGGAGGAAGACATGTTTCCAAATGTTTCCTGGTGAGAGTTTGTCTACTATGCAGTTCACTCAGTTTTCCTGTCTACCTCTAATAACATACAACACCTATTGGAGTACATGCTCTGCCTTTACAAACTGGGAAAAGAAAAATGCCCAAACTGGGAGCGCAGATATATTTTAAAGCCTTACTTTAAAAAAATGTAACAATAAATGTTCCTTGTTTCAAATTCGGAGTGGCAATGTGGTAGAGCAGCCATGCCTTTCACTTCTATTTTCACCAGCTTCTCTTTCCCCAAGAGTGACACAATTAAATCAGCTTCAGTGATTGGTGCTGTGGTCAGTGCCAAGTTGGGATCACGCTCCCAGCACGGTTCTGGGTCTTCCATGGTTTGAGCAGACAACTCTTGTCTGGTTGGTGGCCGAGCTGCGCTGTTGGGATGGCAGCACCTGTCAGAGCCAGGCACATCATGCCAGTATCACACTAGGAGCTCCTGAACCCAAAAGAAATGACTGTCTTGTGCTGCATAAATGTGGCATCTCTCCTCGCCGCAAATGCTTCGACCAAGGAGCCGAGCCACTGAGAGCTCCGTGGAAATACAGTACAGTGTGTGTTTGTGTGTGATTGCATGCCTGTGTTGTGCGAGCTGGTCTTGGTCTCTTGCTCTCCCTCTCTGTCTCTCTCCATCTCTCGCATGATTTCCCTGACTTGGGCTCCCCAGGGGTTAGTCATCTTGGTCATCAGCTCCACTTGCAGGTCAATTGTAGCAGCAAGTGGTCGGCCAAACAATGCAGAAAAAAGAAGGGGGGAAAAAAACCCACCACGGTGCTCGCATCACCAGCGCATGACAAGATCAGACCAAAAAGCTGGCAATAAACAAGCCAATGAGTGGTGTGAGAGATTCGCTGAAGCACTTAAAATGGATGAGGAGAATGCGTTGAAAAAAAATGGAGAAACATTTTACATATATATATATATATATATATATATATATATATATATATATATATATATATATATATATATATATATATATAAATATAAAGATGTCTCTATGAATATTAAAAGGCAGGTTTTTTTCCCCTTGCTGATCTCCAGTAGGGGAAACAGTCCAGGGCAAATTAACTGGAGAGCCTTTGCACACAGGCCCCACAGACTAATGAAGAGGCCCAGAGGATATTTGCAGGGTCACACAAAGGAGCTGGTATAGATGCTGAATGAAAATTGGGCATTAAGCAGGATGCCATGGGTAGCTTTGAACTACTGCAGGCCTCGCTTCCAGGGAACCATCACTGAAAGAGGATTGCCATACTTTTTTTTTTTTCAAGAAATGAGATGATTATTCAAAGAATATCTGCATGTTTAGTAGAGAAACTGTCATCATTTCTCTTACCCTGCAGACCCACAAAAAGAAAAATTAACATTTATTCAGGGCCACGGGACTTTTATTGGCTCCATATGCAGGCTACAAACCCACAGGAAATTTCAATTTGAAGCCACTTAACTTCAACACTATTGCAGTCATCTCCAACAATGAGGCATTTAGGTTTTAAATATTAAGAGTGAATCCCTGAATGCCAGTGTCAAACACTACATGCCAGTCAAGTGCAGCGGTCACAAAGCATCTCTGCGAGTGCTGTCATCCACCGATGTTTTACCACACTGCTAGTTACACAGGGGATTCCAGCTGGTTGCCCAATATGAGGTACAGTGAAATTTATAACGGTGTCCATACATTTTCTCCCAAGTCCCACAACCGATTGTGATTCAGAAACCTGTGGTGTAATACGGCAGCAGTTGAGTTACTGCATTTAGGAATAATAATATTTAATCCCCTTCCTTTCATTTCATTTTCTCCCACATATGATCAGTGGTACGTATCACGAGGAGCTATATATCAAATATTCTTTACAGTTTGGGAGTTTAGTTCTTCTCCAGCTGAGCTATTATTCAATTGTTCATCAGGTTTTGGATCTTTTTTAACAGCTAAAACGGAAGGTGCAATTACAGCGTCGAACAATCCTTTTACTTGATAAATTCCGTTCCACTGTGTTGTTTGATAAATAAGGAAGTACGTCAAAGCTTGCACCATGTATAGTAATTAAAGTGAAAAATACTGTCACAATGTAAATCCTTAATTGGACTCCCAGAGAGATATTGAAAATTTGTCTTTAATAATAGCTGATGACTGGGGACAGAAAAACAAAGCATGTTGAACGTGTCTTTGGAAGTCCAATTTATCACAACATAGAAAACAACAAATTTAGCATAGCTCATTCAAGGAAGCGCCGGGCCCAGGTAATGCACTTTTAATCATCTCACTTCAGCATCTCAGCACAACAATAAAAAAGGAAGAAGTCTCACACTCTGGGAGGATAATGTTTCTCTGGGTGTTGCAAAACGTTCTGCTTTAATGGGAAACAATTAATAAAGATTCGGTAAGAGGGCTGCCATACTTGGAATATACTTGAGATATATGTACCGTGTGGAGCTAAAACGCTGGTAGGTTAGTCATTTAAAGACTTTAAATAGCCTCCAGTAAAATGTATGACAGTGAGCCCATAAACTGTGTGCTAAACCATCTTGGCAGGACCTTATTAGCAAGGGTCAATCAAATCATATGTGCGAATTGACCCTTGCATACCACTGCTTTGACAAGCTAGGACTGCGTAGGTAAAACAATCTCACATCAAAGATAAAAGTTTTCTGGTGTTTACTATTCTCTCATTAACAACGCTCCCAGCCATCTGTGAAGTGCTGCAAACACACCTGCTTCACCCTGGGCTTGTAATGGCTTTTCTCAATGTGCATGTGGGTCTCCAACTATCTCAAGGAGAGGAGGCTGTTATAGACCTGTCATTCCAGGATCATCAACCAGACGCACAGCACCTTGTATTCCACTCGCATAATTATGGATATTGTAAAGCGTTCAAAATGATCAATTTAGCGGGCTGTGTCACCAGAGGAGTTATTAAGCCACTTTGTGTTGATTTCAATGTTCATAATGTAGTGTATTAAAGTGCTGCCAACTGCGTGAATTTAGAGCTCTGTTGCAGAACATGGACTTGTACAGCTCGAGGCAGGAGTTGCAACTATATTTGTTAGTAGAGCCATTTTAGCAAATTTAGCAGTACCCATTTTGTTTGGTTCCACATTTAACAAAATCTAAAAAAAAAAAAAAAGAAAGAAAGAAGGAAAGAGAGATTTCAGTGCTGCCATCATCACGACATTTATTTGCTTTGTCTTTCCTCCTGCTAGTCACCTAACAGGTTTATAAGATGATGGCACAGTTTACACACAAAAGAAAATATGTGGAATATGTGGATCTGTTCATTATTTACAGAAAGCTGAATGGCCCTCACAGGGTGTAAATTTCACAGAGCTTATGCAGCATCTGACTGCATGCAATGTTGCCAATTGACTCAAATCTTAATAATCTTGCCACCTTTGAAGTCTCACATTTAAAAGGAAATGCCTTACGAAACGAGACGCAATGAACCACATCAGGTGCTGAGATGAATGAACTCCAGCAAATGAACTTTGGCAAGACCTTTTTGGATCCTTTGAACTTGCCACAGGGTCTGTTTCTGCTCTGTCAGGGGAGGGTGCGGTGTTTTGGTCACTCTGTGGTATGGTCATCAGGCTTTGGGCCCTTCACTTCTCTCCACCAATGTATCTGTTTCCAAATGGGAACGAGACAGGCCTTAGATGTACCCTGCTGAGGTCCTCTGAAACCAGAGACCCTTGAAGTGGACGTCTGCATGTGTCCAGTCTGCTTCCAGAAAACCTTTCAGATCAAGGACTCCAAATGTGGCGTGCTGCATCAAGACATCTTGGACACAGCTTCGTCAGCAGGGTACATCCCTGCCCCCGACGCCTTGGCCCTCGACAGACCACCACCACCTCTACCATGCAAAGCACCAGTAGCCTCTTGCAGACCAGGGAGCAGACCACCCTGGGCTGGTCAGCAACCCCTACTTACACCTGCCATAAAACTTAAAAGCTATAGTCTCATCCCCCAGCTTTGAAGTGTTCAAAGCATAGTTTAGTGACCTTTGATGCGACTTTGGCTGCAACACATGTTTTGCACCCATGTATAAATGCAGGCCTCTCAGTAGACAAGGCGAGATTGTTTACCTACATGTGCAAAATGTAACGGCCAATGCATGGCAACCATGCATGGAGCCTCTATTCCCCACGGTGAAAAACAGACAAGTCAAACCGGACACTGCCTTGAGCTAACCTATTCAACCAGCATGTGTTCAGCATTACTTATAACCATCTTCTCTTGCACACATAGTGTTCATTAGGCCCAGTATTTCAAAGACAGGCACATGGAGCAGTTGACTCACTTTGACAATATGTTGCACATTCGGAGGCAAAAGATACCAAATTTACTTATAGTTGCTTTTTTGTCAGTAATCTGACTTTGACTGATTCTTGAGTCTAATATTCACTGTTTCAAATGACAGTTTCACCTATTTTAGAGGTTTGTGTTTGCTCGTATATGGTTAGTATTTAAGAACGGTGGAATATGTAGCAAAGCCATATTTTAAACGTGTTTTTAAAAAAAAAAAACTACCAACCTTTAACCTCCTACGACCCGAACTCTTTCATGGCATGCATTTTTTTTAATTCTCTTTGCTATTTGGGACCTGATGAATATAAAAACAAAGAATTTCCAGATTTTTTTTTACCTGATTTTTGTCTCTCAGAAAAATGAGATCCACATAAGAGGACATTAGTTTTAAATTTTGATAGAAAAGTGGCAATACAATGTCCTCGTAAGTGGATATCAGGCCCTTGTAGAGCAAAATTTTGTATTTTGGTCTAGACATCCCAAAATGTGATGTCCACATATGTGGATTCCAGGTCCTAGAAGGTTGAAATGTTTAAAATCCTTCACTGAAAGTAAAAACTGTTTCTAACGTGTGCTGAGAGTGCTGAAAGCAAAAGTATGCTATACATAAAGCTCAATAATGTACAAGCAGAATTTTACAGTTTTTCTAAGTGGGCATTTTTCAACAATTTACATGCGAATTCATACTTTGTCTTACATCCCTTTTTTGTATAGGCATCGTTGGAGTTTGTGCAGTAGTTACTGAAGCTGTCACATAAATTTAGTGGAGCAGAAATTACATTATTCCCACTCAACTCTACTCCTCAAATTACAACACCTTAGTAAATGTTCATAGTCACAATTCGAGCACTGAATTAGTGTATTAGTTACTTTAAGATAAGTTTTATATTAGCATTGCATCAAAAGAAGAAGAAAAAAGTGACAACCACTGTTAATATACTGCACTTTTTGTAATTAAAGTGCTTGGACTTTATTTTATTAAAATATTTTCAAAGTGTTCAGAATGATAGTTCTAAGACACCTCATTTAAGGTGGAATGATCTTTTAACTTTACATTTGCACAGGAAAATATGAGCAGACATTAACAGACATTAAAAACACGATAAGCTGATAAAATATAACGTACAACAGTAGCGCCACAAGACTCAGACACAATACCTGTCATGGTCCTGGGTCGAGCGACCCAGTGTTTGAGTTTTATGTATCTTTTGTATTCATTTGTGCCCTAGTTTAGCTCATCTAGTTTATTTTGAGATTGCTGTTTAGTCCTTTGTTCCTTAGTTGTTTATGTCATCTCCCCCTGTACTAAGTCTCCCTGGTTCATGCGTCATGTCTGCGTGGTTATGTTTAGTTCATGTCATGTCTAATCTCCATGTTTCCTGTTTTACTTTGAAAGTCTGTATTCAATGTCAGTGTATTCAGTTTCCCTTCTCCTGTCCTGTCGTTAGGTTCATGTGTGTCAGCTGTGCTCCCATGTGTGGCCACTTCCCCTGATCATCCCTCATGTGTATTTAGTCTCTGTGTTTCATACAGTCTGTGTCGTGTCGTCTGTGTTCCCACCCTCCATGTTTTCACAGCCAGTCTTTGTATTCATAGTTATGGTTTTCTGTGTCTTCATAGTTTATCATAGTATCAGTTTCCCAGGTTAGTCATAGTTTAGTTTTGTCACTGCCCTTCTACCTTGTTTGCACTCCTTGTCATCAGCCACAATAAAGGCTCGCTTTTCGTTCGAACTCAGTTTCGTGTCCTCGCCTGTGTCCGCACCTGAGTCCTCCACACACTCTCCACGCGGTCTGCCACAGCGGGCTGTGACAATACCCATATGTGAAATTATGAAGCTGTAACAGAACTGTATTGCACAGTGTGTTCTTATAGTTTTGGTTTATTGTAAAGTGTTTTGCAACATCTAAAGCGCTTTACCTCCTAACAGAGTATTTGAAAAAAAACTGCATTGCTGCTTTTTTTAAAGACACAGATATAGATGGAACATTCCTCCCACCATTGTGTAACCTGTATGATTTTCAGCTTCAATCACAGCAGCACCAGGCTACAAACCCGTGTAAATGATGCAAAATGGTGCTCTTTATTCCTATAAAATGAAGCGTGCTTTGCTCTGCTGACTGCTATAATGTATGGCTGTTGTTCTTTGAGTCCAAACTTAAGTGTGATGAGTTATTGGCATCTGCTGGCATCTCAAACACGTACATAGAAACGATGAGATTCATGTTTACTGTGCATTTGTCAGGGATTATATTTTACCCTCTGCCTCTTCCTCTGCAGATAGCGCTGCACCATTCACTGTACATTATAAATAGCTGCCTGTTTTACAAGGCATTAAATATTTGACAGAACAGTAAGCTCATAATTGCACAAGACCATTTCTGCGTATAAATGTCAAACAAAGCAGGCTGATATATAGCCAGCTATGGGGTTTACATGCTTCACATGCTACTGTCTGAATGACAAGGCTCAGGATGATGTAATTATAACACAAGAGGCTATGTAGAGTTAAAATAGCATGCACTTGAGTCTGAAATAACCTAGTAGCAGAAAACAGAGTCCCCTTTATTTATACAGTGTGCATGAGACCCGCTATATGCAGTTAAAGTGCGCCAACAATGGATCTCAGTTACACTTCAGCTGGAGCACACAGAATAAGCTGAAACATAATCAGGCAGTGATTTCTGAAACAAGTTCCCTTCAGGGATTATTAAAGGTTTTCTGATTCTGATTCACTGGCTGAACTAATCAGAGAGCTGACTGTGCTGATGTCAGTTGTGTCCCTGCTCAGTGGAGCCAGAGGAGCTGGCCTTTTGCTAACTATAGACTGAGAAATCCCGAATGCGTTTCTTTTGGCCTCAGGGCGGCTGTGCGGCCCACACAAATGTTGATGAGGATGAAACGGCTCGACTGCGTGGTGTCTGCTCCGTGACCTATGGAATGTGCCTTCAAAGAGGATTCTCAGGCTGCGTGGATTTCTCAGATGGTTTTCAGTCCCACGGCACTATGTAAAACCAGCATCTTTTTCATCTGTTTTTACCCAGGAATTTGCACTGGTCTGCCACAGTTGATCAGTGCTGCTTGAAGTTTGTTTCATAGATCTAGTGCCACTGTCTCTTCCCCACTGTCCCCATTGGTGGAACCACAGTCTCAGAACTGACAGTATTTGTTTTGAAAATAGAAACTTTTACACAGACAGGAAGTCAACCACGTCCAACTCGGAGTCTCGTATTGCTCTTCAGGCCAAAAATGTCTGGACACGGTGCGTACACAGTACAGTTGGTGCCGTGACACCAACATTAAAACAGTATGAGCCAGAAGCTGTCAAGTGCGGCTGTCAACACCTCTATTTCAGCAGACATGACAGGCCCCTTAAACCTTGATGGGTATAAATCAGGAGGCCATTTTGAAACAACAGGGTCATATTCAATCCTTGCTGAAAGTGTGTTTCCACATAAACCCTGCCAGCATGGGATTCCCCCCGAGGACACACTTGCCTCCCATTCCCTTCCCTGCCAGGCCACACATCCACACATTTTGTCTAATAGTTATAATAATTATATCCTAGAATACCTGATAGGTGACATTTACAAGGCTGCCATTTAGACTACTGGATGTCTTCTCTGAGGAATCTGTTTCTGATTGTACTTATTTACAGAAAAAGTAGTTGTAAGGGAGAAATGGGGAAAGGAGGGACCTTTTTTATATAGTTCCATTATACGAGTGATCCAATAGCAAACTGGCATTTTGATAATAACACATGATCCGCATAAAATTTGATCCTCTGTGTCTGTGCCAGGCTGAACAGGTGACCCAGCTGTTTTCTGCTTATTAAAAAGTGAGTTGACTGACTTTAAGTGGGTTTATCTATCCACTCCATCCCTAGTTAGGAGGGGAAATCAAGCACAACAACATAACTTCCGTTCTTTCTCTAAACCTCCCGACCCTCTTTCAGAAATTTCCAGCCCCTTCATTCCTTTCACTCCAATGGGACTCTACGCAGAGCCTTTGTACTCCGCAAATCAGGCTGTGTCCACTACTCCCACTCTTTTCAATAGAGTGTAAGAGGACTGCTAAGGGCTGGAACGACAGTGTTACCCATGCAAGCAGAACATCCCTCTCTTTTTGTGCAGTGGGATGGTGAGGGGGCAGTGGGAAGGATGCGGTCAGTCTGCTCCGCGATAATAGAGGGCTGGGCAGCTGCCTTTGGTACAACAAAGGGACTAGTCTCCTGTTAGTCCTGTTTATTTTAGTATTTTTTCTATACCGCCTGCGTGTCAGGCTACCTGAAAGGGCGTATGGATCAAATGTGTGTAGGCCTTACAATTGAGACATTTCAGCCATCAGCTTCCAGGGCCCTGTCCGTTTTTTTATAGGCAGGAAAAAAATACAAGTGTAGGAAGTTTAACATGACTTTATTTGTATTCCAGGTGTGCTGCGGGTGTTTTCGTACCGCGGAGTCTGAGTATATAAAAATAAAGCAGTATTTTTCCCCCCTCGGATAAAAAGAACTACCAGTGCGTCATTGATGCTTGTCTCGGGTTTCTTTATTTTGTGCTTATGGGGAGCAGAACATTGTGCCTCTTTTGCTTATTTTTCCAAATAGCGAATGAAGAGAAATTAGTATTTTTTCGGTTTTAAACCGTTAACATTTAAATAAAAATAAACAAATAAATAAAAATATATTTTTTTAAAAATCGATGAAGATATGTATTTCTATACTATACTGTGATTTAAACGGCTTCTGGTTTTTAAGAGGCAAGCTGCAGAAAAGCGTTAAAAAACGACAGAGAGAAAATCTAGCACTAAAAAGTCAACATCGTCTCTCTTTTCTTCACGCAAAAAGCCTTCTCAGCCGAGCCTTTGATCCCTTTGATTTCCCCCCTTTTTACGCCAGATCTGTTATGCGCAAAAATTCTTTGGTTTTCCATAGAAACGCGTCCTTTCCGCGGGGATATTGATGTTTTTTTCCTCGCAGGGGTTATGATATGGTGAATCAGAATTTCAAAGCCGGGGACAATACTTGCATTCATGCTTGTTTTTTTCTTGTGTGCCTTTTGTCGGGTTTTGTCTCCTTGTTCAAATCCTCATTTCTCAAATGAATACAAATATTTATTCTGCGAGTGTCTGAGCTCCAGTCACTTCGGATGCTTTTCAACTATTAAAGTCTTTGTTGGAGCAGCAGGTTGTAACGCCGAGACGCTCCAAAGTGGAGACGCAAAGACAGGTCTCTCTCTGAGTCCCTTACATTCACTGTCAGATTTGACTTGTCCCTCCTTTTAGCCCCACTTTTAATACAGTTTAACTCTCATGGCAAAGTTCCTGAATTTATTAGGACGGCTTAGTGAGCCAAAAATCTCCAACAAACGCGCACTAGATTTTGAGGTCTTTTCTTTTTAAGGAATACATTTCAAATACTAATCGCCCCTCTCAACAAAAATAATAAATTCGCCGTTTATTTCTTTACATAGTGCTATGTTGTTGCCATGTTTAGCAATCATCTCCCCTAGATCGGAATCATAGATCATTGCTAAAGAATACAGAAGAGAAAACGACTTGGCCCAAGCTAAAAGCTTCAAATTCCTCCAGTTGGGGTATTAAATAGACACCCAGGCCTTTCTCAGCCTCTCCCCCCTTCTCCTTTCTGCGTGCTGACATGTCTGATAGACCACGCTTTCTCTCTGCATTGTCCCCCTGTCATCTCAACAATGTACATCTTCGGGACACCAATTTTGGAGGCCTTTGATCTGCAGACCGAAAGGAACAAAGTTATGGAGAGAAGAAGATGATAGAGAGGGGCTTTCCCCCTCCCCCATCTGCACCTTTGAAAAAGCATAAATATATAAAGAATAAATAACGCATTTTCAGACTCCTCCCACTGTCATCCCACAACAAGAAGTGTATTTCTTTTTAAAAACACGATGTGTATTTCACGCGCAAAAATTATACCACCGCAATAGTCTATGTTTACAGTAAGCTTACTACTGAGTGCAACAACATGACCCCTTTCTTTCCACGTCTTGTTTTTTTAAGGGGTTATGCCACACTAATGCAATCTTGTAATCATTGTGCAAAGTGCGAAAATAGAGTTAGATATTACCGAGAACCTGTGGGACACGTGCAGTAACTCAATTTGCAGGTCTTTCTGCAGACTAAATTGTAAGCATATGAAATTCCACACATTCCCTTTGTGCCCCGAAGGCCGCCGGAGTCTACATTTCAAATCTGCCATAAACATTAATTATGATATTCTGCAAGTCTCGTGAGAGCCTTAACATTTGACACAGTCAAGTGGGTAATCCTTGTTTTCACCCTCTGATCGTCACCTCTGAGCAACACTAAGAAGACGTAGAAGTGTATGCCGTAAAGGGTGCAAAAGGTGGTACCCAGAAATGTGTTATTGGCTGCTCTCCGAAGCAATGTATGTATTAGTAACAGTTTACTGGTGCCAAAATATTCGAATTTCACCTTTTGAGGGTTTTGCATTAGTGGCAGAAAGGTAGCACATCAGATAATTTGATACATCCAGTTTCAAAACCCCATCAGCTCATTAGCTAAAAGTTCAAATGTAACTGTACCCTCATTAGACTCCAGGTTGATTACAGTGGGGACGTAGTTGAGCAACAGAGCATACCCCGGAAATAGAAAATTAGGAGTAAGATGTTCTGCGGTTGCCGTTGGCCAACTGTACATGTTTATTATTTTAAAGTCAGGGACTGTATTTGATTATAACTAAATCTTGGTTTTACATTCAAGAAGAATAAGACGATATCTAAGCGCGTATTGTTTTTACTTGTCATCCATTATCTGCTCCATAATTCTAACTAAAACTTGAACTCAATTCATGTGCAGTGTACACCTTCAAATCATAAAGGTGAGAAAAATTACCTGCCCATATACTTAAAATAGATTATTTTTTATCATATAAATATATGTATCACAAACCTACGCCCTTTCCCTCTCCCCCCAAAAAGGGCAGTATCTCCAGCACAGCAGTGCAATCATCACCCCCGAGTCACTGAATGCAGCTTTATGTAGGTTTATGATAAAGAAGAAAAAAGTAAGGGGGGGGGGGGGGGGGGGGTTCTACTGTCTCGGTTGTCCATGTCATCTCACACCCTGCCACTCGTGATAAATGAACACATTCTTGCTCCCCTATAGGCTGAGAGCGACGCATTCATGTCCCCTCTGCCATAAACAGCGGTCGTTTACAGACTCCGTTAGTATTTCTATCACTCCCAAGCAACTGTCCCGCAGTTTACTGAGTGGCGAGAGTAACTGCAACAGAGCTGCACATAGAAATAAAGATACTGTGAAAAGTGACAACTAGAGTGTTACAACGTGTCAAAAGCCCGTTAGAAGGAGGGTCAGAACCACTGTGCTGTTAGTGGGTGGGTGTTGTTGGGGATCTGAAAGCGTGGAAATAATTTCTTTTAGCGATGATACATATGTCTGTGCGCCTGTTTTTTCTCTTGTTTTGGGTTTTTTGTTTGTTTGTTTTTGTCGGAAACATCTTGACCCACATTTGTTTTTGGATCGATCCCGCGATCTCCAAAAGTCCCCCCCCCCCCCCCCCCCCACACACACACACAAAAAAAAACCCCTCCAAAAATATTGCTCTAAACATATGCGCGAAAACAATTCCGTTACATTGTATTGGATTTTTTGCATTTCCAAATTATAAAAAATAATCAGCGGTTAGAGCTGAATGATGGTAACAATAATAATAATAAAGCAGCTCATTTTATACGGATTAAGGAAAATGCAGTTTTTAAATTATATTTCTAACTAGTGCCACTTGTAAATCGAAGCCTGGGCGTAATCGACCCCTGTAAAGTTGCATGTAAACCAGTGTTTGTTTACAGCTAAGTCACGGGAAGAAAAATGACAGGGACCTAGAGGAATCCCACCTCTGAGAGCTCCACTGACCCGTATGTCCATCCAGCAGAGATGTAGGTAGACCTATGCGGTGACATGAATGGTAACAAGTTTATCCCTCCTGCAATATGAAGCACGTGCGCGTAGACGCTTCACAGGGGTCCCTAAATGCGTTTTAAACGTGTTTACAGCAGACACGAGCGAGAAATTAATCACCTATGGTCTATTCGTGCATCCTCGGTGCACTGTAACAATTTTCACCGGTGTCACTTCTTCTTCTTCTTCTTTTTTTTTTTTTTTTTGAAGAAACACAAGATTTTCCTTCCTTTTCCCCCACCATTTTTTTCCAGTACAAAAAGTTTACAAACACCTACGAGCCACTGAAGTCCTCTCCGCTTTTGTGCGACTGCGAGCACCCATCCGCTCAATAGGACGTGTCACGGCTGCGCATGTCCGCTCACAAAAGACAATTGTGATTTAGACAAACATTGGGGAAAACATAAAGGCAAAGGTCAAGTCCTCTTTCAGTTCAAGTGTGCTCCGATTCACCTACAACACAACGGGGACAAAGAAGTTGCAGCTACCTCCGTTTCTAAAGGGGGGCATGTGATTATCCGCCTTATGGAGGAGGAGGAAGATGCTGATTCTACACCTGATTTAGATGATAATAAGAAGAGAAGAGAGGAAACCACAAATCAGAAAGAAATGAGATAGCAAGATAGGATAAATCTATATAATAATAATAATAATAATAATATTGGGCGACATAAAAAAAAAACAACTTGGATTTTTGGTCGTGGCTGTTTTTCCTGCAAGTTCAATTATTTCTAGAACAGAGGGATTAGAAGAATAAGTAGTGTTAATTGCGCGGCAGGTATAACGAGCAGGTCTAATCCTTCTTCCCCCCTCTTTGTATTGAGTTTTTGTGGGCTTAATGAGTGGCAGGTAGGGCTGCTTCCTGCTTTCTCACATGCTCAAATAGGCCTCTCACTGCTTGCAGTCCTGGACCCTGGCTGTGTACAGGAAACAATTGATTTTGAGCATAAAGTTAATTATGGCTAGAAATTAGACAGCCTTAACGTCGGGTAAGGACTCAGGGGTTGATTTCCTGACAGCTCTTAACACACTCTTACATATGATTCACGCATGTGCGTTTCTTTACTATAGACGGTGCCAGAACGTGAGGGAAAACGCCACTTACCTCATCTGCTCCTGGCCTGTTTATGCTTACGTAGTCCATTTTTGAAACAACAGGGTCATATTCAAACCTTGTTGAAAGTGTGTGTATATATATATATATATATATGGCCGGAAAAAATCTTCTTGGGCTTGGTTCTGGTCTGGTCTGCGTAGTTTCCTAGGCTACACAAACCAGTATATGGAGATAGCTAAGGCTCGAAGAATGTCGCAGTGGTGGGTTTATTATTGAAACCAAGAAGAAAAAAAAATCTTATTGAAACTTTTTTTTTCTTTTGATGAATTAACTCACGAACATGGAGGATAAGCCTGACACAGCGTCCTTTGAGCTTAAGTACGAATAATAATATAAGAAAAGAAGTCGTGCTTTGTGTTTCTGCGGCCAGAATCAAGTGCCTTTAAATCACAAAGTTGCACAAAAATAGTTCATGCAAACAAAATTATTATTGTTGTTGTTATTATTATTATTAGCATTATTGCTGTCATGGATGACGCAGTAAGTTTCTGCGGATTGATAAAGCTCCGCTGACCTCTGTGAGAAGGACTTTGGTCCGGTTTTACGCGTCAAACTGTCGCTGAAAGTTTTTTTTCTTTAATTCTATTACCGGACGTGGGCTCGCTTTGTTTCACTATACTGTCGTATCAAAATGATTGACAAAGTAATAAACGCGTCATGCTGCTGCATCTGATTATGCCGCGGCATTTGCATTGGACATTGAGGGGAATATGACAACCTTGACACGCTGGGGATTTGCTCTGTCAAATAAACACGTCTCCAAGGATCTATATTGTTGTGCTGACAATACCTCCCCATTCAGTGCATTTCAACGTATTTTAATCTCGTACATCGCGTAGATTAGCGTAGTTTTATCATTTATTTATTTATTTATTACCGTGTGCAGATGGGGGGCGTTAGCAAAGGTTGGGTCATAGGAAAAAAGATGGGGAACAATAATAGTACGAACGAATGAATAAATGAAGGCTTGGCCAGAGCGGAAATGAATTCTACATGGAGCAACACTCTTCCTTAATTAATATCTCCCCCGCCTTTCCACCTCCTCTTTCAGTGTTTCTCTTTCTTCGTTTCACAGGTTCAGTCCTCCAAGTGCCTCTTGACGTCGTAGTGGTCATACAAGCTGCGCACACTGCAAAAAAAAAAAAACAACCCTTTCTCTCTTTTTTTTGTTGTTGTAACAAACCATGCATTGCAAAGCGCATTGATTTCTTAAAGCAAGAAGGAAACAAACACTTGTTATTTCTACTATTTTTGAGATATTATAAATATAACACTGTTATAGTGTTTTTGTAAATTTTTCCGCAATGTGATGCTCGCAGCATTTTTAAACTTTTAGAAGGCAGTTAAAAAAGATCTCTCGTGAATTTAATACTTTTAAACAGCCAACTGGCGTTCTAGATGGAGGTCATTTGTATCCCACGGCGTGCCCACCTACAGCAGGTGATCCTGGTGTCGTAACGTGTCAGCGGTGGCCTGACATAAGTATAATAATAGTTAATAGAGCGTGATAGCGAGAATGGTACTAAACGTAACAAAGATGTGTCAAAAGCACAAAAAGTCTATGTCTTCATTAGCTTGATCTCCAAGGACCGTCGAACATTTCATTAGTGTGTAATTTATGAATGTTTGACAAATATTAAAGAGTATGTAAATATGAGAGGCATAATGTCTTTCCTGCGGGAGATGGCGAAATGACCCAAAGTCTTCGATACTGCTAGAGTGATCACATGCATTATGTTTCTTCTCAAACTGTGCATTTGCTTGTCTGTTTGGAACATATTTCCCATCTGACGTGTGAAATAGTGCAGATAAACCAATGATTCATAATACTGGCAGCATTTGCATCTCCTAATACTCTGTGTTATTTTGATATATGATGATATACTATCTTTTTTATCGAGTGTATAAACGCACTTTTGCCATTATGGCTTTGGCTAAATCAGTAGGAGGGTTTTTTTGTCCTAAAACGGCCCATTTCCTTGTTTGTGAACCAATTCCAGCGCAGTGGCAGGAAAAAAAATCGTTATTTTATTGTTATTTCTGCAGCACTGGCTATCTTAACTTCTGGAGTTGGGAATCGCTTTTGTTCAGAGCAGGAGCTTCCCAAAAGTTGAGGAATAACCCTTTTGTGATTTGTTTGTTGGTGTGTGGGGGGAGTGGGTGGGTGTGCGTTTTCATTTTATATTTAATTTACACTAAACCTAACACACTTGTTCTCCATGACAATAATATGTGACAAAAAAAATCAAACATTTGGCTCACATACAAAGATCAACAGAGGAAAATGCATTCGAAATATGATAAATTGCCGCATGTATGTCAGGTCGATTTATTCGCCAAAGGGTAAGTCTTCAAATTCCTAATCACTTATGCAGCATGATGCATGGCCCTCTTTTATGACAGTGAAGCTTGCAAATGTGCTGCACAGTTTAGATACGTGACTGTGCAGTTGCTGAACACCTAATATTTACTTACTGGAAAATAAGTGAAATTACTTCATAACATGATCCGTGTACGCGTGTAATCCTGTTAAAGAGTTGTTTTATTATGTGTTTGAAAAAAAAAAAGAAAAAAGAAAAAAGGAAGAAAAACAAGGTTTCACTTAATTCTCACTATTTTTCCCCTTCCTCTTCCACGCACTCAAAGTAAGTGCACAAAGTCCTACAATAACGCCATATCTCAAATTGCTGCTCGCGATATAGCAACAAGTTTGCACGCATATATCGAAAGCGCATTAACAATACGAGTCATCATAGCTCTCGCGTGCTAATAGTCTCTGGTTCAGATTGCAAGATCAAATGAGAGAAGATCTCACATCAAAAGAGACCAAACAAGCGGGTCGCTGATTCATTCGTGCAGCTGCATTGAGTCCAAGGCCAACAGGCGTATCATACATTGAATGGGAGCTGCTATTCAGAGTGCAGGTGTGAAGTATGTGGCACATTCTGCCATATAATGTGGAGGTTGTTAGAAATCCGTGTTCGGGCCTATAGGCTACTAGGGGGCTGATTCCCATTGGAGGGAGCCCCACTCATCTAGGGAAGTAAAATAACTTAGTGTCCTGAAATCTGTGGATGACGGTAATCCCAAAACCTGGGGAGAGAGTTGAGATGTGGAGCGGGTGGGGGGAAGAGGGCGGTCTATAAGGTCTTATTGGCACAGATTTTATTTCTCTTCTTCAGGTTCTTGTGACTTATGTTGAGTTTGCCTGCTATATACAAAAGCTGCCGCAGGGGTGTAGCCTTAAACCTGCCTCGGCTCCGCTTGCTCACCTCTTTATATGCGGAATACAGTTAATTTAGCTTTAAAGGCCGTCATAAATCTTTATGACGGAAGCTCATGGTAGCCTATATATCACGGTCACGTGATCTTGTAAATCCCCTCGGAAAACTAACCTTGGACGGTATCGGAATAAAATATTCAATATTCATGACAGGCTTTATGGTTGTAGTTAACTTATGGGTGTGCATAGTTTGCCTTTTGACCTCCCTTCTCCACACTTGATCAAAGTCCAAGAAATAAAGTGTAATACTCCTTTGCGAGGAAAAAGCGGTGGAATATTCCTATAATAATATTATAAAACAATAATAAAAGAGTAAAATTTGGCGGGATTTCTGTCATTTAAGTTGCCATTTTGACAGCTCAAATATAAATATATTTACTGTAGTAAATAATGAAATCAAAACACCTTTTTTTTTTTTCTTAAATCAGTGTGTCCACACTGGCAGCCTTATTATAACAACTCTGTCCAGCTTTTCCGGTCTGTTTCTGGTTGGTCTATTGCACCTGTCTCTCTGTCTCTTTCTTTCTTTTCTTTTTTTTTCATGCCAATTTCAGCCTCTTCATTCCTGATAATTATGACCTGGTTGGTGTTGGAGGTGCTGATGGTGGAGCTCAGGCGTGAGGTGGGCGTGGAGGAAAGGGGGAGTGATGAGGGTGGTGTGGATGAGGTGGAGGAGAGGAGGGGGTTAGTGAGCCTTTTACTCCAAGACTGCTAATCCCCCTATTAAAGGGGCTTTGTTCAATAATGCCGGACAGTTTCCGGAAGTAGGATTACCGCCTCCATTATTTTACAAAGAAATAATATTTCACACTCAAATGAGCCTTGGGATGCAGCCGTGATAGTGAGAGGGACTTAGAAGAAATGAAATAGATTCATTTTCTCTGTTTTTTTGTAGCGATTGAAGCTCGACCTCCACTCCCCCTTCTTTTCTTTTTAATTGTCCCTTCTGCAATTAACGCGAATATGTATTTCCTGTTGAACTCCAGCGTCGCCAACAGTTTCCTGTTTTGCTTCTTCAGCAGTCGTGCAGTGTTGCTTCTCCCTCCTTCTCTCTCTCTCTCTCTCTCTCTGTCCCCTTTATACCCCCCTCCCCCAACCTACCCCACCCCATCCACGCACACACACCTGTTCTCGATTCTTGACCCTAGAGATGGTGTCAGATCAGAGGTTGTCACTCAGCTGAAGGCTGGATGAGTGAGTCCAACGTGATCGGTTGTTAAAGAGCTCTTACTGTATTGACTGCCTCTGGTATCAAGTATCTGCACACCGGGAATTTAACTGTAAAAAAAAAAAAAAGTATATATAGTAAAAGCAAACAGTCTTCATATTTTATCTCTGCTATGGTAGCTACATGCACGCCGGTTAACACTCTTTGGCTCCAAGCTGCTTTGCAACCAAACCCCGCACACGCCCGCTCAGTTTCCGACAAAGCACAGGATGTTTCTGTTTGGTCAACGTCATAAATTAGTCCGCGTAAAGGTTACCAAAACTGCAGACCTGCACAGTCCCTCAACACTTGGCCACGGTCTTATTTTTAATTGAAATTAATCCACGTACCCCCCCCCCCCCCCCCCCCCCACACACACACACACACGCACTTTCATCTTTGTCCGCAGTGAAGATCGAATTCAGAAAAGAGAAGAATGGCTTAAAAACGCAAAACTGGCCACATGTAGCCGAGACACGGACCTCGTCTTTATAACCCGCCCTCTCCTTACTCATTTTCTAATCAAACAACTTTAAAAAAAAATGTTGCTCGTCGTTCGCTTTCTGCCTTAAATGGAACACGTTTTTTTTTTTTTAAGCGACTCAGTTTCTTGTCCATTTTGACGGCTGGAACTAAAAAGCTTTAGAAGGCCCAATAGAGAGGAGCCCAACAAATCGGTGACAAAAGGCTTTCCGTGTCATCAACGTCGTTCAGACAACCTAAAAAGAATCCCTCTGATATTAACTTCCACTTCAAAGACTCTCTTTTTCAATTGAGATCCAACTATCTTGTTTTTTCTTTTTCTTCCTTCCTTTCACCCCCCCCCCCCCCCCCCCCCCCTGCACTTATTAGACCTGGTGCTAAAAAACAGAGGCATCACCATCATCTTATTCTATTAGTGTTAGTTTTCTTTGCTTTCAGTTGAGCCTCTATCACAGAGCAAACTGTCATGAACTTAACCAAACCCTGGAAACGCTGAGGGAGAGAGAGAGAGAGAGAGTTGTAGCTGTGTGCGCTTTCCACCCACTTCTGCCTCAGTGAGGGCCAGAGTAAAAAATGTACTCCTCAGCCTGAAGTTTTCCCACTACAGCAAAGGTCTTCAAGCTTTTAGTTAACTCCAAATTTTCACTTTTTAATTATAACGTTGGAAAAGATTTCTGCCGGGGAAAAAATGGGGCTTTCTGCAAAGTCTGAAATAATTAATTTACTTGTCTACTATTGAAACGGTTATCATTAAAAGACAGACTCTCTCCTATAGTTTTATGTATTTTGTGTGTAGAGTCTAAAATATGATTGTGGTTACATTTTATCCAGTGAGCGGTTAGGCCCTAAAGTGCAAGTCTATTATGGTGTGGGACAACTGTTTTTTAGCGGCTTCTCCTTTGATTGTCGTAAAGTAGGCCCGGAGCAAAAGAATATATTTCTCTTCTTTATACTGCCCCAGTCTGCAGTATAAAGGACATAGATTACCGTTTCCTACCCCATGGGAAGCAAATATTACATTATTTAGAGCAGGCTTTTGAGTCCACGGACTTGGCCCCATATCATTTGAGTTTGACTTGGCTATTGCTATAGAAATCTTAATTCACCATGAGGATTCACCGTCGTGAAAAAATGGCTCTTTGTGCGAAATGCTCTTTGAAGTCTGGATCCGAATATTGTAGCCTTTCATCAAACTCTACCCCACGTCTGCATCATACCACAGCTCAGCGGAGTAAGTGAGATTTAACACAAGTGTAGCACATTTTAGACCGCCCCTTTCACCGAGGGAAAAAAACTTTAAAATTAAAAGAAATTATAACTGCATTTTCTTCCGAGATGATTTTTCGTTTGATTATTACTTCGGAATTTAAAAGACGTTTTGAATCCGAACAGCAGGCATGAACGTGGGATATGTTAGTGGAGCTGACCTTCAAGCTATGCAGCAACAGATTGTTTAAGAAAATATATTAATAATATATAATCTCTTTTATAATATAAAGGCGTGTTAAGTGACCAAAAACAAACAAACAAACAAACAAAACAAAAGTGATCTTTATCAAGAGACCTGATAAATTCTATGAACCCGAATAGCTCAGGGATTTAACTTTTGTCATACAAGATTTATTCAAAATACTCACAAATTACAAGGCAATTCGGTACGCATTTTGAGTGCCGCTGGATTTCAGATATTCAAAAAAAGAAAGAAAAAAAAGACAACAATGATACAAAAAAAAAATCACAAAATGCCCACTTTGATAAAAACATTTATAATTTCACGGTCGTATATCAAATACTGCAGGCATATGAAACAGCTTAATTACTGACCCTCTGCACAAATGTTTGGGAGGGGACGTAAGATGTAAACATAAAATGTTTTTGTACAAATAGCCGCAGTATCCGGTAAGAAACTGCTCCGAAGACAGATCCTTACAAAACTATCAACATCAACACATCGAAACTTACAAAAATTTACAAATGTACATTTTTTTTTTCCTTTTTGTCTCCGTTGCTGTTGTTGTTCTAATTCAAACATGCACTTTGGTTCGGTAATACAAAATCCTTCAATGTTAGATTGAAAAATAAATAAAAACATATCGAAGTTCAAACTCATTTACAAAAAAAAATATAATAATAATAATAATAATAATTTTACACCAACATGCCTAAGCCTACAATAATGTACCACATTGTCTAACAGATTTACAAGACTCTCTCTGTAAGTGGACCTGTGGGCCGTCAGGGCGTGTAGGCACCGAGCCAACCGCTCTGAACAAGTGATGTTTGAAAATATATTCTTTTTACATGCCTGGAAATTAGCACGTCTTAAAGGTTAGCACATTTTCCTTCCGATGTGGTTAAAATGCGTCTCTTGATTCTGGATTTCTGTTTTGTGGCTCATCCCCTTCACTCCCCCCCCCCCCCCCCCCCTCCAAAATAAGGGTACCAGTGGTCCTAAACAGGCACATGGGCACCAAAGCCAAACCGCGTTTTTAATTGTTAAGCTTGTGGAAATGTGTTTCTGTCTCTGCTGGTGTGTGTGTGTGTGTGTGTGTGTGTGTGTGTGTGTGTGTGTGTGTGTGTGTGTGTGTGAGCTTGAGCCGGGTTAAAAAGCGTCCCTCGGTTCTGGGTTTCTGTAAGGTGGTTCGTCTGCGGGGTCCGGTGTAGAGTGCCCGCTGGGTGGTGTTTGGGCGCCGCTGGCACCTGAGCTGTGGCAGACGTACCACTCGCTTAAATTCGCGGGCTGGGAGGCTCCCACCGGCTCTGACAACACCGAGGAGCCGCCTGGTTCCCGGCCCAAGTCTGAGGAAGGGGAGACCAGGGAGGGAGTGGACGACTCATAGCCCGAGCTAGGCGGAGGGGACTTGCAGTGCACCTTCATGTGTTTCCTCAGGGAGCTGGGGTGTGTGTAGGACTTATCGCAGCCTCTCACTTTGCAGTTGTAGGGCTTATCGCTGGTGTGGACGTGCGAGTGCTTTTTCCGGTCACTGCTGTTGGCGAAGCGTCTGTCGCAGCCGTCAAATTCACATTTGAAGGGTTTCTCACCTGTTTTTGTGAGACAAGATAAAACACAAATAAGCGAATGAAAGAGTTCAAATGTGAACACGTGATACTCACCCTGAGGCACTAAGCTGCCTTTTCATTAACATACTTTCCCCCCCCCTACATGTCTTCACTTTTATATGAAATGTACAAACAACCTGGTTAAGTGTAACATATGAGAGCACGAGCTGAAAATGAACTATGACCTGTATGAATAGAGCCAAAAATATGTAAAAGTGTGCCAGCTTTTATTATTTCATGTTTATCTTTATAATGCCATTTGATTTTATTTTGGGCATTTACACCCCCCTCCTCCCACTTGCACTATGAAAACAAAAGTTTGCCCGCCTGGACAGCTCCCAGTCTGGTGTAAACATGAGGGCTGAACCCCTACTGTCCTGGGTCTATACCTGGTGTATGCATCCATCAAGGCATCAGTCAAAACAGACAAGCTACGAGCACAGACGTAGCAGGCCTGTAATACCGGCTCAAAAATAATGATGAATCAAAGCACTGCCACCGCCAGGCTTCACCTACTGTGCGATAACGCAGTCTGTGTGTAATTTGAATCCTGCAAACGGTTGTGGACTGGCTCTAATTTTGCGTTTTAATAACAAGTATTTCTACCTGATTATGACAAGGCAAAAAAAAAAAAAAAGACAATCTGAATAAATTACACGGAAATCATCCACTGCTGATTTTTCTCCCCCGATTAAAGCTTTTGAGAATATGTAATTGCCTCTGTCTAATTACACTTGCGGGCTGAATATCAATTTGACCTTCAGCTGTTGGGTTGAGAGAGCCAATCAAGGATATTAGTGTAGTACAAGAAACCGTCGAGGAGCAGACCCCAGGGGCAGCCCCAGTCATAACTACACTTTCGGATAGGTTTTAAACATGATACCAAGGACCAGGCCCCTTGGGAGTCAACACACAGAAATAATTTAGCAGATTTGTACTTAGGTAATGTGAGCAAATTATATGAATAATACATAGGGTGCAAAAATGAAACAGAGGGATATTGCCATGTAGCCACCGATAAAAAAGAAGGGCAAAAGTAATTGTATTCATTTACAAGTCTGACTCGACATTGTCAGGCCTCTTTTCCTTCCTAGTTCCACAGCACGTCACTGGGTGGCAAGCAGCCATGTTGCACCAGTATTTGTTTTTGCAGTTAAATCAGAGATGCTTTGAGCTGCATTGCATGCACACCCATCATTATGCAGGTAGTCAGTCAGCTGTGCAAACCTGCCTGTTAGTAAACTGTTTCAGCCGTCTCCACTTGTAAACTTGTTGCTTGAGCTAAAGAGTACAAAGGCTTAATCGTCCAAAAAGCACGTTTTCTGTATGAACCGGTTACTTTCAGATTGATGAAACACACAGCTACACGTAGCTTACATGATTTTGAAATAACAGCGACAAAAATGAAACACAATAATAATAATATTACTACTAAAAATAATACTAATAACAGATGAAGTGGGTGGCCAAGGCTAAAATAAAAACATCATCTCCACATCATCATCATCATAACCATTATATCTATTGCTAAAAGTGAAGATGCACCTTTCCAGCTTTGCTGCCAGTCATGTCTGGCAGGACATGCACTGAACTAAACAGGACCTGACGTGGGCCTCAGTCTTTCTGCTGTGGTGTAAACAAGAGGTTGAACCGTCAAACGCCTGAGCGAGCTGTACCATAATCCCCAAACCCAACCTTTGTGAAACTTGCGATCACTGATGCAACTCATAACAAACAGGTGGCCAGTAGCTGTTGCGTCCTGCTGTATAGGCTATCGAGCAGCAGCGCAGACTGATTAATTGCCACAGGTCTTGAAAGTGCATTATAATGCGTAAAGTTGCGTAAAATAAAATTACAATAAATAAATAAATAAATAATGGAAAATTATCCACAAAAAAATCACTTCCCTTGCAAGTAGAAAGCGTGCAAACCCCACAGCTGAATTTCAAAATGCGACTTGATAGCTCTATTTTACGATTTACAGTGCATTTCCAACAATCACAGCATTTCCTTCTATGAATATTAAGCCACTGACCTGTGTGCGTCCTTTTGTGAATCTTTAGATTTTCGGATCTTGCGAACACTTTCCCACAACCAGGGAACGGACACGGAAACGGTTTCTCCCCGGTGTGCACTCGAATGTGATTTACAAGTTTGTATTTTGCTTTAAACGGTTTGCCTTCCCTGGGACACTCTTCCCAAAAACATATATGGTTCGCTTGCTCTGGTCCTCCAACGTGCTCTACCGTCACATGCGTTACGAGTTCGTGCATGGTGCTGTAAGTTTTGGAGCAAAGTTTCTTCGGCGAGTGCTCCGGCTCCAGCCACTTGCAAATCAGCTCTTGCTTTATCGGCTGCCTCATGTAGCGGAAAAAGGCACCGGCTCCGTGGTGGTGGTGAGCGCTAAGATTCATGTTCAGATTCAGACCACCGTAGCCATGCAAAGGCGAGGCAGAGAACGGATCAGCCCTGGAGCCTGCCACTTGACTCAAGTGATCAGACCTAACATACATTTCTCCAGGTAGTCCTAACCTTATTTGTCCATTCAGTGTTTGGCCACCCGGTGATCCGCTAGAAGGCTGCTCGTGGTGGAGTCCGGAGAAGAGGGTATGGTTCCCAGCGTCAGGGTGATGACCATAGTGTCCGGGATAGCTACCTGTTGTTGAGACAAACATTCCGTGGTGAGAGGCTGAACCAGCAGTCTGGTCAGTCAGTACTGGCATGGCTTGAGCTGTCAGATCTCTCCGGATGAGGAAATCCCTACCTGCAGATAAAGCCTGGGCCGTGTGAGACATAGAATAGGGGACCGATGTCGCCTGAACCGGGCCAAAAGCTCCCGTTTGACTGGAGACCACTTCACTGTGGCCTGCCATATGATGATTGTGGTGGTGGTGATGGTGGTGGGGATAATGATGGGCTGGGCTGATTTTGAGGGCCGCGGAGTGCCCCATGTGTTCTGGCCCGAATGGACTCGGCCCCAGGCGGGGTTCCGCAGTAATCTCCCCAGGGTGCGAGTGAGCCATTGAGTGTGGATGGCTGCTGAACCCCGGGAAGCCTGTCACGCTCTGAGGGGTATGGTGGTGATGATGGTGATGGTGGTGAGCCCCTGCCAAGTCAACTAATCTCAGCGCCGTGTTCCGTTTGGAAAACGTAGGGTCCATCACGGGGCTTCCCAAAGCATCCACGCTCATTACTTCCTAATTTTAGAATAACTTGACAGCAGGCAAAATAATAATGATGATGACAAATATATTTTAATCGCAATGAAAAAATAAAGAAAAAAAACTTTATAAAGTTAAGTCTATCTGCAGACTACATGGAATCCCATTCGGTTGAGAGGCAGCAGCAGGACGCTTTGATACTGAATAGAGATTCATGGTAGGCGCTGCAGCCCGTGGAGCTAAACAATCACCCTGCGCTCTAATTGGTCAGAGCTCTGTGATTGACGTCACCAGTGACAGTTTCCAACGTGAAGAAAAATGTCTTAGTGACAGCGAGCAGCTACCGCGCATGCGCAGTGCCTCGGGCAACGCTCAGGAAAAAAAGGAATAGTTGTTATGCAAAGGTTATTGTACAATAAAAGTCCTAAAAAGTTGATCCCGATATACAGTCGCTTCTCTTTTGTTGCGGCTCACAAAGGCTGTGAGGCTATGAAATAGCAATTTCCCCACTTTGATTATGTCCTTACAAAACAGACTGCTCCGCGAAGAGTGTACATATTGTCGCTGTAAAAGTTGTAAGGATCATAAATAATGCAGTGATATCTTTATTTTGCACTGCAGCGTCAAGGGCAGCTTTACGCACAAATTACGCGTAAGTTTACGCACGTAAACGATCGATGTCAGCGGAGAAAAACTTGTGCAAAGGACAACTCCACGTGGTAGTTTTAAATAGTCCGGAGTACATACCATTAATATGCGCTTTGATAAATGCACATATTTACATATCCAGCCGTTTGCCCTTCAGCGCATACTACAGAGCTGACTCCGTGCTCTGCCTGGTGGGATCCGTGTGAGTAGGATGTGTGAATAGGGCGAGCTGCGGCCATTGTCCCGAGGAAAAAAAATGTAATGGACGGGACCTGTTGTTATGATCCGGGGTAATTTTGCTTTAGACCCAGGACGGTAGCAGATGAGGGTCACAGAAGGTGGTGCCGTCGCAGACTTAAGTTCAAAATAATTCGTTTCTGTAGCCCACTGTAAGTACCGATACAAGCTTATCCTGCAAAGGATAAAACTAACCGTGATTATTTTTCTATCTTTGTTTGAATGCGTAACAGAAAGACAGTAATAGCTACAAATCGTAACAAAACGCCATGCGGTTTTATAAATTATCCTCCAGATGGGTATTTTTTTCTACACGGACTTTGTCTTTTTTAAACCGTCAGCAGACTAAAAGAAATCAAATGGTTAGTTATTACAATGCTGACTAATTTGTTTATATAGCTTCACACGGACTATAATTTTCAGCATGGTTGACTTTTTCGGTGAAACAATCTTGCATGCCGACACTGCAATAATTGTGTTGCAATATCATAACTGTGTAAGTTGTATTAGATTTTTTTTCTCTTGTGACACTGCCATTACTTTGACTTTTCCTTATTTGTTTTTTTTTACATTTTGGGAGTATGCGTTATATACACCAATTCGACATGTGCGGCTCATTTTTGACTGAAGTTTTATCATCTCTGTTTGCAGGGAAAAAAGATGACTGTGACTTTGTGAAATCCATAAAGTAGTGGTCAATCTGATGTCAGATACGAGGTGTTTTAATAGGTGCTGTTTGTCTTCTACGTGGTTCGTAATTTGTAGAGTCAAGTCTAAAACCCCAAATTATTTTCAGAGTCGCTCGTCAGCATTTCCGTTAATGAGAAAAACAAGTGCACACTATCTGAACTTGTGTTTAAGGGTGACTGAATTCATCATTCTTAGATGTAGTAATTAAAATAAAGCAATTAACCGAATATTAAGTGACTTTTAATCAGCTACCATTTTTGATAAGAGAAAATCAGTTGCAAACCTGTATTACTCTAGGTTATTTCTATGGATTGACTTGTCAAAACCTTTGCTGACAGCGTCATATCCAGCACATTAGAAACTGAGTCAATATTTTGAGACGTGACGGATCCAAAAGATGCTTATTAAATGGCCTTTACGCATGTGGCTCATGAGGCTCACAGCTGCAGCCTTCAGAGGCATCACAGCACCAGCGTAATGCAAAACTTTGAAGTGCTATTTCTGGTCCAAGTTGTGCATGCACTCACTCACTCTTGGAGACAAGTAAGCTAGGGAGCTGTACGAGATCCCAAACCAAAAAGCTGAATAATGCAGCGAGGTCTCATAAAACGTCGCATTTGCTCCTTTGGCTTTCACTTTAAACCCTCAAATAGCTTCTGCTAACAATTTCAATTCTGCACATGTAATATCATAGCCGATTATTGGCCGTTTCATTAGGATAGCTTTTGCGCATTAAAACTAAATATATTCAATTCATTTTGAGGCACACGGGGAACTTTGAGTGCGTTGCAGTGTCATGTACTACTGCAGCAACTCTAATTTATCTTTGCATGTTTCAATTTTGTATACAATACTCTCAGCTTATCAATGATATGTCATTCTTACCGTTTCCCACCTGTTGAAATATCCCTCCAAAATTTTGTATAGCAGAATATGGGGACACCTAAAAGGGAAAAAAAAAAGGTCGGATCAAGTCGTAGTTCTACTTGTTAAGTTGAGAACAACAAAACTTCCTCTCTTTCCTTGGTCTCCTAAGGCTGACTAGGAGAATGGCTTGTAGAAGCCAGTCTAGTAGCCAAGAAGATATTTTAATGGTTTGTATGGCACGTCTGTGCGTGTGGCTTTGAACTCTAGCAGCCGGAGGTTCCTGCAGAGAGCGCCGCAAATCCCACTTGATAACTTCGACAACCCACAACGTTTTACACACAGGTTATGCATTGCTGGTCTGCTAAAAAAAAAAAAAAAAAAAAAAATTTTGAGTGAGTCGCGCAAGCTCAGCCAAACCGTGATGGATACATTAGGTATAGTTGTAGATCCAAGTTAAATACTGGCCTATATATTCAAGGTAACCTTTGTGAACGCGGGGTGCTGGTGAGCATGATGTGGAAATCTAAAGCACAGATGTTCCACTGGTGTGCGCTTCAGTGGACGCCGAAACACAGTGTTGAAGTGAAACAGAGCTACAAAACTCGGACTGCGCACAAGAGGAAGAAAACAAAACGTTGTATGGACTCATTTGAAGTGAAACAGATAAAGTGATAATCCCCTGCCTTTCGAGAGAGTGATGACCCCAAATGAACTTCAAATAGCGGTTCCCCTAAGTTTTCCGAATGAAACACATCTAAACCGTGTCTCTCTATACCTGTACCTGGCACACGTGATGACGGGTCCAGGTTAGAACTCTGTCAGGTTTCATGATCTCCTGAATGCTGTCCCACGTGCAATAAATAAGAGAAGTGTCAGATAATAATCATTGAAAGCAGACAAACAGATTGACGCATCTGTCAGCCTGAGCGCTTAACTGTACAAAACGTTACCAATTACACAAACAAAAAAAGGGCGTGCTTGGTAATCTGATGGCCATGGCAACAAAGGCAACGTTTGGTTTGTAACCCTTCTGCACTCCGTGGCTGCAAAACGGGCTTCGACTTACTTTCTACGAAGCCAATTGTTGTCTTGTGTTTCCCAACTTTTGTTTTGCTGTTATTCAGCCCTTTAACCAAATTCACAGTCAGCATTCTCACAATATCTGGGATTGATGATGCAAAGAGGCCAATAGAAGTGAGGGCCCTGCACCGTGGATTGTTATTTGGTGAGTGGATGTTATTGGGGGGAAAGGGGCTCCGCCAATGAACGAGAAGCTCCGGAGCCACGTGACTACCCCCCTCCTCTCCCATTCATCAGGGCTGGACTGTGTTGTCTTTTCAATTCATTTATCTGCAGGAATGATTGCGACTATCAGTCTAGAGCTCACCGCCTGACTGAGGAGGTGAAAGTTGCGCCACAGGAAGATAAACCGCAAAAGACAATATTGCATGTATACACGATTTTGCGTGTGCATCGGATGAGCGGTATAGGGGGATTCCTCGCGTCTTAAAAAGTAAACAGAAATTCGGTGGATTTGAGAGTTTGCTCAGTGTAGAGGTCCAAGAGATACAGAGAGGGGGAGGAAGAATATCTGCGCGTGGTTTTTTGATTTCTGCTCTCAGTCGTCTCAGCGAGTCTAGACTGAAGATGCTCCTGGACGCAGGACCGCAGTATCCCACCATAGGAGTCACTACTTTCGGCTCCTCACGGCATCACTCAACAGGCGAAGTCACAGAGAGAGAAGTAGCGTTGGGGATAAATCCGTTCGCGGATGGGATGGGCGCCTTCAAAATAAACCACAGCTCCCACGATATTGGCTCCGGACAGACGGCGTTTTCTTCCCAGGCGCCCGGCTACGCAGCAGCTGCCTTGGGACACCATCACCACCCGACCCACGTTGGCTCTTACTCCACGGCGGCTTTCAACTCCACCAGGGACTTTCTCTTCAGAAATCGGGGTTTTGGGGATGCCACCGGGGCGCAGCACAGTCTGTTTGCCTCCGGAAGTTTCGCAGGGCCACATGGACACTCAGATGCAGCCGGGCACCTGCTCTTCCCAGGGCTCCACGAGCAAGCAGCAAGCCATGCCTCTTCCAACGTGGTCAACAGTCAGATGCGGCTGGGCTTCTCGGGGGACATGTACGGTCGGGCCGACCAGTATGGCCACGTTACGAGCCCCAGGTCTGACCACTATGCGTCAACCCAGCTGCACGGCTATGGCCCCATGAACATGAATATGGCTGCACATCACGGAGCAGGGGCCTTCTTTCGATACATGAGGCAGCCGATCAAACAAGAGCTTATCTGCAAGTGGATCGAACCGGAACAGCTGACGAATCCCAAAAAGTCGTGCAACAAAACTTTTAGCACGATGCACGAGCTTGTGACCCATCTAACGGTGGAGCATGTGGGAGGACCAGAGCAGACGAACCACATTTGCTTCTGGGAGGACTGCTCCAGAGAAGGAAAGCCATTCAAAGCCAAATACAAACTTGTAAATCATATCAGAGTACACACCGGTGAAAAGCCCTTTCCGTGTCCGTTCCCCGGCTGTGGCAAAGTATTTGCTCGATCGGAAAATCTAAAAATACACAAAAGGACTCACACCGGTAAGATCCGCACAGATTGACCGTTTTTTTTTCTTAGTGCCAAAATCAGTGCTGAGAATGCCTCATCCAAAATATGCATGCAATCAGGATTATTATTTATAAGGCAGCTGCAGTATCTTCACTGACATTTGACTCAGTGCAGCTGTCGACAGAAAATATTTTATAGGCTTTTCTTTTTGCTTCCCCAGATTTTCTATTTTCTATTACATTTAAAATAATATTTAAATTCAAATTGATATTATTTATGCACATCTAAATGAGCTGATTCAAATGTATTTACAGTAGATAATTATTGCAAGGCAATCCAATCCAAATGACTATTAAAAAATATAAATCTTTACTCTGGTTACTGTTTTACATCTTCAATTATGTAAAGTCAAAATAAAAATGTGTAATAATAATGTTAAAGCCCCATCGGTGTCAAACACTATATTGTTATTTTTCTTGCTTCGTTTAGGTGAGAAGCCTTTTAAATGTGAGTTTGAAGGCTGCGACAGGCGGTTTGCAAACAGCAGTGACCGCAAGAAACACATGCACGTCCACACATCGGACAAGCCCTATCTCTGCAAAATGTGCGACAAGTCATACACACACCCCAGCTCCCTCCGAAAACACATGAAGGTAAAACCCGTTTTATTATTATTATTATTGTATTTTTTTGTATTCCTGCAATGTTTATCTGTGTGCAAGTGCAATTCACAGACTGTTTTTTTTTTGCTGCTTTCAATGTGTGACTGGAAACCAGGATACAAAATATTTCTTTATTTGTATGATTTTATTCTAACAGGATGTCCCAGTTTTTTCCCCCTCCTTTTTTTCCTTCAGTGTAGTAACAGAAACACAAGTTAATTTGTCTTGACACTTTCTTTCTTTAACCGACAAATCAGATTAAGATCTTAATGGGAATAATTATGTTTTGGGTATGCTTTTTTTGTTTCTTTTTTTTTGTGTTTTTTAGAATTCTGCACATGTCCCCCAACAGTCAGATTAGGACTTTTAATTTGTTTTGATGAGGTTCTTATGTTCTGTGTTTGATCAAAAACAAAAACGAAAACAAAAACCCCCACGGTGCACCACGATTCTCAAAACACGTTTCTCATTACTCGCAGGTCCACGAATCCAACAATGCAGGATCGCAGCCATCTCCAGCGGCCAGTTCAGGGTACGAGTCGTCGACACCTCCCACCATAGTATCACCGTCCACAGAGAACCAGAGCAGCAGCTCCATATCACCAGCAGCCTCAGCAGTACACCACACAACCAGCCACAGCACGCTGTCGTCAAATTTCAATGAATGGTACGTGTAAATATTTTTGAAAAAGAAAAAGAAAGAAAGGGGAAAAAGACTGCAGAAATAAAGAAATAAATAAAACTGCTTGGAATCAAAGACTTTATCAAGTCAGCCAGTGAAACGAGGACTGAAAAAAACACGGGAGGCCCAAACGATCAATAAAAGGCTGCCTTAATGTCAGTGAAAGAGAATGCATGGACATAAAGGAGGCAAGGACAGCCACCTACTTAAACTTTTCCCCCCTAAATATTTCTTTGAGTCTTTATTTTTACTGAGAGACTGCTCAAAAAAAAAAAAAAAAAAAGGAAGAAGAGAGAGATCTCAAAAAGCATGCTATCTGCGGGTAGAGGCCTGAATTTTTGTACATAAGGATTTCACCAAGTTGAAAAAAAATGTAATATTTTATTTTGTAAATAGTTCTATCACAGTTTAAGGGAATTTGTGAAAAATGTGGTCCCTAGATATATGGAAAAATGAGATGGTTTTAAGAATACTGCGATGAATAGACTTCATTGAAAAGAATGTTATAGTTGTGTACCAAATGTGAATTATTCAGTATTACTACAGTCTACACGTCGACTTAACCGACTCTTAGTATTAATGTGCTTTTGTAGCCTATTCAGTGCAACATTTTCGTCCAAGGTCCAGTTTGAGTAGCACAGTATCATTGTTGTTATTTAATGTCATGTCGATAAATCGTGTAGTGAAAGCCTGAAATTCCGTGTCAATCTGTTTATGTAGTGATAATTATAAAATCTCTGTCAATTGCTTTGTCTGAAAGGAAGTATTATGTAAGTAGCTCAATTTTCCATATTTATCCGCATGTAAAGGACCGGTAACATGTTAGAAATGATCGGTATTTATGGAGAAATGCGCTCATATGTAAAATTTAGTTTACAAAAACAACAAAAAAAATGTTTGGATACATTTCGTACTATATTAAAGGATTAAAAAAATACAAGAATGCAATGCGTTGGAGGTTATTGGTTTCATTAGTGTTTGAGGTTGATCTCAACATGAGTGCTGTGTTAAACTAATGGGTTCTTTTTATAGGATGCATCACCAAAACAGACCCCCTTTTTTCCACCACGATAATCCATTTAGTACAGTTCCGATGGAAGAATAATTGCATGGTTAGTTGCACAAATAATTTTAACTCTTTATGTGTGTGCGTATATGTGTGTGGGTGTGGGTGTGTGTGTGTGTGGGGGGGGGGGGGGGGGGGGGGCTTTTGCAGTAGGCGCGCATATGTGTGTTTGTGTGTGTATATAGATATATATACGTGTGTGAGGCACCAGCTCAGTCTGAACGTAAAGGCTTGCCGTGTTTTAAACACGCTGTCACAACTTTTCCTGCCAGTCGATAATAAGTAAATTCACTCCCCAGTCTGCATCTTCTGTTTATCCAAAATTAACATCCAACACTTTGCCCTCCAGTAATGTGCAAATTAAATCGATTAATCACGGCGGTTGTTCCTCGGTGTAAAACCGGATTTTTTTCCCCCCTCTTGCCTTACTTAATTGTTCGGGAATCTAATTTTACAATCTAATTTTTCTTTCCTGCGTTTTGTCGGATTTCATAGATTTAGGGAGAGTTGGTGTATTAGTCTGGCCCCTCATTGTTCCTGGCTGCAGCTTGCTTGACCGCCCCATTAGGCAGAGATCACATCAGCAGCCGCCACTGATCATGGTTAACACTGGCAGTGTGTGCACGGAGCCACGATCTGTCAGTCTGCACCCTCGTAAAGGCTTGTCGCACATGCCCGAAAAGAGCCACACAGCAAATTTAACGTCCCAAAAGGAAAAAAAAATGTACACATAGCAGCAGAGGAAACGCGTGCGTGTGCTCGTGCATGCTCGTCTATAGCGGCAAAAAATAAATAAATAAAAATAAAATAAAATAAAAAAAACTAAAAACGACTCCCACCATCTTAGATGATTTGTTGAAATGTATTGAAATGTATTCATATTTTCTTTTCACGGACTATTAGATTTGGAGATAAATGAAGGATGGTAATAAAATGACTTTTTCGACTCTATTTAACACTATCTATCTGGTCCCAGTGCAGATGCTGCTCTCGTGCACCGCTATGGGGGTGAAAAAAAAATAAAATAAAGACGCACTCCACGCCCGTGCAGTGAATCCGTTTGCAGCTTTATAGAAAAATGTTCACATGCAACTTGAAATATAAATAGTTTAAAGTGGATGTGTTAAAACTGGCTCCTGTGGTTTTCTGGGCTGGCAGATAGTCCACACGTGCATTTTATTTAAATATAAAGTTGATGCCAAATTGACAAATGTTTGAGATAAAAGCTCAATTCGGCAAAAAGACAAAACAAAACAAAAAAAAAAAAACAGTTTATTTATCATTTGAGGGAAAGTCTTTAAATGTGAAATTATGTTTCGAGTCCAGACTAATAATGATGGAAAATGCTCTTCGTGGAATGGATTTAAACTCAGACTGGATCCATAGTTTTTGCCTGCTAATGGCCACAGACTTGAGTTCATACTTTAGCCACGTTGTTTTTTAATTTCCCTGCAGATGCTTTTAGCAAATAGTGAAACTAAAACCTTTAAGTCTTACAAAAAAAAAAAGGAAACGAGAAAACAAACGTTAGCTCTTTGCCCTGCCAACACAACTCAATCCAAAAAGCAGGGGACTTTACTACTTAATTCTGACTTCGTGGTTCTGTCGTATTACTTTACACTGAACCTGCACACGGTGTCGAAAATGAGATGCTCGTAAAAGAAGAATCGACGAGAGGCTGGAGGCGACTTCCATCAGGCTATAGGGCTGATGGTGACTCCAGATCAAATAGGAGCGCGGGGGGAAAAACATCCACTTTAAATGTATCTACGCTCAAGTCTGGAAATGACAAACAGATATCGGGAAAGCGCAGGCGCCAGCATCATGAATATTTATTACTAGCACTTGTGGCCAGTAAACCGAGCCTGACGTTTGTGTTACCAAGGTAGACACGCTGCAGCTTATGTGCGCATCAAAAATCAGACAGATTCAACCTTTCTTACTTTTGTTTTCTGCTTTTTGAAAATGCACGTGCAGTATATGGAAATAGGCTTTCATTTAAAAAAAAAAAACGAACAAAAAAAACCCACTTTCAACTCTTTCCCTCCCATTTTGTAAGTTGTGGCTGCTCTTAATGACTTGTTTGGACCTTTTTCCCTTTTTTGTGAGATCCCCCCCCCCCCCCCCTTTTTTTTTTTTTTTTTAAATCAGACGCTCTGATAAATGCTGCTTATGCAGAAACTTTGCACTGACACGTGGAGTATAGCCCAAGATTAGAAAAAAACTATAATCCACGCTCCTTGATGGATGAGGTGCCCATGCTTTTGCCAGCGCTCTGATGTGCATGCCCAGCTGCCGTCACTCTATGAGAACTAAATCAATAAGTTAAACATTTGCAGTGGGGTTTAACTATTAGGTTTCCGGCGGAGGCTTACACGTGATATCCATTTTTAAGTGATAAGGGAGTTGAAAAACTTGGGAGCCTACGCCCCGAGTTTGAAAGTCGTGAAATAACTTGCAAACCCGTTATCCCAGAGTCCTCATCTGGCGGGCTTAAGGGTTCTAATACAAAAAGGTCAAATTCAAGTCAAGGCCACTTTGGTTTATTGGCATGCAGACATTTCGAAACGCCTCCAAGAAACCCTGTCTTATTTGCAGCCATAAAACGACTCCAGTGCCAGAGCCTGGGTAATGGAGCAATCCATCCCACACTGAACATCTAAGTTTGCATAGAAAGACAATCCAGACGCTGATTTACAGAAAAATTACAGCATGTTATTTTTAATCTTCATGCATATTCAGTGACTGGACGTCATTTATATCGTTTTATTTTCGTGCCCCTTTGAAATTTGACTGTTTAATTTATTAATATTTTTTTTGTTATTGATATCCTCATAGTTATTCCTATTCTTATTCGCTTTAGACACCACTTAACTCTAAGAGAAAGGTGTAAATATTTCATTTCACATAGATTTGTGGCATTATCGTCCCAAAACAAAAATTTAAACGCATTTAAAATTTAAAAAGAAAAAAAAGTCAACTATCAGAATTTCGCTAAAAGCTGAAATTTTATTGGTTTGGTGGATTTGATTGGGATACTGATTCCCTGTTGGAAACTCTCGCTAAATCCTCGTTTCTTATAAACAGCAGCTCTTACAAGTACTTTAAGTCGAGCTGCCACATGTGTAATCTGCTGGGACCAACGCTGCACTGGAGCAGCTCGCCGTTTTGTCCGTGACAGGCAGAGGAAATCTGTCTTTACAAATGGAATGTCCAGCTGTTGTGAAATAATGCCATTTTCTAGACAAAAAACCCAAAACAATACAAAAAAAAAAACAACAACACAAATTTGTGTCCCCCCCTTTCCTTTTGTCTAGTTGATGTCTGTCTGCCTTGTGATAATCCAGACTGTAGCTCGTATAGTTCAACGCTTTTTTATTTAACCACATCGCTGATTGGAACATTAATCTCCGCTTTGCCACCCCGGTCTCCATGCCGGGGTTGGGGAAGGGTTCGTTATAGTGAAACATAGGCTCACCGTGACCCCTATTGCATCAGTTGTGATGTCTGACATGCTATTAAGTTTAGACCATGCAGGAGATTTGTGGAGGCGCTGACACGGTGTTGTCGCGTCCCCTTTGACGTGCTGCTAAATGAGGCCACCCCAATTAGCGCTTTGCGGCAGGGTGAGACTGCAGCACACCTCAGCCTTCAGGAGAAAAAAAAACAAATAGTCACCGTCTGATGCCTGTTTTTTCCTGTAAAAAGTCAATGCGCTTCATTCGCACATGCGCAGCTCTAACAGTGGGCTGTTTAGTTGGCCATTGTGGATTTTTGGTGGTGCTCAAGGGCACTCTGGTGATTAGCGGTTAAACAGATCTGCAAATGTACAAACTTCCGGTTCCAAAACATCTGTTTTTAACCCTTTAACCCCTGAGTCCCAGAATCAGTTAAAGGGCAGTTTCACCTTTAATTTGTTCATCTTATATTTATAGCATCTTTACAGCGACTTTTCTCTTAATTCGAAACACAGCCATTTATAAATCCCCTCAAACAAGTTTCCGTTACTGACATCACTGCATGCTCTTGTTTACATTTGGACCACGTGAGTGCAGCCTATGACATTCATCAACCGTAATAAAATAAGCTCGCGTTTTGATTTTATGCGGCTGAAGTCAAACCATGCATATGGTACATCACTGCACTGTTCAGTGGAGAGGCATTCTCACTTACAGAGCAGCTTGTCAACATCTGCTTATCTGATGAGTCTGATAATGACTCCTTATTTCACAGTGTGGATTGGCCAGCCAGAGATAATCAGTGACAGGTTTCTCCCGATCCACTGCACATCACAGTGTTGGTGCGAGAATGCATCATAAGCTGGCCTGGAAAGAAAACATGGCTGAAATTATACCACTCCGAGGACTTAATAGTTTCTTGAAACATAAAACTTGATACGAACAGATGTTTGGGTTTCATCCTGCTGCATGCTCTTTTGTATTCCCAAGGCTTTAACAATGAGTCCAAATTAACCTATTAGCTATCATCCCGAGAACATGACATGTGGTGTCCTACTGTTAACTGGTAACAGAATGAATCTCTTTGTTGCCATTTGCACATTTGGGGATTAGGATGGAGTCCCATCGTGTAGGTTCTGAACATAATGTACACAAATTATCTGTCGTATCACAGGTTTGTTGTAGAAATAGGATTTTCTAATCTTTCAAACAATTTCTTATCATGTTTTTTTTTTACCTTTTCCAAAACTCATGTGTGCTTATTGCAAGTGAAAGGTCACAATGCGTGTTTTCAGAGTCTTTACATGGCAAGCAAAGTAACAGAAGCTCGTGCTACAAATGGCAGTCATAATTTATCAAGAACACAAAGATCAAATTCTAAAAATTAAATATCAAGCAGCATTTGTGCTCATTAACACCATCTCGGCGAATCTAGCAATCACCCTACCCTCTGCACAACCACTTAATCTTTGGGTTGCCTGAAATTCATTGTCGTTTTCCTGTTGGGCTGCTGCCTAAACCCTTCAAATATTTTTCAGAGACAAGGGGCAATAAATATAAGTTGTTTTGCTTGCCTGGTGTTTTGAGTGCAGATATTTTAAATAAAAATGGATTTCTTTTTTTTCTTCCCCTCCTGAGTAAATCATTCCAAAGGGGGAAAAATGTGTGTGCAATGAAACAAGCTGGAATCACAATTCCTCTGGTTAGTTGGCTTGTGCATGTAGAAATGCTGGTATTTCCAATGCTATGTTAATATCGACTGTGTGTTTTTTTTTTCTGCTTCTTCTTCTTCAAACATTTGGTGCTTTGTAATTGTTCTGGCTCACTGTTGTTCAGTTTGATTCTGATAATGGAAGGACATCCATCATTAGAGTCCAGTGCACACTGTGGCTGTATATGTGTTTGCCATGAGAGCGTGTGCATCTGTAGACATTTTGCATTCATTATTATTCAAGCGTTTCTGACATCAAGCCTATTCAGAATGGCATAAAAATGCAGCAGTGTCGTCAAGCCAAAACCCTTATCCCTGCATTAAAATGTTGCCACTCTCAGGAAACGCAGAAAGATAAAAACATATTCTCGCTGACCTTAACAAAGATATGTAAACCGTTCTTGTATCGTCTTGTTGCCACTGTGCAGAAGGTATCAACAGAACAATGCGGTGTAACAGCAGATTAACAGCATCCTGCTGAAAGGTACTGATTGATGCAACACATCAGTCCTATTCCACCCCTCAGCACTGCATTCATTTATAATTATAGTAGCAACACAGAAAGAGAGTGATTAAAAGTAAAATTTGGCAAACAAAAATGTGGTATGTAAGGTATCATCATAACAGTGCGCTTGGCAGGGAATATTTTTCACCAGCTGCCTCAGCAGGACACAGGTGGAAATGAAACTTGACTGGTGATGGGAGCCAAGAAAGACCTGGAAGCTGAATGTGTCTGTCTGTGTGGGAGTGTTTGTATGACTGTGCACACACACACACACACACACACACACACACACACACACACACACACACACACACACACACACACACACACACACACACACACACACACACCAAGTGGTGAACTGAAGAACGCAGGATATTAGCTGTCTAACGCTGTCAGAAGACAGAGAAAGTGGGCTGCACTATCTGTGAGAAGGAATCCAGAGAACAGGCAACATGCTATACATTTCTGAGACACATGATCGGACTTGGAAACAAAAAGAGCTCGATTTAATAAAACTATGTGAGCAATAACAAGCCTGTTTAAAATTAAATGCAATGTTTTAGTGAAAAAAAAAAAAGATGTTCAGTGAGATGTGCCAAATTCTTTCCCACAATTCTTCCAATAAAGGCCCAAACTGTGTGCAGCATCTGGTGCCCGCAGGTTCTCGCAGTTCGATTTTATGTCTATGACTCTGATGTTCCATCATGTCACAGTTAACCGACTGATGCAATGTGGTTTAGGTGTGAATAGTCTAAAATCTGCGATGTACGGTGTCACGCTGCTTGCTGAAGCTGTGGTGACCTCTGCACTATTTTGACAGGGATGTGAAGAAATGGCGAGAACGCACAGTGTTGAATGCATCCAAAGCTTCTGTAATCATTTTAAGTTGGCATGCAGAGCTTAGCATACAAAAAGCCAGCCACTGAAAGGTAATACAATCAACATGTAACTAAAAACACAATGTAATGCGTGAAGAGAAGGTTGACTAAAGGGTTTTTCTGTGAAACATCAAAGCTAAAAGCTTGCTTTTATTTTTATGACTCCAGGCATAAAAGGATCGGAAAAACAAACACAGTTCTCTCTTTGTTTGGAGCAGCACAGCTCAGCCACACTTTCCAGCTCGAGTTACGTTATTGTCTTCCATAAACATGGTGGCAGGCAAGAAATCCGTCTATATCTAACTGAGTGACAGACCGCTTGACAGGTGCAACTGTGATAATTCAATTTATCGGCTAATAATAATTTCTAAATAAAATGTTACACATCATAAGGCACGTGTATCCCATTTATTCCAATTCGGTGTTGCTCACTCATGGTTTGATTGATAATGATTGGCCCAAATTTGCGTGGTCCAGGTGTTTGCCGTTTATTATTTTTCCACCCCCTCCAATTAATCACTAATTGGTCTTTCCACCTGCAACGGAAAATATACCACAACTGTGGCCAAAAACCTCACACTGCCACTTTCTGGAGGAAAATGTACTGAAATATTTATTGGTAAACACAAAAGGTTTTAATTTAAGGAGAAAATATAAAAACAACAATACTTCTTATGACTTTATTTGTGCAGAATTTGCATTTATTTTTATTTTTGCTCATCATGACGTCACGTTTAAAGATTCTGATATTTTGAGAACAACTAGCGACTGCTTCTGATTTTAATGTTTACAGTGTCAGGATAATTCTGTCTTGGCTGAGGTAAGGTCATTGTGTTACAAATAGAATCATATTTGTATTTTATGTCTGCATATAGAAACTGTTCATTGTCAGAATCAAATTGGTTTTATATATGTTGCATTAATAAAGTTTTCTTTTTTTAAAATCACAAAATGTGTCACAGTGAGAATGCAATGTAGCGTGTTTGCAGTAACCCTGACTTACCTAGATGCTTTCTATCCCATATCAAGGCTACCTGTATTGCTTGAAGACCACGTAGACTTCTGCCTTACACAGGTACGGCAAAAACCACTCCAGTGAAAGGGCAAATAAAATGTTAGCACTCACGAAAGGTCAAGTCCCCTCCGCGAGATCAAGTTCTGAAAAACAGCTAAGCTTTAAACGACTGACAACATCTAAATTTCTACATGAAAGTTCTGGAGCTGAGAGGAAAGTGGCATCACAGCTACATGCAAGCCCACATCAGAGCAAAAATGCTTGTATTGCACAAGTAATGGTGCATTGTGGCTTTGTGGCTTACTGGGAACTTTTCAGCAGTCTTTACAACTCAAAAATGAATGTTCAGACATTGCATGTACCACAAATGCTCAAGATGGATCCTCCACAGGAATGTGACAGTCCAGATGGCAATATCTTAATGATTTTTATTACAGCTATTTAATGTTGTATATTGATATAAAAAAGATGGCTTGGGTCCATTGTGAGTGTCTGTTTACGCACACCAAAGCAAACAGCACGGACAGCGTTTACGTGTCATATTCATCACATGACTTGTCTGTAACCACTTCTTCTTCTTTCTTTTTTTTTAATTATGACAGCCCCCTGCTCTGCATCCACACACAGCTATTAGTTATAAAGCCATGCACAGCAGTGGCTTGTGTCTAATGGAGAAGTGTTGATAAGTCCTTTAAAAAAAGCATCCGGCTGAACTTCTCGCTAAAGGTTGTTTCCAAACTTATGTGATGTAAGTATCCATCTGTCATCGCTTCACAGAAAAATTGGAGCCCCATCATCAAACAGATAAATGGCTGCATGTTGCTACCTAATGGTGAGTGCAGTGATTGTTTGAAAGCAGCCATTTCTGCAAATCATTTTAAAATGTATATATATATATATATATATATATATATATATATATATATATATATATATATATTTATTTATTTATTTTTTTAAATCACTCCTTATTTTGTTTGGATCTTCTTCACTGAAAATAATTGGCTTACACTTAAAACCACAATCTGTAATTGAGTGTCACTGTTGAGACTTTTGATGCACCACTGGCGTTGTTTATGTTGTTTTTTTTAATTGTATTTTATTTTTATATGATTTAACTTTCTTTCAATATAACAAAATTAGGGGCTGGATGACGTGTTAAGCCGCAGTGAAACTTTCACAATTTTTTGTTGCTGCAAGTTTTGAAGCAAGATAAATCATTTGTTGGCTCATGACTGAATATTTAATCCAAACCATTAAAGATCAGGTTCTATTTCCATGAAAGCATCCAGGTCATAATACCTTGTAATATTGAACTGATTATTAAAAAAAGTATGAAGTACAAGCAGAGTGAATACAAAAAGCACTCAGCTGCCTTCCTTTTTTCCCTCCTCTTTGTGCTTTGCACAGGAAGAGAGATTGAATTGGGATTAGAGTCCATAAAAATACATCTTTAAAATACTGTTACCTTCAAGTACTGCAAGTTAATTATAACCAAAGGGAATGTGGGGAGGATTAGTGTTTTGATCCCTAGCCCTGTTAAACAAAACGGTGACGTACTGTAAGGTTTGAACAGTTTATCCCACTGGGTTACAGGTCGATTCTCTGTGCAAGTACACTGCAGCTTTTGTTCAAGAGCTGAGAACATATCACATATCTGTTTTCTTGAATGGCAAGTGTTAAATTAATATTGCAGAGGATAAAGAAAAAAGGCTAGACTTTTATAATTAAAATTCACCTTTGACGTAAAACTAAAAGGATGAATTGAGTTTAATGTTTTGACATGCGATAAGTCACACAAAAGGGATATTTAGGATTATTTGCATGTCTGTTTTCGGGGACCTATGACTGATGATCCATGGCTGACTGTAAATAAATTTCAAGTTACATCACTTGGTGGCTTTGCACTGCCTCTGCCACAACCCAACTCAACCATGGCTGCGTGCAGCATTTCAGTAAATCACTCATTCCTGACACGTTTGCTGATGGTGTTTGATTCTCAAACATCCATTAGAAAACTTTTTTTTTCTTAAAGCATATGTCTGAGAACATCCAAAATTAAATAATCCGTCGTATTTTCCACTTCTTAAAAGTGTTTTCCCCTTTGTCTGCAATTAAGTTTATTCAAGTTGAGTATTGTTGCATGTGCAGATGGTTTGGGGAAGCATCAATCTTTGTCAGCAGTGTAATAATGCAGACATTCCATACTGGGACACTTCATGAGCAGAGGAGGCTCGTAAGAGGGGGAGTTCCCTAAATCAAATAAAGGCTTGTGTTCTGGCTGAAGTCTGAGAACCAGCACCCCAGTGAGGATGCAGTGGGAATGAAATTATACGCAGCCCCCATGGTTACACTTGTCTGCATTTTTATATATTACAGATCTACAAATGTTGTTACGGTTTATCAAATAAATGTGCCTGTAACATGTAATAAAATGTTCATCTGTGCGCCGTGAAGCTCAGATCTTGTTTAAGAAGCGTAATCATAACGTATATAGATAACAGATGATTTCACTTTTAACACATAGAGCTTCTTGAACTCATACAGACCTCTTATCCTGGTCAAATGTTCCCTGAATATGTCATAAGAATTTTATGCAAAATGAACACTGAGGGAAAAAAAGGTGTTTTAAGTTTCACAAATCTTGCAAATCTTAGCCAAGCTGGTCTCACAAGCATTAAGATACATCTCGATTTATTCCATTTAAAGAGCTTTCTGGCATCTATCTCTTACAGCGATCTTTCATCCATCTGAACATGGACTCCAAAGCCATAAAATGTTGGCAGCACTTCTGATTTAACTCCCAGTACCTCCCTTGACTTTCTGTCCTGGCTTGATGTTGACATCACATGTAGAAAATTCTTGGGCACACACTGGAATAACACATGGAAAGTACTGGGGCTGTATGGAGACACGGGATGGAGAATGATAAGACTGGATGCCCTTCATCTTTCTCTCTGAATACAGGGCTAAGTCAATTTTACTCTCAGCGTGAGATTTTCTCCAGCCCAAGTTTTGAGTAAATCCAATCAGCTGTCCACAGGATTGAGATGTAGCATGTCACTGATGACAGAGTTTGCTGTATTGCTGAGATGCAGTCTAGCATTTCCAATAAGACAGTGCCCTATAAGCTCATCCTCAAGTAATAATTATCATTTAATAGGAATTATGCTTTAAGACTTTATGTAAATCAGCTACAGTTTGCTTTCAGTCTACATGGTTTGCTTTCCTAGAATAAAAAACTGTCTCACAGCTGGTTATAAATTTCCATTTTGTATACCATTAATATTCCAGCACAATAAAATAAATCAAATTATACCAATCCGTTCAGCAAAATATCAGAACACCGAGCCAACAACGCAAACTTAAAGTCGTCTGAGACGCATTTAAATTGAATACAGTTACACTTAAAAAAAAAAAAAAAGATATTTATGGGTCCTCTTTCATGTTGTGTGGCGACCAGAGAAATAAGCTCCGAGTTCAGCATGGCATTGCTTGAGTGCTTTGGCATAGGAGCATAGCATGAAATCCCTCAGTCTGCCAGGTGCGAGCTCCCAAATTATACTTTCCCCAAATGCGCATCAACAGTTTTGACAGGCGGACTGTACAGTGCAATTCTACACTCAACAGTACTACTGTTCCAGGAAGACAGAGCACACATACATCACATATGCACACAGCCCACCCCACACGCTTTACTCGACTTTCTTTTTTTTTTTGAGCACCTTCCCATCTCCACTCTCCTCTCTCATTTCCTTCTTTTTCTTTCTTTTTTTTTTTGGATTGGCTTGATTCCATGCTCATTAGCATCTCCCATTATCTTTTGGAATATTCAGGGGAATGTTTCCAGTTGCTGCCATTCCAATTATTCTAATATACAACATGGTTCATGACTTTCAAGTTTCTGGAAGTGCTTCAGCTTTTTGTCAAGGTCCTCAGTCACACGTGAGGGCTGTAGATTGTTCAAGGGCATCTGTTCCAAGCTGGCCCAGAAGAGAGACAACACGGCAAAGGGGGAGAGGGGGGAGACTCGGAGCAAGCTGGAATGATCCACCTAGAATTTGTTGAATCAAATCCTTGCACCTGGATATAATTGTCTTGCTGCTGTGCTGGGAGTTGCTACTGCCACAGTGAGACCAAATTAGTGGCCTGAAAATGGCGACCTGTCAAAGCACGGGGCCTCACCTGGTATCATATTTTACCAAGACAAAACACTTTCCTTGCATTGCTAGTTAATGATTATTTTCTTTATGAGTTTGGATAAACACAATTCTGATTTTTCTTCTCTTTTTTTTTAAGATCCACCCTTAGATGAAGTGCATAAAATCAAGCTGCGCAGCATCGAGCAACACAACACAGCGTCACAGCTTCTCAAAGTGCTAAATGAATCATTTACATGTGCACAAAATCAAATGCAAATGGTGCTTTGTAGTATTTAAATCCCCTTTTCTTTGTCTCGATTGAAGTTCTTTTGTTTTTTTTAGGTTTATGTGCCTTTTAGAGAAAAGATCTATTGTTCAGCTCAGATTAGCCAACATCTGGTTCAATGGTGAACCAACGCACATGTATCATCTCTCTAGTTCACCATATGGATGCATGATAAACAAAGGATTTACATAAATACACTATCATTTAAGAAATTAAGATAGTAATAGCATATCAGACTGTTGCCGCCACACTCTAATCACTTCTTGCTCAAGGTCAGGGGATTCATTTCATTTGTATTCGTTCAAATCAATAACTTAGGCACACTATTACATGTGCAAACTCACTTAAGTGCGACTGCCTTGGGTCAGCCTGAAGCCTCGCTGACTGTGTGAAGGGAATAGAATTACATCTTCCTAACTAAATTATGCAGTTTACTGAGATGGCAAGGATAAAGAATTACAACCATGGGGGGTCTGGACAATAACTACTAACACTGATGAATCTCATGGATAACACCAGGCCCAAGCATTCCTCTAAGAATATTAATAGTACATCCTCTATTTATATCCCTGCTTAAATTTCTAACTGTATATGAAGTTTATGGTATTCATTTTCCACTGTGACAAATTGTTCGATTACAAAAAAAAGCTTCATGTGCATTTTTTAATTTCATTTTTAATCTTGGCAAGTTTTCGACTAAAGAAAAAAGACATCATTTATTACAGTTTACATTATAATCTGGGGATCTCATCGTTTAAGTCTTGTGCAAATAAAAGATTGCAAAAGGCTTTAAGCTAATTTTGATTCTAGCATACTGTAATTAAAATCAGACTTGAAATTAAAAATGGTTCTGGTATTTAGTTTTATGGATTGGAGCAGAGAAAGCATTTTACATTGTGCTTCTTTGATTCGTCAGTCAAATTGTATTTTGGCTTGGACCTGGCACGGTTTTAAAGCAATGTGGTCGGAGCTTAGTTATGTGCCTAATGGTTGCAGGGTGAAACGATACAAGCAGTGTAGTAGCATCGCGGCTATGCTCTATGAAGGATGTGCTGTTGAGGCTCAAAGACGAACGTTAAAGATAAAAATACAAATCTTAAAATGATGTTTCAACCAGTTTAAAGACATTTTAGTCAGCTCATTGAACTTCAGTGTGTGCCCTCTAGTTAAAAACATTCCCAGAACCATTTACTGTACCATGAAAACAAGACTTTTCTGTAGTGCATGGAAAATACGCATCCAGTCGGCTCATTTACACGCGACAAAAGAGGTTTTTTGAGGAAGTGATTGCTAAATCTGGAGTAATCCATCACAGTTTGTCTGTCCCTGCACCTGCACGGTGAGGCAAATCCTCAGGGCATTGGGGCTATAGACAGTGTGGTTCATAGTCTAATGGTTGGATCAGCTGGCAGGTGTGCCCCAGAAGTTTTTCTGCCACCTGCACGCTGGACAGTGCATAAATGGTATAACTGTTGTATTGCTTAGCTGGACAGAGAGCTGCACCTGAGCCAGAATGGATTAAATACTTAATGGTTTGATGTTCTTCTGCTAGAGAGAGAAAATAGCCTTTCCAAGCCTCACATGGTACTTGATAAAGATGCAATAACATGAGGAAAATAGCTATAGTAAATCAATTTGTCACCCTGCATTTCATTTTTTTTTTAAGAGTTGACTTCAGTATGGCTGGCAACAAGGAGCTTGATAACATCTGGAACAAATGGATGGCCAAAACAGGAACAGCAGAATGCATAAACGTGTGTTGAGACACAAAGGATTTCACAATAGTCAAAATAGCTTTCAACCAACAGCATTAAAAAGTAGCATCACTGCTACATCTACAATATTTATAAAGCATCGCACACATTAAAATCTTTGTAATAAATTAGTTTGTCACAGAGCAATACAATACGTCAAATGCTGCCATTCACTCAGATGCTAATTGCATTTACCAATTACTCAAAGATAACTTGAGAAAAGTTGAGGTTAGGAAATGACCCTGGTTTCGGTTAAAACAAGACCCTACACAGCTTTAACCTTGCGCTTTTAAAAACTTTCTCAGTGCATTTAAGGGGGCCAAGGGGCCTTTACAAGCATATATATATGATTAGAGTGACAGGCATGCAGGTGCATCAAGGCAGTAGTTTGGAGACACCTGTTGTTGTATTTGAACCATTTTTTAAAGAATTCTCTACATGTGTATTTACATTTTAAAACAAGTGGCACTCAGAGAGCGCAAACCTCTCCCAAGGCAGTTGACTTTCTTGGCAGACTTTTAAGGAGATAGTATTCCATTATGTATATATTCCCTTAGTTTTGTTACTTTTAAACATACGTTAAGAAGTTTGAGTGCAGTAGAAACATGTGCAAATTTGGTTATTTCCTCTGTATTTGACATAGTTGTAAAGGAAATTATTTATTATTTTGTATCCATGTGGATACAATACATGTGTGGAACTCATTTGAATTAATGTAAAGATTCAGTTTATTTTGTTTTCCAAAAAGAAGAATACATATTCAGAAATATTGTACATTTTTTTAACCCGTTACTGTAATCTACATGATAAAGCCATAACTTGATATTTAGAATCCCCATACATATCCTATATGTCCCTATATGTTGTCAATAAAAACAAAGCCACTAAGGAACAGATTTAAATAGCTCTATGCAACATTACAATCACTTTAACCATCAGATCAATTTATTGACCTTGTAGGAGAGTTCAAAGGTCAAATGTGACCTAATATTTTAAATCCTTATACGATACTTTCTATATGTTAAAAATACACACTATACACACTATATAGGAGTTATAGTTTCTAGGTTGTAAGACGTTTTTCCTGTTTTCCACCAGTTTAGAGACAGAATGACGACACGCACACTACCAGGAACATAACCTCCTTAGTTAAGTTACCTGTGTTGGTTATGGGCATAAATAAAATATACACTTGTGCCAACTTTTCATTCTGATAAAATAGAAAGTGAATCTTTGGTTAACAATGTAAAAAGGTCTATTTTTTTCTTATGCATTGGTATCTAAATTTAACCAACCAGGATAAAAATTAACTGAGTGAAAAAAAGACAAACTTAAAAATGATCCCACACACACTTAAACGCTACTCTCCTGCTTCAAAGTCACTACTAACTCCACATACCTCCAAAGCCAGGCACTGACTTACGTTTTATTCTGTTACACACAAAATGTTTAGTATAAACAGTGGGTTTTTTTGTTATTTTTTTATATTGTCCATCACTGAAATTACAGATCATATTCAAACCTTCATTAGAAATAAAGTGGACAGAGTTACTCAAATAACCTTATTGATGCACAATGAATGAATGAAATGAATGCATTACTTCAGAACATAGTTCACTATCGAGCCTCCACACATGTGAATACTAAACATTCAGTATTTACAATAATTACAGTATAATAATTGCAGTAATCACAGTTCATTATAAATGGCATTGTTGTAATTTGTTCTTCATCATGGTAAATGTCAGATTCAACAGTCACTGAGGTTTTTATTTTTCTGTATGCAAACATTGTTAATAGTATTAGTCTGATATTAACATGGTTCAGCTCATTAATAAAGGTGGTGTTTCTACAACATCTCACAACTGATTGTTTCTGATGCATATAACTAGAGATCATTCTGGGCCTAGTCTTGTCCCTAAATGATGCATGTGTGCTACTAATTCTGTATGAACTATTTGTCATGTCACAGAAGAGCTGATTTAAGTTAAAAGAGAAACTGGAAAAGACGAAAGACTACCATGTTATTGCCAGCTAGTGTACACAAAAAGATTTGATGTTTATCTCCCCGACGATATCAGACACAACTACCCCCAGTTCATTTTTTTTTTGTAATCTTAAAGACAGTTTTTGCTTTCCACACAAAGCTTCCAAGCCAGCCGAATCTCCCAAGTGTACTCTTTGCGTGGGCCCGTCTGCAGCGGTTTAATTTCTACTTCTTGAGATTTAAACTGTGGCAGCAACACATACTATAACAGCTCCCCGGAGAGAACCAGTGATAGCACTCCAGTGCATGAGGTGATATTATGTTTAATGTGTCGGTTTATCCCTTGAGGGGTTCCCAACATCTGGTGTGCTTTTAATTCCTTGAATGCTCCTACTTCCATGTTTTTCACTTCTCCCGAGTATCACTGGATATAGATATTGCATATCTAAGACTGAATGGGTCAGGTTTTTTTCCATTCATATTTTGTAGTTGTCAGTGTGGCGGTCATTAAAAATTAGTCAGCATCCCTCTCCTGCATCATTTCCCAGTTCCTGCCCTCGTATTATTCATTTTCAGCCCATTTCTTTTCTTTTTTGGCAGGTTATTCTTTCTAAGTTTCAGCAGTACCTGAAATTGCAGGTACCTAAAGCAGCTCTCTAAAGACCTCCGCAGCTATCCTTCAGTTAGCCGTCCCATATTAGAGGGCAGCTCTTTGCGCTAACAGACCCTGCCGGAAACTGGGTTTGATTTGTTGATGTGAGTGCGCTGAGGGCAGAGTGGGGGCCAAGCATTAATGGGATCGAGACAATAGGCCATCACTAATCAGAGACCTCAAGGTTGCCATGAGGTTAATTGTAATGCAGGTGGCACTAGGGGAGGGGGCGAATAAGAAATGTTGACTCCTTTACTGCCTTGGCGGCCATTGTGTTGTAACATTAAGCCCTGGGGCTAAGATTTGGCTTTCTCCCTCACTCTTTCCCCTGTGCCCTCTTTACCTTTTAATTTCTTATTATCCACTGATTCCCATTCAACCTCCGTGGTTTAAAGAAAACCTTTCGCCACATGTCAAAGGAAATGTTAATATTGAGTCTGTCCTTGCTGTTGTGATGCGTGGCAAACTATTGTGAGGCTCCACTGGTGATTCAACAGTGCATTTCGCATTCACTGGAAGCACTCCTGTTGCATCATTATTTGTTTAAACTGACAGAAACAGTAGACTTTGCTTGCTTTTGTGCCAGTGAAAGACCATATCAAAACAAGAGCTTAGTCATGAATACACAATGGGAGTAGTATGTGTTTTAGGTTTTGCTGTTTCTTTTGACCATTTCTTCAGAGGCTGAACTGAGGAGCTGCATTTACCATGCTCATGTTTTCAGAGTGTTTGAAAGAAATAGCACTGAAACAGCGACTTTATACATTGCTCTCATAACGCTGTATATGTAGGGGAGCGGGGTTTTTTGAATTATGAATTGAGCCATAACAAATTAATCTCACTTTTTTATAAAAAATAAATAAATAATGAGAATATTTCTTAATATGTAAGACAACTCTTTAGTATATATAAATATGTGTAAGAAAAAAAAAAGTATTATTATAGGATGATTCAACTTTCATGCAAATAGCTCTTTTAACACTTTGTTAAAGTAATGCTGTTTTAGCAAATGTATGTATTTGTTTCTGGCAAGATGGCAAGTTGTATTTGCGCAGAAGGCATCATGTGAGCAGCACATTTGAAGCTGCTCTTTTGTTAAGACACAGATGACCTGTGGCAGGTCACCTGTGGTTTGGAAGTTTTCAGGGTAAAACACACAATCTCCTTCATAAAAAACACAGGAAATTTAGTTAAAGTATAGAAAGAGAAGTTGTATTATATTAAAAGCACTTCAGCAGTTAGATAGTGTCACACTGAACAAACAAAAAGGGTCCGGAAATCTTCCCTGTTGATCAGAATTATGATGCTACTTTCAAGTATGTCTAGTAAATATGAAGCTACTGTCAGCACAAATGCTAATGAGCAGAGAAATGCAGCTAGCAAGAACAGATACTTCATATAATCTGTTTCTAAAAAAGAAAAGAAAAGAAAATTGGTGGATTTTGTTACAGTGGACAGATTTAAAGCAAAAACAAGACTTGTTTCCAGTCTCTGTGCTAATAGAAGGTAATCAAGATTTGAGTGTACTAGCTACTTTAAGGCTAGGTAAAGAGTCTTCAGTAAACCTGAGTTATAACACATACCAGCTCACTTAATTATCTTTTAAACAAGAACTTTAACCAAAATGAATTTAATTGCCAAACCAACCACATGGGATTCAGGATGCTAACCTTGATCATTGGTGTTATAGGTCCAGTATCTGTAGCATCCAGCCTAATCACTTCTATGCATTATTCCTGGGGAACAAAATCATTAAGACTGATCATAATCCAGGCAGCAATTACTGGCTTAAGAAATTACGAGTAAAAGCACATAAAATTCAAAGGATGTGCTGGGGTGTCTATGGGAAATTATTTCTTTGAGGATATGATTATGATAAAACACTGAGAATCTTTATTAATATGTAATTGGTTAATTAACTTAAAGATCAATATTTACTCATTTTAATCTGCGACTCAGTGTATACATCAGATTTGTTTCAGCCTTAATTAATCATACTAATTCATCAGTTTCATCCAAGCTGATTTTTTCCCCTTTGATATAATGCCCTTTTTCTGCTTCTACATTGGTCATCTCGCAACTTTAAATCTGGCCCTGACAGGTCACACATTATACTTCCTATATACAGCCATTCAGTTGTAGTGATGAGCCGAGAAACAGCGACATGTTGATTTGTGTGGTAATAAGCTCTTGTCGACTCTTCACCTTTGTGTCTGAGAGAGAAGGGGTGAACTGGAATAAAGGGAGGGAGATAGATTGCCCTGAAAGGCAAACATCTCAGTGTCTGCCAACCTGCAAATGGCTCTTGTGTTTATTCAGCTGAGGTTTGGACAGTTGCCAGAGCATCACTGTAAGAGACTCCTTCTTCCACAGTATATTTGAGGGGAATAGATTGAAGTGTGCATTTGATACATGACAAATGAGAGTGCATTGAATAGTGGCATAGCGGGATAAGGTACAGCTGCTATGGTGCAGAATAAGCAGAGGGATGTGGGTGTAATGATTCTGCCAAGGTCTCTTTCTTTGTTGTATTTACTGATATTTCACAAGAATGTGCCACAAAAATACAATGCAGGAGACTTGAAAAACTACTTTATATTTAATGTATAATATATCAGTCCATAGCTGGAACAACTGAACTTTAACTGTATTACTGTGCAGCAGAAATTTGATTGACCAAATGCTACATTACTACACAGTCGAAAATGCTAATTAGCCTCAAAGCAGCAACCTCTAGTTTAAAAAGCCTTTACATCTCGCATGCAAAAATATGCATTTCCACATTTCAGCTTTATTTTAATCCAAGAGTTTCAAACTTGCTCCATCCAAATAGCATTAACCTGGTGATTATACAGTACACTGGCTTTAAATATTGCAAATATTTTACACCTTTCATCTTTCACCCACTTCATGTGACCAAGACCTTGGTCTGACAAAAGCAGATAAAGTGGCATTATTTCAACTATGGGCTGATATTTACCACATTCATCCGGATATGTGACATTGAGAGGGACAAGCAGAACCAGCAGGGCGATTAAGGCCCTATTATCACCTGTGCCTCCAAGACATCCGTGACTTCGCTGCATATCCGCATGGGAAGGAAATCTGTCGAGGTGCAGACTAGCAGTGACTTTGAAATCAACCTCTTATGATGAGTTGCAATGTAAAGCACTTTGAAAAGCAAGATGGTGCTTACCTGAGCAGATCATCTGTTGTCACTACACGTCTTTGGGGGTTGGTTGATCACCTCAGTCAAAGTGTTTAGCAAGTGTATGCATCAAGCGGAACATTCTTTCATCTTACTTAAGGAGTGCAGCATTTACACCTCCAGCTAAGCTCTGAACTGACACCTCTGTCCTGATCGGTTGGCCTTAACTAAGACATGATCAGCAGCTCTCACATTCAATCAGACTGGAACCTCATGTCAGTGTCAGAGCAGGTTTTTAATCCAAACCTTTATACCACAACTTCACATCTGATGTTCTTTTCAGACTAGAATCAAGAAACTGGTGAAGGAAATTAATCTGGGTAATGAAACCGTGTGCTGGATTTCTTAATGGCAAGTTACCTTCCAGAAATATATCATTTAAAACAACCATTACTATGTCTGTTTATTTTATCGGGGAATAACTATGTCTTAGTTACACGGAATAAAATTGTAAAAAGAAAAATAAGACATAGCAATCATGAACTTGCTTGTACTACGTTTCAAAAATGTAATGGCTTTTTCGTAATTGTATCTTTGTGTTGTGTTTGATGGAATTTATGGAATTTACAGGGATATGTAAGTAATATCTTCAGGGATCACTTGCAATGTCAGTGGATATGAAGACAGATAAGGTATGTGACTGCCTGATATTTCTATAATTTTTCACTGTCTGGAGAATCTGGTAAGGAAACCCCAATTATTCATAATAATTGTCTATTATAGCCCAGGCATTGGCACTATGGCCTGTGGGCCACATTTGGCCCTTTGGTGGTCCCTGACTGACTCCTGTGAGGTCAGTGGGAAATTAAGATTCAGTAAGTATAGATGATGTACTTTGTCTAATTTCAGCCACCCAATGCTCTCTGATAAGGTCTCCATCAGAGAATGGCATGCTGTTTTTTATAATTTTGTGCGAATCACTGTACAGCTTTGTTGCTTTTATTTAAATGTGACTGCTATTCCTTTTTTAATTTGTGTATTTACATGTGTGTAAATTAATTCAGCTTCACTGTAAAAACATCTTTTGCTAGATGTCGATTCACATTAGAAAAAAGATACAGAATGATGTAGAGTTTGTAAGAAGACAAATTTTCAAGTATTTATTTACTGAAGTCAGAGGTGAAGCTGTGCGCTTAGTTTGTGGTTTAAGGATTACAATTTGAATCGCTGTTACGAGACTAAATACACCGAAAAATATAAGAACTTGATATTTCTTAGATTTATATTGTACATATTATTTCTTAAGACTAGTTACACGAATTTTTGGCGCAGTCTCAGTCTTATTTTCCTTTAACTTCATTTTTTAAAGTTTCTTTATCTTAAATATATTACCTACTAGCTCCCATTATAAGGGCCTCTCTGTGATCCTTTGTTACTTTCACTTTTAAAAATGTTAATTTTATTGTTGATTATATTATTGTTGATTATCTATCTATCTATGAACCATTGCTAGCTAAGCAGTCAAGACCAGCTTTGTGGACTCTACATGCTAATATGCCCTGAAAACCCCCCAAAAGTGTTTGAATGTGGCCGTCTACAGCAGAACCGTAACAAGACGAATCGAGGATGTTGAAATGTGGAGTTTCACTTTTTCTCTTGTGGTGTCCGTGAAACAGCCCAGTTACTCGGTGCTGTACAGGGGATAATGACTTTAAGTTTGGCAACAGCGAGTGAAGCGTTGTCCCTTTTCTTGAGTGCATGCTTGGATAGGCTGGAGTGAAACAGGACAAAGTGGGAATATTGATTAAATAGTGAGAAATGTTGACGTTTTTACAATGTCCATTTCATTTTCATTGTTACAATTAATATATTACAACAATTACGGTTGTAATAGATGTTACAATTAAAATATTTTTATATTTGAACTCTTCATAAAGAGATCAAATTAATGCTGAGCAGGTTTGAGTTGGCTCTTCTCAGCAGTCCCAGTTACTCATGGGGCCCTTGGGAAAATGAATTGCCCGCCCTGATCTCGCCTGTGTAACACCATCATGGTCTTATCTCTCATCTTAGATATGGCACCTGTTGGGAGGTGTGGACTCTCTTAAGTGGGAGTGTGGAATCTTTTAGGCTCAGCGATAGAAAATGTGTCTAAATTCCCAGGCTGACGATCAGCTTCTGGCACCTCTGCTACGCTGGGATTCACCATCTTTGACTAAACGGGACATTACAGGCTATGAACTGGCTGTCTTGTATCTACTGGAGCATAAGTACAAGGATGCCTCCGTTAGGAGATGCTTCCATTTTAGGTATACAGTCTCACTACAATATGTGATCAACTGTCCCCTAACAGCATTGATTATAGAGTGTTAAATACAAGCAAGGAAATGTAGGTGGATAATTATGTGCTCAGTGGATAAATGAAGTTGTAAAAGCCACCTGGCACGTTTCACATTGAAATCGAGTAACATGGATGTTTTTGCTACTATTTGCCTGAAAATAAGGGAAGTATTTTTCTATTGTTTATACTGAGGCAGCAGGGAAAAAACATCCACACACATATATACTGAATGTGTGTGTATTAGGCTTTATTCTTTTTTCATTATATGCACTTACATTGGCCTGAATTAAACTACATAAATGGCACCATGAGGGGTAGAAAAAAAAGAAACTTCACACTCACTGCTCACTCTCCACAAACGGACCTACTGGGACGGTTTAATGCCACAACTTGATTTGTATTTTTACATTTGCTTTACATATGATTATGTTGTTACATGTTTTCAGTTCACAATCACAATCAGGCTGCATTACAGGGTTAGATGTAATCCCAAAGTAATACAAATAGAGCTCACGGTTAATGATATTCATGAGGTGCAGCGTGCCCCAGTGCTCTGACTATAGCTTGTACCTATTGTTAAGCCCTCATATCTTCCCTTGAGGTATAGGCTAGTGGCAACATTTAAGGAACTGGCGTAATCTAGACTCATGCGTAGCATGCCAACTCCATCATCCATAAAAGTATTCTAGGTTTTAAGTGTCTAAGGAACAAAATTTAACTCTTTAATTCACGATTAGTGGGCATGTTTGACGTTTTTCACAAGGCTACAAACTTAGACTTATGAGATGTGAAAAGTGCCCTCGTTTTCTTTTGAAACATCAAAGCATCTTAGTCTGTTGTTATCCTTCGTGTCATTCTAAGGAGCTTTTCCAAAGGACATGAAACCTTGTAGCCTCCACCTATTTCGCCGACTGCCATTTGACATTAGACAATAACCTCCTTAAATACGAGGCTTAGCTCCGACTGCATTATGCAAAAAAGGCTTGTGTAATTAGTCGTGCACTATAAATCAAGTAGTGTGAATTTATTTCGCCATGCCCTAATTGAAAGTGCTCTCTATTTTTTTCTCAGTGCTGTAGTTGGACACAGAGCTCCATCGGATGGTGATAGATGTGGAATCCAGCACAAACAGTTTGAACCAGTCAGACCATGATTGATCAGTACCCTCTGGGATGTCAGGTGGATCTTTCTCCTTCAACCAGAAGATAAAAGCCTTAACGACTCTCTAGTCTTGTTGTACCTCCCAATTGTGTGTTTGTGTGTGTGTGTCTCTGTGTGTCAGTGTTTTATTATTTCGCTGTGTTTGACCTTGAAGGGTCTGTGTGCATTTGGGCTGTGATGTCTCAATGATTTCTCTTTTAAGTGCCAAAATGCGCCTTTTATGCGCTTTTGATGCTGCTATACACACACTACATAAATGCCCCATGAAGGAGGCCATTTGCATGAAAATTTAGTTGATTTATGACTGGATTCTATAGCATTTTCTATAATCACCCTGCACATTTTTGCAGGGGCTTAGTAGTGGCCGTAGTGATGCCACAGTACAGTGCTGTAGCCCAACTTCAAAGACCGTTTTGTTCACACGCACCCTCACAAAAACACAGGGTGACTTCACTGGCTTGCAGTGGCAAAGGTGGACCAGCTGGGTTGTTTTGTTCTCCACTTGTGTTTTTTCCCCCTCCTTCTTTCTGTTTCCCCTCCTCTTCATCTTCCCCAGTTCTTCTCCGATCCTTTTTTTCTCTCAACATTTGCTCCAAAGATTTACACTTGGTGTTGTTGATAGTATTAAAAAAAGAAGAAGAAGAAGAAGAAAAGTGCAAGCGGGATAGCGGGCGATGCTGGTAATTCAGGTCTGGTGTGTGGTATTTCAAAGAGTTCGAGGCTGATTGTCCTATCGTGGCAATGGATCTGGCTTTTGGGAGCGGAGATGCATCAGAGGGGATCACTCGGCATCTGGCCCAACACTCTTGTGTCACTGTGACCCTCCTGTCGTGGAGGCAGTGAGGGCCGCAGTAGGGGGTCTCACTGAAAAGCAACATAAATTTCAGAGGGTGAATCAATAGACTGTGAGAATTGTAAGAGATGCATTGGTTTGGACTCTCTGACTGTGACCCTGGTACTCTGCTATGTGAAAGTGAGTGAGGACACGCCTACAATCTGCAACAACAACAAGGAAAAATAACACAAAAGACAACAACAACAACAACGTTTATGACTGGCTAAGGCTTCATATACTTTTTATGTGTTTTAATTATCACAGCAACAACCAATTCTGTAGCAAGGGATAGCCTCAGCACAAAAAAGGGAGTCTGTTACGTGGGGGAAACCTATTCTCCCACAAGATGTATAAATAGCCGCAGCCATGGCTGTCTGTGTCAAAGTTAGGACACTCAGTGGGGTGCAGACTTCAAAGCAACCAGGGAATTCTCCAAAACAACTGCTGGCAATTTCAAATCAGCATTCCCCCTGAAAGCAGTGTAACCTTTCACCTGTATTTTGGCATGAGAACAAAATGTCAAATTCAGAATATACAGTGCAGCGTGTGCTACGAAAAAAAAGAAGAAGAGGGAAATCATTTATTCAAGAGCTTCGATTTAAGGCAGCGTTTTAAAGTTATAATTTTAAATAGCTTTGATAATTAGATTTATTATATGTCAGGTATAAAAAGAAGAAACTGGACAGTGAATTTTAGCATTTTTCATCTCGAGAAACCACAAAAGCAGCTGATGAGGCTTCAAAAGACTCCTCATTTGGTACTTGGTGGGAAATGAAAATGACCCGGAAGGGTCATAGGCCAAAGAACATGTCTAAAGTCTCCCCTGAATATTTTTAAAGAGGAAACAGAGCAGCAAATCATGTGTGTGGTGTATTTGTTTTGGTCTTCAAACCAAATATCTGAATTGTAAGCATTGTAAGCAAAAAAGAGAGAGAGGGGGGGAGAAAGGGAGCGAGAAAGATACCCTTAAGCCTTTTCAATGAAGACATGGGGTGAACATGGTATTGTGTCTTTGATGGAGTCGGCCTGTGGTGCATTGTGGGTATTGGGGTGCTCTCTGGCCACAGCAGGATACTGACGGCTCTGTCCAGTTTTCAGGTGCTGTCGCTTTCTCCTCAGTCATATTAATTATGGGATAAAAAGCTCTAATCCCCGAGCCTTTGAAGCGCCAGGCCATTTTTCAAGGCTACACTTCGGAGCAGACCTACAGTATCTCTCCTACACACACCAGCACATAGGACACAATGTATACTACTTCAAAATTTAAAAAGATAGCAAATGCTTCTTTCATTCTGCTTTAGAAGCTCGTAGGGCTATGATTTAGTCATTTTTCCCCCTTCCCTCTTTTTTTGCTGATGACGATCTTCATGTGACATTTTATAGCTACTAAAACTCCAAGGATTATAGCTCATTCTTTATCAATGTGATTAAACCTATGCACCATCTAATTTTCTGCCGGGATTACTTTGCTTTGCTGTTAGTCATAAAGCATTTGGTTTCTGTAACATTTTCGAGCTACGACAACAGATAATATCAACGTTTAAGTAGGTTTTTTTTAACAGTATCGACTATTTATGCCTCATCTCCCTCATCGCAGGTGGGTGCATGACAGAGGGCAAAACTCACGCTCAAAAAAGCTATGCTATGAACATTTCTCGAAATTTACATTTTTCCACTCATTACCCGTAATCTTCTTCTTACTAATCTTCTCAAAGAATAATCTCTGCATAGCGGAGGAGATATGAGGCTATCTTATTCCTTTTTCCTCTTCTATTAATTTGCTAATACTGTTTGTTATTATGTCTGAAAACACATTCATGCAGATGGAAAGTCCTCTCTTCAGAGATCAAAGTGGAGTCCCTGCTGAACGGTTATACAAGACTGTCACCCCTTTTTTCTTGCAGCAGACTGTGGTCCGGCTCTTTCTCTGTAATCAGATCTCAGGCCTGTGCTTTATAGGAGAAAACAGCCATTGGAGATTGGCAGCCTACAACAGGTTTTATGGCTGTTGTTTCAGGTGGGAGGCAAGTTAGTTGGATGGATGACTGTCAGAGAGATTTTACACTGCCCTCTTGTGCTCTGACACATGCTGTACTCCCTCTCCCCTGTTCACGCTGACTAATTTTTATTGCTGTATGTCCCCGCTGCTGAGACGGCACAGCAGCAAACAACAAAAGAGGCAATGCTGCAGTTAAATATTATGTAAATATCCTTCAAAAATCCCAAGGGAACATGACTTGTTATGAGTGCCTATTTGTTTTTTTGATGTGTGCAGTCATATGGTTCGTCTTTTTTTTTTTTTTTTTTTTGGAAGCTGTAGGTTATAAAACATGAGGCATAACCTCTGTGTAAGTGGCATGCATTCCTGGTTTTAATACTCTGCCTGTGTGTGCCGTGAATTCACCTACTTAGCCCTCATACAAAGGGATTAGGGCATATTGCGTTTGCACAACAGTTTTAAAGCTCTGCTTACATTTAACAATGCCGCTTGTGTAAGCAATTGATTTTTTTCCCCTCTGTTGTTATTTGGTCACATGTAAAAAACAAAAAAACAACCCCAAAAGGCTGACCTTTTTCTTCAAAAGGTGTGGATAATTAAAAAAAAAGATGTAAAAAGAAAAATGGGTTTTCATTGTATCCAAAGAAAATAATATTTGGTATAAAAATATAAGCTAGAGAAAGACACTTCTATTAGAACTGATTAAACATGCTAGATATTCCGTGCTGCACTCTTCCAGCTCTGCCACATGTCAAAAGGATAGAGAAGAGGGTGAGGAGGAATAATTGTTTGATCTGTCCTTTTGCCTGTCGCTGCCCTAATCACTCAAGACTGATTCAGAAAATGCAGGCTTGAATGTCAGAGGGCCTCCTGTGGAGAGGTGGAGCATTTCACTGGCTTTGGACAGCCGTTCCCCAGTAATCACCACTCTCAACCTGGCCGGGCACTCCAGCACTCCCCTGATTGAGCACCTCAATCTAACAAGGTGCTATTGCTGCAGCCAGAGATTCAGCCAGGTTTTGACAAACCAGTGGATTGTCCCCCGATCATCATGGGACATTGCTTTTTCGCAGCTCAGCCGTGCATGCTGCAGGCAGCCTCAGTCAGGCGCACCTGCCTGTGAACAGAACACGAGTGCTGCGCGGGAAATTAAAAGGGAGCTTGGAGGTTACTGTGCTTTAAAAAATCTGATAATTCCACACCATTAGAAGGACACATCAGCAGACATCAACTTGTTTCATGTCATGTTGTGTTCTGGTGTCATTTTGGGGACTATAGCTTACATTTCCCCTGAGATTTGTCACTGCTATCATGCTTCCTTTGACCTTGTTTGAGTCTATGACATTAGGGCCTGCCCTGAGGGAATAAGCATCCCGATCCTAACTAGATAGCAACATGTTTACAATTACCTTTAACCTTTTGTTTTTTACCTCTAGAGACATAACTGATTAGGGTAACAAGCTGTAGTCCTTTTGTCTGCGATCTGTGATATTTTCCTGATTAAAGCTAACTAATGTTAATTAGTTAATTTTCCATGTTCTTAATCTATTATATGTGAATTTGAGAAATGTCTATATTTTTCATTACAATTAACCAGAGCTGAAGATGATCTTTGATATGATATCTTGATAATTTCATTATGTCTGACCACGAGTCCAAAAGTATTCGCTTATCAAAATGAAAAAGGAGCAGGAGCTTTACTCAGCAAACAGCTGGGAAACACACTGTCTCCCTTTTTTGTTTAAAGAGAGAGAGAGTGAGAGAAACTTTCAATTTGATATCAAAATGAATCACAAGGTGATTAATCATTGACTTGTTTCAGCCCTAATGACAACACCGAGTCTTGGACAGTGTTTTCAGTGACATATTCCTGCTTCTCTCAAAATGAATGCAAATAATATTCTATAGACCAGAATAACTACAGGCAGAGTGATATAAAAACGAGCCCTGCCATATAGGAACACCCAGCAGACTGCTACTAAGCACGTATACATAACAAAATGTTCCCTACAAAGTGCAAAAATCAGTCAGTTGCTCTCCACACTGAGTGTGTAGCACACCTCATCACTACAACGTGACTAATATTAGCTTCTTGGTTCATAGTAGAAATGGTAATTCATAAAGAATTCATGTATTTTACTTCAACAGTCTTGGGCAGTCCAATGAATATTTATGCAAGTGAACAAGTCTCAAAGCAACATTAGATGTAAAACTTTAAATGACTGGTAACTGATTTCACACTCCCATGACTTTTGAGTTTCAGCAGTCAAATGAGGTTTTGCCTAAAAAGAAAATCTACCCGGGTCCTGAGAGAGGTCACTGTATTACTCTAGATGAGCACAGAGTAAGAGATCAGCAGGTTCAATTTACATTTAGAGTTTTAGAGTTTTGGTATTTTATTTAAAATGTAAAGGAAGTGGTGGTGGTGGTGGTGGTGGTGGTGGGGTGGGGGGGGGGGGTTGTTAACACAGGATAAGTGAAATCCATATTTTATAAAAGAAACTCTACAGATTTAAAGCCTGTGCAGTTACAACAGTTTAAGTTGTTCTTCCTGGAAAGAAATCTGTCCTTAAACGTTTATTATACAGTCCTGCACATAGTATTTTAATACATCATAACACATCTGTAAAAAAAAAAAAAGAGTTCATGCTTTTGAACGTTTCAAATGCATTTGGAGTAAGTACTAGCTTTAGGACTTTAGGTAGTGCATTCAGAAATTATGATCAATTGTAGTTTTTATAAAGCTGAATTTAAAGTGTCATAAAAGTCCCCATTCACTGGGAAATAATAGCCCTGTACAGCCTTGTGAGAGGTGAAATTCATTGTTGCCTTGCCTCCAGTTCTTTAACCTCTCATCTGTTTTCAGCTTAATATAATATTGTTGATTTATCTGTGATGTATTCGGAGCTGCGGGCATTTTTTCGGCTCCTATTCTGAAACGAATAGATGGTCTTCAAGGATGTGGACGGGTGTTTCATTATTCTGGTTGCACTTGACTGTGAATTGTGGCAAGAACATGACGGTCACTCTATCAACAGGAATTATGTTCAGTTTCTCTCAGAGACATTTGTCATACAGGACAGGCGGCATTAGAGCAATGAAAGACTCTTAACTCCTGTTAAATCAGCACCTTGGACTTCTTGCTACAGGAGCCGAGGGAACACAGTCACTTGGTCTCCTGCGTTCCTAGTGGCATTTTCAACACAGATCCTCATAACTTGATGTTGAAAAGTTGATTAATAGTACATTTAGCACAACTTACAGCCTTCTTCTCGGTAATAAATTAGGGTCATTAATCAATAAAGAGCACGGCAATTCTAGGAGACAGGGGACATGCTGCTTTCTAATAGAAAAGGAGAAGAGTGACGCTCAGGCCTTTCCCACCATTGACCACCCTGGCTGAGGTGTTCATTGTGCACCTGCCTAAATCCAATTAAATGACATAATTAATGAACATCTTTTTCCAGCAATAAAGGCCTTGTCACTACAAAAATCAATCGGCTTGCAGACTGCGAAACTCAGCTGGTCGCTATCACTTTCTAGATTACATAGATTAAAAGTAAAGTAATATTTTGGATATTTCTCTTCAAGTAGCAGAAGTATTTCTCGCCATAAAAGAATCAGATCGTCCTTATCTTTAGATGTTAAGCTGGAAAGTAAATGTTTTAAAAGGCGTGCTGCTCAGTTGATAGCAGCAGGGATTTGATGGCCGATGCAGATGGTATTGATTAGTAAAGATTGGTCCAACAGTGGACCTGAAAAGAACTTTATTAGAAGACAGGTGAAGTGCTTGAATAGCAGATGAATGGCTCTCAGGTTTGCCTCGCTACCTACCTGCCTTGAGAAAGCACCTTCCCCATCTAATGCTGTCCAGAGCTGTCACATTGCCTCGGCTTCATTCAGCTTGATTAATGATAAGCTGTGGGGCACAGCTAGAAGGTCTAGTCTCAATTATGAAAAAGGCAGTAACTAGTCCATTGTGCTGATGTCTTTATTCCACTGACAGTGCTGAAAAATAGCAATATTTCTAATCAGAGTTTAATCATTTATCACTCATTTATTGGCTTTCTTTGATTTTCAGCCTCATCCATCCAAACTTGATCTATCCTTTAAGCCATGGAGCTATGTGATATACGCCCTTCTCATCCTTTATCAGTCACTCCTGTGCAAGAAGTATTTGTGTAAGTGTAAATTTTTGCTCGCTAATAAGAAATAAAATACTAGAGAGATGGTTTTTGCATTTTGGAAGCATTTGCCAGTTACGATTTCGTATTTAAAATATATTTACCAGAAAAGGAAAGAATCAACTTTCCCTATTTTATCATCAAATTCACAATGCCTAGAGTTTATAGGGGAAGATAAGTGAGTTTAATATGCACTGGAGGGTAAAGAAAATATTCTATTACTGCATGTAGCGCTGAAATTACCCCATAAAGAAACTAATATGGCAATTTGGGGAGCAATTTTTAATATGATTTTTATGATGCACGGTTCTACTTATGGTAATGAAGTTGTCATTGTACTTGTTCACTGCTGCTAATGCAGAGACCATCTTTCAATTTGTACGAATTAGACTAAACTGTTACGAATGAACTTCATTAATGCCGGAATGAGAAAAAACATGTTATTGCATTTCTGGACCAGTGGCTCTGGGATTGTGTGTTTTATATTGTTTTGATCTAATTTTGGAGTTTGAGAGAAAACACTCTCTTAGGTATATAGGACTGCTCTAAAATACAAACAAACAGCAGGGGATCGTTATCCCATTTTCAAATGGATACTAGACCAAAGTCTCATTGAGAAGAGGAATGATGTGGTTTACGATTGCTACAGAACTAACAGTTTATCTGTTCTAATTGTCGTACATTTTGTGTCACATCGACATCAATATGATATAACAAGGTGTCGTTCTCATTATTTCTTAGAAAACTAATTTAATGCGGTAGATTCGTGTCATTAAAAAAAAAAAGACCAACATCAAACAAATCCACACCCATTCAGGATCAGCATTCACTTTAGTTATCCATGTGTTATTCTTTTATTGACCAAATAATATCTGGTATGCCAAGAAATTGGTCTATCCGTTTTCAGAAACTTAGTCAGTCAATATGAATCTTAAATGCTTCCTATAAAATATTGCTAGCTGCAGGAAGCAACCAGTGCTTTTGAATTGTTCTCCTCAACACATAAAACATGTAGTCGGTTGATGCTTATCGGACCTTGGCTTAAAAGCTTGAACTAAATAACGGCACTCGTAAAATTATTGCAAGTTTACAAAACCACATTACGCTTCTTCTACTCAGCTAGTGGTAGTATTTTGTAAGTCACTGCAAACTAAAGTCACTGGAAGTAAAAGCGTAAGTAGAATAATTACACCACATTTTGATTAGCATGTCAAAGTCATTATGCAATCACTCTACCCCCCTGTTGCTACCTCTGGACCTGCTGTAGAAATCAAATCCATACATGAAGTAAAAACGCATGACTTTTCAGGAGTCTGTTTTCATATTCATTTTCATTATAAATTATAAAACAGGACTGTCACCTTGTTTTGGACACAGAAATGTTCAATGTTACCAAAAAACAAAACTAAACTAAGTAATCTTACTTTTGTCTGGTGAGTGGAAAAATCAATGTCCAGTGTCAATACCAGGTGGAGTAATTACCTGTTTGTCTTCATTCATTTCAAAGTGAACACTGAGCTTGGCTCAATGAGTACAATCCCTTAATCTTATTCTGTTCGCTGATTGAGAAACCCGGAAACATTCTAATGTGAGTGGACAGATGTTGGGAATCAGGTTTGATTCTTTTAATTACTTTGTTCTTTACAGACACGGTTCTCCGCTGCTTTCATTCACTTTAGCAAATAGATAACAGCAAATATTCTGGCAGACAGCGGTGCAGTTCATTATTTTGTTAGAAAATCAACAATGGATGAAAACTGTTGAGCAGTCATATTTAGCTCTCTGAGTGTTCATCTTTTTACGTCAGTGTAGTCAGCTGGTAAGTTTTTACAGTTTGGCTACAGAAAAAACGAGTTTTGCTTATACTTTCTTCACTCAAATGTTCAGTCTTAAAACGGTGTTGTTTTCTAATTCATCTTTGTTTATCTTTGAGCACTCTGTATCTGATTTGGAGGTGTACTAGGCAATGAAAGTGTCCATTTTTGCATTTTTTGTAAAACACAGAGTTTTATTGTTGATTTTGTTGTTTTTAAAGTTAAAAAAAAATATGTAATTCAAGTTTTATTTTTTGTAAGTTTTCTGTTTGGGCATGTGTTTATCGTGTTTGTATTGGATGTGTTCCTGTGACATCACAGCATCTGCCAGTGCTCTCCAAATAAATCCCTGAGTCTCACAGTTCTACAAGTCTAAGAGAATGTTCTGGATAGATGCTTTAAGGAAAAACAGGCTTCCCAAAACCAAAACCTCAAAATGAACCATGGCGGCAGGAGCATCATGGTTTGGGTCTACATTGGTGCCACCGTGCCTCAGGCTGTATACCTGTGCCATCTGGAAATCAGAATTTTCTTCTTTATCAATGTTGTAGAAATGCTTATCCTGTTCTGTTTATCCTGTTCTGTTTGTTTACTTATTAACATTTTGTTCTACATTGCACACACAATTTAATTGAAAGTAACAAGCTCCACTAAACTGGCCTTGCTTGGTCACTAATAAGTTTTCAACTATTGTCTTCTGTCTGCAGCTTTTTTTTTCTACATTTCATCTGTTTTTACATCAACTGACTGCGTTTATCATCTTAAAAGCTAACACTATCAAGGCCAAAGTCAAAATGCTCACTGTTTAAAGACTAAAAGTAAAAAGCTGACTACAGCGGTCATTTTATATTGAAAACTGCCCATTTTTACAGTGTAATTGTTTTTATTTTTTACCAGCTCTTCTAGATAATGTCCAAAGACTAAAAGAAAGATTTTGTTTCTGTCATTTTTATTAGGATGGAGAATTTGTTGTGATATTTGGGTACAACAGTCATACAAATAATGTGTTATTAATATAGTAAAGAGCCACAGTAAAGTAAAGTCTAGAATTCCACCAAAACTCTATAACAAACTTTAAAAACTCCTCTTGATCTAAATCATATTATTCAAAAATACTGACAAATGAAACTAGATGGGAAGTGATTATCGACATCAACGAACAATGTTAAATGTTAAATATTATGAAACATGTTGGCAGGGGTGCTGTGCAAGTGGTTTCATCTCTGGAAGGCACTGGGTTACAGTCAGTTTTCTTCTTACGCTCTTTTCTGACTTCTCTCAGTCTTTATCTGACACTTGTGAAATAAGGGTATTCCAAATTGTCTGTGAATCCTGTGACATCTGCTATTACACATTTCAGAGGGTTGTCTTCGGCGATTTATTTGCAGGTTTGGAAAATGAATTTAACTTCACAGGATTAGAAAGCATAGGATTTATTATATCCATCACCCTAGCAGTGACTGACACTAAGCTGTCTTTCAAGCATCCAAATGATACCCTCAAATTTAATGAAATCTTAAGCCCTGCCAACATATAATTAAAAACGTTGACAGAGAGAAATAAGAATGCAAAGATGTCTCCCAGGACTGTGCAGTGATCTTCAAGCCAATACGCTCACCAAGTACTGTTTAACAAACACATAAAATGTTGAATTACAATATGAACGTCTTCATTATTTACTGCCACTTCAATATGTTTGGGGAAGTCTTTATTTCTGCTCTGCTATCGTGAGTTTATATGCTTTTTATCTCTTTTTCCGTCCCTGGGCTGTTTTATATATTAATTGACTATCAGTGTATGAACTCAGCAACTCAAGTGATTTTTGGTCTTTAGCCTAGATTAGAATGTAGATGATATACATGAACTTTGTGAACTCTTAAAGATAAATAAAGTTAACACAATGTGCATCTTTTTGTTTAAAATCTTCTTTTCGTGCTTCTGTCAAAAAATCTAAAGCAGTGGCATTTTCCTGAAAGCCTTCTGCTCCCAGCAGGTGAGGGTGATGACAGGGTCTGGTGGCAGGCCAAGGCCTGGCTGGCATGTGTTATGCCTTCACCCAGTCGCTTCCTGCGCCATCACGAGCATATGGGCGGAGACATTGCTTATCCACTGGCTTTTTACCAACAATCGACCTTTGCCCAAAGACCATACTGGACTGGAAAGTAAATCCATCTTTAAGTGTTTTTTTTTTTTTTGTCATTTAGATATAGTTTAGACCTATCCTTACAACCCCTCTTGCATAACCAAACTGTCAATATGACTTGTGTGTTTTATATATATATGCATAGTTCATATTTTTTAAAGGTTTTTGCCTTTTTTGGCACTCGCTTACGTTAAGCTGTGTGTTTGTGTTTTTCTGAAACTTCAGCAGGTTGTCCAACTTGTGAAATTGCTTTCAGGAAATGATTAATTAGAGTCCTTGAACTTGGACGATGATCATGCAAACAGATCTTTCCGGTCTCTCAATGCCATGTTTTCTCACTTACACTTGCAGTGAGGAAGCAACGATACACCAAAGTTGGCTTGGAGTCTTTGCATGTGTCGCCCAGGATATTTGTTAGGGTTCAAACTGCAAAAACAGCATATGGTGTAGGCATTTATACAGTCTTTACCATACAAGGTGAGAGGAATACTGCTGCAGCTATGGCTTTGCTGCAGCTCTGCTTGTGCAAAGCCTTTCACCTCTGTGCTATAGCTGATTAAACCCAGATAATAATAGAAGCAAGAAGTGGAAAAACCAACCCCCCAACCCAGAAGCCCTTGCTGGACATGCAGTCTCTCTTACACTTTCAGAAGCTGTCGCTTTGAATCGGCAGAAGGCAGCCAGGCTGAAGATTTCCCACTGACTGGAGAGGAGTCGTTGGCCAGGCTTTCCTTGTCACTGGGAGTTAAGGCAGTCACTGATCCTAATGCTTACACTGTTGTTGCAGCATTCCAATTTTTAATCACTGCATGACTTGTCAGACTTAATGAGGGCAGTCGGGTAAGAATGATCAACATACCAATAATGAGAACATCATAGGTTGACAATGATGCCCCTTTTAAATATATATCCTGGGTGATGAGAAGCCAAAAACAGAAAAGTGAGCTGTAAGCGAAGGTGCAGCACGTTTCCTTCAGGATGATTTGTTGCTAAGGTTACTGCGAACACTGTGGCCATCTTATGCAATCATAGCTCTTTATATCAACGTTGCCAATAAAAACTCTTGGCTCAAGTTTTTTTCCGCAAATTATACAGACGAGAAGAAGAAAACAGCACTGGCATGTCAAATCGGAGCCAAATTCTGACTAGATTTAAAATCTGAGCGTTCAGAAGAAGTGTAGGTTTTGTCTGTCTTGTGGACATCTGTAGAAGTCTTGATACAAACTTTATATCCTGTGTGTGCGCGTGTTCATACACGTCAGCGCATGTATATGTAAAAAAATAATAAAATCCTTGCTAAGGCTGAGTGTGGCTGGCGTGTGTTCTGTCAGAAGTCTCTCCCCTCTTTAATCCTTTGTGTGCAGGAGGGTCAAGAGGCGAGCAGACTCCTACTGTAGTAGCCAGGCGAAACACTGAAGACGAGAGACAGCTCAGCACCTTTATTTGCCTTTAGTCTGTCTTCTCTAACACAGCACTTGGCTTTGAGAAACCTCAAGCTGGCGTTAGAGAGGAAGGTCGAGCTTGGGCAATATTTTAAGGTATCCATGTCAGAGTTAAGGGCACCTTATTAAAGCAGATATGGACAGTTTGTGAGATAATATGCAAATATTCTTTGTCGTTTATTTTAATTTGCAGTTGTAAGAAACCAACGTGAGTCCAGTTTAGAACCTTTAACTTAATGTTCATCAGATCAAAGTTTGTGTGGATATCAAAAATATGTTAGATTTACACTAATAAGAGAAGGAAAAACTGCACTTCTGAAATGATTAATCATTTATGAGAAGAACTGATTTATTTGATATCAATCAAAGTAACTGCAGCATTGTTTTTTTTTAATTAAAGCAGATTACCTACATAGAGTATAATCTGTACAGTATATATATTCATTTACAACGTGTATTTGCTTTTCAAGCATTGGCTGCATGAGGCAAAGGTTAAGCTCTCAGAGAAAGGAATGGCAAACACTAGCAATAACAATAGCAATTTTAGGGGACCCAGTAGGGGTTAAAGGTCAGCCAGGGGCGGCAGTGTGTTGCTGTCTCTTTTATTAATAAACAACATTCATTAAAGCAGGACTGGGGAGCACCCTAACTGAATATTACCACATCTTTCCTTTCCTTTGTGTGATAAGAAGAACCCTGGTGATTCCTCACACAGCTCCAAAGGCTACAGGGGAAATTCTCTCAGAAGCTGCCCCTTCAGCTCGATTCCTCCCCACATTTCCGAAAGCTTTTCATTCGTATCCCCTGGAAACCGCTCCACATTCTTTAAACTCTCCTTCAAGAAAAAAGAAAAAAAGGAGGAAAAAAATAGGCCCTTACACGTTTTGCTATGCCCTTTGATCACACGTTTATCTTTAAAACAGATGGCTGACCACCGTCCTGTTTATATCAACACACGCTCGTTTGAAAGAGGGGTCCAGAAATTGGGCTTAGCATCTCTTGAAATCCATGAATCTCAAATTATAGAAATAAAGGCTCATCTATTCTCACCAAAGCTGTTATGCTTTAAAGAAAGCTTAACTAGCTCCCATCCCCCATAATATCCATGTCTGCTGCGAAGGGCTTTACTTGCTATTTCCAAGTCAGTTTTCAGTCCTTACAAAAGCAAATCTACTAATGTGATTGCTTTGCAATTACAGTTTCTATAAATCAGAGAATTATATGTACACACACAGTGGCAGGACTCAACTACAGTAAACTGCACTGGGTTGCAGTTACTGAAAGGTACAGAGAGTTTTATTAAGCAGTGAACATAAGATGTGAGATGTAATTGTGTCTTAATAATGCAGCAAAGCAAAGAGGAGTGTGAACGTTTCAGATGAGGACCGTATTTAATCTTTCATTCCATATCTATCTGAAGAGTCAAGAATGCTTTGCTAGGAGGATACTGTACATCAAAAGGCTATCAGATGTCCTCCGAGGCTTTCAAGTGAACTGACATGCTCTTTTATGTTCTGTGGTCGTTTATGTTTTCAAAATTGCCTTAGCTCTTGTCAGCACTTGTGTAATTTTTAAATGCTGTTAAAGTTCACGAAGGCTTAACCACATTCAATTAGCAATAGTGGGAGTTTTGACTCCTTGCGTGTTGTTTTGTTGCATTTTAACAACTTTCTGTTTACTTCCATTTTTAGACATCAGCGTCATCAATTAGAAATCTTTTCATTTGAATAATCACAGGTCACTTTGTGAGCAGTTTTTTTTTTCTTTTCCCTCTCTTTTAACTCCTGGAGACTGACACTGCAGTCAGTAACAACAGGTTAGCAACCCCTCATTAGTCGATGAGCCTGATGCATTTATGAGGTCATTTCTGTGGGACAGGAGGTTATGATGATGAATGGTAGCAGACCTCTGCCTAGACACTCTTTTCCCATGTCGCCGTGTGGTTGCTATGGTGGACGTGAGGGCAATTTAAGCGTCAGCGTATCCACCAGGGGGGCGCCCTCTTGGGTAAGTGGCTTTGCGATAGAAAGCTGACGCCTGCCACTGCCATCAAGGTTGTTGTCACCGGCAGCTCTTTAAGCACCGAGTCGCCATGTTAAGAGATGAACGTTGCCGTGAAAGAGTGACGGCAAGGACAAGAATTACAGGGGGATAGGCGACGGGAAATGAGTTCTCAGAATGTTGCTTACATGAGAACATGTAGGAATATTACCTAATCAGTCAAATCCTCCCAAGCTGACACCTCTTGTGAGACACTCGATGATACCCCACTGAACTCCTGTGCCCCCCACCCGTGGCTCAGCCCTGAGGGAGCCCCCAAGAGAGAATCTGTGGTTTGGAGGTTCGGCTTGACAGACATTCTCAAAATTACTCTAATGGTTTTGCATACAGTGCAGTATCTATCTACCGGGGGCACTTTACCCTCAATTAAAAGTGTACCGATGAAGCTGCATATTTTGCATTTTGTAACAATGTACGTGTTAAACTGAAGGTGATCTTAATAGGATTTTCTGCGGTTGGGAACCAGAGATTAGGAGCTTTATATTGCAGAGCTTGGGTATCTGAACAGGAGAGTGTTTTAATCTGAAATGGATTAAAAACGCCAGACTGAAAAGTTAAAGGACAACACATCAAAAAGAAATGCCCATTACCTCTCCGTTTTTAAAAGGTGTGAGTTAGCACATTACATGTTAATATCTGCTCCAGCTCGCAGTGTACATGTGCTGGATTGGCCACTAAGCTTTTCCTTTTTTTCACCTCATTTCTCTCTACTGAAGCTCGGGATTCAGAACCACAATCACTACTCATTCTTATTTTTTATCATTTTATTGGCGATAGAAGCTCTTTCTGAAAGTTTATCTCGTTATGTTTTAATCATTTTGAACGATTTTCTTACTATTATGATAAAGAAACTTTAACTTTCCCATAGAGATACATGCACACAGCATACATGCTCGGGTTTTGTGCTAACGACTGACCAGAAAACACAATTGGAAGGCGCAGGGATGTGGTCTACCTACAGCTGTTAAATATATAATCCATCTGTAATCAAATTTGACAGTTAATCAAGTGAGGCATTTGTAATGCAGACGTTTGGACAGACATAACTAACTCCATCAGCGTTTGCACAATAAATGTATGATTTTAATGATGTTTCTATTAAGCATCCCCGCTCACTTTACAAATGATTTGAGGTGTCTGCTGTTTATTTGTTTTTCAGGGAGCTATAGATTGTTGCTAGGAGCAATAATTATGATGGGGTGAGAAGTGGAGGGGGTCAGCGGAGAAGGAATTTAAAGGAGAAAAAAAATGTAATTACTTATAGCTTGGATGATTTTATTTCTAATGATATTCACTGGTTTTGCATGACAACTGCCAAAACCCATTGGAGAGTAACGTAGAGCAAAAGAGTCTTTTTTGATAGCAGACAAAGGGGACTATCATTTACAGAAAGAGGGTTTCACCAAACCAAGAGGGGAGAGGGTGCAAGTGACACATCAACAAAACGTAGTGGGCTTCCTGTATGGGGTCCTGACAAGAACAAAGCCTGGGACATGTGTTCCATCTCTTCAAGCTGAAAGAGAGAAGATCCAGCCTGTAAAGTGCCAATTGTTCCTCCTACGTCTGCATCTGAGTGTGTATGACTGAAAACAAATTCGGCCCCTGTGTGTGTTTTAATGTGAATATGCATTTTGTGTGAATGTGCACACGCTTATGGGCGAGTGTGTGTTTTTGTGTATATTATACGTATATTACAGCATGTGCAGTTTTTATCCATTTGTCCCTGTATGTGTTTGTAATTGTACTTACATATATTACAATAGGCCGTCATGATTCTTCAACAAATTTTTATTTACCAAGTTACAACAACAGAGCGCAATCGCCTAATAAGAAGTTTGGTCAAGACAACCTTGAGGTCACATTAACCTAGTGGGTGTGTTTACTTTAAGCAAAACTGTGATCTTTTTCTAGATCTAACCATGTCATGTTGGTGCCTAAACATAATAACGCATCAAGCGCAAACAAAATGAAGTAGAGTGCAATTTGAAACAACAGCCAGAAGAAAAACTATTTAAAAAAACAAATAAAACAAAGAAATTTTGTCTCGTTTTTGTTCTTTGGTTGTGGCTGGGGTTTCATTGGCAGTGATGCCAAAGGACACCTTGTACATACGTCTAATATATCAGCAGCTTCAACAAAGTAGCAGTAAATCACTGATGTTACAATATTATACAGCGAGACTTATACGCAGTATAAGAAAAATTATAAATGTTACATAAGAGACAAGATTTCGCCGTAATGCCACTTAAATACACATAACAAATTCTGTAATTTAACATAGTTCTAGGAGGCAAAGCATGAGTTACAGTAATGGAATGGCTATTTGTTACTGAAAGTTACTGCAACATTAAACAAATGCCTCCTTTTACATGTCTATGATGTAGCAGAGGAAGTTGTTAACAAGAGTGTAAGTTTAAGAGAATGACAGTGATTGATATGTTGATCTTGGTAATAAAAAACATTTATATATCATTTATTCTCTACGGGCTTAAAAGACATTTTTCATATCGCATACATACTACATTTTGATTTAGATATTAAGGCAGATTTTCCTTTCTTTTCCATATTGTGGCCTTTAAACCTATTTTTGCAGCAAAATTGAGATACAATAAGTTATCTTTGAAACAGTCCTCGGAAACCATAAACTTTCACATCAAAAAATTATTATTATTATATTTTAACGGGAAACTTCACAGATTAATAAGACAGAAAGGCAAGCGCACACATTTTTTTCTCCAGTTTAGTCTCTCTACTGTGGCATTCTCAAACCATTAGATTCCAAGTATCTCTCTAGAGTTGACGTTACATCTTCTTGTGTTTATCTAAAGGATTAAATTCTTAGTGTATCTACACAGCCCTTCCAGACATGGATCACAGACTATTACACACTCATTCTTCCAGATGGATGTTCCTGTATGTGCCTGAATAGGAGCAGTGCCACAAAAGGTTGGCCAATTTAATTACGTGTGCGCACAATTGTCCCCTCCTTTCAAGGCCCAACACCTAATCATGATACTGGATGTGCGTCTTCATTTCCACTGTGTCTCCCTTGCTTTCCAGGAGGGTCAAGGGCTTCACCGGTTAACCGCTTTGACGAGGTACCCTATATTGTCTCTTGCCTGGGAGAAAGAACCCTTCGTCTCGTTTCAGTGTCAAACTTTAACCTTTCTCAACTTTAATTACACTAAGTAAGTTTGGAGTGTGCCACGGTGCTGTCTGGCCAACTCAGCTCCATCCCACCGTTGATGGGAAGCCTGCATGTGTGCCGCGGCCCCCGCTGCCACTGACACACTGATGCTACACAGCACTGACGCTGATGCTGATGCTTGCTTTGGCCTGCTTCCTGACCATGCAAACACAGCCACCCCTGAAAATCTGCTAGTGTCCATCGGAGCTGTGTTCAAATAGCATTTAGTAGATTTCCGCAATGTTTATTTTCAGCTCAACAAAACCGTATAATATGTTTGTCCACATCGTGGGACGCCACTTTGTTTAATGTGCGGATGCTTAATATTCATAGATGTATATTTAATGCTAGAGACCTTGCGAAAGCACTTAGATACAACACAAGTGCTTAATTAAAGTCACACTTTAGCCATCCTGAAATATGGGAAGACTTAATTCCTTCACCTTTTATAATGCGTATCTGCACTGTGCCAAAAACACCATTTGGTATTTCTGTTTGTGTGTGTTTTTGTGTGTGTGTTAGAGGGGGAGAGAAGGGGAGAGAAGGGGAGAGAAGGGGAGCTGGTGAGATGAAGAGAGGCAGAGCTTGGGCATGTTTGCTCATTACTCATTCCTCTGCAGGGGTGAAATGGCTGTTTTTTTCCTGTTATGTTGTCAAAACTTCCACTTTGGTAATAAAGCAGATTTTCTCAGGGAAGTTCGATTGCACATTAAGAAAAATACATGTATGTATTTAGCTGTGTTCCTTTTAGTTCGAGTAACATGATCTGCATCTGCGTGTGAAACTGCCCATTCATCACTGGACTACCATTGAGAAACTATTCTAAGCAAGTAATCTATAACCTTGTGAAATGACTGAATTGACCCAGAAGAAAGAGCAAGTGTTCAAGAAGCAGTTTAATAAGAAGCTCAGTGAAATACAGGGCAACGTATGAAAAACCAGTATAATCGCCTTGCTTGCACTTTGCCCTTATTTTTAACACACATGTTGAGTGCTTGACTCAGACGGTTCGATCGATTCGCAGGTTGTCGATTGTGCCACTCACATGTGCACCCTTATGATAATAGGCCCTTTTAGAGTCATCTGATTCTGATGATGAATTGGACTTCCATAGTAAGCCAAAAAGGAGTTACTGTGGTAACCGCATGGCTTGTCAATCACTTGCAATCAGCCTTTTCTCTCTGTTCATTGCTTGATGCGTCAAGATTAGGACCTTCTCTGTGGGGGGTTTCAAAACACTCAGAGGAAATGAAGAACCATGTGGAAGTTCTGCGGCTGATGTTTGGAAACTTTTGCAGAATGTGACCCTTCGGCTTTGGCTTGCCTGCAGTCGAGAAGAACTGAAAACTTGACTTTGTGGTGACGTGGCAGTACCTTGCGCCAATTAGTACCGCAAGCACAGACAGAGAAATCTTTTTTCCTTGTAGCTAAAACAAAATCTGTTTTCAAAAATACAACTGTGCTCTAATGTTTTGTTTTAAACCTCTACAGTGTGTTCATCAGCCAAAGAGACAGCATGTGTTTCTGACCATGGGCTTATAATGAAATGCCCACCTTAAGAATAGAAGGCCATTTAAATGCTAATGCTTTGCGTGTATAAAGGTGAGGTAAGGGTATGAAAATGTCCCACTGTAAGCTTGTCTTTGAAGATAATCACACAATATTTAACGCAAACTATTAGAAGCTGTTTTCAATAAGACAAAAACAACACTACGTCTTAGGTAAGTTTGTTTTCCTATATTGTGGTTTTTGTAGAATAACTGCGGGCTTAAGCAACTGCATGCTTTTTAAATTAGGTAACATTTTACCATAGCACACTGGCAGCAGTTAAACATTTAGGGGAAGTGCAACTAATTCGCTGGGCAGGACTATGAACTGTGGCATTACATTGTGGAAGAAAAGGGGAAAAGCCATATAACAGAAGCACAGAGGCTCTAAAGATCTTAATTCCCCATTAGTTCCTTATTCTCTTCAGTGACAAAGACAGGGTCCTTTCAGTCTTGTGTTCCCTTGCATACCAAAGTCATTCAACAGAGGAGACCTTTAGCAAGAGCAATGCTCTATTCAAGCCATGTTAATTACAATTTTAAACCATTATTTGTTTCAACACCTGGTTAACCTATTCAGACCTGTTTAAATCCTCTTTATTATCCCAGGTGTGATGGGAAGGCACTAAGGAGTGAAAGGTTCCTGTGTGTATGAGGAACATAATCAAGCCAGCACTACATAGTCTTGAATAGCTTTTAGGATAAGATCAGATGTTACACACTCCAGTCCTCAAGTAAAATGGTGCTAGGTGGATTATGTCTGAAAAGAGGATTTTGTCAAGCATGTGTCCTCAACTTTTCTTTTTTGGCAGTAAAGCATCATGAATAGCGTACTGCTTCTTCAGCAGCTGTATTAGAGCTAGAAAACTCAATGGAAGGCTTAAAAGCAATTGGCTTTGTTGTACATTTCTGTGCATATATTTGTGTTGCAGTTAGAGGCTGTCGGACTGAGAGGCCATGCTGCGTCATGAGGATGGATGGCGTTTCTATTAGAGGACGTGGTCACAGAAAGGTCTCATCTTCTAAGCTCCTTTTCTTTCTCCAGCTCTCACCTACTTTGAAGTTGTAGTTAGTAGTTACACCATAGTCCTCTGTCCATTATGATGTCATTAACAAGGCTTTACACAGGAACTTGACCCCTGTGGTGTCTTTGTTGCCATGGCCACTCGTGGCTTACCTGTCTTAGGTACTTGTTTGAGGATGATCCTATTTCAATAGGAAATATCAACAGAGTGGCATAATGGGACAACATGATGAAAATGGGTAAAAGGAGAATATTACACCGTCATGAGAGCTTTTTATTCTGACTTCACTCAATGCCTTTTTCTAATTTCCTGGTCCACCACCTACATCCACAATGGCTAGAGGCTGTTTGTATACACCACCTACTGTGTGGTTCAAATATAGTGCAGACTTCAATATAGTAAAGGATAGCCACACCAAGTTCTGATTAACGAATTAACACCCTCTAATAACCCTTCACCATCCTCCCTTAAACGGATTAAGTCTCCTCTCTAACACTTTCTTTTGCTCAAAATTTAATTAAGATTTAGATTTGGTTAGAACATGCCAGGACAGATTCACACTGCATTCATGATGTACTTAAATTAAGGAGCAAAGCATCTTAAGCTGCTTCACCAATAATTAGACTATCTCCTTTTGTAAATGGTATCTAATTATGCATTATCCCTTTGTAATTCAATTTCTTTGTAATTTACAGCATGGATACTGAGACCATCTATTTGTGTTTTAAAGGTCATCTTCCCTCAGTTTATTTGGACTCATATTGAGTGCGAACCTTTTAAATGCACACTTTATTTTATAGATCTCTAATAGAGCTGCAGTTCATCTACAGCACAGGTCCAATTAGGTGCCATTTTAACCCTCAGCCATCGTTGAGAAAACACTCTCAGTTAGAAAAGAGTCAACGGCTACTTCAGAACAGATAGAGCAAATAAAGCTTCATGGCAAGTGTTTACCTACATGACGGGTTACCAAACAGTATATTTCTTTCTTTTATGTCTATGTTGACATTTGGCCTCCTGAGGTTGTTGCCCATTTATTTGTATAGTGATGTAAAACAACAGAATGTCCTGCCCAGTGTTAATTTACTCAAAGCAGGAGGGGATTCTGGCCTGGCCACTGACCATTACACAGTAGGACAGGGGTGTCCAGCTGACTGTCCTTTTAATCGACAACAGCAGGCCTAAGGAATTTAACAGCATGGGATTCTCCTTTTTTTTTCCTCCAGCAAATAACGTTTATGGAAGATTTACGAGTTACCGGAATTGTCTGGGCATTCCTTCCTTTCAGAAGATTCAATTAGCAGCTGTGAACATCTCGCTTAAAGTGGGTGATAAGACAATTGAAACAGTCACCTAATTATTTTATCCCTGTGCAGTGGAAAGCCTCCCCCGTGCTGGAATCCCTGGCCTTGGCTTGATGACATGAAGTAAATGGGTTAAAGCAGCAGGGGTGGCAAAATAGGTGGCTCTCCCGTAGATGTGTTCCCAACATCTAGCACCTTTAAAGTGAATCAAGGATCTGCAGGATTGCCAATCTATTTGATAAGAAAATATAGGCAGCAAGGTGAATCAAATTACCTGCTTTATATGCACATTTATGAGTAGGTTGCACCTTGTAAGGTCAGACACTATACAGGATTTACTTGCGTATTCCCCATAGTAATGGCTGTTGAGAGCAGGCCAAAGGATGCAAACTGTGATAAAGAATTGATTGATTCCTATTTTAACTATCAGCCCATATGGAAGTTTCAAAAGCTTTACTTTACCCCAAGCTGGCTAAGAAATACTTGGACTGAGAAGTCATGTGAACAGTGCAGAATAGTAGCAGGAGGCCACAAGCATGAAGTCTGTCCTGCAGCCAGGTTTTCCCCCCTTGTTTGTAAATTAGCTGTGAGTAATGGATTCTGGGAAACTGCCCTGCTGCACGGTTGCTCCCTCACTGCCTGTCCCACCCTTGCTTCCCTGTCGGGATTGCCTTCCCAAATCTGTCCTGATGTTCCTAGTCTGTCAGGAGCCGCCCCAGGGGGCTGTGCGATAGCCCGCATGGCCTACCCCCTTCCCGTCTCTGGGTCCAAGCCAACTGAACCGTGTAAGTCCCTGCCATTGCAAACACGGTGACCCCAAATGGGATTGACATATCGCAGACCGTGGACGCTAGGCCACCAGTCCGGTGACATCAGTTTCTACTGGTGGTAAGAAAACGAGCAGCATGATGTGATCACGTATCCAGTTTGAGGGTGTTTACTTTGATAATTACATAGAGAATGTCACTTCTGCAAGTATACAAGAAAAATCTAGGCTAGGGTCTTTGGATGATGTGTAAACAACAGTTTAGCTAAAAGAAATGCCTTTAAATTCACTGTGAGTGAAATCTGCACTGTATGGAAATCAAAGAACATGCTCAATTTCCTCATTTCCTCTGTACTGCTACACTTATCCTTAAAGCCTTGGCTATGACTATCACATGGGTCCCCAAGCGCACATTAGAGAGCCTAGGGGGTCCCTAAGTGTCACCCATGAAATCAGGATGTTAGGGTATGAAAAACAGGGGAGGGACCGCTAGTAATTCTCATTATTGTTAAATGTTCATCGTCCCTGGTGTTGACTTTGCCTTAGTCTGGCTCCACTGCCAAGAAACAACATGAGTACTACACCCGCAGTCTGTTGTAACTGATACAGATATGGGGAAAATCTTCTTAAGTCTAAGTGTGACCCTAAATTAATTACAGCTATATCTGGCAATTAGTTGTGCAAATTTTCCTCACCACATCCTGCTGTAAAATTGTCAAAAAAAGAGAGAGAAATAAAATCAACTCTTGTGAAAGATTAATAATGTTATGGTGATAAATCCTATGTTTTCTAATTCTAATTCCAAAGGTCAGTATCAACTTGTCAGCAATTAATGTAAAGAAGGAACTGCAGCGCAGCCACATCATTAACACTGTGACCCTGTAAAATCCATTCTGCAGCTTTGATTGGCAGAGAGAAAAGAACTTCTCAATGGCAGATTTTTGACTTCCATAATGGCTTAATGTCTGCGTTTGACAGAGATATTGGGGAAAGAAGAGTGACTCTTTGCGCTTTGGCGTGGCCCAGAGGCTTTTTCTGTCACAGCTGATGACAGTAACTTTCTCCATGCAGATTAAATTGGTGTTTACAGATTTGCCCTGGGTGTACATTTTTCCCCCTGCTGGGCTCCACTGGCTGATGATGAGTCGCAGATGAGACCAACCGTTTTCGACACTGATGCTTATGCTTCCATCACACAGAGCTTGTAGTGGCTTACCACGCGTACAGCACTGTACTGCCACACAGTGCTTTCCGCTCTGGCACAAATGGTGCAGTATTACCAGCTATTTACATTTGCAGAAAATGTGAGTGCTGCTGCTGTTGCGTCTGTCATGCTGTACTTGCTGCATGCCAGAACTGCCTGGCCAAGGAAGATGAAACGCTGCTGAGAAAATTAAACATCATCAGTCATGATGTTGACTGTAGACTCGAACCAAAGGTCCCATAGAGTTACAATAGATATCAGTGACTTCCCAGTGCTGTTTTACTTCTGGAGTTTTCACAGCTGGTCAGTAAGAATGTGCTCAAAGTTTAAAGACACAGTGGGTTGTTTTCACAGATGCCTTTTTTTTTTTCTTGGGACCCCACTTCAAAAAGGAAAGCAACTCGCTTTATGGGGGGTAAAGTTCGGGCTTCATACTCATAGAAAACTAAACAGATATACATACAGATTTCCACTATAATGTTGATTACTGGTGCATGGATGTATACATATGTTGTTTGCAGGAGCAGCGTGAAATGCATAGAGCGGCATGGCACGTGATCATATGGAATAATAAGTATTTGATTACTGAGGCATATTCAAAAGCATGGAATAAACAGCTGTGTAGTCACATGGCCTTCCACTGTATGAAACACTAAAAGTGATAAGCTATTGTTCCAATAGCAACATGCAAAATATTAAGTAGTTTGCTACATGCAATTTGCATTGATTAAACTTTAAAGGTACAATTGTGGGGGAGGGTATGGTGATTGCTTCAAGTGTTTGATACAGAGTATTTACTCTGAGGGGCACTTTGTTAGTACTAATTAACTGCAGTAAAGGAAAAAAGAATCAATGAAGAGAATAGTTTTGACTACCCTGGTCATAACAGAAAGGCTTAATCACCATAAAGTACCCACTCCTGTTACAAATCGCCATATTTCATTTTATATTTTGGTTGTCATGCGCCACTCGTGTGTTTTCTTTGAAAAACAAAACAAAAGCATATGAGTGACACTGGTGAATATTGGCATTTGTGTGCACTTATTAAACCGGTTATTTTTTTATAGATATGATTAACACTTCTTAAAACTTTTAAACCATCGCCAGAAGGTGTCAACGGCCGAGCAGAGAATATACAGAGCAGCACCTATGTGTGTATTCATTTCAGGTTGTAAACAGTAGCCTCTGAGCACTGGGTTGTTATCGAGTTGTGGCCCCCGGCGTAGGATTGATCCACTTCAGTCCAGCAGCAGGGGGGCGGGAGCTCTGGAGGGGCTCAGCAGGGCTCCAAATCAATAAGGTTAATAGATGTGGGGGCCACGCAGTCAGAGGTGTGCAGCCTGGCATTTTCGGTGCCAATGAGGAAAATTCCTGATGACGAGGTGTCTCTTTTGGAGCCTGCATTAATGTCAGTCTGATTACCTGGAGCAAGGATGTCAGATACGGTGGAGGCTTGTTCCTCGGCCATTAACCGGAATTAGCTTTACAAGGAGACCCTTCAGATTGGAGACTTTAACTTGCCACCTCTTCATCCGCTGTCCATTGAGAACAAATTGCCAACCCCTCCCTCTTTTCCTGCTGACTCTATTCTTTCACGCTGATTTCTATAATGCCAACAGTTTCATAATCACTTGATGAGTAATTTCCTCTCATTTGGGATTGGGAGAGAGAGAGAGAGGTTTCATTTAGAAGTTTCTTCCCCCCCTCCTGGTCTCATTTTTATGGTATTTCTCACATCACGTTTTTCTTAAGAGCATAATTGAACAAGAGGAGAGGGTTGAAGGGGGAAGAAGAAAAAAATGATTGCGCAGTGCAAAAATTAAATGTTAAAAAGAGTCACGACAAAAATTGAAGGTGGTTGAAATCTTGTTTAACTGACAAAATGGAAATTAAAGCTTTCTGTTAAAAGATTCACTCTTCCACATTTGCTGCCGGACCTGGCTATCGCTCTCAGAGTCTAAATTGAATTTCCTCATATTATTTATTTTCGAGGACAATAATCTAACAGTTCACAGTGAGTCTTTTGTACATTTTCCTCACACAGAAAGTTTGTGCTTAGCTTTCCCACACTGTGATATCCACTAGACTATTAAGATTTCTGAATAGGGCCCTTCAGTTTCTCTCAGACGTACAGCAGAGTTTGAATGGCGAAATGCAAATGAAGTACTTGCTGATCCATTCTCTCAGTACCTGGTTGATGTCTATATAGAAAGCCAAGCATCTGAGTGCATGTCTCTCTGTGTGTGGATGAGGATATACAGACAGAGGTGAGGCTGGCCAGCAGCACACCTGCAATTAGCCATGCACCTGCATCATCTGAATTAAAGTGCATGAGCAGAAGTCATGCTGGCTTCACTACCCTCAGCCCCCCTAAACAAAACACTGAAGTCATTTGCAATAAAAGAATCAGTTGTCTCTCTCTCGCCCCCTCCCTCTTTCAAAAGGACCCTTTGCATAGGAAATCAGTTGTCTGTCCCTTCATGGACATCATGCCGTGTGGGCTCCCATGGAAATGAGTTTTGGCATTGTTGTGCCGAGGCACCCCCCCTCTAATAAATTGAGGAGGATTAAGGGAGAAGAATGTAATAAAGGATAGTCATTTCATCATGACAGCCATTTTTAGAGGGGGTTGGGGCAGCCAGAGATTTAAAGGATAATCAGCCTCGGGTTTATTTCCATAACATGCATTACAATCTGCTTCTTTGAACTTTGCTGCCACTTAGGTTACTAGATTTGTAAGAGGAAAAAGAGAAAAAAAAAAGCACTATTATCAAATGTTTAGTGTTGGAGGGTTGAGTGACATATTAGAGACATCTGAGTGAGTTATTAAACCGTTATGGCTCTTGGAGATTATTATGCATTAATCTAAGTACTTTGAAGTGTGTGCGTGTGTGTGTGCGCGCGTGCTTCAAGAGTGGAATTATAAGCATACATCTCCTAAACTAAGGCTGTAAATGATATTTAAGAGTCTTGCATCTTCTCACTTTCAAATTTATTTCCCTGACTTCTTATTTATATGCAAAGAAATGTCTTGTTCAAATAAAATAAACCTCAAGTGGTTAAAATATTTACTTTAGTCTGATCACACTGCCAAGTTCTACTTCTACACGAGTATTAGTTTTCATTGATCATGAAGTCAGTGTCCACCCAGCCCCTGCTAACTGTTTGTTTAGTCTCTGTATTTGATTGGAAACACTTCAGAAATGGTGACCAGCAGCAGGTGAAGGGTGCCTGAGCTTTGATGTCTGTGCTCCTTATTGATCCCATGCATATTCTAAAAATCAAAGAAGGCATCAAAGGCATAGCTAAACTCTTTAAGTCTCTGCACACACCAAAAGGGGCACCAATGACAGCGTGAACAAGCAAAGCAGGTGGTGGCTGCTGGTTGGAGCACTCACACCTCCAACTCCCGTCACAGCCCAGACAGACCGCTCAGGGCTTCTATTTTAATGCTGGACAGCAGTGTGGCTCCCACTTTGACTGGCACGTATGTCTCATTAGAGGACAGAGAGGCAGCTTGAATAAATCTAAAGCTCAAAAGAATAACCAAAACCACTGCAGAGGACAAATTACTCGAATATAACATTTGCTGCTATAAGTGAATAGAGATACTTGACAGTTAAGTATTACAAAAACGTAAAACAAATCTGAATTTATAAAATATGGTGTGTTTTTATCAGCAGCAAATTCTCTAGATTTTTCTCTAAACAGTAGCAGTGAAACTCTGGAAATCTTAGTAGTCCATCATTCTTAAGCAAAAACGATGCAACATGTGCTGCCAAATTTCATAAACGTAATAAGGCTAGTGGGCTGTAATTACCAGGAATGTCACTAAAACAAGCAATAGCTACGACAGGTAGCATGTGTACAGTGAAGAAAAAAGATACTTAGATAGTAATTTGTATTAAAGATTATTATCAGATTAGAGACTCATTTGCAACAGTATTGATGGCAACAGTGCCGTCTTCACCTTATCTAGTTTACCCAAAACTTCCTACAGCCATCCCCTCGATAGCAGCTAAACACATGAACAGCAGCACAACAAACTTGACAAAGCATCTTAAAAAGTGACACTCTGTTCTGTACAAAGATAAGTATTAAACAGTTGTTGTAAATATTAAGCTGGCCGGTACACATGTTAACGTTAGCCCCATGTATCTATTTTGCAATTACCCACATTAGCTGTCTTTTAAGTTATCATTAAGATAGTGGCTAGCAGCTATGGCTAATAAGTAAACAATAACATTAATGTTTGAGCTAGAAAAGATTAGTCTTGCCTGTCAGTAACGTTAATAGATAGTTCTATTTCAACAGGATATCAAAACTGTTTTTGTTGAAAAAGTATTAGGTTCATTATAAAGTGGTAGATTGAAGGTGAGAAAAGTCTACCAGCAACTAGACAGCATCAATGGCAACCTTACCAGGACCTTTTAATCAGGAAAGCATCACAGTGCTAAGTCAAGGGGAGGAGCTAATCTGCATGTTTCAGTATTATTGTAATCTTTATTAAGGATTTGTTGCTGTTTTTATGTTTTATACAATGAATTTCTATAAGGAATGCATTGGGGTTGGTATCTTCCTTCTGACAACCGGACTGGAGAATTTGAACCACCAACCTTCTGATAAGCAGAGGACAAAGCAGCTCCAACTTTGTTTCTTACCCCAATTATTTTTTATCTGTCATTAACTTTCCTTAAAAAAGTAACAAAATGATTAAAATAATTTAAGTATTACTTAAATATATAGACCTAATTATAACAACAAAATAACTTTTTTTAGTACTTTTAGTGTTAGTGATATATACACTGAACAAAAATATAAACGCAACACTTTTGTTTTTGCTCCCATTCCCCATGGGATGGACGTGGAGACCTAAAATTCATTCCAGATACACAATATAACCATCCCTCCCAAACAGTGGTCACAAATCAGTCCAAATGTGTGGTAGTGGGCACATCTGCTATATTGAGATAATCCATCCCACCTCACAGGTGTGCCACATCAGGATGCTGATCTGACATCATGAGTAGTGCACAGGTGTACCTCAGACTGCCCACAACAAAAGGCCACCCTGGAATGTGCAGTTTTTTGCGCTATTGGGGGTCTGGGGACCCAGAACCGGTCAGTATCTGGTGTGACCACCATTTGCCTCATGCAGTGCAACACATCGTCGCATGGAGTCTATCAGATTGTCAATTGTGGCCTGTGGAATGTTGGTCCACTCCACTTCAATGGCTGTGCGAGGTTGTTGGATATTCGTGGGAACTGGTACACGCTGTCGTATACGCCGGTCAAGCACATCCCGAACATGCTCAATGGGTGACATGTCCGGTGAGTATGCTGGCCATGCAAGAACTGGGACATTCTCAGCTGCCATCTGCCCTGAACAATGTGAACCATGATTCATCCGTGAAGCGCACACCTCTCCAACGTGCCAGACGCCATCGAATGTGAGCATTTGCCCACACAAGTCTGTTACGGCGACGAGCTGGAGTCAGGTCAAGACCCCGATGAGGACGACGGGCATGCAGTTGAGCGTCCCTGAGACGGTTTCTGACAGTTTGTGCAGAAATTGTTTGGTTGTGCAAACCAATTGTTCCAGCAGCTGTCTGGGTGGCTGGTCTCAGACGATCTTGGAGGTGAACCTGCTGGATGTGGAGGTCCTGGGCTGGTGTGGTTACACGAGGTCTGCGGTTGTGAGGCCGGTTGGATGTGCTGCCATATTCTCGGAAACGCCTGTGGAGACGGCTTATGGTTGAGAAATGAACATTCAATGCACGGGCGACAGATCTGGTTGACATTCCTGCTGTCAGCATGCCAATTGCACGCTCCCTCATTGCTTGTGGCATCTGTGGCATTTTGCTGTGAGACAAAACTGCACATTCCAGGGTGGCCTTTTGTTGTGGGCAGTCTGAGGTACACCTGTGCACTACTCATGATGTCAGATCAGCATCCTGATGTGGCACACCTGTGAGGTGGGATGGATTATCTCAATATGGCAGATGTGCCCACTACCACACATTTGGACTGATTTGTGACCACTGTTTGGGAGGGATGGTTATATTGTGTATCTGGAATGAATTTTAGGTCTCTACGTCCATCCCATGGGGAATGGGAGCAAAAACAAAAGTGTTGCGTTTATATTTTTGTTCAGTGTATATAAGAAGAGTTGGCCAGATCTAATTTTGTGGCTACCAATCTCTCTGACAGCAGACGATACACAGAGCAATCACCTCAACAGTCAATGGCTCCACTATTGGCAGAATTGATGACAGTAACGCAACAAGGTGGAGGCTGCAATCGGAGCATCTCTGTGACACTCCAAGATAAATCCACAGTCCTTCAACCTCCAGCTCCCCCTCTGATGTATGCCTGTCCTCTGCTCTCCTTGGGTGCACATGGGAGTTATTTGAGCCTTTCTGGGACCAGCGGGAAACAACGCTGCCACACCAGCTCACTGTTGGATTACCCTCATTGCGTGAGTCTTTGGCCGCTTTCCTCTTGTGACGACACAGGGTCGAGTTTACGAGAGACTGATTTAACTCATTCACCGCAGTCCACTGCCACTAGCCACATGCCTGCCAGCCCAGTGATTCTAGTACAACACTAAGTGGTCCTGAAATGAGGAGACAAAATGCCTCTTTGACTCAGTTCACAAAGATTTTTTTTAGGGGTGATGATGGTTTGATTTTATGCCCACCACTCTCTGGGGAGTTAATCCTAAAGAAATATAGCTCAGAGCACTATATGTAGCTCCTGTAGTTCCATGTTTTAGAATTTGTGCTAATTTGCTTACCTCCATAGTAGACCTGACTGTGCTCTGGTGCCTCGTGGTGCCTTTTAAAGCTAAATCTCAAGTGACAAATATTAAAGGTCAGAAAATGGGTTAATGGTTATTTTCAAAGCAACCCCCCCCCCCCCCCCCCAAATATTTCCATGTCTAGCCTTGTTGCAGGTAATGATTTATTTAATGATTTTCTACAATTTATAAAAATGTTGGTTATACTTGGTCAAATAAGTAAGACATGACCAGTGTTGAACAGCTTTTTTCCCCATTTACATGAGATTACTTAAACATGAAACCCAACAACAGGATCGGTACTGCAATGGGCAAGCAATCAAGCAACAAAGAACACCTTGAGCACCCCAAGAAAACCACTAAAATATTGTTTTTTTTAATAGTTAAATCAAGACACAAACATGTTTTCTTTCTCCCACAGCTATCAAAAGGGGGTGTTTTATATCCGTCTCTCAGTTTGGGTTGTTTATTTGCTACCCGAGCCTTGATGGAGAGCACTCTACATGATTATCAGTTCAAACTTTACTTGCGAAAACGTTGTGTAGTGCCATTTTTTTTCCAACTGAGAAAAATATGCAAGTGCATGACACACCATCGACTTTGTCATCCTAATGAATGAATATTAAGGCTGCTTCATTTGACCTTAAGAGTTTCAAGTTTCTACTGGAAGTCAGTCGAGTTAGAAAATATATTCTGATTATAATTTGATTGTCTAGAAATAAGTTCCAAATACAGAAACGTGCATCTGAAAATCATAACACTAAACTTTTTTTTAAACAAAACCTCTTCTTGCTGATTGTACATAGGTTGAGATGACTGATCTTTCTCGTTTTAAGGGGTGGAAGCTCAAGAAAGAAAAAAAAAGGAAAAAGCTTATCCTGCCTTTTCTCAAGAGACTTAACACTAATACATACAATGAACCTACTGACCCTTGAAAGCCCTCTTTTTAGTCATTGTAAGGATGTCATGTTTTTATTGGCTTTGTTTTTTAAGTGCTGTAAGTAGTCCGTACAGCAAAACGTCTAACAGAGGCATCCCACTGACGTCCCAAGGGACACAACATGAGTAATGCTCTCACATTTACAGGGCAAACAAGGGATACACTTTGCAATGGGGGTTCTAATTGTGCCATTTTGAACAGAAAGTTGCAGACGTCTTCATTCCAATACTTTTTCTTTCCCTTTTGTCAGTATGAATGTCTGGTGGAGATTTGGTGGAGATTTACAGCAAAAATTATCACTGACTCATTGGGAACAAGTGAACATCATCTGTAGCTGCAGTCGGATGTTTCCTCTGCTTTGGTGTTTCTGATCCGTGTCATGTAATTAAAACCCAAATAATGCCAAGTTAACTCCTTTACAAGGAGGATGAGCATTAACTTGAAGTTTTCGGGCAAAAAACCTAAATAAATCATAGAAAAAAACTTTCTAATGAGCTATGAATTGCAATTGTGTTTGACATAAAACGTGCAGTTTTCAACATATTTGTATTTCTTGACATATTTCCTCCACAGTGTTCCAGCTCAGGGCAATGAGAATGTTTAGAAATGGTGTGAAAAAGTCCACTGCTTGTGGCCAAAAGAATGAACTATGGCAGACTGGAGATTGTGAATAGCCCTTTTACAGGTCACAGAATCCTTTCAGCCCACTGACATTGTTATTATCTGACCGTCATAGATGGGCCTAATTAATATTCTAATCATATGCCTCCGGAACATTGTAAGCAAAATTATCCGCTGAGTACCATTTGCTTATTCAGTTAGTTGTTGACTCTGTTGGTGAGAAACCACCACTTTGGGAAAAGTGAACATTGTGTAAAGGCTGACTTAAACTCAAAATCTATATTATTTCACTGGTGTGTTTATGGAATGACACAAAGTCAATCAAAAGTAAGAATATCTAAATTTAGGAGGAAACTTTGGGCTTGTTAGTTTCGCAAGCATAAAGATTCTTTGAGTCTTGATTTGGGGATCTTGTTAACAACCACTGGCTTTTTATTGGGGCGGCATGCAGCAGCAATATGTCTTACTTCTTCAAATTTAATTGACAGAAATCCTTCCAACTCTTATTATCATAATTCACTCATGATAACTGTCTTGCAAGTCTTCAAACTCTTGCAAGTACCCAGATAATACAACAGCCCCTTTGGAGCATTCCACCTTTGTATTGATGCCCAATATTGGAACTGTATTTTAATAGTTTCTGAAGTGCCTACAAAACGCCATGCTGCAAATCTCCATCATTATTGCTCCCCGTCTTCTCTGTGGGGAGTTAGCAGAGTTATGGAGTGTTGTGACGAAAGAGACCTGAAGTCGACAGACATCTTTCCATGACGCACAGTCTCGCTATGGAGTGCCATCAGATGGGAAAGTGAACAGACTGAAATGCTAATTTCCACACAATGATAAATCTGCGGTATGAAATTGTCGGTACAGAGCTCTCGCCCCGAGGCTGTGCGTTATTGCTTTATTCTATTAGTCAGTTATTACCAGCAATCACAGTCAACCCCCACTGCCCCCACACACAAAGGCCCTTTTACATTACATTTATCAGGCGTTGTACAAACGTTGAAAACATATGACGGCAGCCCTGAGAGCTGTGTTTCCTCTGGGGCTGGGGGCCTCTGTAGAGGGAATGGAGCTCCAGCTGGCCCATAGTGCATCTGTTCACTGGGCTGGCCGGCAGTGACACCATGAGGGCCACTTGCAATCTTCTCCATCAAGCTCTCGCACATCCTCCTAAAAACGGCACTTGTTAGTTTTTATTTGTGTACATTTAAGGATCTCTTGAAAGCGACGACGTTTAAGGCTCAGAGTCAAGTTTTCAAAGTGAAGTGTGAATGCTTCTGACAAATATAAGTTTCTGCTAATGCATCTGTGACAGCCACCTGACTCTGCACTTCTAATTCTGGTACTTCTTCACCCAGATGTTCAGCCACATGCCCTCTCTTGAAGTCCTCATATGGGAGCAGCAGCCTGAGGCTGTTTGCATCACTATCTGTAGAGTAATTACCATACTGTTTTATATAATGCCAAGGCAATAATAGGGTGATAACATGCAATTAAGTAGTGTTCTCTGATTTGGACATAGACAATCTTTCCTCTCTGCAGCCCTGAAGATAAAGTGCCCATCTCAAAATGTCAGATTGCAGCGGCTTAATCTGATTATTTTCAATTAATATTCATGTCTCTATCCTGGGATTGTTGCCGCTATCGACAGTGATAAATTGAGATAAATTCGAAGCCAAGAAACTCAATTTGGCTGAATTTAACCGGCTATACTTTTTTGCCACTCACTCCCTTCCTGGTTTTGCTCCATCTGTCATGCAAGATGAAGGAAATATTCCAGACCTGATTTTTTTTTAGCATTAGGAAAGTCTTGAAAGGAGCAAGATACCCATTAAAGGGTGATATGATTGTGTCATGTCATTTCCCCACTTTGCAAATTTCCTCTGAGTGCTGTTGGAAGGTAGCAGGCATCTGCGGATGGCAGCTACCAGGGGGATTGGTGTTTATAGCATTGCCCAGGAGAGTATTGCCTGGGACCTGAGAGATGGTGGCTTACAATTTTAGCCACTCTATACAGATGATTTTGTAAGTGCCACTGAGTAAAACCAATACAACAGCACTGTCAAAAATGTTAGGTTTCTATGTTTTCAGTAAAAATTTACATTTGTTACAAAGACAGCTAATTTTTATAGAAAGAGAGACCTGAGCTGCTGTGGTGAGCAGGCTGCTCAAATGGGCAGGCAGATCCGTCACATTTGAGCAGATTCTTCCATCTAGCCTGAGGGAGCGTGGTGCTCACCGTTTGAAGATTAAAACATCCACTGTCATTTCCTGCTCCAGTGGTTGCTTTACCAAGAAGACTAGAGATATGAATTGTATTTTCCACCCCCTTCAGAGCTGATTATCGAGAGCCAGGCCTTTCAGTGGCCTCCATGTTTCATGGTGGTCTCAGGAACAAGCCACCAAAGAGGCGGAATTGGAGGGGTGCAGATCAGCTGTGTGTTGTATTTGTGTAAGCCATTGTTCCAACCAAATACAAAAAGGTGAAGCATGGCTAAATCCTTTCTACTTGCTTGTGCGGTTCTTGTGTGTTTGTGCGCACAGCCGCGTCCATGTGCCTCCCTTCACATGCATATGTCTGTGTCTGTTTTTATGTGTGTTGGTCTATTGGTGAGTCTCTGAATGTGGTTGTTGGTGTGTTTAGACCCTCCATTTAGTCTTCCCCTTAGCCCATCAGTGCGTTGTCAGCAGCACATCCAGTAGAGAGAAAGGCCGGGGATAGGACTAGGTACCATAGTGGGGGGCTCTAATAGAGCCATCAGTCAAGTGCCTGTCCAGCCGACCATACTACGGGGCGTTAGCGTTAATGCTGAGGCGCACGGCGTAAGCGCTGAGGAGCAGGGCTGTTTGTCAAAGGGCATCCAATGTGAAGGAAGTTGTTAGTTAAGTGTGTTTGCCCTGTCACATAGCTGTACGACTATCCCACTGGAACACCTTTCTGTGGCAGCTTTGGTTTGCTGTCAGAAAGGCCAGAAGGTGGAGGGTATGCTAGCTACACTTTAATGTGTACATTTTCTGGTTTATTATTATTTTTTGGCCAGAGTTCACATCTAGTGTGTTTATGGAAGTATGTATGAGTGGATGGATGACTGTTCAACCATGTGTTTGTATATAACATACGCACACTTCTCTAATGTACATTTTATCCAGACTGTGAGTGCGTTTTAAAAAGTTATTATTGCTATTGTTGTTTAAAAAGAAGTTAATTACTCCCTTACTTAAGTAGCCATTTAACTAATAGGAAGCATTTTAATAATAATAGCTTTTTGTCAAAGAAAAAAAAGATTTGAGGATGTGTCTTTAGCTCTGTGAACTATGATGGGCTTTTTTTTAAAATTGTTTTATGGTAATTTATAGACCAACCATTTAATCTTATTCAATAAGGACTGACCAGCAGTCTATAAGTTAGCACAATTTCATGCTCTTCCATTTATTTTTTCCAGGTTTTTCAAAGACTCCAAACACTGCAGTCTCATTTATGCTGATGTTTGATACTTTGGGGAAATGTGCATTGAGAATATTAACATTTGAAGGAACTATGAAAACATTGCTCAGCACTTTTTTGATGAGCTTTAATATCATGTTACAAGACTTAATTAATAATCTCAAATGGTCATTACCAGAAGCTCTAATCATAATCAAGGCTGTAGCAGATATTCTTCTGCTGTTGTCTGTCTATAGTAGCATGAGAGCTATTTTAAGGTTGGCTGGAAATGCGTGTGTGTTTTTGTGTACGTGTGCAAGCCACTCCCTGTGTGACCTTCTGGAGTGTGAGAGGAGCCACAGTAAGTCACACCCTGACTCTGCATGGAGCAACAGCCAGCACTGCCCACTCTCCATCACAAGATCAGCATATCGCTCCACTTCTGCTGCATCACAGATCATCTTTCAACACATTTTTTTTTTATTCCTGTGTGCCATTTTAACCCTGAACTGTCCTACAAATACTTCTTTTCCTGTTTATATGATTAGCACACAGTCTTGTCAAATAAGGTGATGAGAGAACAGAAGTGTGTCACGGACGAGAATGCGGTGGACTCAAGAGCAGACTCAATTTGCTTAGAACTGTGTATAATTTATTGAAAAGAACAAAACGTGAACGGAACTGGGTTTAACAAAAACCATACGCAGAAAACTAAAGGAAATCCGTGGGCGGAGAAACCGGCGTAGAGCACGGGGAGACTTCTAACGGGAACTTCTGTAAACACAGGGGAGAAATGTTACTGAATGGGAAACAAACGAGTAAGGGACAAAGGTACGGAGTGCCAGTGAATAGTCTTGGGCTTACTTGGCGACCCTAGTCATTTAACGGGGAAAAGGCTGCCAGGGGTGTATTCCAAAGAGGGTCAAGAGTGGAGAGTCCGGTCCAGATTTCGAAGAGATGGAGAATACAGACTGAAGGGCAGGCTGAGGAGAAGTGGAGTATATAATCCTCGGGTTCCGAGCAGATGGGAGGACAGGATGGAGACCAAAAACAGCACTACTGGTGAGTGCGATGGGTGGAGAATCTGAAGAATACAGGAAACAAAAACATATTAACCCAAGGTCCAGATATACAGAGTCAGAGCTCAGAGGAGGCCGAGTTTACCACAGATGGTAGCAGGACGAACTGGCGAGGAGTGGCAGGCCGTGCTGGCTTAAAAACCCTCTAGGTGGAGCCCCGGAGATTGACAACAGGTGATGAGCTGGCCAACTCCACTCCCAGGGACAAATGACAGGAACCTGGACCACGCCCAACCAGACACTCCCACAGCATATGACAGTACCTCCCCCTCAAGGGCCGCCACCCGGCGACCCCCCAGACCGGGCCCTGCGAGGGGAGGAACGAAACGCAGCGATCAGAGACGGGTCCAGAACGAGCGACCGGGGAACCCAAGAACGCTCCTCAGGCCCATACCCCTCCCAGTCCACCAGGTACTGGACACCACGACCACGGCGGCGCACGTCAACGATCCGCCGGACCGAATAGGCCGGATGACCGTCCACGAGCCGGGCGGGAGGCGGGGGAACAGGCGGTGGACACAGAGGACTGCTACGGACCGGCTTGACCTGAGAGACGTGAAACGTCGGATGGACACGCCAGGAAGCCGGGAGCCTGAGACGGACCGCCGAGGGGCCGACGACAGCAGTGATCTCATAGGGGCCAACATAGCGGGGAGCCAACTTTCGAGAAAGCGACCGCAAGGGAATGTCCTTAGCACAAAGCCACACCCGTTGTCCAGGCCGATACGCCGGAGCGACAGAGCGGCGACGATCCGCATAATCCCGTTGCCGGTCGACAGTTGCAAGGAGAGCCCGCCGGACCCTCCGCCACACCCGCCGGCAGCGTTGAAGGTGATGCTGGACCGAAGGAACAGCCAAATCCGCCCCATCCTCTGGGAACAACGGTGGCTGATATCCCAGCGAGGCCTCAAAGGGCGACAAACCCGTCGCCGAAGACGTGAGAGAATTATGGGCATACTCCACCCAAGGCAACTGAGACGACCAGGCCGTCGGGTTCAGTGACGAGACGCAGCGAAGAGCGGATTCCAACTCCTGGTTCAAACGCTCAGTCTGGCCATTGGTCTGCGGATGGAAACCAGAACTCAAGTTGACCTTGGCACCCAGGGCCGTACAGAAGGCCTTCCACACTCGGGAGACAAACTGAGGCCCCCTGTCAGACACAATCTCCGAGGGTATGCCATGAAGACGGAACACATGGTCTGTAAGGAGCTGGGTGGTCTCTGCAGCCGTCGGCAGCTTGTCCAGGGCCACGAAGTGAGCCGCCTTGGAAAACCGATCAACTATGGACAGAACCACCGTCTTCCCCGAAGAGGCTGGGAGGCCGGTAACAAAATCCAAGGCGATATGAGACCAAGGCCTATGCGGGGTACTCAGCGGTCGGAGTAAGCCAGACGGGGGCCGATTAGAGGTCTTGTTACGGGCACAAACGGAACAGGCAGCTACATAAGCCTTCACATCCTTGTCCATAGAACGCCACCAGAAATACCTCTTCAACAAAGCCGTGGTCCTACTCACTCCCGGATGGCAAGTAAACCGGGCTGTATGGATCCAATGGATAACAGCCGACCGGGCGGCAGAGGGCACAAAACGCCGACCGGGCGGGCCGGTTCCCGGATCAACGTCGTCCCGTAGTCCTTGGCGTATAGCCTCCTCCACATCCCAGGTGAGGGAGCCAATCCTGCAGGTGGAAGGGAGAATGAGCTCCGGGTCCCGGGAGTCCGAGTCCGAGGAGTACTGGCGAGACAGAGCATCGGGTTTAAGATTCCTGGAACCAGGGCGATAGGAAATATCAAAGTTAAATCGAGCAAAGAAAAGGGACCACCGAGCCTGGCGGGAGTTCAGTCTTTTAGCCGTTCTGAGATAAGTCAGATTCTTGTGATCTGTCCAGATGATAAATGGATGTTCCGACCCCTCCAGCCAGTGGCGCCACTCCTCCAAAGCCAACTTAATGGCCAGGAGCTCCCTATCCCCAACGTCATAGTTCTGTTCGGCAGGAGAAAGGCGTCGAGAAAAATAGGCGCAGGGCTGGAGCTTGCCACGAGGACCAGAACGCTGAGACAGCACAGCCCCCACCCCCACACTTGAAGCATCAACCTCCACCACAAACTGCCTACTCGTGTCAGGATGGACTAAAACAGGAGCCGAAGTGAAAAGTCGCTTGAGTGTGGCAAAGGCCGAGTGAGCCTCGGGGGACCAAACGAAGGGGACCCGGGAGGAAGTAAGGCGAGTGAGAGGCGCAGCCACCCGACTGTAGTCCCTGACAAAACGCCTGTAGAAATTTGCGAAGCCAAGGAACTGCTGCAGCTGTCTACGCGAACCAGGAACGGGCCACTCCACCACTGCCTTAACTTTTACAGGGTCCGTCTTCACCTGCCCTTCCGCCAGTAAGTAGCCCAGAAACGAGATAGACGAGACATGAAAGTCACACTTCTCGGCCTTCACATAAAGGCAGTTCTCCAACAGTCGCTGCAGCACACTCCGGACATGCACCCGATGTTCCTCAAGGGACTGAGAAAAAATCAGAATGTCGTCCAGATAAACAAAACACAAAAACATTCAAAAAATCCCGGAGCACGTCATTCACCAGTGCCTGGAAGACTGCAGGGGCATTGGTGAGGCCAAACGGCATCACCAGGTATTCAAAATGCCCCAGAGGAGTGTTAAAAGCAGTCTTCCACTCGTCACCCTCCCTTATGCGGACAAGGTGGTATGCATTCCTCAAGTCCAACTTAGAGAAGACAGTGGCCCCGTGGAGGGGTTCGAAAGCTGAACTGATCAAAGGCAGGGGATACCTGTTCCTAATCGTGATCGCATTAAGGCCCCTATAATCAATGCACGGCCGGAGCGACGCATCCTTTTTAGAAACAAAAAAGAAACCAGCGGCCACCGGTGAAGAAGAAGGACGAATGAGACCGGCCGCCAGCGAATCCCGGACGTACGTCTCCATAGTCCCCCTCTCCGAACGGGACAGGTTATAGAGACGGCTGGAGGGCAGAGGGGCACCGGGGAGGAGATCAATAGCACAATCATAGGGCCGATGAGGAGGCAGCGACAGAGCCCTGTCTTTACTGAACACTTCTTGTAGATCATGATATTCAGGAGGGACAGAGGAAAGGTCAGGGGGGGAGACAACCACTGGAGGAGAAACAAAAGCCCCCGAGGGCAGAGCTGACTTTAAACAGTTGGCGAGACAAAACAAACTCCAACTCGCTACTTTCTTCCCTGCCCAGTCAATGTGCGGATTGTGCTTCTGCAACCACGGAAAACCAAGGATCACTGGCACGTCAAGGGAAGAGGTGGCAAAGAGAGTTATGTCTTCCTGATGATTACCTGACGTGACTAACTTGACAGGCGCGGTCCGGTGAGTGATCATCGCGAACACCTCATTATTCAGAGCGGCGGCCGGGATCGGAGGCTCGAGCGGAATGAGGGGCAAATCGAACGATTTAGCCACCGCAGCATCTATCAAATTCTGCTCCGACCCGGAGTCAACGAGAGCACGGAGAGAATGAGCCTTAGTACCGGACATCAACGAAACCGAAAGCAAAAAACGGGGTTTATCACTCTTAAAAACACTGCCCACCCGTAACCCCAGACTTACCGGCGGGCCACGCCTTTTGGCCGGACTGAGCAAACAGCGATGCGATGGCCGCTTCCCCCGCAGTAGAAGCACTCTCCGGCTCGGAAACGCCGCTCCCGCTCCTCAGGAGTGAGCCGAGCGCGGCCAATCTGCATAGGCTCAGGGGAAGGAGATCGAGAACGGACGGATGATGTCACCGGAAGCGACGGGGGTAACGCCGAAACGGCCGCGGGTCGAAACAGAGACGGAGAGGGTTTGGACCGCCTCTCAGCGTCTCTCTCCCTCAGTCGACTATCGATCCTGAGAGCAAGAGAGGCAAGCGCTTCAAACGTGGCCGGCTCGTCGTGCACAGCCAGCTGATCCTTCAGTTGTTCGGAAAGGGACGCTAGGAAAATACCCTGCAGCGCAGCATCCGGCCAACCCGCTTCAACAGCAGCGGTGCGGAACTCGATCGCATATTCCGCAACGCTGCGTTTTCCCTGGCGGAGTCCCAACAGCCTCTTAGCTGCAGTACCCTCAGAGATCGGGTGAGCGAACGTAGCCTTGAATTCCTTGAGGAAGTCCTCATAGGAACACGAGGCAATAGGATGAGAAAACAAAAACGCCTCAGCCCACGCAAGCGCCTTACCCCTAAGCAACCCAACAAAATGGGAAATCTTGGCAGCCTCATTAGGAAACGCGTGCGGCGTGCGATTGACGAACAACGACCACTGAAACAGGAACCCCCCACACAGCCCCAGCTCTCCATGAAAAGGCTCCGGTGGAGGAGAAGAGATGCCCCGATAAGCCGATTCAGGACGCGCAACGGCGGGTGCAGGCAACGGTCCCGGCTGACTAGGAAAAACGGGTGGATTAGGCTCCCTGATTTCTGACAACCGGGTAAGTAACTCCTCCTGTTTTTCACTGATAGCATTACACTGGTCCATTAAGGACGTCAAAGTCTGTTCATGCCGTCCTAACACCGCGCCCTGTTTGTTAATGGCGGCGCGAATTGGGTCCGCTGAGTCCATTAGTGGCCAGTTCGTTCTGTCACGGACGAGAATGCGGTGGACTCAAGAGCAGACTCAATTTGCTTAGAACTGTGTATAATTTATTGAAAAGAACAAAACGTGAACGGAACTGGGTTTAACAAAAACCATACGCAGAAAACTAAAGGAAATCCGTGGGTGGAGAAACCGGCGTAGAGCACGGGGAGACTTCTAACGGGAACTTCTGTAAACACAGGGGAGAAATGTTACTGAATGGGAAACAAACGAGTAAGGGACAAAGGTACGGAGTGCCAGTGAATAGTCTTGGGCTTACTTGGCGACCCTAGTCATTTAACGGGGAAAAGGCTGCCAGGGGTGTATTCCAAAGAGGGTCAAGAGTGGAGAGTCCGGTCCAGATTTCGAAGAGATGGAGAATACAGACTGAAGGGCAGGCTGAGGAGAAGTGGAGTATATAATCCTCGGGTTCCGAGCAGATGGGAGGACAGGATGGAGACCAAAAACAGCACTACTGGTGAGTGCGATGGGTGGAGAATCTGAAGAATACAGGAAACAAAAACATATTAACCCAAGGTCCAGATATACAGAGTCAGAGCTCAGAGGAGGCCGAGTTTACCACAGATGGTAGCAGGACGAACTGGCGAGGAGTGGCAGGCCGTGCTGGCTTAAAAACCCTCTAGGTGGAGCCCCGGAGATTGACAACAGGTGATGAGCTGGCCAACTCCACTCCCAGGGACAAATGACAGGAACCTGGACCACGCCCAACCAGACACTCCCACAGCATATGACAAAGTGAGATTGTTTTGGAGCTACTGCTTCTCTGCAATATAGGTTTTCGTTATGTGAAACCATACTGAAGCATTATGTTTCACATTGAAATGTGTTTAATGTATTTCTATAACATACAGATACATATATGCCAGCTAATTAGCATTATTTCTGAAAAAAAAGTCTCACCTGAGCAAGCCATATGTTTTTTCCGACAGACTTTGCAGAAAATACTTGTAAAATATGGTTCATCTTGACGCTTCTTTGAGAGGAGAATGTTGCCTCGGGTCGAGATTGAAATAGCTCAGCTGTTTCCAATACAACAGCTCTGTTTTAGCAAAAGCAGAAGTTGAGATTTAAAGATAGCACATGTTGGAGCATATAGATCTTATGTTCACATGGGACTTGCTGCTTGTTTAGAGACTCTCTGATCAAAGCCACCCCTCCTGAGAATGGCTTTATTAGATTTCACACCTTCCCCCTAGGAGTCGGGGGAAAACACAAAGCATACTTTTCTACATCAATAAATATTCATTTTCCTCTGAGATTGATCCCTTTTCGAGTTTTTTTTCCTCTTTTTTTATTAAATTGCAGCACATTAGGGTTTATCAAGGCAGCGTAATGGCTATTTTGACACAAATAATCAAATCCTACAATCTTTTCAAGCCTTGTAAAAATCATCCCGCATGTTCTGACCCATCAAAACGAAAAGAAAGAAAAACAAACCGCTACCTTCGTCTTGATGAACTGCATTCTCATCAGCATAATGACAGAGGAGGAAAAGCAATGCCATCTTTTAATTGGCTGGGATTAAGTTTGGATTGAGAAGACTTTTTGGTTGAATGAGATCTGGGCATGCTGCCAAATGAATAGAAAATGGTGTTCTCTTCCTCTCGACTGGTCATGGCACTCCCTCGTCATTAGGAGGAAGTGCATGTGAGCCTTTCCAGATTTGATTTTAATAATGCCAACGTCTTCATTTTGCCTCCCAGCCTCCTTAAATGGTAAGTTTGGGGGTAAATGCAATTCTGGCTCGCCTTTCTCCGTTTAGGATCTGCGATAAAAACACGTCGCGGTTCGTTTGATTGCCTGCTCGAGAAGTATCAAGCATATAGCAGGACTGTTTGAAAGCAATACTCTAGAATTGAGGAATTGTATTGGCTTTCGTGAAAGAGTTTAGCTTCACTGAAGGGTGTTAGAATGGGGTGAACCTATTGCTTTTGGGTTTTATGCTTAGTTTTTAACAAGTGATAATGTCCAGATCTGAAAAATTAAGCTCACGCTGAAGTGGCAAAAACTGCAGTTCCTCAAATTGCCACTTGAGGTTTGTTCCAAAACCAAATAAATGCCTGCACATGCCTACTGTGTAACGTGCAAATGTATAGTCATAAATAAAGATGTTTAAAGACTGGTTTGGCTAACTTAATTCTTGTGTAAAAACTGTACTAGTTGGTGACTTTGTTTTAGGTCATCTGTTTAATAAATTTAAAACATTTAAATTGCATTATTAAAGGCATGTTTGCTCTGAGTAAAAAAGCAACTGCCTGCTACGTGTCAATGCAGCTAATAAGAGACACAAAACAAGACCTCCCATTGTGTTTGTGTTGTTGGTGCTGTTTGGAGAATTTTTTTAATGCAATTACCTCACAAAATGGCTTAGACTGAATTCACTCGGCCTTTAATGTGTTCATTTCTCAGTCATTTTGAATGTACTAATGTCACACATTGTAGAACTGAATTATGAATCTGCTGCTTTGCGTAGAAAAAAAAAGAAACTTCTTAAGTGCCACTGCAGGTTTCGGTCAAACAGATCACATCTATTCAGCACGGCTCTTAGCCAATGAAATCACATTATGCAAATATCCTGAGAAAGCAACATGGTCTGCTGTGCTTTCCAGCAACAAATTAAAAAGTTGATCATTGCTGTGAATAATCAGCTTTTGTATATGAACAGCTACTAACAATTGGCTTGCTTGGCTCATGCTAATGGCTAATCGAAGCTCAACAAACTTACCTCGTAACGATTGGTTACTGTTGCTATAACGATTCCACGAGCAAAAATACTGCTCCAAAAGCCAAGAACAAGCACTTAACCAATGCATTCATGTGAATACGAAGCTGCTCATCTAGAATTCTTTGATCCAGTTTTAGTGAGTAAAATTCCATTTTATTCTTTTATTAGCGCATGTGTTTCTGATGCACATATAAAGTCCTTCCATGAAACTTATTTACCCAGTTGGATAGAACCCCAGTGTCATACGTGGTTGTGGTACAATACTGATGTCCTTTCCACATAGAATATCGGTCGTTCAAACAATCTCTCACAAAATGAGAAGTATATCAAATTATTGCAAAGAAGAAAATAAATGCATTTGTCTGCAACTAACATGGTTGGTGCATGATTGTGAACAGACATCGAAACAATGTCTTCTCCGTGTACACCAATTAGTTTCAGAAAAAGAAGATCAACAATTTCAAGCTAATTATAGTTTTTGACATCTGCATATGGTTTTACTTGTGGGATGATACACCTAAATCTTTGGACACTTCAGACTGCAATAATCCATTCTGTCTGCGAGATTCATGTCATAAACTGCAGAATACTACCGTGCACAAAGGAAGACGATTAACTCAGTAGGCTATGTGATACTTTCTAAAGGTGTGAGGTTCCGACTTTTTCGTTTTATTTTAATCTACTGTATAAAGAGACAGTAGAAAACACTCACTGAACACAAGCTTTCTCTTGCTAGAAAGTCTGACGAGGACGTCTAGTCTGTGTTTCAACCTTGACTAGACATTGGGAAAAGGCCGCCAGCTGATGGTTACTCAATGTCTAAACATTCACTTTAGAATGTAAAAAATGTTCAGGGGTCAGGTTGAAATCAAGGCTGTTTACATAGTCTACTGTTTACCTATACACATATTCTGTTACATTACATCAGCTGTAATTATGCAATGGTCCCTGTGGCCAATTACGCTACAGTATTATATATATCTTATTTATGGCCACATGATTACCAGAGTGTTTGACAGATAGTGCCACTATGTCCCCGTTTCACCATTTCAAGTGCTGGCATTGTCAGCATACAAACAAACAGGCAGAGTGCTGTTTCCTGCTCTTCCCAAATGAACCATCTGGCCTGGGAGCCAGCTAAAGCCAGAGGTTAGAGCTCCATTTCCCTCCCTTCTCGCCACATCACCATGACAACGGATATAGAAATCACACTGTCTCCTGGGAAGAAAGCCTGGGTGACACCACACAGTGGCACTTTTGTGGTACATGAAGAGAGCAGGGTTCATTTAGGTGAGCCGGTCAAGGATGAGTATTCAGTCCTCTGAAGAGGAAAGATCAGGGTGGACAGAGAGGGAGGGGGGGAAAAAAGAGGCCTTGGTCAAAAAGCTGTGATGCAGCTCCAACCACTGAATACTCCAGCCAGAAAGAGAAAGGTGACCAATCCATTTATTCTGAAAATAGCCAGCAAGTTTATCAAGAGCCAGGGCCTGTCCGCAGGTCTTTAAAAAACACAAAATCTTCTCTTTTTTAAAAAATATTTACCGGCAATTTGAAAAGTAACTCACATTAGACCGTGCCAAAATATCCATTTGGCTTTTGGTCACAGAATTCTCTAACTTGTATAAAAGGGTTATACAAGACATGAGAGGCCTCTGCTGGCTGCTGAGGTCCTAACATCTGTCGCATTAGTGGGAAACAAACCACATCCTACACAAGGGACTGTGACATAAGAGGCATTTGGAGGAAGCAGCTACTGTAAAATAAGCAGAACAGCAGCATCTGAAATCCGAGCAGCTGTGTATAGTGTGACTTCAGAAGGCTTATTAAAATTCAATGCACACTCCGTTTGATGGATTAAATCTAAGAACTGAAAAGTCTTCTTCCTTTCTGTGTTTAAGAGCATGTGTCTAAATCCGTTCAATAAAACAGTCAAAGGCTTCACATTGTTCGCTGAACAATAAAAATCGATACCATTAAACACTTCTTTAAGAAACCCTTAAGTGTTTCCCGAGAGGCCTTGTCAGTTTCAATGTATCGTATCTTTTTACAGTCTTGTCAATAAAACATTTGGAGGATCTTAAATTCTTCATTACATCTCAGAGGCAGAGGTCTCCACACGTCTTTTTTCCCTATAGTTTTGAAGATTCGGGTAACTGATAGATCAATGGACAATACTCTTAAGAGGAGTGAGCATACCTTTCATGCAGCAGTAACTTGTTTCTTCCTGCGCCCCAGCTGTCTGGGGCATCTGTCCAATCAGAAGATCCCATAAGAAAAGCCTGACGGAATACAAGCCTCATCATTCGCTTCCTGAATGCATTCCAATTCCTTCACAGGCATATAAGCAATTTTTACAGTAGTTAAGCAGAGGTGGAACTGCTTCACATAATCTTGCTTAGACGGTCTCCACTGTCAGCCCAGTGACAAATCATGTTAAATCCCAGGCTGAGCTCAAGCACACAGTGGAATAAGCTTTTCTGTAGCAATAAACACCCGGGTACGGACAGCGCAAACACTTCTGTGATCAGTGTTATCCATCCTCTGAGTACAGCCAAGCATCCTCTACCCTGCAAGTCACAGCTTGTGGTAATGGATGTTTAATTTGTGTCTGTTTTCCATGGGCTCCTGTTTTTTTCTTCCTTTTAATGTGAATAAACTATAATTCAGAGGTAAAACAGCATGCTGTGACAGAGCTGTGTTGACCGTGAATTGGTGACGTATTCGTTTATGATTATCAGGGTTTTGTTTGGTGCCCGAGGGTGTCAAAAAGTCAGTTAACTAGGTCAGTTAACTATTAACCAAGTTGGGTTATTTAACCTTTTTTTCTCCCCCTCTTTCTTTTACCATCTGAACCATTGGTGTCCATGCCTAACTTAACACTAACTTGACTCTGTGGAGCAGCTTTAATTGCTTAACCTTAAGCTGACCATGACAAAGTAGCCTTTTCAAAGTAGCCAACAGGCTTACTTCCACTACAAATAGCAATGCTGTGGTGAAAATAGCATTTAAATCCAGAAAACACACACAAATACGCGAAACACAAAAACAGTATTAGGGCGACCAGACACACAAAAGAGCACATGAATTTTACAACCAATGGAGAGTCAAATTTTTTAAACTAAATGCCTGACTAGTCATCTTTTTTTTTAAATTTGCATTGTTTAGCTCAAAGTTATGGCACTTTAAACTGTATTTAAATGCAGTCCCCTTTTCTTTAAGCAATTGCCCATCTACTGATAAAGAATATCTATAAAATGTCAGGAAACAAAATCTCCAAATTCCAAAGAAAATCAATTTATAATGATATAACAAAGTAAAAGGCATGAAATTTTGCCCTTTGAGACACTAGAAGGAGAAAATGAACTTTTTACCCTCACTGTTTGTGGTATTAATGCTGTGTGTACCCACAAACCTGTTTTCCCCCACTTCTGATACTGACTCTTGACTCTCTTGGACTTGAGGCCCTCTGAAGACTGTGGCATGTGGCATGCCTCCCAGCCCCTGCCTCATCACCCTTACTCCTCTCCCACCCGCCCCCTTTACCCCATCCTGTTTTGAGCTTCATCAAAGCAGAAGTAGCTCAAGGATTGCTAATGCTTTAGATGGTAGCACTAGTCCTAACAACCCTGAGGTTGAGGAATTCTTTGCAGCAGACTAAGGTCATTTTTTTCTCCATTCTCTCCCCCCTTCTCTCCCTCACTTTCTCTCTCCATCTAACCCCCTCTCTCCCCCAAAATGCTTTTCTCTATTAATCAGAGCTCACAGCTCAAACTGGTCTTCAACTTCCTCCCCAATCCTTGCTAAGCCTGTCATTTCTGGCTATTATTTACTTTAATGGGCTTTGGCTGATCCCTGGCGAAGCCTTGGATCTGAGAATAATGCGGCTGAGGGTAGCAGACCCAGACGCAAGTGCGGGGCTGCCTGTAGATTAGCTATGGCAGATGGGCTTTACAGGGGCTTCCTGTGAGCAGGAGTGTTGATTGAGAGGGCATAATGAGAGAGGTGGTGTCCTCACAATGGACCCAGCCACCTCGCTGCACCTCTTGGGTCCAAACAACCCCACCGCCCACCCTCCCATTCTCCAAGCCCCTCAGCACTCTCCCTCTCCTCACCCTCCCATCTCTCTCTCTCTCTCTCTCTCTCTTCTGTGCGGAAGTCGGAGTGCAGAAACAAGCACAAAAGCAACTGTAAATAACCATGAATGTTAATCCAGCATTAATTGGTTCCCTCTTAAACTGGGTGTGCACTTTCACAGGCTGGGGCTCCTCCGCAGGTCATTAAAGGCATATACCCCTTCTCATTGTTTACTTAACAAGCTTTTTTAAAATATATTTCAACAGACAGACTAATAAAATTGACCATGGCGACAGTATCAAGATGAACTCACTTGATCGTGTTTTGTCTGAAAGAGAAACAGTAAAATCCAAACTATGAAGCGGGTAAAAATGATCCTGTACCCCTCACACCCACACACAAGCAAACAATTGTCTACTTTTAACACTTTCTCCTCACTCTAAAGTAAATTTCCTTTAAAAAAAAAACAAAAACTGCAATGTTGTTACTGTTGTCCCTTACTTGGTCTGTCACATGTTTCTCTACACACTCTGCAGTGTTGACACTGGGCCCTGGGCCACACTAGGGCAAACACTCTGCAAATGAAGTGTGGAAAACCCCACAGTAGTCTCGGGGTCAAGTTTGTGTACAAGAGTTAAAATTTTGTTCCGCGCAACTCTCTCTGTCTACAAGCTCTGGAAGTTTCCACACAAGGGCCACTACACAATCCACAGACTCCAATTATCCCCTTCCTCTGAGCGCTTTAAGCAAGTTTTTCTAAACTCCTTTCACTTTGCTCTTGTCAAGCAATGAAAGAAAAACTAACCACCATGTCAAGAGAACTCAGCTGCCTAGCAACAGGGCCACAGTTTAATTCTGATTTGCTTCAGGTTTTGAGTAATGGGAATTGACAATGTTAAGCCAGTCACAAGTGTTGTTTGTCACCTCTGAAATGCAAACAAAAATGCATTGTTTTTCCAAAGTATTGAGCATGATTGATGTTTAGAGACCACAATGGTGTCGTTCATTTCTCCCTTGTGTTTTTGCCAGGATTGATGTCATATCTTTTCATGGCAAGTTAAAGGTTTTGAAGGGCCATGAAAACGCACAGCTTTTCATCTCGCAGCAGACGGCAGCGCGGCGCATGCATTCCTATAACTGGTGAACTTTAATGATTCTATTCAGCCTCTGTTCATCTCACCCAGAAATAATTTAATAAGAAACTTTGGCCTTTAGAAGTCTCTGTGTCCTGTCACAATAGTCAGTGGACAGACAAAAGACAGCCTGAATACAACAAAGAAAAAGTCCTGAATATGAAAGCCTTTGATACTCTTCATCTGTTTGTTCTTTGACTTTTTATGGGTTTTTAAAAAAATAATTGTTATTATGCTAGACCTTGATACTGAAATATTTTGATGCGTGGCTTTACACTTTTTAGAGATCACTTTCAGACTTCAAGACTGAGCATATGCTAATATAGAAATTCATGAATAGGGTAACTAAAATCTACATTCAAGTAAAAAAAAAACTGCCATTTAAATGATAAAATATACTCACCTATAGCCACTCTAAAGTTTGATTTTTAACGCCTTTATTTTTATTGGTCAGTTTATAAAAATAAAGGCGTTTTAAACTCTGCATTTCTCGTGTAATTTACTCTATTTATGATAATCTTCTTTGTCCTACACACAAGCTTTTTTTTTTCCTCTCTTCAGATCACTGTGCGTGTTTGTATGATTTGGAAGATGGTAATTTCTTCTGCTCCAAGGAGCATTTTTCAAAGGCACAAATGACACAATAAGAAAGCCATCCATCACAAAGGAAAATTAGTGTAGAAATAAATGGCAGCCCTTGCCTCTCCCTCTTCTGTGTCCCGTGTGAAGCTCGGATGAATATTGAGGCAGACAGCAGAGAATAGTCAACAATAACCTCAGTGACATCAAAGGCCCAGACAGTGGTACTGAGGAAGCCCACAGAGGGCCAAAGACAAAATAAACAGTGGCTATGTCAAAGCCCACATTTCTCCAGCTAGAACTCCCCCTTCAGACGCGTTACTGTTGCAGGTCTTCAGAGTGAATCCAGCATCCATGCTGTTGTGTTTATAGTGCCATCTGCAATAGATTCTAAAGCTTTATCTTCGCTGCAAATAAATTTCTCCCACCCAGGGTTAACACTGGCCTCAGTGATAACAACGCATCTTATTCTCACCAGCCAAAAGAGACTTCATTTTCTTAATTGTGGAAAACCCCACTGTTCACTTTGTGCGTCTTGCATTCATTGCCATTTCAAAGCACCATTCAATATATGGAAAGCAATCTCTCACCAGCATTTAGAGTCTCCATTATATGGAGTTTAATTCATATCGTATGAAGTGACAGTGAAATCTATGTCAGCGCAGAAGTCATGCATATGGCGCATGTAATATCAGAAGCCCGCAACATGACTGCTTTTTTACATTCCTATTCCTCCTGGCATCATCACGAGGCAAGGTTGCATACTTAACATATAGCTGATTTGATCAACATTGGCAATTTGGTTAAAGATTTTGGAGGGTATAATTTAACAAGGCAATTAAAAATAATCTGTCAAAATGATGAAATATTACAAGGTTTTTATCACTTAAACAAAAAAGGGAATGTATATGCCAGCGCCAGTCATAACACATGGAGAGGAGTCTCGGGCTCATCTCGTTTTGAAAGTCGCTCATTTATAATCATCAACATGCTGAAATAATCAAGAACTACACCACCACAACAAATAGTGCTTGGTGTGAAAAACATATCTGATGTCTCTCAGGTTCTGACATTGTCTGAAATGTCTTCCTGCATCCATAACGAATGGCTTTTAGCACTCATGCCATCTGTCCTTAATGAGTCCATTTTCTCTCCGAGCCATTTCCATACTGTATTGTGCATTGCCTTACATGCATTTGCATAATTGTTCAAAGATTTTGCGCCAAAATAGATATCCATGCTGGGAGTGAATGTGAGAGGATGAAGCCGGAGAAGAAAAGACGGGGAGAGAAAGAAGGCAGAGTGAAGATGTTTGTGAAATAATGTGCAAGGAAAATCCATTTTTCCTTCTAAGCCCCACAGTAACCTAATCAGGAGTTGCTTTATCTGCTAATCCACATTTAAACTTTAACCTGTAGGGGGGCTCTTTGTGTTAGTTAATGTAAGCATAAAAGCAGAGGCCGGCCTGAATGACTAATCAGATCTATCATACATTGTAAGACTAAATAGCTTTTCCAAAAGGAAATCAGAATTAGCGTGACTTCCATCTAAAGAGAATCAGGGTAAACTTTAAATGAAACAATGGCCATATAACAAAATGGTGGAGTGGAATAAATTACTGTTCAAAAGGCAACTTCTTAATCAGCTCAGCTGTCTAAGCCAGACAGAAACGGCAAAGTTGGGTCATTTGGTAAATAAAGGCGTGGAAGGGCAAAACCTCAAGACGCAGATAGGCAGCTACTAATGAAGCCGAAGTTCGAATGGAGTGGAAGGACAGGCATATAAACAGGAACAAATGCTGGCAATTTAATAAAAAGTAATTTGAGGGAAATCTTTAAAGGCCCACAGGACACGCTGCAGCTAAGATGATAAATGACAGTCGTGACAGATGACATATTAGCCTTTTAATATTTCAGTATATAAAGAGAATTAAGAGTATGAGCTCAAAGCAGGACGCAAATGAGATCATCCAACAACAATGGTTAATTCATTGCAGTATTTTACAAGCATCAGCTGCTGACGTGAGCTTGCCATTACCCAGACACGCCAGCTAAGCAGAAGAGGTGTTTTGGTGCTTTAAACACATTTTCTACATAAAATCATTGCTGAAAAAGAAATAAAAGTACATAAAGTTGTTGAAATTCTCCCAATCTACATAAACTATGAATATTGATAAAGGCGCTGAAACAATGCATTATTTACCATGACATAAAGACTCCTCACTGGATTCTGAAGTCAATTACCTGTCACAACTGCTACACGTTAAAAGGTGCAACTCACATGAGAGATCGAGAGAAATGGTGATATTTTTCCCCTTCTTTTCACAGCATTAAACATCTGTTGACAGAGTTCATGTTTACTCCTGTGGGACTAGCACTTAAATTTGTTTTCACTCACTCTTACGTTACCCTGTGTCAAGGCACCGAATCCATGTATGTGGCATCGCAGTCACATACGGAGTCCCACGAATAATGTGCGTAACATTCAAATGAATATAATGATGCAGAGTATCTGACTCAGTACAGATTATAAAAGGCTATTTTTCTACTTTATTATTCTTTTGGAACAGGCTGTGCTGTGCTGTTTGTATATGTGTAAGAGTCGGACTAGCAATGCTCCCCAATTACAATAATTTTTCTGCTTTTATCGACCATTAACATTAAAATACTGTTCTTGGACTCAAAGCAGAGAGGGAGGATTGAAAGAAAAAATAGCGTGTCATTCCCACTTATCAATGTATCTAACTATATAATTTTCCCTCCATTAGAGACCAGGAAGTGCATCTGTATCAGCATTATCATATCCAACTGTAAAGCAGTTCCTGATGTATTTGAATCCTCTCTTGAAAAAATTAAAAAAAATCACAGTAATTATGAGCAGTGAGATTCATCTTACAGAAAACCCTTTAAACTTGTGTGGATTTTATTTATTTATTTTATAAATCATAAGCCTTTAAGTCTTTTAGTAAAGAATTAGGTTCTTTTTGAGGGATTTACACATAAAAGCACTGTTTTCGTTTTATAAAGCACATAAGCACAAAATGCTCTTATGCAAAGCTTGTTAACATATAGGTGCATGGACAATCCAAACAGTAGCATAGGTAATTAGCTCACTGTATGAGAGACGCTGAAAGCTGGGGGATGCACTCAAGGTGATTATCATTTTCATTTTAATAAAGGTAGCTGCTCCCATGGTAGGTGTGTGTACAGTCTATTTATGAACCCTAAATGCTCCTAGGATACTACATACGAGCGGGCCACTGGAAGATTGTGCTGTGGTCTCTGTGCAGGAAACTATGCATTTTAGCTTCCAAGGGTCTAAGCACACAGAGGGGCTACGTGTCCTCTTTTCCACTTGTGCTGTTATTGTCTTGTTTCAGCCAACATCCCAAAGCTCTTTTGTAGGATCTAACTCCATCTAGTGGTCCTGTGTGCCATCTTCAGCACATGCACAACTTTAAACCGGATTCAACTCACAGCTACAGCATAGGCACATTACTCCAACTCCTAATTTAGATCCTTAATCAGAAGGAATTTCAAATATAGTCATTCGACCTCGGGGGACATTCAGGGACTTTTCCAGTTTCCTGTTCTTAGTATCTTCATTTCGTTTGTGTTATAATACAAACCCAATTCCAAAAAAGTTAGGATACTGTAATAATACTGTTGGATGTGCATATGTTTCAAACCATATATTTAAGTGAAAAAAACTTGCCAAGGCAAGATATCAACCAAGTGTATGGCTGATTTAAATGTGATGGCAGCAACAAGTTTTAAAATAAAAAGCTCCATGTTTATCTCCGTCTTGAATCATGTCTTCATTCCAACACTTAGGCGACTAATTGTCATACTTTGGAGTAAATCTTTTTCCATCCTTATTTAGTGTAGCAGGCGCTTTTATGGCATTGTTATTTCATTATGTACTAAATGATTCCAGTGGGTGACGGGTCTGGACTGCAGGCAGGCCAGTTTAATACACCAGCTGTCCTCCTTCAGGAGTATGTTGCTTGGAATACGATTTGGTATCGTGTTAAAATAAGCAAAGCATTCTCTGGAAATAATATTATCTGGTTGCCAGGATGTTGCTCTAAAAACTGCATGTAGATAGTTTAGCATTAGTGGTGCCCTCACATTAATGGCAAACTGGTAAAACATACCATGTGCACCATATGATCACAAATGCTGGCTTTTGAACTGTGCACTGATGACAAGGTAGATTGCACTTTCCCCTAGGTGTCTGTAGGCAGGATACCAATATCAAGAATAAACAATATAAGACTATCAAACTTAATTCAAAAGACCCAAAAAAATCTTTGAACTTTGCTTCAGTTCATCTTGAATAAGCCAGGGCCCCTAAAAACACTGGATCTTATTTATGCATGTTTTCTTTCTATGGTAAAGCTTTCATTTGAATTCATATGTGAATGCACTGACAAAGCATGTTTCCTGACCCGGTGCACCGATGTCCAACATTTTGCAGTCTGTTTTTCACATATTATGCCCATTCAGTATTGGTCTTGTCTCCTGAGCACAGAGACTGATAATATCCACAGTGGATGATGAACGCTCCAAATTCTTTGCACTTTTATACTAAAAAAAACATGTCATTCATAAATTGTCTGGCTGTGTGCTGTAGACTTTCAAGCTTTACTTTTGAAGGTCTCAGCTCAACTGAGATGCTCTTTTTGTTCCAAATTACATAACTAATTATATAACCTAATTAGATGTGTTGTGTCCTCCAGATGTGTTTGTTAGTGTTACATAACTTTTCTAGTGTTTTGATGCCCCTGCTGCAACTTTTGGAAACATGTTGCTTGCAAATTTAAACGATACAGTATAATTATATGTCCTTGTAAAATAAAGAATAAAACATCTTTGTACTTAAATATGGGGTTTAAATCACTTGTACGTCATCACATTCAATTTTTTTCCCCCTTCTTTAAATTTTGCACAGCATCCAAACTTTTCTTGGAAACCAGGTTGTAAGATGGGGTACTGTGGCAATGTGTCTAAAGGACCGGTCTGCCAGAGGCTGGGGGTAATAAAACACTCAGAGCCTAATAATAAAAGAAGCCATCTCAAGGGACATGTAATCTTTGCACATCCTCTAAAGCTCATTATAACCATAATACCACAATAAAGTTGTCTCTGTCATATTAATGTTACCACTTTTTTTTTTTTTTTAGAATTCTAATGAAGTTGTCCGGTCCATTTTCATTTAGCAGATTACGATATATAAAGAAACAATAAGGGAGGCCGAGGCTTTGCGACTGTAATCACGCAATTTACAACCACTCTCAGGACTTATATGACAGGCCAATTTCCACACTTATTAAGCCTCTGACACACTCGAAATAATCGTATTAGCGTTTTTTTTTTTCTGAAATTAGCCCAATTTCTGGCAGACATTCTTGAATTGACGTAATAGACTCTTATACATAACTTGTGATGTCTCTATTGCTGCTCAGCACCAGGCAGGGGGTGGAAAGGATGGTCCTTACTCAGAGCTATCAGTCAAATCCTGCTCTCTGCCTGGCCCTCTATAAACCAAACTTTAGATTCCTTTATAAAATTTTCTAATCAAGGATGGGGGGCTAAATGATTTCATTTGCTTTGCAAAGAAAGATATGGCATGCTTTACCGTCCCTAGCAGTTCCCTGTAGTTAGGGTCAGAAGCGAGTTACGATCTCTACTGCAGCCAACTTCCCCATTTGTTTTTCGCCTACTATGTTTAACATGGCTGACATTTTGCCTCTGTGCCACTGGTAAACACTGCCAAAGTAGCAAGCACGAAACTTGCGGTGTCATAATTCACGACCACAAAATGAGGCCTCTCACCGCGAGTGGTGGAAAGAAGAAACACAAGGCACAGTGCTCATCGCCCCCCTCCAGTGAGGAATGCACACACTGCAAACCGGTTTCTTGTTGGGGTATGCCACATCCTGGTACTTTTATCTTTAACCCCTGACCCACAGCACATCTGGAAACATAGTTGGAGTCGAACATAAGGAAGTTTTCTTTTCTCTTTGCTTAGAGTACTCAGAGCTTTTTTTTAAAGTATTTCTGCAAAACAGTAGACACAGCTTTCTCCGAGCAGAGATGTTTAATGGCTGCACTAGCTATGAACTCTGGGATATCGACTATTTGGGCAGTCAAGTAAGTGAGTATGGGACACTGAAATGGTTTGAAAACGCTATTCTTCTTCTTGGCTGGGTGGTTTCAAGACTTGGAAGTAGATAAACATCTCAGCTGGAGGTAGACTGCTTTGATCTTCGAGGATGATGATCTGGACATCGAAGTCGAGCCAATGCAAACATTTTCGTGCGGGATATTTTGAAGTAACACACAGAGGCACATTTTTTTCTCTTTGGATCAACTGTTTCCAATCAGCTCGTTATTGGTTCTTCTAATCCTTTTTAGGCAATATAGGGTGGAGCATTTTCATCTTTCTTGCCGAGTGTTTAGTGGTTTGTTGGAGGTGGACTTTGTGCATGTGCTAAAATGAGTAACAGGGATATTGTCAGTCTTGTGATAAATCGTCACATCGTGGTACTGATTGGGCCACTTTTGACAGCATGAGTCAGTCAGAGGGCGTCTCGGCGACACAAGTGACCTTCTTTGAATGAAGATGGCAATCAATGGAAAACAATTAGTCGTGCAAGTGCAGGTATTTAGGTGCTGTTTGTTACCTGAACCGAGAAGTTATGTTAGTCAGTGCAAGGGGGTGAAATTATTTGTTGATCACTTTCACTATTGAGACCCGTCATGAGGTTATGGATATGAAAATCACAGTGATTTAGTGGTCATTAAAATGTGTTCAGAATTTGCAAATTAATCATGATTCATCTCATAAACAATGACACACTGCTCTCTTCTGGAAAAGCTGCTTTTATAAGGTAATAGTATCAATATTGGCTCAGTCGGATCAATACCAAAATTTGCAGTATCACACAGAATTGGTCCTGACCATTTAGTATCGCTGACATTTACTGGAGTACCTCCACCACCTTCCTCTCTTGTTCCAGCTGTTTTTCACCCACAGCTGTTTCATGATTCTTTATAGGGGCTATTTTAGAGATAACACTAGATGTCTCAGTAACACTAGGAAAGAAATTAAAAGTGTTGACCGAAGCGATAAATAGGGATTCTTAGCTAGTCTATGTCTAACTCAGAGGACGTGATCCAAAGCTGAAATCTCAAAAAGACTGACTTTACACTGATCTTTCTTTTAGTCGTTGTTAGAGGATTATCTCTGAGGTAATCTTCATCTTCATCCCTCACAAGCTTAAACAATTATTTCATTTCTTCTCTATTTTTCTACCAGTTAATGTTGCACAACTTTGAATGGCACTGGCCTGAAAAAAAGGAAAGAAAGAAAGAAAAAAGAAGAAAAAAACAAGCTTTTGTTGTAAAATAAATAAATGTATTTAATGAGATATGAAATGCTTATAAATGTCTTCTGACTCCACGCTTAATTGCAGCTTGTCACCCTAAAGCACTCACTGATATATTGCGCACGCACACAGAGAGCAAAGCATTTTGTTTTCAGTCTATGACTTTTATATTACATCTGTGTTTTGTGCCAGAGTTTTCAAATGCCACTAAAGCCTGCTCAGTAATTTTAATGTATAATGATGTCTATCACTGGAAGTTTATAGGTAGGCTTTGTGACACCAAATCACGCCCAAATCATGCCCAGGGATGTATTTTTGCACAAAAAAGAAAGAAGAAAAAAATCAAGTAAAGCACCAACATAACAGCTTCTCTTCTTTGACAAAAGTTATATGAGCAAGGCAATCGCTGCCAACATTTACATCAAAATTCACCAATAAAGTCAGTGTGCTGTAAAAACGGGCTATATTTTTACATCTGTGGCCCTTGCTGAGTGAGGCTGCACAGGGAAGACCATTTCACACATCTTACCCTGTGGTTTTCCTGGCTTACAGTCTCAAGAGTCCATGTTCTCCACATTTTCCTGTATGCTCTGCCTCGTTAACTCTTACTCAGACCTGCTAGTGTGAAAAGACATTTTTGCTCCGTTGTTCTTGATTGTTATCGGCCCAACTTTGTTTCCCAATTTTCTTTTTTCAGAAAAAAGAAGTTAAAGAAGCCTGCACCGTCTTCGCCAGCTTATACACATGAACTTGTATGATTTATGAGAAGGAAGAAAAGACAGTGGTATCTCGGGGTTAAGCTGGAAAGCTTCTGGAAGGCGTTTGAATGCAACACTGCATGTTTTAGCTGTCGAGTATTTAGAATAAAAACAAAAAAGACAGCTGCTGTAGTCTGACCTCAATCTTTGTGCAGATAAGACAAAGTGCAAAAAACAAACAGAAGCGAGTAATTGAGAGAAAATGAGATTGAATGTGGCAGAAATAAAACGACGACAGAAGTTCTGACTTCATAGAAACACTTTCTTTCACACTTCTATCAGCGCCAACACATCAGCAGCAATCAGAGGCTGGTTCAGCAGGCCAGATGAGAAATCCAGTAAAGAGTCTGGGAGGCAACAGATTAGAGGAGGTCACATCATGCTAATGAGAGTCATTACTATCACATGATAGCCAAATAAACTAATTGCCAGCTTATTTACGAAAGAGAATGTCCTAAATCAAAAGGTTAATTACATCTGAGACAGAGTCCTTCACTGGAAATTGACCTTTAGATGTTGTTTTTTTGTTTTTTTACCCTTTTTCTCATTGCATTCCTATTTTCTCTTTTCTGTGCAAGAGACAAAAGGCCACATCCAGATTGAGTTGCCTGCTTGTTTTTTGATAAGCTTCAGGCACAGACCCTTGCCTGCTACTTTTTGTGTTTTCCCAGGAAGTGCCTGGCTGCATAATTAGCAAACATCATCAGACAAGACGTGGTGCCACCAAGGACTTTATTTTTCCTGAAGTTTCTGCGCCCCGAAGCTTTCCCCCAGCCACCAAAGAATGTTTGTTCTTCTTGAAATTAGATGGGTTTAATTGCTGTGGAACAACAGCAAAAACACCCAGCCCCCTCCAAACACAAACACACGCACACACGCACACACTCACATAAAAAGTCTAAGATCAGGCGGGCTAATTATGCTAATAGCCAATTGTTCAGCCATGGTGATATGTTTACTGAGGGAGTTGATGTGTTTCCTTTTGCTTCGTCATAAGCAGCCTGTCTACGAGTCCTCTGTGAGATCGCTGCACCTGAAGGCAAGAGGATTGTGCCCTCATCCATCCTGCCTAACCCATTACCCTTGGACAGGGAAGAAGATAAATATTGTTGCAGATGCGTAACTTTCTGCAAATGAGATTTTTCAAGCCAGATTTATCAAGCCTTGGCGGGGTGTTTAAGGCTCCAAAACTTGGCCCTCGGCATGATAAAATGGCAGCACATGTTTCTGAATCACCCACCACAGTGTTATTGCCAAAGGGTTATGATGATATAGTCAACTGTTTTTTTTCCCTGTTGTGCATCATAGCCTTTGAGGTTCTCATATTGTGTTTTCTCAAAGCCTAAGACCTTAAAAATTCTGGATGAAGAATATTATTTATCTTTATTTTTTTTGCAAAAGTGTTGCTTCTTCCTGCTTTTATGATGCCATATTTCTAGTTTATAGCGTGCAATGATTGAAGGTCTTAACGTAATGAATTTTCTACCTTCTTATCTCCTGTAAGATATTCATTCCTGGTTACATAGTTCATTAAAAGAAAACATGAGCAGGATTTGAAATTTCATTTAGCTTCTGCAGGTACATATTCTTGCATGAGCAGGTATTTTCCTCTGCTCTAAATCATCTCCCTTCATTAACAGATATCCACATTTTAAAAAGGATTCATAGTATGTGGGCTCACATACATACATACATCCCAAAAAAATACAAAAAAATAAAATAGAAATCATAGATTCTGCAGTAAAAGTTGTGTATCTGAACCTGTTGCTGCTGAGTCTTGTTTTTAATGACCCTCGGCGGAGCATCCCACAGCGAGGTGCCATATTTATGTTGGCAATATAGGCGAAAGAATTAGGAACATAAAACTCAGCGGCCACACAAAAACTCTCAAGGACTGCCGTTTTGTGTGGCTGGCTTTATTTATGCAACTTTTTCTTACGTTCAAAACAATATTTCCTTTCTCGCAACGCTTTGTGGCTGTGACGTCTCAGTGAAATTTACGACCTGAAAGTATTTATTTACGATCGCCTTCGCTGAATAATGCTCGCGTTTTGTTTTACCCATTTTTCTCCCGACAGTCTCTCGTTTGTTTTTTCGGTCCACTGGTAGGAACTCAGTCCCACAAAACTACACGGACAGTGTGCTCAACATGGCATGGCTCCTGCAGGCCAGCATTGCCCAGAAGACACAATAAGTTGAAAAACATACAGTACTTACAGAGTTCTACTATGAGATTCATGCAAGACTCTCTTTTTATATATTTGAGTAGAAATGAGGGCAGGTTTTTTTTGTTTTTTTTATAAAAGGCTTCTTGGTCTTTGTAGAAGTAAAGGTCAACAAGCTACAGACTTACAATGTTATGGGTGAGTGGTGGTTGTTACAGCAGGTGTTGAAACCTCCCAACAAAAACCATATGTCATATTTATTTTTTAATGGGTAGAGGTGCTTGTAAATTCCACCAACCTGCAGCACATGTCTATATTGCCTGTGCAGAATTAGAGAAAGAAGAAACACAATATAAGGAAGGTTAAAATGTATTGAACTTCATAGGTGGGCTCGGGGGGTGGGGGTGGGGGGGTCTAAAAGCTTACCTCATGTCCTCTCCCTCATCTACACCCCCTCCTCCAGGGGGAGCTCTAACCAGCAGCACCAGCAGCAGGAGGTTGCTTGTAAAATAAACACAAGCTGAAACCTCAGGCTGAAGACTTTACCTGCCCTTTGAGCCAGGAAACGAACCGACAGTGAGGCTGGTTTTGTTTCTTTTCCCATCTTCACTGTTGGTGGGTCTGGACCAATAACAAAACATCATCAATATCTGAAATTAAATAACTTTTTTTATGCTTACTGCAGACAGCAAGGACAGATGCTCAATTAAAGGGCGATGCGGTGTCTCCATAAAGGTGACCTTTGACACTGCATTTCCACTCCAAATCAACACTCTCCTCACACATTCCTCTCAAGCCAACAGGGAGCCTGGAGTTTCTGCAAATGAACGATCTGTCAGGAGGCTGTTTATATCCCATCTCCCACTCCTTTATTTAACACTCTCGCATTAAAAGGGAAGAGCTTTTTAATTAGCTATGGACTCTCCTATTTTAATCAACTCACAAGCGGAGTCCAGCTGCGACAGCCTTGACAGGCGAAGACTGGTGACGTTCCAACTGCTGACTGCCCCCCACACCCACGACAAAAAAAAAAAAAAAAGCGAGAGAGACGAGACCAGTAAATTTGTAATCTCGAGTGGAAAACTGTTTAGAGAGATAGATGAGTAGTAACAGCCTGTCCCTTCAAGGCTAGATGAGTTACTGCAGTAACTTCTGAGCTTTGTAAAGTATTTGAATATATACATGTTGTCCTTCTGCTGTCTGCATAGGAATGCGAAGGTCACCTGAACTAGAAACAAGGAAAGACTGTGATAACTTCTATATAATGAATTCAACTCTCGCTTACTCTCAGTCTCATCACATATTGCACATTACAGTGCATTAAAGCCATTACAAAGATTTGATTATACCGGACTTCATGCCAGAATGTGCATAATGAAGTGCACTTGGCACATTAATCGTCTTGCTTCATCAACATCATTTGCGTTATCATCCTTCAGTTCAGCCACTGACTTCTACCGAGCTGTCTTTTATCCCTGGAGTGGCTTTAAGCTCTTAACTGAAATCACAACAACACTGAAAGTGTAACTGAGGGTCTTGTTTCCACCATTTGATGTGGCTGCCAGGCAGCCAGTGGGATACTTTGAATTTAATTTCCTCCATTCAAGATGCAGCTTTTATTTACATGACAAGACTGAACAGATTGCACCGACCTTGGAAGAGATAAATGAAAGAAGGCAAAAAAATAAATAAAAAAAAATAATTAGAGCTGATATCTGCCAAACAATGTAATGCAATTAAAACGGAGAGAGCTGTTGCGTACATAATGTTAGTCCACTCACTTTAACCATCAGTGACTTTCTGATCTTTTATTACACATAGGAGAGTAGCCCACTGTTAGACTATGATGTGCAATCTGCTCGCCTCTCATATTGTCATGGAAATGCATTAGCTTAGGAGATGGGTCCCTCCGCAGTGCTCTCAGTGGACGGCACTCATTAAACTAATTACACATTGAACCTAAACTGGGTGGAGTGTAATGAGGTATGTGATATTCACAAGGAACTTATGCCACTGGGAACATGTCAATAGAAATTTATGATGCCACCATTCCACACCTGCCTGATACTCACAATCAGTGAAAACATAATAGCTTCTGGAATCTATTGGAGTAATTGGAAATTTGGAGTATCTGGAGTGCTAGAGGGGAGACTGGACTGAGTCATTTAGAATCCATAAGCTTATAGATTCTCTCTGTAAAAGCTGCAAACACAATGAGGATCATACTTTCAAAATATTACAACCAGCTGCCTAATTTTGTCCATGTTCCCCTGGTGCTGCACAAACAGCTCTAATCTATCAAAGTGCACAAAGTGTATGAACATAGGACCTCAAGGGGTGTTCTGTGATGTCTGGATGTTGGTAGTGGATACTTTGGATCTTGTAGGTTGCTAGGTGGGACTTCTGTTTCTGCATGTTTGGTTGCACTGTGCTGTTGATCAGATTGTGATCTGGGGAGGTTGGAGGGCAGTTCAGTGGGTTCCCTATGTGTGGGGAAACTTTTTTACACTGTGCAAAAATGAGTTTGCACGCAAAGTCGTTGTCAAATTCATGTCACATTTGTGTGCACCTGCCAATATTTGTATGTTAGTGAATCAGATTCATTCCAAATCCATGGCTTGTGTTTGCTGCCTGCATATCATCTGCCATGTATTATTGGCCAGCATCACTAACATGTGAATTATACTTCTGCATCAGATCTGTCTTTGAACTTACGCCATAACCAGAATCTCAATTTAACCCCACGCTAACCTGACATGCACCTCCCAATAAATGTAACTACACTACCACAACACCTTTAATGGTGTGCAAGGTTGTGGTGTAAGGATAAAAGGAGTTTCTATGTAAGTCAAGACAGAGATTTCCCACAGAAGTTTAAATCGAGTTTTAGACAAAAAAGCAGGAGAAAGTTTGACGGAAGAAAATTCATTAATAATGTCTAAATACGAAGTCATTTCACTTATGGTGTTTGAGAAAACTGTAAATAATTATAAAAAGGCAATAACATAATAATATATATCATTATTATTAGTAGTATTAGTAGCAGTAGCGGTATTAGAAGTATTAGTAGTAATTACAGTACAGCACGTATTCTAACACAGCCAGATATTCATAATTTGCTCGTACGAATGGTCTGACGCACGTCTAAGTTTGTTCTGAAAGAATGAAATACAAAAATATTGGTGAAACAATCATTAGTTTCTGAAACATTTCTACGCATGGTTTATGTGCTGATTTGTAGATATGTGTTGTTTGTAAATAAATCCAATGGCTTGGCCTTGTTGCTGGCTTCTTCACATCATTGCTGAGCTCTGATCAGGGACTATGCTGATGACGTGTGCTTGGCGTGTAACATTGCTTGGATGGTTGGTACATGTCAAAGTAAGGTACACTTGGCAGATGTAATGCTAGGACCTAGGTTTTCCAGAAGAACTTTGCATTGTAAGCAGATAAATGTTCTTCACCTCAACAGTCAGTATATGAATATTGTCATATGACACTATTTGTATTGCAAGTTTTTACACTTAACTAAGATTTTTAATTAACAGACCAGAGGATTGATTAGTTGTGTTCAACAGAACAAACCGTACCATCTACACCCAAGTATCGTTAGTAACCTAATCAGAAGTCAAGTGAAAACATCAGTAGGATATAAAATTTGACCCTACTTTCTATCATGTGGATGTTTTTCTTTACTCTTAAGAGAAATGTATTTCCTTCAGTGGGATGTGATGCTTCAAAAGGATTTCAAACTGTTCTGCAGCAGGACAACTTATATGTATTCTCTTTGGTTGATCTGAACTAAAAACACTGGGCCTGGAAACTAACCACCCGCACATTTCCCTGTAGGATGTTAGTATAAAGTCATTTCCCTGATGTTCTCACAGAGACTAAGGGCAGGAGCTCCTTGTTTCTGGTATCCAGAAAAATTGTGCAGTAGCTTCTATCACTATGCCAGTATCAAGTTACTTCAAAAACTATTAAATGTATGTATTATATTATGTATTATATAACCCTTGTAACCATTAAACACTATCATCACTGCTCTAGGCATTTTTCCATGTGTTGGACTTGCACATGTGTTTCCCACACTCACCGAAATGGCAGCTAAGCTTCCTTTATAATCTTATGACCCCTCAACCCCTCCTATGAGCTCTATTTTAATCTCACTTTGTTTAATATCGGTTTGCTCAATTTCTATTAATATAAAGTTCTATAAAGTTGGAAATAAATTCTTACTTGTTTATTTTTTCACACCGTAAGGCCGCAGCTGGGATTTAAACAAGCTAAATGCAGTCAAATTGATTGGGCGGCGTTTCATAACACAGATGCACAATGGCCAAGTCAGTCACCTGATATTAACCCAATTGAGCATGCATTTCACTTGACTAAACTTCGGACAGAAAGGCCCACAAAGAAACAGCAATTTTCAGTTTTTAAATCTGTCCAATTACTTTTGAGCACGTGAGATGAAGGGATCGTGTTAAAAAGGCTCTCGTTTCTCACATTTCTATACAATTTTTTTGTTCAACCCACTGAATTAATGCTGAAAGTCTGCACTTTAACTGCATTTGAGACGTTTTATCCAAAACTCATTGTGGTAATGTACACAACCAAAATTAGAAAAAAAAGTTTTCTCCTTCCAAATATTTATGGACCTAACTGTAAATCTTTAATCTAATGACATGTAATACTCTGTCATGTAATACTTTGTCCTGTCAACAAAATATAACGTTAACATTATAAATAAAAGATATGTCAGTGATATGACATTTTATAAGATTTTATAAGGTAGTTTAAGTACATGGGATAATCATTTTATTTTTATTTTTTACAGTGGTCTCAAATTGGGCATTAAGAATAATGTAATTTTACCATTAGTGGAACTGACCACTATATTTCCAGTACCATAGCATCCCTATTATCTGTCAACTCACAAAGTGAACGACTACTCTGTTATGTAGTTGGACACACTGATGCCAAAAGACCAAACTGTCCAGCTGCACTAAAATCTTTATCCAAGGACCACAGTGTGTCTCAATGTCTTTCGTGGTTCAGTAAATTTAAACTGCTTCATGAAAGGTTTAAAAACTAAACATTATTCTCTTTGCTAGAGTCTTTACCATTCCTCTCTGTGTGTTAGTTCATGTGTGTGAGGATGGCTGAAAAACTGAGGAAAGCATTTAATTCTCTGCTCACTCCATGCAACCTTCTAAGAAGCACAAAGAATTAATTCATTGATACGTTTATACGCTGCTAATATATCTGCACTGTTATTTTTATTACATCTCACACTGAGGAAACGGTATCGCATTTCGTTTGGCAGGACTGTTTGTTAAAATGTTTTATTTCATTACAAACTATCTAATTCTCTGGCTTAAGTTCTAAGCCACCCCGCTTGCTTTTGTTCCTCTTATTTTTTCCCCCCTTCTTTTCTTTCCTCCTCACTTCACTAAATGTACCCAGACTGGCTGTGATGGTGTGTGCTGGAAGTTTTCCATGCATCATAATTGTTTCGCTAATTTGCTATGCTAATTGAGTAATTAATTCAGGAACAGGAGATTAGAAGGGGGCAAAAATACAGAAAATAAATAAACAAGTAAAGCGTTGAGTGTTACCGCCGGGGCTACCGTTTTGTTCTGACATTAGGGATGCAAACTGACTCAAATACTCCAGCATGTTTGCTTCCTTTGCCCAAGGCTAGCTGGTTGATGTGCTTGGTGTGCAGGCACAGAGTTAGCATCTCCAACTTCTCACCATGGAACTCACACATATTCATCCGCTAACTGCATGCTTCGACACGTCAATTGAACTCCAATGGTGTGGTCAAACTTAATAGTCGTCATTGTGTACACATCTAAGATTTAATTGCCGTTTCATTGCTGACACCTTAAACTGAACACATAAAGGAGGTCATTTGAGTGTCACAGTAATTTCAAGATTTCACATTTGCGTAGAAATTTCATGAAGCGGAAAGATGGAAGGTAGCTTACTGGGTGTGACGAACAGACGGGAGGAAACTCTTTTTCTCATTCTATGGGAAAAAAACACGCAGACCCTGCATGCTGGTATCTAACAACAGTGGAAGAGAGATAGGGCTAAAAACAACAACAGCAATAAAGTCAAAGAGTGTTAAAATATCAGTGAGAAGAGTCTCGTTGCAGCGTATCTCTTGTGGAAACACGTGAAGGTGTCCTTGGTTCAGACAAGCAGCATACCTGCTACTCTAGGTAAACATTCTGGCCCACAGGCTCTTGTGTGTTCTGTCTTTGCTAATTTATTGTGCTACTGATCCAATAAGAAAAAAAGTTAATATTATTTAAGGTAAACTGCGAAATAAACTGCATCTGGAACCCTTTTAAACCAGCGCAAAGGCTCAAAAATATCTTTAATGTTGAATTCTGGTTCTCCATCAATAAAATGACCTTTCACTTCAAGGCTTTTGTGCAATTGATACAGCAAACCACAAGATGGCACCCATACAGTTCCCAATTTAACCCATCGGGCTCATACTGAATAAAATATTTGTGATTTCCACACTTTGGATAAAGGTTATCATTCCCTCCAAAACATAAAATGCCCCTTACCTTTCATTTTATGCTTTCAGAGTAGTAAATAAAAATTGTAAAAAAAAAAAAAAAAAAAAGATTTACTTGAGTTAAATGTTTATGTCTCAACGTTTCTTTCACTAAATTTAAATATTCTTTAATAACCATAACACACAGCCATACTGTATTGAGTAAAAATGACTGGGTATACCGAAGTAACCCCAGAAAGCCTGTTTCTAGACAGGAGACCTAATTACAGTATATTAATGAGAAGGAGGAAAGAAAAAACATCTCAGACCAGTATAGGCATTAAAATAAGAAGCTTTCATTCAGCAGTTCATTTATGTCTCCACTATGTGGCAGAGTGGAGACGTGAAAAAGACTTTTATATGGTAAATAAATAAAAAGGCATAGAAGTGCTTCATTTCCCGTTCATCAAATCCAAAAGGGCTGAGCAATTAAAACCAAAGATGTCCAGACAGAAATCACACAAGTTATATTTCTGTTACAGTAGCAAAAATGCTATAAGATTGTGGAAAATTACAAATCCTATCAGTGGAAAAGAGTACAACAAAGTGCCAGATGTGCCTGGAAGTGATCTGGTGCCCTACTAACCACACGTCAAACAGTAGAGCTGCTCGTACTATTTGCGTCGGTCAGCTGCAGTGTACAAGCTCTGTGCGGTTATCGTGCCTTGGTTACAGACAGCCTGCTTGGTGATGGCTCTGTCTGTTGTCTTAATGGATGCACAGCTTCAGAGGCAGAGTATTGTATGTGCCTGATTTTGAAAGCCTTCAGATGACGTTAGCAAAGTTTTATTCATTACTCAGTCAGAACAGCTGGCTTCCCTGGTGCTATATTTATGGTACAGAAGTCATTGCAAACATGCTGAACTGCAAAAGTGCCTGATAGGGTGTTTTTTTGTTTCATTAAATTTACCAGACATATGATAAAATAACTGCGAAAATAGCTGAATGATGTAAGCTGAGACATTAACTCTCATTGATTTAGTCAGCATATTAAAACAGAACTTATTCACTAGATAGGACGGCCTTGTGGAAAACATGTGTTTATAAAAAAAGAGGTTTGTAAACCGAGTCATGGCGTTGCAGAGGAATCCAAGAAATTTAAATTCCTTCCATTCCAATACCTTATTTCTTCAGTTTCACTCTCCCTCGCTTCCTTCTTGTTTGACCTCTTTATTGTTTTTGGACTCACTGCTTCAGTGCCTTATTTGTTTTATTCTCTCCTTCCTATAGGCTCCATTTCTTAATCCCTTCCTTCCTCAATTTCTATCTTAAGCCCTAAATTCCTTTTTTCATGAATACTTTTATTCCTAACTTCCTTTAGCCCTCAGTCCTTAATTTTCCAAGAGTTCGTTTAAGTCTGGAACATATGAAACTCTACCCTGTCTATATAAAGGCCTCATGATCATTTTATTAATCTCACCAATAGACTTCTTTTATTTACAGAGTCAGATTCTTGTTATTTAACTCCTGTTTGCCATTATCGTGACTGGTCCAAGGCACACTACAAGATAATGTGTGTGGCTGTCTGTGGTGACCCTCCTCATTTTTTCCACAGGCCAGTGCCTGTGATCCCTAAAATGAATCACTAACATGTCTGGCGTATTAGTGTTTCTATTTTGTAATATCTTGTATCTTTAGGCAATTATGGGAGAGTATTTTCACAAGATTACTGTGTGTGACTCAAAAGATATGGATAAAAATAATGAATTCGGCTGTAGCTTAATACTAAAAAAAATGATAACAACAACTCTAAAACAGCGCCATTAAAAACAAAACTTACAAAGTGCTTTGACAGACAAACTGGTACTTGCTGTTGACAGTACTCAGAAAGCAAATAACACACAAAATTTAAACAACTAGTAGAGTAGATGGGAAAATGGTAAATGCAAAATCCATCCATTTCCTTTGGCATATGCGGTTCAGGGTGGTGTTGGCCTGGGGGCTATCCTAGCCATCATAAGTTGTGAAGCTGGTGCATTCTGGACAAGTCGCCAGTCTATCGCAGTGCTAATACCAAGAAAAACAATCATTAAGACTCACATTCTTACTTACAGCCAATTACAGTCATCAGTTTATTTAATGTGAAGGCCTTTGAGCTGAGGGAGGAATCCCACATACAAAGAGATGCAGACACAGGCAACAGTGCTAACAGTGGTTAACATTGTTACCTTACAGCAAGAAGGTCCTGAGTTCTGCGCCACCATCTGGTTGCAGCATTTCTGTGTGGTGTTCACTTGTGTTTACGTGGGTTCTCTTTGGGTACTCCAGCTCCTCAACAGTCCAAAGACATGCAGTTAGTTATGCTAGGTTAACTGGTGTCTGTCTATTTTGTGCTAGCCCTGCGTCAGACTGGTTACCTGTCCTCTCACCTTGTGATAGCTTGGATAGGTTCCAGTAGCCCCGTAATCATGATAAGGGTAAGCGGAAGATGATAGATGGATGGATAAAAAAATACACCATAAAAATGTCTACAAAGTGTGAAATAGCAGGAAGGGTTATCTGATGATCTAATGGTGCACATCGGTTTGCGTGGAGTCAACAATACTGCTATGTAGCATGGACAAAGACCTCTAACTGATCAGTAAAATATGTAAATGCAGTAAAAATTATACGATATTTCTATTAAAACCAGTACGATGCTAAACTGCAGCTTCTGAACTAGCCAGAGGTGAGAACGTGACCTAAAGTTAAAATAGTAAATCCTAGAGAAAGTGAGCGTGTGACTGACTTTTTGCAGGTCAGAGTTTAAGAGCTCTGGTTGAATTCTGGACATTTCCTTTGTTTGAGCTGTATTGCACAATCACCATGAGAAACAAGCCTGGGAAACTTCTTCCAACTAAGCCAACTTTACCATGGGGGAAACGGTTCCTCCTGAATGGATAACATATGTTCTTTACTTAATGCAGACATCATTACAAGAAAATGTATATGATGGTTGTTAGCGGGAATATGTGAAGATGTCCCTCAAAAGTCACTTGAAGTGAGCGTTTCCTTAAAGTAAATTGCCCTAGGGAGCGTAGCTGGTGCTATATGCAACATGAAACAGACACACACTAAAGGAAATGACAAATTAGAAGAAGAATAACACGTTATTTTAAGTGTCTACATCTGGAGATTGTTTTTCCTGCTCTGGAATAAGTGAATATGGTCATAAGGGCCGATACAATCCTGTTTGCAAATCCTTTTCACCCAAATTGACTTGACGACCCATGTTTCAATCCAACAGATATCCTCACAGCAAAAACAGGTCATGAATAAAAACTTGGCATTAGACGGGTGTGACACGTAAAAATAACAGAGGGATGAATCATTTCAACAAAACTCGACTCCTTGTGTGAACATGTTGCTCTAAATCCATCCCTCTGAGAAATTAAAAACTAAGAAATCACAATGCATGTCAAACAAAAAAGAAAATGGCTTTCTACCTTAAGGAAACCACCTGCATGAGTGAATCATCTCATAGTTCATTGAAATTCTGTTCCAGGCTTGTCACACACGTACAATAAGTAGAATCAGTCAGTGGTTAATTCACATACCTAATTCGGTCACACTCCAGACAGAAAACAATGCCAGAAAAAAAAATCATTTACAGAGTAATCACCAGCCTTACTTTCCATGTTCTGCCTTGTTATGGCTTTAAACGGGTCTGAGTCATTGCAAGCAATCATGGTTTGCGCTGTTGTCCTTTTTCTAATGTAATTAAACGGGCGATAAGACAAAAGGCTATTGAGCAGCGGCTGTTGTGAGGGAGGTCAGCTGCAAATTAAACCCTGATATTTGGAAAAAGTTCTTTTTTTTAAAGTATGCATGTCTGAAAGAGAGATGTCGGGTAGAGGTGTGTGCATGATCTGAGCAGCAGGGCAGACACACTTAGGATTGATGTACCAGGGTGTCTCGTGTTCATGTCTATATGGCCCTTTTAATCTAATGAAAAATGAGAAGTGTGCTGTAACTTTGTTAAGAAGTGGGTAACACAGCCAGGGGAAATGGAAATAGGGCCAGGTTTGCAGGCCTCCTGCACATTCAGTGTAAGAGCTAACCTGATTTTCAGTGCCGTCGCTCAGAGACCAATATCTGCCTGTATCAACCAAAGCCCATCAGGAGGGATTGAATAAACATGATGGACAGTTTTCTGAGGACCTATTAACTGTCCTGTCTGTTTAACAATAGGATGCACGTCCATCCTATTGACTTTTCCATCAAATTGAGGGATTCAGTCTCCAAAGGTGTGACCCTCACTCACTCCTTTCCACTTACCCTTACGATATGAAATAGATGCTGTTCAATTTATTACAGAAAATATTAGGAAGATGGGAAGTTTGAAAATGAGATGAATGTTTTCCTCCACGTGTGACAAAGATCCACATGATATCCATCTGCGGTTGGGCCCAAACCAAGTAAAAGGCAAGAGGCTCGTGTGGAAACTCAACTTTAATCAATCAGTATTACTGCCATTGGTAAGTAATGCTTTTCAAATAACCAGCACGACTGAAGGAGTTTAGCCTCTGGAATAAAGACAGATTCAACTGTTTTCTCAGCATGAGTGGTACATTTCACCTGTCAGTGAAGGATTAGATGTGCGAGGGTGTATATTTATTTGCTGTGCAGAAGATGAGTCCAAGTATATATCCTGAGCAAACTCAGCACATCATTTCAAAAAATGAATGCAATAATTAATCTTTTTTTTGCAGAAAAAAAATGAATTGAAGTATTGCATTTCACTTCCAATACTTCAGTCCTGCCATATCCCCTTATTAATCTTTATTAAAGAAAACAGACTCTCTTAGAACACAGAGTACAGTTTCCTGTGTGTGATGCAGTGATGCAGTTAAATGCTAAATGACTGAGAAAGGAAATGTTTACATTAAACATTATTATGCATACAATTAAATCATCTGATTGCATGTGAAACAAATCAGGTTTACCGTAAGCCTTCATACACCATGAAAGAAGCTCATATATATGGTAATAATTCCACTTAAGGATCAGGACTGCAGAAGTCTGGTAGCAGATATTGACATTCCAGGTATTAAATTCATTAACTAAACTGAAAACAATTGAACCATCTATTTTAATATATCAAAATCCACTTATGCAACTAAGATAGCTGATATATATGTGTGGGCATCTGTGTTAATATTAACAGTTTCTAAGTTGACTTTCCCAGACATTTATAGACATTTAACACGTGTTGCTGAGATCATAAAGTTTAGTATCTCAAAAACCAACAGGGTCTATCCTCATCCCAAGTAATACACAGGTGTAAAAGGAGTACATTTAAGATCAAGCGATATTGTCTTTATGTGTTTGCAATAAATCCTCTGAAAATATCATATATAAACTGATCCACACATTATGTTCAGTTTTTTCCTGATGCTCTGAAAAAACATTGAGTTACAACTGAAAAATATTTTCTCTAATCCAGTAATTTACCAGCTATTGATTAATAATCATCAACAACTGCATGAAATTATGGGAAAGGGATGTTGAAGCTAGGTTCAACAAAAGAGTTGATGATCAGTGAGTAGCGGGGTGACTTCTTGTCGAGAAAGAGCACTGATGTTTACTTTGAGAGTATAGAGAAGGTCAGAAGGAATATTGCACCGTGGCTTTCTCAAGGTAGAGAAAGCATGTGATAGGGTGCCAAGAGAGAAACTGGAGTACAGAATGGAAAAATCAAGAGTGGCAGAGAAGTATGTGAGGTTGGTGCAGGGCATGAATGAGGACAGCGAAACAGTGGTGAGGTGTGCGGTACGAATACTTCTTGTTTGCAATTCCAACTGACAGGCAGCAGTCTCCGTGGACTGTTTCGAAGGCAAAGTTAGAGGGTGAAATGGTTGGAAAAAGGAAAACCACAGGGAAAATTCATGAGTCTAGTGAAGGAAGACGTGCAGAGGGTTGGTGTGACCAAAGAGGCTGAGACAGGGTGAGATGGAGGAAGATGGTCCATTGTTGACTCATAAAAAAAACCTAATCGAGGATTTAAATACTCACTTGTCTCACCAACAGATCAAAACGCTGCAATTTACTACGAGCTGATACAGAGAAAATGTTAAATCTTTGCTTCTAAGTATCTTAACTAATTTCATATGAGTCTATTTTCACTTGCCTGTGCACATTCACTCACATGTGTATCTGAGGAGAGGACAGGATAGGCTGCATACATGGTGTTGATGTGGACAGCTTCCAACAACAGCCGTGTGTCCACTTATCCAATTCCTCCCATCCACTCCTCAGTGATTAATTAGGAAAGTGAGGGGAATTAGTCTATCAGCAGGCTGAGGGAGAGGATGAAAATATTTACAGAGCTCCCAGGAAGGGGATTTCATTAGGACGTGCCTCGTGGTGAGTCGCCTCCTCTCTGTTCATGCCGACACAGAGAGGGAGTACATTGAAACTTGACCCTGTGTGTCCAAGTGCTCGGTAACTGTGTTAAATGCCACAATGACAAATACAATTACTCAGTTACTTACAAGTTTATGTCGACAGACATAACAATATCAAACAGAGTGCACACAGTAAAAATGCTAACTGAACTCCTTCAGAACATAAACGACTAAACCACTCTACAAAAAGCTTAAAATATTAAAAACACTAAAGCATGAAACCACTGAGACAGAACGACTAAAGCTTCAGGAGGCACATTAACCAGTCCCTCCTCTCAAGGGAAAAAAAACCCATCCACCCACACAGTCTGGGGAAATTGGTAAGCCTCATCCATTTGGCTGATGTTTCTTACTTTACTGTATGTTGATTGGAGTCAGATATCCCACTGATGTCTTATTTCCTCAAGCTCTTCTGCTTATATCCACTCCACTGACCTCAGAAACACACAGCACAATCACCACTGTGGCAGCTAAATGCCTCCGATTATCATGGAGGAGGAAAACGTGCATTTAGAAGTCTTAGACTTTGGTCCAAGAAAACAATGGCCTAAAATACTACTGCAAACATATTTTTTAAAATGCTTTAGCATCTATGGTTATTAGTTACCCTTGGTTTAAAATATTTATTTAGATAACATTCTAGTTTGATTGTCTGGTATTCAATAAAGCCAGTCAGTGAGGCATTGGGGCTTAATGAGATATTCAATGTGAAACACTAAAACTGCAGGAAAGTTACAATTTATCTATTAAACACTTGCACTGTACCGTAAAATAAAAAGTTATTACAACAGTTGTCTTCATTTTCCTGCATTTATATTCGTTTGGTAAAGTCGGTTGCCTTGAATTACTTCTTATTTTAGGTGGGGTGCTTTTTGCCTATTATTAAAAAATAATAATAATAAAATAAAATAAAATAAATAAAATACTGGATCATTTTTGGCTCCAGTTGGGGGATTCCCTGGCTTACCCTTTAAGGCCTACCATAGAACCAATCCTGCCAGAGCTTATGTTATATTTTTACATGCTGTGGAGCCATTTTTGGGAGCATGACCCTGTGTTCTACTCTGGCTGAGGATCTAAATCTCTTTTATGCCCGTTTTGACAGGGAGAACACCGACCCTGTCCTGTCCCCTCTCCCCTCAACCGACCCTGCTCCGGTCCTGAGCACTCATGAGCTGAGGCGTGTGTTCCGGAGCATTAACACCAGGAAGGCGGCCGGGCCGGATGGAGTGCTGGGCCGGGTGCTAAAAGACTGTGCTGCGGGCCTGGCGGACGTCTTCACCTCTATATATAACACCTCGTTGTCCTGTTCACTGGTACCATCCTGTTTCAAAGCAGCAACCATCGTTCCCATCCCAAAACAGTCAAATGTCACATGTCTGAACGATTTCAGACCTGTGGCACTCACCCCCATTCCCGCCAAATGCCTGGAGAGACTGGTCATTAAACACATCAGAGCTGCTTTTCCACCATCCCTGGACTCGCACCAGTTTGCATACAGGGAGAACCGGTCAACCGAGGATGCGATCGCCACAGTGCTGCACACATTACTGAAGCACTTGGAACACAGGAACACCTATGCACGGCTCCTCTTTGTAGACTACAGCTCGGCTTTTAATACCATCCGGCCATACAAACTCCGTCCCAAACTCCACCAACTGGGACTTAACTCCTCTCTGTGCAACTGGATTGTGGACTTCCTCACTAACCGTAGACAGAGTGTCAGAGTGGGTAAGAACACCTCTTCCACCCTTGTGGTCAACACCGGTGCCCCTCAGGGGTGTGTTCTGAGCCCTCTGCTATACACTCTCTTCACCCATGACTGTATTTCCTCCTGCGCGTCCAATCTCATTGTTAAGTTTGCAGATGACACTACAGTGCTCGGACTTATATCCAACAATGATGAGACAAACTATAGGACAGAGGTGCAACAACTAGAGTCATGGTGCCACGACAATAACTTGGTCTTAAACACCAAAAAGACCAAGGAGATCATTGTAGATTTCCGGAAGAGGGGTCATAACAACCATCTGCCTCTCTTCATTGGCAGTGAGGCGGTGGAGAGGGTGAGCAGTTTTAAATTCTTGGGGGTAACTGTGACCGAGGACCTGTCCTGGGGCAACCATATCACCTCAGTTGTACGGAAGGCCCAACAGCGCCTCTACTACCTGAGGAGACTGCGGAGCGCACACATTCCCAGATCTCTGATGTTGAACTTCTACAACTGTGCCATCAGCAGCGTTCTGACGTATGGATTTCTAGTGTGGTTCCCCAGCTGCACCAAGGCCGATCAGCAAGCACTCCAGCGGGTGGTGAAAGAAGCTGGCAGAATTATTGGAACAAGTCTGCCAGAGATCAGTAATATCTTCCCCACTCGCTGTCTGAGGAGGGTGCACAGTATCCTGCGGGACCAACATCACCCTGCGCGCCACCTTTTCCATCTGCTGCCCTCAGGGAGAAGGTACAGGTCTATACAGGCCAGAACATCCAGACTGGCCAACAGCCTGTATCCACAGGCTGTGAGGCTCCTGAACTCTCTGCCCCCCTCTCACGGACAATAACCATATCCAACTTCTTAATAGCAATGAACTGGTCTGCATTGGTGCATCATATCTTTATTCTCTTCCCCCTCCTGCCCCCCCCCCCCCCCTCTTTCTTAAATAGATAACTATCATATCTGATATCATATCTCACAGTACAATAATATTGAATGGGTTGCATTGTTGTATTTTGTCATGTTTCTCAGGTCTTTGTCTGAATTTCTACGAACATTATTGCTAAGGATTGTCTTATTGCATTGGAGTCACACTGGGTTAAATATGTACACTTGGGTTTTAAGGGGTATTTATTATTTTCTTCTTTTTTTGGGGTTGTATGGAAGCCCCAAACGCAATTTCATTGTTCTTGACAATGACAATAAATAAATAAATACTAAATAAATACTAAATACATTTCAAGTTGATATACATCAATACAACCATTATAGCCCAAACTTTAATAATATGTCTGCATTAAGTGCATAGTAATTACATAAATTGCAAAAAAGTGCAATAAACTACAAAAAAATTGAAAATAGTTTTTGTTTTTTTAACATATATTTCTAGTTAGAGAAATTTAAGAGGCTTATCCCTCAAAACTGTAAATACAAAAAAGTTGCACAAACTAGTTTCCCACCACAGGAAATTTATTTTAAGTGTCTTCATAGTTTTATTTTTGAAATACACCAATTTCTATATACTGCAGGAAAAACAAAAATAAATATTGTAATGCAAATTTGCAAAAACAAATCAGCATATGCATCAAAATAAACTATTTCCAGCAGTGCAATCTTAGTTCTAAGCATCCCAGAAATGACACAGAAAGTCATAAAGTCAAACATAACTTTTAAAAACACCAGTATAGGCTCATAAGGCCCTGATGGTAAAAAACTGCATTTCCGCAAAATGACGTCACTTCCGGTTTCGGGCAGGTCATGGCGGACATGCAATGGCTCACGCTGACGTCTATTCCAACGTAGGAAGTGTTACAAACAGCTGATCGGATCGGCAAAGCGTGTTTCTGGAATATTATGTTTTTGTTGCTGCAAGCGCTTTTTATGCAGTTTTTGCAAAGCTATATGTGGAAGGAAACTGTGACCTAGGACAAGCTGATGGCATAAGATGTAAGTGCAACTCCTCCGGTTTCATATGCAAAAAAAATTATTGCGCTAGCTTACGTGGTTGCAGTGCTACCAGGATTTAAAAATAGTTACGCAAAACGGAGCGTGCCCGCGCCCACCGGCTTTAAAGGGTTAAATCCCAAAATTCTGAGCTAGTTATTCACAGAGGGAAGGTAATTTACTCTGTTATGCTCAGCAGTATGTTCTTTAAACTTAAACAACAGATGATTTCACACATGCACTGCAGCCCTGAATCTTTGGAGACTTTACTCCAGCTCCCCCAGGGCTCATGCATGAATTGTGCAGGTAAGTCACAAGCAAGTGAATGGGCATGGCGTAGTCTGCCTCAGTATGCTCCACAAAGGGAGCGACTCCCACGACTAAACCAAACAGAATAATTCCAGTGCGACATGTGAGAAAAATGCAAATTCACAAAACATCCTTGTCTCACTAGTAAGTAATCTGGAACAGTGTTTGGGGGTGAGACATATAAAAACACAGCAAGATTGTTATCTGGCATGCCACTAGATTAATTATTCAATAGCAATTAGAAAATGCCTCTTTTTTTCATGAAGATATTTCATTAAACACTAAAGTTTATGCAGTTAAGTGCTTCTAATCAATGTATATCTTGTGGATTGCAGTAGCAATTTGGTTTGTTAGTCATGCATCATAGTAGAGTTTTTGTTGGCCAAAAAGTAGAGCTGTCAACAGAAATGCCAAAAATATGATGGAGGTCACTTAGAAACAGAGTCTCCAGGGAATAGTGCATGCACACAAAGAGAGCAAGCACTCACAAGTTTATGTCGGGCACAAATGTTGATCACATTTAATTAACCAAATGTTAGTATTGCTCTTTAGAAAATAGCTGTGCACCATCATCAGCTTTATAAAGCATTAGCAACACTGGCCTTTAAAAACTTGTGTCCTCTGTGTCCAACTTCTGGTAAACTCAACATAATTCTCCAGGACATTATACTCACATTCCACGTTCTTCTATACTAGGAAATGAGTCACAATATGGCAGCTAACAATGTTCCCATTTCCAGATATTTATGTCTCTACATCCGGACGCCATAGAACCAACAGGAAAGAAGACTAAATTAAAAAACCTGTATGAGCTCCTCCTTTCCTTGGACTATGTGTTGATTGCAAGACCTCGGTGCCATCCGATGACTGGCACTCCTTTACAACACAACTCCCTAAGTGATTCCACCTCAGCAGAAAAAAGCAGCCAGACAAGCCGTTTAAAACTTGCAAAACAAAAAGGTCAGCAGACACACCAGGGACTAGCTAGACTTTAGACATTTTCTCACAAAATATATATATATGATATTTTCTAGTGTGCCTGTTATCTGCGCACTGGAGGGATGGAGAGATGAATGGAACAAAATTCTTGACCTGTTGTTTACTTTAGGTCAAATGAACCCAGCGTCCCAGAGTGCGCAGCAGACTTGCAGGAATAGGATGACGAACAGAGATGACGAAAAATGCGAGTTAAGGCTATTTAGAGTCGGGTTTTCAGATTTTTAAGCTGTTGTCGGTATAAAGTGTTACTGGTACAGCTGAGCTAAGAGCAATATTACAGCTAAACAGTATGTTCTCATAAAAGGTTATTGCTTCCTTAACTGAGTCATGGCTCTTAAGGCGCACGAGGGATAATGATGTGAAGAGAAAATATACCAGTAACAATTGTATAGAGTTTGTCAAAGTACGAAAAGCAAAGAATAAAGTGGGCTCGTAATGTCATGTTATTGCTTTCTGGATGTATGTTTGTGATTTTTTAATACTTCCCATCCCCTCTTTTCTCACCTTCTAGCTACTGTTTGCCCAAAGGACAGTCCATCATTGGATGATCTTAACAGACTTCCACGCTCATGAGCACTTTATCTAGAACACCATATGGATACTGGGGAGACTGTTGCCTTGATTTCAAAACAACTTTGGACCTCAGCATTGACTCACACAATGCTGGAAACCTTCTCTTTATTTCTGACATGTCTGCATCTTCTTTGTCGACTGTACATTCATGCCACAAATTCATTGTACCCAAAGGTCTTTTAATGAATTCAGATCTTCTGGTTTACTTGTGGTTCACACAGGCGTCATTCAAACCATGAGACCCAAAGCAAGACAATATTACACAAACCGTACCTTGGACTGGTGGTCCTTCATCTCATGCTATGAATGCCAAATTCTGACCCTACCATCTGATACCTCAGCCCAAACTGAGATTCAGACCACGATTTTCCAGTTTTCAACTGTCCAACTCTGATTGGCCTGTGCACCCTCAGGTTCTGGTTCTTGGCTGACCTCGAGAGGAATACAGTCAATTTAATTAAATCAACATTTTGACCTTATCTCATAGCAATATGTTTGTTTGTTTTTTTAAGCAGCTGAGGTCTGTGCAATCTCCTTAGTAATCTTATCATCTTATAGTCCTGCAGTGGCATCAACAATAATAGATATCAGCACTGCTGGGTTGACGAGTGGCGTTAACATCTACTCCTTAAAATAGTGATTTTCGCCCTTTGTAATGCATACTGTGTTGCTCAAACACACAAAGAAAAAAAGCAATAAATATATATTATATATGTAAAGATTATGTGATGACTCTGTATTTCATGTTTGTAAATCCAGCTATCACAACCACCTAAATGATTTCAGACTGGTTGCCTGTGTTGAAACTGCTTGAAAACTGGTGAAGTCAGAAATGTTGAGAAAAACCAAGCATGGTTTCGACCTCCTGCAGTTTACTAACAGGCCACATAGGAGCAGAAAATGCCAAAGAAACCTTGTTTAACCTAATTGTTAAACAGTTGGAAGGAAACGGTTCTTATGCTTGATTCCTGTATTCCAGCACTTACACAATGCTGGAATTCAACACAATTCAGCCTTGTATTTTTGTCAGCAGACGTTTAGAACAATTGGACCTGAATACAAATCTTGTGCCCTGGATTGTTAATTGTAAGAGGACTCAAAGAGTCGAGATAAACTGAGTTCTGTCGGCTCAAGTCGCTTCTCAACTGGCTCCCCCACAAGGATGTATGCTCTCGCCCTTGTTATTTATCCTGTACACCAATACATGTCAGAGCAGGTATGAAAACAGAGCCATTTTAAAGTAAGCAGATGACTCTATTATTGTTAGGTGGCTTCAGGACAATGAGACCATCCTCGCACTGTGAAGCTGTGTGGCATTAAAGGGCACCAGCATCATTCATGCTAGAGGCAACCTTCTGAGTTCATTGATTTTTTTTATTTTAATCACACTTTAATGAAGTCCCTTTTTTCACTGTTTTCACTTTCGTTTATGTCATTACTTGGTTATGGTTTGGTCACAAACTCACATCTACCTGCAGGTGCACATAAAGCAACCTGAACCTGAACCACAGTGAGTTACCGCTTATGGTCACTCACTCACTAGAAATACTGGTTTCTTGCTGTGCGATGATGGAACGAACATACACACGAACACACACACCTGTGGCACAAATGTCAGTTATATGCAGAAATAATGAGATTAAACGGTCCTAAGTGTCACATTTGCACTGTCCTACTGATGGGGCTTTTTTATATCATGTGGTAAGCATTGTGAAAGCGTAAATGTTTTACCCAAACCATTTCATTTTCATAAATATGTCCAAGTAGTTTTAATGCACAACTCTGACAGTGAGTGAAAATGAAACTGAAGTTTACAAAATAAAATATAAAACAATCTAAAATATGGTTCCACGTAGAAATCAAACATCACGTCTCACGTTTGGGTGCATTTCTGTTTGTTTGTTTTTCCTTTTTTTGTTGTTGTTGTTAGTGGTCACTTGACATTTCAAAGCAGTAGCGTCTCGAACGTATTTAATAAATTACCAATGGGGGAGAAAAAAAGCAGCTCTCAGCAGCGGGATACTCTTTAGCCTCGCAACTGAGGACTCTTGCAAGTGTGACACGGTGATTGCAACACAAAATACTTTGTTTGAAATATAACCGTTTGGAAGGAGAATATTCAAATGTCATTATATAATCGAATACTTTAGAAAATTGGATGTTTGATTATGGAAAAACAGAATCAGCACTATCAGCGGTTGCTTGTCTCCCATGTGGTTGGGAATGGAAAGCTGAGCTCCACCAGAACAGTTGTTTGACAGCACTGCTGGGGAGATATAAGAGTATCCACCTAAAATCCCACACTGTGTGCTGAAAACTAAGAACAGCTGTTTGGCGTAGCGCTCTGTTGCAGTTTGAACTCCTTCATATTTCAGTTACACTTTACAGAATCTGCTTTATGTACACGTGTAGTTTGTTCCCTTGCCATGTGATGTTTGGGTCGACTCATCCACAAAAATCCAAAATTCACAGTTCTTTGCTTTTAAATACCTTAAACACTGCTCAAAATGTCTGCTCACATATTTATTCGACACAGTCGTTGAAGCCTGAGCTCTTTCGTCAAAACATCACATACGAGTCTGTTTGTTACTACAGCGATGAGGACTTGACAAAAACATTACAAGCATGGTTTGAGTCACCCTCTTCCTGGAGGACGGGGGTGTTTATACGGTCGGAAGAGCCCCAAGGCTGTTGACTCAGTTGAGCCCAAAACTCCCAACAGCTACAGAGAGTACAGTATGGCCCAGCGGGTGGGGGGGTCAGGGGAAAAGTGGACACAAGATAAGATACTTCACCTTCCTATTCACACACGATAGGCTCTTACAAAAGCTGGATGACTAATATATATTTTTTAATTATCATATTTTTATACATTTTATACATATTCTGTTTTTATATTATTATATTGTTTTGCGTGTAATTTGGATTTTACTCTCTTTTGGTTAATGACTCTTTTACAAGAATGAGAAAGACAATTCAAAGCTGTTAACATGCTGTTTACATAAGGAAAGCCTGCTAGGGATAAGAACAGGTTCCAGACCCCTAGTGCGCCAATGCGCTTGTGAAACTTCTCTGACCCGTGCACACACAATCACATGCATAAACACAAAAGACGCACAGAAACCTTGTGTTTTCAACACACACACACACGCTCAATGAACTTAACACAAGCAGCCTAAAAGTAAGCAACATAGCCTCAGAGGGACACACGCCGCAGAACTTTATTCAGTTTAGATTTAGGTGACATAAGAATAAAGGAACATGGAGACAAATGTATATGTTTACGCTCTTACAATTTGTGTCTGAGATGCCTAAATGGAATAAAAAATCACTTTAATAAACACAAACAAACCTTTAGAGTAAGATACTCACTTCCTCGCTCGAAGGCAACGGTGCATTATCCTCGATTGAGCTATAAAGCTCCTTTGGCTGAACAGATACTACTTTAAGAAAGTAGAACATGTCTGCATTACAGCTCACTGTTTTATTGAATTCAAATGTCATCCAACTGATAAATCTCAACAGACCAGAGGGAAGTATTAATGCATTTTTAACCTCCATAGATCTAATAAAGAGCCCAAAATATTCATGGGAGAGGTTACACTCAAGGAGTACCAGCAAGCCTCCCTCGGTGCGCACCCCTTCAGTATTTTCCCATCCATCCCTGCATAGATCCAAAACGGCAACCTTGGGGAGACCCGACCTAAACAATGTGACTCTCAGAGGCCTTTTTAAAAGCCTTCCCACCACTTTCCCTCCAATCTCTCAGATGCTTCCTGTTTGTGTAAAAGATTTGTTGCTTTTTACATATCTGTTCTTTTGCTCCAATTTAGAGGAGTGTGCGGGCCATACAATTTTACAGATCCAAGGTCAACCACTGAGTCACTGATTTCCATGATGTTTTAAAGGAATTAAAACTTAGGGTTAGTGGTAAAACCGTGGCAGATACAGGTTGTATATGTATTCCTGACTCTTCATACCACCTTAAAAGTATATTGTAATGTGACAAAACACACTTTGTGCACTGTTACTCGTAATCCCTGTACACGCCCCTCCCTTCATCCTCCTACACAGCTTCTAAGTCAGACTCATGCGGGCAACAGCACTAACAAGGCAGGTCCATCGAGTGTGAGAGATGCAGTAAATATTTTCTGAGCCTTGACTGCCCCAGAGGGATGGTGCTGGCGCTGTCCTTGACACTTACGCAGCACACTGACAAAATAAAAAGCTTGTTAAAGTCACACTGGACAGGCCCCTCTTGGCCCATCAGGGGTGATGTATGTAGTGCTGGATGTTTAGGACTGTCAGGAGCTCAGACGTTAGTTATGAACAGATGGATGTTTCTTATATCTATACAAAGCATAAGAGTGCCAAGCCTCCATTAGATAAAATATATGCCATGCATGTGTTTTGATGGAGTCCACCACCATTCCTGTGATATCGTACTAAGTTAAGCTCACTAAGCTCCCACTCATGAACATTATTCTTTTTAATACTATAACCAAGGCAATATTCTAAATGTAACCACCTACATTAACTAGATGCGTAATTAAACTGCCCTCTATATCTTCTTTAATAAATACCACCAAAAGTTAAATGGAAAGGTACTCCAAAAAAATATTGCTGTCCAAGAATGTATCCACTCAGAGAGATAAATATCCCAACGATTACATAATGTTCTGCATACCACAGTTTGGGGACATTAAGATGGTACAAGTGGGAGGGTTCTGTAGCCAACTGATACAAAAGAGATTTATGATGTGAATTCAGAGTTCATATTTGGCATCTAAGCTCTGACCTCGGCTCTGCCAGCATCCACCAAGTTCAGCAAAACATGGATCGGAAAGAACAAAAAATAAACTTTCTTCACCTCTGAAGGGAAAATTGGTCTGCATGTTAATGAGAGTGTGGGGAGTGAGTTGGAGGGCGGGGCGGGGTGGGCTGCTTTTAACCATGTAAAGCACTTTGTGCTACATTTCTGTATGAAAAGTGCTTTATAAATAAAGATTGATTGAGTGATTGATGTCGAACAGTAAAAGCAGTTTAAAAGTAGATTTTGCAAAGTAAAAGCAGATACAACTATCAGAGCAGACAGTACATAGATACAAGATGAAGTCAGCGGCTGAATAATAAAACCAGAAATTAATGCAGACATCCTGACCGAAGTGTAGCTGAAATGTGTGTAACTGGTGGGCTTGTTTTGTGGCCAATTCATCCAACCAAACATTAGACTTTTAACTGTTCAGTGCACACTTACTTAGGCTTACAGAGAAGCATGCACTGCAGCATGAAATCATCCAGGAATAACATCAAAAAAAGGAAAATATGGTGCAATACCACTTCAGCCGCACTCACATTCCAATATAAGCATCCACAATGCAACATGTATCCTCATGCCAAACAATAATAACCAGGCAAAAAAGAAGAATTGAAGCCAAGGACACTCGATATATAGTGAATGAAAGACAGCAGTAACAAAAGCCAAGATATAAGCCACAAGCATACCTGTCAAAGACCAACTCAACACCAAGCAGATATCAAGCAGCAAGCTCTTACTTTGACAGAGGAAGCAGTGATCTTAGCAGGCTTTTTGAAGAGTCACAGCAGCTTCCACGCCAAGATTTGAAGATCATGTGGAATATGGCTTAGCTTAGAAATGCCTTAATAGCTAAAAAGAAAAGTAGCAGCATGCATTTTGGTGGATTTGGGGGCAGAATGAGCATCACTGCTTGACACTATTGGTGGTTGAAATGGTCTTATTATTTGAAGACAATGCTTTCAATGTAAGTCATAGAAGTGGTTTTTAGTGCAGCGGTTCTCTACATTATTTTGTAACCTGATATCAACTTATAATTATTGCCCAGCTAGAATTTGTTGCTGTTTTACATGTCTTTACATTTGAGTCAGAGAACAGCTGTTTTTCTATTACATGATAATAATAATTCCCAGTGGATAAACCAAAGTTGCCTTAAAAAGTAAAGTACAACTTCTCACGTGTCAGAGGGGTGTCTAACATTATTTGCTGCTTAGCATTGAAGTGTTTGCTGGGGGAGGGGGGAAAGCTGCCATTAGTGATATTAGTTCCACCTGTGATTCTCATACTGTGAGGGGTCTAAATGTCCAGAGAAACGCTGAGAAACATGTCTCTGGGCATTTTTTGATTACGAGTCTTAAGGGAATGGTGGGGAAGTGAGTTTCACAACAATATCTAAAGCAATGGTACAGTATGGAACTGTTTAAAACAAAGGGGGAAAATGTGGTTGGGCTTATTAAGACAACATGTCCATCAAATCCCAAACATAAAGAGAACTGCTTCACTCTGCACATATTGTTTTAATAGAGAATATTTTTTTTGTGTTATTTAAAAAAAGATATTTTGGGGTAAAGTTTGGATACAAACTTATGAGGAACATGTGTGAAAAGAAACATGTAGTTCTTGTTCTGCATATATTTCTTTTGATCACATTAACCTGGCTCCGTGTCGGCAGAGAGTCTGCAGATGGAAACTAGCCCAAGGTTATAATCTGGCATATTTACATTTGTTAAAATGTTCATTAATATGTATTGCCCCTCTTTCTAAAAATAAATAAATAAATAAGTTAAACATGCAATAGGTTCTCTCAGAGATTGGCTTTGATAGAAACACGCAGCACGAACCTGTCAAAAGCTGACACAGCACACTTTGTTTCGGAAATTTTAAATATTTATACACATCTAGAAGCTACAAATAGGCAAATTAAAAGGAAATCTTGAACTCTTGAGTCAGGTTATAGCGGTGGCGGTTTAGTTCCATTAGTGAGGGACCAGTGCAAATTAATCCAAACTTAAGATGCTTCCTGGACTTCCATAATGGCAACCCATCTACACTACAAGCCTTTGGAATTGGCCACATTCATATTTTAACACAAACAGGTGACAGAGGAACCTTTTACAAAGGAAAGTTTTCTGGATAATCTACAGGCCACTAAATACTCTGTTCTAACTGGCAACTTTTCTTTTTTATAGACCTTCATGTTGTCTGTAATTGATGCTGCTGTGTGTGTCTTGCCTGATTTGGACTAAATTTGGTGAATCCTTTTGGGCTTGGTGTTTATATCCTTTTTTTTTAGGTTTTATTGGTGGAATATTCGAACCCTCACCCTTGTGGGAAGCTTTCTATTGGTGAAACACAGCAAGAACAGATCTGGTTTGCTCATGGCACCTCAAGTAGAAGTGATTTTGAATCCAGGAACTGCTGCAACTCAGCAGTTGAAGTCAATAAAAACTTTGTTCTGAGTAATAATTTTTATCCTGTGCTCACACATTTTCTATCCTTGTGGGAGAAGCCTTTTCCAGGTTCCCCAGAGTAACTTGGAATTACTGAATGGTTTAATAATCATGTGGCTTTCAGGTTTTCAGCCCATGTTAACACTTGGCCCAATGTGTTGGACGTGGATCTCCATTAACATCTTTAAAACACCAAATGAGGGAACAGATTTTAAAATAATGTTTTTCCATCCCTCCAGTACATTTCCAGAGAACATTTAGAATCAATCCCAAGATGCATTTAAGCTGTTCTGCCGGTATGTGGTGGTTCATTTTCTTGCTAAGACTGCATTGGTGCATCATATCTCTATTCTCTTCCCCCTCCTGCCCCCCCCCCCCCCCCCCCCTTTCTTAAATAGATAACTATCATATCTGATATCATATCTCACAGTACAATAATATTGAATGGGTTGCATTGTTGTATTTTGTCATGTTTCTCAGGTCTTTGTCTGAATTTCTACGAACATTATTGCTAAGGATTGTCTTATTGCATTGGAGTCACACTGGGTTAAATATGTACACTTGGGTTTTAAGGGGTATTTATTATTTTCTTCTTTTTTGGGGGGTTGTATGGAAGCCCCAAACGCAATTTCATTGTTCTTGACAATGACAATAAATAAATAAATAAATACTAAATACTTTATGCTGTTAATTTTTTTTCTCTCCAGTTTGTCACCCGTGTTCATTTTACAGCTCGAGCTCAACTTCAGAACTCACACAGTATTGTCTTTCTTCAGCAGGTGGCTGTGTGCTGGTTTGGCATTTTACCGCCTGTGTTGCTGTGGTGTAAAAAGTCTATTTCCCCGCAGTGGTCTGCTACCAGTAATTACCTCAGACATCAATTTATTCTACTACAGCTTAAGTGCTAACACGGCTAATCTTGTTAGAGTGATGTGATTAGCAGGAACATCGCCCAAGATCACACCTCCAGGGTATGAGCAGTTGAGATGAAGCCTTGGCCTCTTTCTGGCCTCATCCAGCCACAACTGATGAATTATTCTGTAAAAAAAAAAAAAAGAAAAAATGGATTTACTTGGATTTTATGATAGTTGCATGGGTTCATAAAAGTTGCACAACTATAACTTGGATTAAACATTGATGCATTTATTGAGTGCATTAAAGAGGACACTGTCAGAATATGTAATTTTACCTTTTTAATGCACCAACTTCAATTAAATAAACTCTATTCTTTCTATAAAAAGAAAACAAAAAAAGCTTTAGGAACATTAACTATGTCATTTCCCTTCTAATCTTTTGCATATCTTTTCCAAATATTTATTTATAAGTGACTTATGTATGTATGTATGTATATATATGTATATATTGTACTATTCTTAGTTAGCGTATTGTCTGTCTTGTCTTAATGTTGGTTTAAAATGGAGCACTGTAACAAAAAATAATTTCCCCCAGGGATCAATAAAGTATTCTGATTCTGATTCTGATTCTGATCTCTGTTTTAAGATCACCAACATCTGGTTCTGCTTGTACCCAAGGAGTGTAAATCATTGTTGTAGTATGGGGTGTTGCAACAACATCCTGTCCCCACTGAGAATTATTTGCTTTGTGGAAAATACATGTAGTGATTCTGCACTCTCTGCTCACTTCCTGAGAGGGCTCAAGGGTCAGATATAGACAAGATAATTCTTGTGGCAGCGAGGACCGTAAGGACGAAGGGATACCATACAGATGCTCAGTGCTGTGACAGGATACGTAATAAGATAACATTCGCCTAATGGATGGTTCTTATCATTTGCAGTAATTGAAGACATAATGGAGCTTGATCATAATCCCCTGGAGGTGTAAATGGCTCTGTTGCTGAGCAAAGTGAGTTACTCTCCTCCACAACCTGCCCTTCCTGAAAAATGACAGGTATAAAAAGCGAAGAGCTATTTGCTGCACGTCACGTATTTTCAAAATGTTTTCCAGACCTTTGTACCTGCTGCCTTTTGACCCCCGGTGACCTTTGAAGAACCGCCTGCCATAAAAACCTCAGCAAATGTGATCATTCTCAAATGACCAGGTCACACCTGAGTGAGCAAAAGTCACCAAACAGGACTTCCACTTAGCCCAAAGTGTTTGCTTTTCCTTTCTTTCCTTGTTTGTCTTTAGCCCAGGCGACGGCTTTCTTCAACAGCCGCCACTGAAACTGAGGGGATTTGCAGGATGGCTGCCACGCCACCTCATCTTATCCATGTCAGCGACATTTGCAATAGGTTGCAGCAGAGAGGCGAGGATGTGACCTGCTTCTCAACACCTGTCAGACCTTGAGAAAGAATAGGGGGAGACGAATAACAACCAAGCTGTGTCTGACGGTTCTGTGCAATCCCTAAAAATAGAAATTCCTTCTTAATGCAGCTGGATTACACAAGCGCGCAGACGAGTTCTTTCCTTTTCGTGCCTGAGTTGGGTTTTTCCTTCTTTTCTTTTTGATCACACATGAACTGTTTTAGTGGTTTAATAAGTCACTTTCATCAAACTTACAGCTTCAATAGAGACAGTTTGGCCAAGGGGGAGTTGTAAGCTCTGAGGTATGCATGCACATAGATTTACACAATGCCGAGAAAAGGTCCATATGTTTTAAAAAAAAGCGTGGCAAATGAGTGACAGATGAATCGCATACTGAAATGCAGGAAACGCTTTGAGGAACCCTAGCAAGAAGTGGGGAAAAAATAACAGTGTCCCAACTCTCAGGCTCCACCCAACTGATCTCCCCCGACATACACACACTTTTTTGAGCCCGTGTTGCATAGTGATTCAAGGGGATTCTTGTGGCAGCTATTAATAAAGTGTGTTGACAGGCTCAGTCATAATCAGACCCTGGCCGTTCCTTTCATGCTGTGCAGAGGAGCTGACATAAGTGGAAGGAGAGAGGTGGCCAAAATATTGAAGTAAGACTTAAACAAAGTGCTGTCTGTGATTATGAGCATGATTTTGCATAGTCAATTAAAATGCAGAGCCAAATTGAACACCCTTAAAGGATTATGCAACAGGGCTAGATTTGGAATGTTAATCATCTCAAGCTGTCAGAAGTAGTCAATTTCATAAGACAGAAAAAAGTTGATGATTAAAAGCAGACGTTAAGGGAGAGGAGGGGAGATAGTGCTTGAGGTGCAAGGGGGAAAGTAGAGAGGAGGAGGAGAGAGAGGAGGAGAGGAGAGGTGCTATTGTGTAAGAGCTCATGTGTGGTTGTTTGTGTATCTGCAGAGTCTGTTGGCCAGAGTGAAAGATGGGTCAAGACAATATGTAGCTGACTGGCTCCAGTGTAACTCATTCATCACTGTAGAGTGTGTGTTTGTGTGTTTGTGTGTGTGTCAGAGAGAGAGAGAGAGAGAGTAGTGGTGGGGTGAGGAGGGGGTTGTGTGTCAGACGGTGTTCCTCCTCGTCCTGCTCCAGCGGTTAAGTTAAATCAGAAGCAGTCAGTGACACGCTGCGGTGGTCTCTCTATCTCTCAGCCCGTCCTGCTCTGAAAGCATCAACAGCCTCCTGGTTCAGCACTGCAGGTAAGCACTGACACTGCCTCGCTTTCAGGAAGGATTCTCACCAACTTTCATCTTTGCTTTCATTGATGAACGTTAGCATTTTAGGGATAAGTTAGAGAAACTGTTTTCTGCTGATTCTTGGTGCAGTTTGAAAAACTTTTTTTCATTTACTAAAATGACTAATATTACTTTCAGAACCTGCAAATGAAAATAAAACAACACAACAACATACTGGCTTTATTCACGAAGTAAATCAGCGCAGTTTTATTCCTTCTGTTTGTTTACTCTGTCTATGAAATTCTTCTGTGTTTAAAACCCTTAAACCAACTACAGTAAATCTGCGGTAGGAATGAGAAGAATTCAGAACCTAGTCATGCCATCTATACAAACCCAGGTCTTATATCTCCATAGAAAATTGGATCCACTTCCTGATAAACAGTATCTCTTTGAAAATCCTCGCTTATGAAGAATTTAATCACAAAAAAAACACGTGAAAAGGTGAAGGAAAAGCAAACCAGTGGGTAAAAAGAACTGATGGAATTTAATTTATAGTTGTGTGAGTGAAGGCGACAAAATTCATACTATTGAAGTAATAATGAGGAAAGAAGAAGTTAAGGGACAAAATAAAGTGCTGCAGACTTTTCAGAGTAAAAGTTGCTGTCAAAGTTTTTAGGAGTTTCATTCCCCCCTCTCGTGTTTCCATATTCAAGAGACTTGTTGTTCTCAGGTTATACGAGGTTTTCTTTTTTTAACAGAATTACCAAAACAATTGGAAAAAAATAAAAGATAGCAGGATTTACAGTCTCCTAGGTTATTGTAATTCAAAGTCGTAGTACAAGAAATGATTGGAAGCCTCTCAGGCACAGGTTTGTGTTGTTTGATTGTGTACGTCACATGAAAGCACAGTTCTATAAACAGAAAGATGCAGACATAACTTCTGGAGCCAATATTTCCATTAGCTGCCCAGCTGCAAGCCATAAGTCAAGTCTTTGATTAGTTCATGGACACTGTCACAATGTCATACACACATGTATTATTAATTTAAACCCTTTGATGTTTTTCTATTTCTGGATTCATGTTAAAATGAGAGCTTTACTGTATCACTTTTTTAATGCAGTGGCAGATTCTTCAGCAGTTTAGGGAGGTTGCCTCACTTCAAGAAGCTCATGATTTAAAGCAACACCATGCAAGCTGAGACGGAGGAGGAAGTGAGTTGTAGGAGGCTACGGCTGAGATGCACTATGCAATTAGACACCATTGTTGTTCACCTTCAGGGAAAGGAGGAAATTTAAGGTTCAGGTCTTGTTGTTGGTTAATTAACTCATGCTGAATTTGTATTTCTTTAACACCTTTAGAGATGCAGGATGCACAAAAGTCAGAGGCACCCATTGTTGCAGAGCATCCTGTTGACCAAACAGGGCTGAAACAGGAAGGTGGGGTGAAGTGGCCTGTTTCCAGTAAGATGAACCTCACTTTGTAATAGGCTGATATAAATCATTAACTCGATCAGCCACTGATTTTAGTGGTTTTCTCTTTGAACAGCCAGATGGTGCTGCTCATGTCCGAGCAGCTGGGTTCTCAAGCTAAGGGTAGCCTCAGATAGCTCAGTTGATGGGAACTTTCTCGCTGTCCCAACTTAGACAATCCTATTATTCTAAACTAAAAGTGATTTAATTTGTCCTTGTTTTAGTTTTTGTAAATAAATCCCATGTTCCCAGAACGATTCCACTTTTAAATGCCCCAAAATAGGACTCAAATGTTGCTACTATAATGTCACTCAGGATTCAGCCACAGAGATCTGGAGGGCAGAAATGTCCCCAAACTTCCTCCTAACCCTGATTTTATCATTCAGTGTAAGCAGCTTTGTTTGCAAACAACTCTGGGCCTTTGCAGCCTTTTTGTCTTGTCTCAGAGGATGCAGCTTGCACACGGACTTTGTGAAGGTGCTGTTTGCCTTCCTGTCTGTGGTCACCCAGGGTTTATAGCTGCCATTCAGTAATGTGCCATCTCACTCAAGCTATAGCTCACTGGACAAAGCCACCCTAAATAGCCTTCTTCTAAGTCACCTTCTTTCTGTGCCACCTTATCTTTATTATAGATATTCAGCACATGGAGCCTTGTTTGTATTAACTCAACACACGTTCCCTTACTATCTTCATCTCCCTCATGGAAAAACACTGGCGTTGCACTGCACTAATAATAGTAAAAGAGTGTCCATTTTCTCTCCTATTTCCATTTCTGGCAATCAAAAATCTTCTGAGCATCAAGAGATTTCCTTTAATCGTTTAAAAATCCCCAAACTGTGAAACCGATATTCATTTTAATGCTCTTGTTTGCATGGTTTGATATTACAGTCACCCACCGTTATAAACATTAAGAAGCAAAACACCCGCACTTTGAATCCGAGCTTCGACATCTGTGTCGGTGCTTTATCCTACCTGTTACACTGGGGCCTGTGCAGGAAACTCGCAGAGATATTCCATTATTCTGCTGCCCTTGGCATCCACACATCTTCCACACTCGATAAATCCCACATCTGCAGCAGATAGGGTCGTTGCTTTAGTGCACGCAGGGTTTTTTTTTTCTTATTTCGTTTTTTTCAAAGAATTCACCTACTGAAATCTGCTGAAAAATTAGGATCTTTTTATTATTCTCAGATAAAACAGTTGTGCTGCTGGAGCTCAGACTCTGAGCTCAGTAGATGTGAAGGTAAAGTGTCTGCAATAGGTTGATTCGAGTAGCTTAAACTCCAATGAGATTGTGACAGGAGCACATGGCTACTTTTTTAAAAAAAAAAAATCTAAATGTATAGAAACACCCTGGCTGAAATATCAGTAGTGTTTCTGTCAAAATGCGCTGTGTCCCTGCTGAGTCAGCAGTGAGACGTAAAGAGTAAAATCCTAATGCTAGCATGCCATCTTGTGGCAAAATCCTGCTCCGTTTACTCAGACTGGTAATCCAGGGAATTCCATTTCTGTCGTGACAGCTGTATAATAATAAAAGGTTAACTTCTCATTCCCAAAAGAAATCATAAATCAGTTAAACAGTTGTTCATTATCTTCAAATTGTATTTGCCTACTTATGATCTCTAAAGACAGAGTTATGTTTTCTTTGGCATCAGATTGGATTTACTGTAACCACAAATATTTCTTGTTTTTTGTGCAAGTTTGGGTAATCTCTTCAGCTATATTGTCATATAAATGAGGCTTATGCTAATATTATTACATCAGCTCCACTAATGACACCCACAAAGCTATTCTATTAAACATAAAGATGCTCAGCAAAGGAGAGAATTTGTTTTTTATATTCCCATTTCACTCTAAGCTTGTGCAAATCAAGCATGAAAAAAAAGAGAAAAAGAAAAAAGAAAAAAATAGCCCCGAGGCCAATTTTCCGCAGCACGCAGGTTTGATTTTCTCACAGAGCAAAGTTTCCACAGAGCTGAATCCCTGCTGTCCTGTTTGTTTAGGTGTGTGCTGATTAGAAGTTCTCATGCTGTGTACAATGTATCTCGGCGCGCCGAGGGTTTAAAACGTGACATGTCTTTTACGGTGACTGGAGCCTCGAACCTCTCCTCTCCTCCCCTGCTCCCTCAGCGCTTTAGTGTTTAATGGCGTTGTTATCCAAGCTCGCGCTTTGCCATGCGGCCTTCATTAACTCAGGTCATAACACGAGGCATAAATGTTCTCCTTCCGGGTGCTGACAGTCCAACCCAGATGGACCGAGCATTTGATAAACACTGTACAGTTTTACTGTTGCCCTTCATTAGCCGAGGGACGATTATAAGGCGAAGGCAGAATGCAGGCTGTCTGAATAATGACGTTTTTAAAGGGCATTTTTGGAATATTGAATAACATGCAACATCTGTTTTTCATGGCTTCTTACTTTACAGAAATAACATAAAGCGTCAGGATGGCTTTAATGTGCAGGTCTTTAATGAGCTGGTGTAGAGTGAGCATTTTCATGGGTGCTCGTGTGGATTAGCGTTTATGGGCCGTGCCAGCAGTAATGATGGCTCCTCTCCTGGGCTGCCTGTGACATTTTCTTTTTTTGTGTGTGTGTTTCTTTTATAGGACTCGCTGAGGCCCTCTCCCAAGGCCTGTATCAGTCACCACAGACCAACCCTGCCTACAGGGACCCTCCATTTGGGATTTGGTGCTCAAAATGCAAAATCTAACGACAGAAACAACAGACGGTTTAGAACTGGCATGTGGTATGTCTGGACACCATGAAATAATTTTCACCCTGGTACCCATCGTCTATGGCTGTATTTTTGTCATCGGCATTGTCGGAAACAGCATGGTGGTGGCTGTCATCTACTGCTATATGAAGCTTAAGACGGTGGCTAACATTTTCGTCCTGAATCTTGCCGTGTCTGACCTCACGTTTCTCATCACTCTACCAATGTGGGCCACCTACACCGCCACAGGCTATAGTTGGCCCTTTGGAGGATTCCTGTGCAAGGCCAGTGCAGGGCTGGTGATTTTTAACATCTACACCAGCATCTTCTTCCTCACAGCGCTCAGCCTAGACCGTTACCTGGCTATTGTGCATCCAATGCGATCGAGGCACTTCCGCACCGTGGTGTATGCGCGTCTCACCTGTGTGGTGATCTGGCTTTTTGCCTTCGTGCTCAGTGTGCCCACAGCGGTGATCAGGGATCTCCACGACATCTCACACTTTAACACTACAGTGTGCGGCATTCTGCACCCGACTGAAGAAAATGAAATGTGGTTGAAAGAGCTCCGCCTCGCCATCAGCCTCATGAAGATCCTGCTGGGCTTCCTGGTGCCCTTTGTCATCATCCTCACTTGTTATTGCCTTATTGGGCAGGCGCTGCTGGGGGCCACGCACATACAGAAGAGCTCTCGTTCGCGGGACGACGAGGTACTGCGCATGCTCGCAGCAGCTGTCTTGGCCTTTTTCTTGTGCTGGGCGCCACACCAGGTATTCCACTTCATGGAGGTGCTCACCCAACTGAAACTTGTGAACAACTGCTCCATCGTGGAACTCATTGACACCGCCATACCCTTCACCATATGCATTGCCTACTTCAATAGCTGCGTGAACCCTATCGTGTACAGCTTCGTGGGGCACAACTTTCGCAAAAACTTACTCCATCTGCTGCGTTGCTCCCGAGGTGCAGTTCCCGGGCCTCACCCGAGCATTAGCTCCAAGATGAGTGCACTCTCTTTTCGCGCCACAGAGGCACTGAGCCTTGCAGTCAAAAGTAATGCCTCCTCTGACGTGAAGTAAAGGGGGGGGGGGGGGGGGAAGGGGGGGGGGGGGGAGAGAGAAACAGGGTACAGTTGACCTCTCCTCACTCTTTCAGTTTGAGGTCAAAGACCTGGGGATGGAGACATTCCATTCTTTTTTTTTCTCCATGCCCAACTGTATTACCCAGCACTGAAACATCCACAATGATTGTAATGTTGTGCACATGTTCCTCTGTAGTTGCAGAATATTTATTCATATACCATTCCATGTCACGTAGCATGCTGGCAAATTTTCCCATCTAACCCTGTGAAATGAATGAGAGTGTCACAAAAAAGCCATATTAATATAGTATGGCTCTGCAAGAAAATATTATACAGAATTACTGAACACTTATCCCATTATTTATAAAAAGATATGCATGTTCTGCAAAATTATGTCAGCATTGTGCCTCGATGATACAGTGCAGTACTATAGTGTCTAGTGAAAACTATCCTTTGCTCTCAGCAGGTCGTTCACTAGTTGGAACAATGCTAAAAAAAAGTGCTAAGCCACTCGTGAATGCTCTGCCAGTGGCAACATACATGAAATAATTGGAAATGTATTGCAAAATGTCATGTAAATGTATATTTGCAGCATATCTGACTTCAGTAACTATTTTCCGTATGTTATATAGTATAGTCAGACTATGTCCTCTTTGTGAAAATGTATATTTGTTTGCATATCAACACTGAAATGCTACCAAGTCTGGGAGTGACATGCTATCAAAAATGGAGTGCCATGTAAATAATCCAGGCTGGGAGATCATTGTCAGTGTCTTTGGTGGTTGTCTTTGTGGTATTTAAACTTGACAGGTGTGTTTTTTTTATACCGTGTAGGTGTACATTTTGTGAATACGAAAATATAATTAAAAAGAAATAAAATACAGTCCAAGGTGGATCTTATTTTTTAATAGCTGAGTGTAAAAAGAGACAAATCATCCTGATTAGTCGTGAAAGCAAGTCACACATTACAAAAAACACTTCTGATAACTGTGACTTATCCAAATCAAATGACCTTGGTTTAAAAATGCCTCAAACACGTCTTGAATCTATTAATCATTGACAGTACATCATGTAGGCTCTCGTTTTTCCACGTAACACCTAAAAAAAACCAGCGACACAGCAAAGGACGTATGACACATCTTTGCGTAAAAGACTCCGATTGGTGGATGTACGGCAAGCTGCGAGGTATAAGTGTCGTACACAAGGAAAGCCAGCTTCATTGCCAACATGAAGGTCCTCCTGTTTTTTGGATTGGTGGCTTTTGCCCTCACTGACGTCACTCGCTTTGAGGGGTAAATTTACACTTTTGTTTTAAAAAAAGGACTGCATTCCTGTAAACTACAGCATGTGATGACACTAAAAATATAATGACGCAGTTCTAATAATAGAAGTACTATATAAGCCTGCGTTCCCTAAGTTTGTGGCTTATGCAAAGGGTATTACTGTGTTCCAAAGAAACTGCTGAGGAGTGAAGGCAAAGTGTTTGTGGATGCTATTTTATAATGTTGATTTCGCTCACCCCCCTTTTTTAAACAGTGATAAAGTTCTGCGTCTGAAGCCTGTCCTTAATGAACATGTGAAAGTCATTAGGGAACTGGCTAACAGTGTTCAGGTACCCATCTGCTTTCACACATACAGGCACACACATATGTTTCATTGCTCAAGTGTTTGACTTTGCTGCCATCTGCAGCTCGACTTTTGGACCCCAGAAAATGCTGAGCAGGTGACTGTGGGCATGAGCGTGGACATCCGTGTGCCTGCCCAGTACCTGGACATGGTGTTCACCGTCCTGCAGCAGAGCGGCATGCAGCTAGAGTAGGTCGCTAGACAAACAATTAAACTAAAGGATATTTATCTGGATATTTTGTGCCCCAGATTTACATTCTTCACGCAATGCTGTGACACATTTTAATTAAATCCTATTCAGGGTCTTTATTGATGATGTTCAGGAGGCTGTTGATCGCCAGATTGAAAACAAGGGTTCTCCCAGAGCCCACAGCTACACCAAGTACAACACCTGGAGCGATGTAAGAGTCGAAACCCTTAAGAGCGCCGATCTCAATTCTGATTTTCTTTTCTGGTTTTCATTAATTTCTTACCATATTTGTCCTGTTTATTTTAGATTGAGTCATGGATGAACTCAATGGCTACTGCCAATTCTGATATGATCAGCAAGGAGGTGATTGGAAACACCTATGAGGGACGTCCCATGGTAGTTCTCAAGGTAGGCTTACCCAAATAAATATTAAAGAATTTAGTCAAAGGAGCTTGCAAAGAAAAGCATCTGGACTTCTTTAAGTTGCTTGAAGACGTTTCACCTCTCATCCGAGAAGCTTCTTCAGTTCTAAGGTCAAATGGTGGAGAGTCCCAGATTTAAACCTAGTGGGAGTATCCCCCCAAAGAGGGACAAAAGGACCCCCTGATGATCCTCTACCTAATCGCATGAGCCAAGGTGTGAAAACAGGTGTGGGTCACAATCAGCCAGGGTTTCGGGTGAGCTCATTGTGAAACCTGGACCCATCCTATCATGTGATTTCCTGAGGTCAGATGGCCCAGGATGTGAGTGGGCGTTAAGGCGTCTGGGAAGGGATCTCAAAACTGGATTAGAAATGGCAGACAGTTGGTGTCGTAAACCCCCGCCTCTTTTCAAAGATGGTCGCTCACAGTGGACGTAAATGGCTTCTTTCACTTCTCTTTCAAACCATCTGTCCTCACTGCCAAAATGTGAACACTGGCATCCTCTTTCCAAGCTCCTTAGACTATGATGACCTGGATGACTGAGAACCTTCACAGACATTAAAGAATGTATTTTTTAATTTATATTATAACTACATGCAACAATTGTTTTGTGATTACATTTAACAACCACAGATTGGTAAGAAGTCTGGTTCCACCAAGCCTGCCATCTTCATGGACTGTGGATTCCACGCCAGAGAGTGGATCTCTCATGCTTTCTGTCAGTGGTTTGTCAATGAGGTAAGGAAGATGCCAGGATGACCGAGGCAAGCACCTACAAATAAGGAATATAACTGATTACAGCACAAATTTTTTTGCAATCTTCCTCAGGCTGTGACCGCCTATGGTAGTGATTCTCAGATGACTAGCCTGCTCGACCAGATGGATGTCTTTGTTCTGCCCGTCTTCAACATCGATGGTTACGTGTTCACCCACACAAACGTACGTTACAATCCATTTAAACTTAAGTTGTTTGCCTTAGTTAAAAGAAGACATCCTTGTGCTATATCTCGAAGAATGCATTTAATGCACATCTGTATGCATTTTGGGAACTTTAGAACAGGATGTGGAGAAAAACTCGCTCCAGGAACGCTGGATCCAGCTGCCTTGGGACTGATCCAAACAGAAACTTCAATGCTGGCTGGTGCAGTAAGTATGACATATGAACAGTTAAATCTTAGACTGATAAAAGAAAAATTGGGGTAATTTGCAATTGCATTGGTTATTTTTAAATGTCAGTTAATAGGCATTCCATAAAAAGCTAAATTTATTTTTTTAAAAAATACAAAAAACTTCAGCAAAAATATCAGGTTTAAGGACAGGACATAGAACTGTACCGGTATTTTTTTTATATATAGATTTTCCATGTATTTTAATCTGGCAAGTCAATAATATGTTTAGTTACAGTTTGGCTGCTTGGTAACATTTTTAGTTTGTAATTTATTATGTCATTTTATTTAACAATTTTAAAAAGAAAAAGAAAACTTTTATACATGGTTTTCTATGTGATTGCAGCCACTGGAGCTTCCACCAACCCCTGCAGCGAAACTTACTGTGGCACCGCTCCTGAATCTGAAATTGAATCCAAGAATCTTGCTGACTTCATCCGCAAAAATAAATCCATCATCAAGGCCTACATCACTATCCACTCCTATTCTCAGCTGCTGCTCTTCCCCTACTCCTACACCTATGAGTTAGCTGCAGACCATGACGAGCTGGTAAGTCACTGTTATCTGCCTTAGCATTGCAGTGAGTGTACAAAACCTACCTCTGAGTCAGGCTATGTATAATTATGAATTCGGTTCATTCAAATAATGATCTGTATGTGTGATATACATGAATACGAGCAAATAAAAAGTTTTACAATAGATCATATAATATAAATATAACTCTACCCACCCCATTACCGTGTTACTCTTATCTAAGGGCCACACTTAGCTGCAGCAAATCATTTACTCCCTGCTTACATGGCTCATTCTCATGGCTCTTTTACCTCTCACTGGGGTGTCCGTGGTGCTGCACAGTTAACACTCACACCCCTGCTCCAGCTCTCACACTAACTGAGGCAGATCACACGTCTCTGCCTCTCTATTACTCACTTGTAATTTAGACTGTCTTCTGACACTTTACAGAACAAAAGAACTCCAGGGATCTGTCATAACTCATCAGTCTGGCCAGAAATATCATTTCCTGCTTGTGCGTTTCTCTGGGGGTTTCATTTCCTCTTGCAACTCGCTGATGCTTTTACTGCTTTCTATAATATCACTAAAAATGTTACTGGAAACCCGCAGGGTGAAAAGCATGTATTTATAACGTGTAACAGCTGTATTTTAAAGGTGGTGTCATTTGTGTGCGTGCTTTGTTTGGTTTAAAGTGACAAATTTTACATTAAAAAGTCCTCCAAATTCAAGCATTTCCAGGCAATGACACACCTTTGCTCAGTCTGATATACTCAGATACTGTGTTGATATATATATATATGTATATAGTTTAAACCTTATAATTAATTCACTCTATAACACATTTGACTTTTGTTTGTATTTTGTATTGTAGATGGCAGTTGCTAAGGGAGCTTCTTCTGCTCTGCGTAGCCTGTATGGCACAGTCTACACCAGCGGCCCCGGTGCTCCAACTATCTGTAAGTACAGCAAATAGTCACACTTTATTGTGGGAAGATTGCATATTCAGTGATAGCTTGATAACCTATTTCCACCTCTGTCATTATGCATTATGGTGTGTTCTCAGCGCACCCATCTCCATTGAGAAATGTGGCCTCTTGAAACCACAAAAGGCAATCATGAGCCACAGCTATTTCAAGCAAGGGATTCTTTTTTTTGCCCCCCCTCAAGTAAAATGTGTATGAAAACACATGTAGACTGTCCCAGGTTGTCAGAATGTCACCATCTCAGTGATTTCCCTCACTCTCTCCTCATCTGCCCTTAGACCCCGCTGCTGGAGGCTCTGATGACTGGGCCTACGACCTGGGAGTGAAATATTCCTACACCTTCGAGTTGCGTGACGAGGGTCAATATGGCTTCCTGCTGCCCGAGTCTCAGATCAAGCCCACATGCGAGGAGACCATGCTGGCCGTCAAGTACATTGCGGCCCACGTGCAGAAGAACCTCTATTAAAATGCGGAACTGCCAGGACCCCTGCCAACTCGGCTCCTCTGTACCAGCCCCCAGCCCCTCCAACCTCTCAGCCATCTCCTGCCCGTATCCATGGATACAGGGCACCACCCGCCATGTTTCCTCACTGTGCTTGACAGAATGTCAAGATGAGTGCAAACAATAAAATCAATGATCCATCCCCACACGCTGAATCAATTTTTTTATGTGTATACGATAATATTGTGTCTGGTACACAGAGGCTTTACTGCGTACGAACAACAGCAATAATAACACTTTCACTTTAGGGCTCATCATCTGCTGCAATGAATGCAAATTAAGAGGGAAACATTTTAGAAACATATACCACAACCTTTAAGAAAAAATATTGTGTAATGTAACCATAATGAAACCATAATGTAACTGTGCCAAACACCAAATGTTCTTATAGTTTCTATAAAGTGTCTATAAAGGAGACATTTAAGAAAACAAAAGAAAGAGCCACAAATTTATTGCACCCCTTTGGATCACAGTGATCCCTCTTGTTCAGATGGCACTGCTCCAGTAGCAGCGCTTAGGTGGGCGTGGGTATCTGTTGTTAGGGATTTTCTAAACAAGGGCACAGTATGTGACAAGCAAAGAGCACTTCTTGGCAGCATCTCCATTCTGCCAAGCATCTGCCTCGGTGGAGAAAATAAGGGAGCCAAAGACCAGCGGGAAATTTTACTTCACATTCACATTTCTGGGGTAAAATTGGAAAAGTAAATTTCACTGACTGGTTTTCACGCATCACAATGCAGGGGAAAAAATATGACTAGTTTTATATTCAAATAAAAGCAGTGTATTGACCCTCATCCCACTGATATATATAATAAGTGGGATGTACTATATATTTTTTCATTGTTCCAATTTTTTATGACTTTGTCAGTCAGCTTGTTCGTAATATTGTCATTTCAGTGATTTCTATTTCTCCTTTGATTAGTGCTTTTTAAAAATGCAAGTGTCCATGCAGTTTGGTATGGGCCTAAATTAAAAAGGCACTCTTTCAGTGATTTAAAAGAAGAAATTTCAACATCGTATGAAGGCTCAAGGCCAGACCAAGGACACACTGGGGAGATTATGCCTCTGTGCTGGATAGTTACACGTTTATTTCAATGATAACACAAATGATTTTTACTTTAAATTACTGAAAATTAACAGACAAAAGATGATAAACAGGCTTTTACATAATAATGTTTAGATTTCTGTTTTACAAATATGCAAATTAACTGTAACATTTTCAAAAATAATAATAGTCATCTTTTTTCTTTAGATTAATTAATAAAATAACACTTTAAGAAGATTATATTTGCTTTTTGCACTAAATTATTCTTGAGCTACTTAGGCAACAGTCCATTGCATGCATGTTAAACAGGTTGGTAAGATTGTGGTCAATATTGCCATTTGTATGCTTTTAATTCTGCCACTTGATGTCATTATTTTGATTTAAATGTAAGACAGTAAAATGACATATCATCCTCTTGCTTAATTATGACACTCCTCTTAAAGTACACTACTTGAGCTAAAAATAATTCACTGTTGTGTAATACAATAAGAGCACTGAATGACCTCCTAAACTACGGTTTGATAAATGCCTTGCTATACGCTCTTCAATCCACAAGGTGGCGACAAAGTGCCAAATGTTTACTACAGGACATCTTGTTCCTGGACGCATTACATCTTCGCCGTCTTTCATTTGTCACTGGCAGCTGTTTGAAAGGTCAGAGCTGTAGAATTATGTCCTGAGAGTGCAACGTTATCTCTGACTCAAAGAATTTTTCCCCCTTTACTTTTTCAGAGTTGTGAAATTTCCGTAACGTTAGGAGGAGGAAGCAATGCACAATATTTTCAATAATTGCAATTTTTCTTCATCTGTAGGCTGTAAACCTGTTCAAAGCGGTGTTGCTTGAGGTGCTGCTGTGTAGCGGTGGAGCATGTCAACAGCAGGTGGGTGTGTTGGGGGCTGTCACGTGACGCCGGTCTGGCTGCTGTCATCTTGGTATTTAAACCACCTCTGTATATTTAGTCGGTCCTTTTCGCCACGCAAGGCTTCTGCAAAGTCCAGGCTACAGAGTAGCTGCGACTTATTCGTCAGTCATGGCTGGTAGGTAACATTTTAACACTCTCAGCGTCGATAGTAAAAAATTCTTGTTAATTTTTTGTTTTTTTTTCTCTAAAGTTTTAAAAGTAGCAAATGGCGCGAACTTTGGTGACATTAAATGACATTATGTAGCTAATATAGTCTTTTGTCACTGTTCTCTTTGTTTTTGGGTAGTTGTGTTCCCTTGTTGAATAAGAAGTTTAGTATTCTTAAAGTGGTTACAGTCTTACTTTACATAATTAACTTGTATTTGTCGCAGTGACCAGCTACCGGTGTGACATAATTACAGTGTTACTACTTTTTATAACTGTGTTCCATTTTGTCATGTATATATTAGGAAACTGCCAAAAGTAGGTGCAGTGGACACAGTGCGATAAAATCATTTCACAGGGTACCTTTTTAGACTACTTTACTATCATTGGACCTTAGTTTGAGACCTACTACACTACTCTGTGTCCTAAGTCGCCATAATTAATTTTTAATTTGTGGTATAAGCTTACTGGGAACCGTCCCCCTGACTCAAAATGAAATGACCCTGCTGCCTGGACGGTGACTTCACTGTACCTTGGGTTGTTGCAGAGCTAATTCTCATCTTTTATGTGTTTTTTAGTGTTACATTCATATTGCAGAAGGGTTTTTACCAATTGAAAAGGGGGCGTAAGAGAAAGGAGGTGTGGCACTGTGAAAAGGCAGTGAGACAGAACAAATTTTCCTGGCAAGCTGTGGTATTTGGAACCATTGTTCTCCAACTGGCCCAAACTTATAGAAACTCTGGGCTGCTAGCATGTCAGACATACTCTATCTATTGTGATCTCCTTGCCCATTATTGGTATCTTACTGCCAGAGGGTTAGCGCATAGGCCAAATGGGATTGGTGTTGGCCTAACTGCTAGTCACAGAACTATCCCAGCTGCCATGCTGATTTCGTCATCTCAGTTTATATGTCCTCTCACAGGCAAGCCGTTGTTCTCAAGACTTGACTTGGCAGATTTTCCTCCCAGGAGCCTGAGGTGGTGGTACAGAGTAGATGCCACACTGCAAATAAAAATCACCTTAATGAGACATTTAAACCTTTATGGGGTACTTTGTGAGAAAACTTTTAGTGAGGTTAGATTGTGTTGCTCATTCAAAAACACTTGAAATAATCAACATATGAATTATTTGGATCATTCATGCTTTAGAGAATCCACACAGAAACGCATCACCTAAAAGGCAAGAGGCTACAACTGCAGTGTAATGTTGTTGGTGTGTGTTTCATATTCCTGCAGTAAACTTTAAAAATACATGCAATGCAGTTACACTGGAGGAAAATATCTACCTATCCATCTTTCCACTTCTTCAATTCATAGTCACAGGAAGCTGGAGCCCATCCCACCTGTCTTAGGTGGCGAGGTCACCAATCTGTCGAAGGGCTTGGGGGGAAAATAGACTAGCATCTTTCCATCATTTGGTCATTCACAGAAGAGTTATGGAAATTTTTTAAATGGGATGAATTCATTGACTAACACATCCATCCATCAATTTTCTTCCCTTATCTATGGAAGATGTCCAAGCAGAGAAGCCCAGACCTCCCTCTACCTATCGAAGGGAACACCACGGTGTTCCCATGACACACCCCAATCTCTTGGGCGTGCCATGGGTCTACCTCCTAGTAGGACATTCCTGGAACACCTTACCCAGGAGGCATCCTTGTCAAATGTGCGAATTACCTCAACTGGCACCTTTGGATGTGCAGGAGTAGTGGCTCTACTCTGAGCCGCTCACAAATGAGTGCACTCTTCAGCGTGTGGACTGTGTGGGGCAGCCCCACACTGCGAAAACGGAGGCTTTCGAAAAATATGACACATTTAAGTCATATGATGCAGTTATGTGACCAATTCAACTAAGACAACTAACCAATTCAACCACTTCATAACATTTAGAACAGAATCTGACTAACACACGAGTTTGAGAGCATTCTTAAATTGTATGTACTATATTAAGAAGCAACTTTAAGTTAAGCAACTCAGGGTGCGCCCAATCTCTTCTCATATTGGAAGCGAAGCAGGGTTGGGCGTGGTTAGTACTTGGGTGGGAGCAACCTTTAACCAATTTAATTCAGTTTTCTTTCTTTACAGATCAGGCATTTGTGACATTGGCTACCAATGACAACTATGCTCGGGGAGCAATGGTTTTGGGCAAATCCCTCCGTAAGCACAATACAACCAAGAAGCTGGTGGCACTCATTGGTCCACATGTATCAGAGCCTAGCCAGTAAGAAACTTTACCTACATTCACTTTTTCTCACTCATACACATTACTGTTCCTGTGAACTCTTGTTTTCCACATGGGTGGTTGACAGTGATTCATTTCATAGTATTGTAAATCATTAGGTCTGTGCTGAAGAGGATCTACGATGAGGTGAGGGTGGTGGATGTGCTAGACAGTGGCGACACTGCACACCTGGCCATGATGAAGAGACCCGAACTGGGCGTCACCTTCACCAAACTCCACTGTTGGACCCTCACACATTACTCCAAATGTGTTTTCATGGATGCAGACACTATGGTGAGGCTAACAGGTCATTTTGCTTCAGCACAAAGAAAATGAAGATGCTGCACATCACTGGTGTGTATAAACATGTGCTTTGTTTGTGCATCTCAGGTTCTTTCAAATATAGATGAGTTGTTTGATAGAGAGGAACTGTCAGCTGCTCCTGACCCTGGCTGGCCCGATTGCTTCAACTCTGGCGTTTTTGTTTTTCGTCCTTCTGTGGAGACTCATGGCAAACTGCTTCAGTATTGTACAGAACATGGCAGCTTTGACGGTAAGCTGCTGTAAAATGCCGGGATGCATTTTATAAAATGTCTATTAAAGGGCTATTATAGCATTTTCAGGAATGCACTTGGTTCTATGCAATGACTAATGACATGTAACATGTTTATTATTGAGATTCAGGGTTGCAATGAGTGAAAATTTATGTTTTACTCTACTTTTCATGTTATTGGCAATGATATAGCAAGGGAGGAACTTCTGCCCTTTTAAATTCCTTTTTTTTTTGAGTCAAACATGGTTTTGGAAACGCTCTTGGTAACATGATGTTTAACTGGACTTGTTTATCTTTTGCTCTAAGTAAGGTCTTTATCAAGCTCGGTGCCTGGAAACAAGGCTCGCCTGTAAGAGACTTTCGAGCTCTGCTGAGTTATTCTCAGGGGCTCACCGGGGTGGGGTGAAGGTTAAATTTGAGAGGCCCTGTTTTGCACAGAGCACCAGTTGACATTAAGCAACACTTTTCCATGGAGCGTACTGTTGCTGAATTGTAGTCAAAGCTATGCCGGCCATATCAGGTTCAGTGAAGGGCTAGAATCATCATCGATCCGTAGTTTCATGGTGCTCCTCAAGAATTTTTTTTTAATATTACATAATCTAAATGGGAAAAAATGAACACTTGCATTTTAGAAAGTAGCTGAGTAACTGAGTCTGACATATTGTAGCTATCCAAAGAGAGTCTGGTGGACATCAGACCAAGTTGCCTATTTGCTTTTGAATTTATTTTTAATTAAATTTGTGCCATGTAACTTAAAAATAATTTCAAGTTGTTGTCCACTTATTAGATTTTCTTCCAGAAGACCACGTGATAGTCTAAAGTGGCAAAAAGAGTTTCTCAGTTCATCTAAGACCATGCAGCTAAGGCGACAGCTACGTCACATGACCAAAATAATGTCATGTGCATGCTGGAAACCCATCGTATATTTCTGATTGCCAAGTCTTTGTTTTGGGGAGACTAGTGTAGCTCATAGAAATCTAGGCCAAGACTTTCTTATCTGTGGCGTTTACATTGTTCAAAAATAACGATGGATTTTTAAAAGCAAATAAATAACTTAATCATTGTCAGATGACGGGAGATACTTTTGAGTTGTACAGGAAATTTAATCCTTCATTTCCTCTTCACTGGGGCTGTTTACCTAAATGTAGCCAAAGCCTGCCAACTGGGCAGTACTGGTTAGACCAGGGGTGTCAAACATACGACTGGGCAAAGACTCCAATCCGGCCCACTGCATGTCTTTGGAAAATGTGAAAGTGGGCATAAACTTCAGATGTTAACTATATTGTCTCAAGTTTTATAGCTTTTCTTATCTTCACACTATATTATAAAAAAATGAAATTGCAAAAATGTTTCTATTTTTTTCACGATCTACCTTATTATCTGTTTTATTTAAGTAAGAATGAGTTAACAAAAACCTTTTTGTTTAATAATTACAACAGAGTCCAGGCAATGATCTACCAGAACTTGTATTTATTTCTCATAATTTAAACCCAAAGTGTTGTGCTGAGAAATTTCTTTAATGTCTTTATTATATAGAAAAACTGACATGTATCGTTAAAACTGCACTTCTTATGTTAAGATATTTCAGGGATTAAATATGAAGTTACACTTCTTTACACTGACAGAGAGAGACGCTTCACTGGTCATGCATTGAGGTGACAGTTGTTGTGATTTGGCACTTTATAGATAAAATTGAATGTAACTGAATTGGTTTGGCCAATTAAAGTGGGTCACAATTTAAAAGGAGTTTGAACTCCCTGGTTTGGACTATAAATATCTTCTGACACCAAAAAATCGAATGTATTGTGATGAAATCTCAATTAAGTGCTTAAGTGAAGAACAGTATTTATTATGTATCTGATATGCCGAGAAAAAGCTTTTGATTTCATTCAGCTGTCAGTCCTGCTGATAGAAGGGCCGGACTCTAGACAAAATCATTGTTTACTCGGGCTGCTCTGACCTCAAAAATTCCAACAAAGAAAACAGTTGTGGAGTAAACAAAAGACAAAAGGAAGTGCCAAACTATGTACTTGTTAGTGTCACTGAATCTGTTTCCCTTTTGATGCTGTGAGACAGATTCCATCAGGGATGGGGGGTGCCACTGGAAAAACCAATTAGTTTGCTTAATATGGGCCACTGCTTTCAAGTGCCGACTCATTCTGTCACAACAATCTTTCACATCATGATTTCAACCACAAACAAAAGACATTTTCTTATTTCTTTATGAGAAAGAGTCCCTTTGGAAGCTGAAACTCATTTATCCCTTAGTGTCTTTTTGTGGATAATTTTAGAGTCCCTGTTTCAGTGTGATGCCACTATCTAAATGCTTGATGGCATGCTAATAAGTAAAGCTGTCTTATTTATAGACATGGATGGTCTTTTCATGTGCACTGGGGCATGAGGTGAAGCCGCTTTGACCTTCAGCATTTCAGTTCTGCTGTCCTGCAAGGAATGCATGATATACACGTGTACGCCTCTCTACCCCGCAGAACATGAAAGATGTATTGGAAAAGAAAAATTGCAGAGGAGGAAAGAAAGTAAGTGACTGAACCCAGAGGCTCTATCTCTGCATCTGTGGCTCCAGTGTTATCTGCTGCCAAAACAAACTGGCACCGGTTAGATGCACATTCTTCCTGTGTTCTGCTCATCCCCTCAAAATGAAGATACTCAGCTCCATATTAAGTTTTGAACTCTCCAGTGGAGGCTGTGGGTTCAGACAAACGCCAGCTATGTGTGTTATTTTAAACCGAAGCCACAGACTTTACAGTCCTATGCTTTTTTAGGAGAGACATGTGAAAGTTTTGTTAACAGCCAACATCTCGTCCTGTGTCAGTGTCATTTCAGTGACTCATTCACAGATTCACTGAACTTTTATCACATTTTGGGGGGGCTGTCATTTATTTAAGGCTCGGGTCTGGTCTAGTTGTCTACCTGTCACCCACCTCACATAACATCAAATAGATCCCTGCCTCCCAAACTTTTATAAGTTGTGTATTTATGTAAGTTGCTGCTGTGAGAAGGGGCTGCCCCAGTTCTAAAGCAGCCAAACTTGAGGGAGGGCAAATGGCTGTAACAGCCCTCCAATTGAACTCCAGGACCTGAGGCAACTCAGACGCAAACTTGCAGTCCATTTACTTAAAACCCAGAGGCCAGTGTTAATTCACGTACCAGCACAGTGAGAGACAAAAGTCTTTAAATCTCTTTGTCTGTTTGTATTATTTAAAGTTGGCTGGTCATGAATGGAGTAGGGTAAAGTTTGGAAATATTCAATGTAATTGCAGAGGCAGCACCTCAATTTTTTCTACTGACACCAACATTATCCTTTGATTAGGATTTTTTTGTTTTGCCTTTTAATCTGAAAAAAATAAAAAGGATTATTTACAAATAAAATGTTTTATGCAATAAAAATAAACGTAATGACAATAATATCCCTCCCCCTCATGCCACAAAAAAAGAAAAGAAAAAACAGCTTTGACCCGTCTGGGAATGAACATGAGAGTTCAGGGGGGTGTCCTGTGGTATCTGGCACCAGACTTTGGCAGCAGATCCTTTGGGTCCTGTGGATTTCAGGGTGTAGCCTCCTTTGAATGGGCTTGTTCAGGCGCATCCCATAGATGGTGATTGGATTGGGATCTGCAAAGTTTGGAGGCCTGGTTAATGCTGTGGGCTCTTTGTTTTTTGAACTGTTTCCCGAAGCATTTTTGCAATGTCGTGCCTCTAATGAGACAATCAACACTGTTCACATTAACTTTGGTGGGTTTAATGTTGTGGCTGCTAAACACATGCCCCAACCTGTGTGCACCCACTGAGGTAAAGCACTACCTGCAGTTTCTAGAAAATCAGATCTACTTTTTTCAGGTAGCAGTGGGAACATGAGATCCAGTTGTGTGTCCTAAACATGTGAGAACATTTCTTTAAATGCTTGTCTGGGCTTATATCTCAGCAGATGAGCTGAGGTGAAAACTAATGTGGTTTGTCACAGGTGTGCCTTTCATTCGTCTCACTCTTTCAGTGAAGACATTCAGCCAACAAACAAAACCTGACCAGAAACATTTTTAAAGCCAAGTTTGCTGTTATGTGACCATATCAGAGATTTTCACAGCATGCAAATGCCACCAAGGCAAATTACTTCAAGACAAACATTTTTACAAGAAATTACAAAACTGTTAATAAATTTTAAAACCTGAGGCTTGTTTTGTTTTCATGACTGATGTTATTAAAAAGTCAGCGCTGGAAAAGACACTGTACACTATTTGCAAATCCACTTGTCTTGAAAAGATGTTACAATGTTTGAACTACACAGCAGCTGGTCCTCAGAGCCTAATTAAATCAGATTCAGTTATTTCATTATTGTAATTTTGTTATTCTAGCAAATTGTTAATCACTGAAAAATATGCTTAAACTATAGTTTATTTAGGTTTTTTATTTATGTGACTATTAGTTTTATCTATACAAGACACATCTCCTGGATGCACTGGTACTCATCTTCAGTGATGTATCCTGGGGTCATCAGGTGTTTCTGGTCTCACAACATCATACACCCTCGCCCAGGCGACCCAGCCGGGGGTGATCAGGCCCCGACTTGCGTACCAGTAGCTACCCACGGATCAGCACTCTTAATCCACAGCCACCTTGTGGCTTTCTTTGCCGCTTTGCTCACAGCCTGGGTGGCCGTCTTCTTGGCTGTCCCAGCCACACCCAGCTGGCCTAGGACTTCGCAGAGTGATCGTCCTCCAAAGCCTCTAGAACCCACTTCTATGGGCTCATAGAAAGTCTTCTAGCCCCTTCCCCTGCACTCCTGCACTAGTTCCTGGTACTTTGCACGTTTCCTTTCATTGGCCTCCTCGATCCGCTCTTCCCAGGGCACTGTGAGTTCCGGCATGATCAGCTGTTTTGAGACCTCAGAAATAATGATCATGTCTGGCCGGAGGGATGTTTTTGCAATGTGCTGTGGGAACCTTAGCTGTTTACCCAGGTCCCAGCTCCTCATTTGCCTTCTGAATGGCAGCAGAGTATTTCAGGCTGGAGTCAAAGAGTTTCCCCAAGCTCTTAACTGGTTGTTCCGTTAATGGTCCCTGAGATTGAGAACCGGAAACTTGTCCATCACCTTCCCCTTCTTCAGTACCATAGATCTTGACTTGGAAGGTTTAAAACTCATCCTTGCCCATGAGATGAGTATCTCAAGTCCTTGCAAGATCCACCTGGAACCGATGATGTTGTGATGGTGAGGTCATCCATATAGGCTCTAATAGGGGGCTGACGAACACCTGACCTTGTTAGCGGCCCTCTGCACTCCACCTCAGCAGCCTTTACCACCATGTTCATTGGAAGGGCAAAGAGCGTAACTGAGATGGTATAGCCTGTTATTATACCTTTCCTGAAGCAGTGCCAGCCTGAAGTAACTGACCCAGAAGTGACCCTAAGCCTGAAGTTGGCGTATAGTCCAGGATCAGGTCCTTAATCTTGCTGGGGACATGGTAGAGGTGTAAAGCATGCTCAACCATTTTGTGTGGGATAGACCCATAGGTATTAGTCAGGTCCAGCCACAATACGGCTAGGTCACCTCTGTTCTCGTGGGCTTCTCTTATAAGGTGCGTAACTACGCCAGTGTGCTCTAGGCAACCAGGAACTCCTGGGATCCCCCCCCTTCTGAACTGATGGATCAATATAATTGTTTCTAAGGAGAAACTCGGTCAATCTCCGGGAGACAATGCTAAAAAACACCTTCCCCTCCACGCTCAATAGTGAGATGCTCCGAAACTGGTTTATGTTTTTAGAGTCCTCCTCTTTGGGAACCCAGACTCCCTCTGCGCACCTCCATTGATCAGCAACTCTCCCTTTCCGCCATATCACCTTTAAGATCTTCCACAGGTGACGAAGCAGCTCTGGGCAGCGCTTATAGACAAGGTAGGGTACGCCACTGGGACCTGGAGAAGATGCTGAGTGGGCTGCTTTGATGACCTCACACACCTCCTTCAAACTTGGCTCCGTCAACTTAAACTCTACTGATGGTGGGGCAAGGTTGATGAGAGCTTCGTTGGGTCCCAAGTCTTGTTCCCTCAGTGGGTCACTCATGGTGACCCACTGAGGGAACAAGGTCTCATGAGGGAACAACATGGTCTCATGAAGGAAGTTATTCACCTCCTCTGCTGAGCACTCCAACCGCCCGCTTCGCTTAACCCCAAGCAATTGTTTTGAAAAGCGAAAGGGATCAGCAATAAAAGCTGCATGTTTCCTGGCTCTCGCTCTTCCCCGCCTCCTGTGCCATTCTGCTCTACGGAGGGTAATCAGCTTCTTCCGCAAGATGTTTTGCAGTTCCTCTAAAGCTTGCTTATCCTCCGCATTGGTGTTCTTGAACTGCTTCTTAAGGCTCCTAAGCTCCTGGCGCAGTCAATGAATCTTCATGGCCCTGCGGTTCATGGTATAAGGGGTCTTGTTACACTTCTCGGTCAGGGCGAACCTTTCTGAGGCATAGCTGACTATGATGGTGGTCATTGTTTTAAGCCTGCTGTCAGCATCTCTTTTGGCTACAGCTTGTATGATGTTGGAGAGATCCTCATCAAACTTCTGCCACTTGCTCCAACTGCTGGCTTAATCCGCTGTTGTGGAACTACACTGCTTGGATTGGAAGACTCTGGTGTGTGGAGGGACTGGGCTCTGTGAGGTGCCTCCTGGCCAGACTCCTCCTGCATCTCACCAGGTTCAGGACCTGTGCGTTGCACCTCACTTTCCCACTCCAAACATTACATTCTGGCTTGATGGACCTTTAGGCCACGCTGGTTCTTACACGCCTTGCCGCAGATGCATGTCTTACTCATAGTCCTTTCCGTTGCGTTGGTCATTAACCTTGAGTTCGTCCAATTGGAGATCTCATTCTCCCCCCCTGTCGGGATCTCCCGGGGGTATCTCTCTTTAGGGCTTTATATGTATGTTTCTAGAGATTTGCCTTGTTATTCTACCTCATTTGGAAAGCATCAACTGCTGTTGTTTTTAAATGTGCCATATAAAGCGACTCGACTTATCATACTGTCACACTTACCTTCGTATTTCTCTGTTGCAGGAGGAGACCAAGGGATTTTGAATGGCTTCTTTAGCAACTGGGCAACAGCTGACATATCAAAACATCTCCCTTTCATTTACAATCTCAGCAGCATAGCCATCTACACTTACCTCCCAGCATTTAAACAGTAAGTGTCTGCTAAGCACACTTAAACTCATGGAGTAATTATGAAATGCTTAAAGTCACAGGTGCGGTTTAAAAAAATTATGTGACCAAACTCTATAAGATACTATATTTACCTGCTACCCTGGGAAATTCATATTACGCAACAGCAGTCTGTCCATGTGACTAAAATCTTGTGTCTTGGATACAAAGCCAAGATGTAAGTAGATACCTGGTCACATGAATGCGTATTCACATCGTGACATGACATCAGGTTACGGGTGAGATGAGCAGCGAGATTCCAGCAGCACAGTTAGAGTGTCGCCCCAGCAGGCCCTCAGCTCTGGGTTGGATGCCCACTCTGAGCTCAGAGCAGCTGATACCCACTCCTGAAATAGAGCACTTTATTTAAAGACCTTTTAATGTTTGCCTCCAGGACTGGTCATTGTGTGCTGTGTCTAAAGCTACCCTCTCATCCTCATTGCATCTCTGTGTCTTCACCTCTGGTCTCATCAGCAGGCTTTTTTTGGTTTGGCATTTCCTGGCATCCATCAGGAGGACAGGGAAGATAAACATGTCTTTAGTTGTTTGTAGTTGTCAGCAATAACGCTTAGAGGTCTGACAAACACAGCAAAACATACCCGACAGTGTCGGGTTCAGGTTTATTTGTGTACTTGAGCAGATTGCCAGTGCTACAAAGACATCTAAGCTTGTCAGAACTGGGGTGGATCAATATATTTCTCATTCTTATTTCTCCAAAAGGATTTTGTTTCATTCATGCTAACCCAGCTTTTAAACACAGACACCCAAAAATGTTTCCTGGAGCATTAAAATTTATATTAGTGTCCAGTTCATAATTATGACCAATTAAAAACACAACAATTTAATAATATGTTTTTTGACACTAACATACAGGGTTTCTCCTAAAACATTTCTAAAACTTTTTTTATTTAAGCATATTCTATACTATTTATGTCTATGAATACAAATGTCTTTATTGCTACAATTTGATATTAAAAACTATTCAGAAAAGCTTCATTTAGTAAATCGAACCATAACCACACTACATCTACAGTACATCCTCTCATTTACTGTAATACTGGTTTCAGATATGGTGGAAATGCCAAGGTGGTCCATTTCCTGGGGAAGACCAAACCATGGGATTACACATTTGATCCCAAAACCAAACAGATTTCAGGGAGTGAGCAGGATGCTGCCACACACCCTACTTTCCTTCTCAACTGGTGGACCCTATACTCGGGTGATGTGGTCCCCATGCTGCACGAGGAGTATGGAGAACAGCCCTTCCACTCAGGATGTGTGGAGGTAAGTCGACATTTTAATTGAACCTGCACTATTTGCGACTTCTCATCAGGTATTATCTTTAAAACAGAGCTGTTTCCTTATTTTCTGTATAGTTACAAAGGCGGATAGTTCATAAGAAAAAGACATACTTTTGTTGCTATATACTGTATTTCTAAAGGGGTCACCATAGATTTTACACCACATAGTCTGACAACCATTTGATGAACCCCTGAGGCTGGGTGTGTATGTCCTCCCTGTCTTGAACCTAAGATCGTTTGCAACGAATGCACAAAACTACAACCATGGAGTCACTGGATAATTCATAACAAATGGCTAAAATAGCAAGGTCAGCGTATGTGTAAGTAATCCCTGAGAGCCAAAAGTTGAGGCTTCAGACTGCTCGAAATGCTCTTAGATGTGAGCAAGAGGATCTATCCCTAATCTAGTCATCTCAGACATACAGTCCCTCCCACCTGCTGATCTTTTTCAGATCCTTTGCCTGCATGGGGAAGCCAATCTCAACAGATTTAACTTAAGGGAGCTAAAAGATCCTCTTTCAGACAGTTTATGAGCTGAAACGCTCCAGTATAAATTTATAGCCATTATTTTGAACTTTGAATGATGCAAAGCTATTTAAACCTCTTTTCTGTCTTCTTATTCATCTCACAAAGTTCCAGCACAGTGAAACTGTCACTTTTGAGAGTGAACAGGTATGGAGACAAAGATTTGTTTTGTTTTTTATAGCTCAGCAGTGATTAAGCATCCGTTGGCGCCTGGTTTATTGCTGTTGCTGCCCTTCCTCTAAAATCAGAGCTTTCGCGTGTTTGCCTGCTGCCATTAATTTGGAAAGGCTAAGTGTGGCAGTTTGCCGCTTCCAAAAAGCAAAAAAAGGAAAAACAGCATGTTGTGTGCAGTCTGCGTGTCTTGTCATTTATTCATTTCCCTGCTGTTATGTTCCATATTCCTTCAGGGCGAGAGCAGGTCTTCGCACACGCACGCACAGGCATCCCAATCCCAGCAGATGTCCTCAGAAGAACGGAAGCAGAAATGGGAGCAAGGTCAGGCAGACTACTTGGGAATGGACTCATTTGACAATATCCAGAGAAAGCTTGATACTTTTCTCAAATAAAGAAGGATTGGCACGGGATATTTTTAAAAGAGCACTTGCGTTCTACTTGTTGCCAAGAAAATACTGCCGAAAAAATCAGATTGCAGTTTTTCTTCCTACCTTTATTTCAACTATAAATGAGCCAAGTCCCTCTTTCCACCAGCACTACCAACTCCATACTCCAAAGACAGCCCAATTTAAGTGGGGGGAAGTAATGTGAAATTTTATGAGCGGTTTTAATTCTCTCTGCAAGATTATTATCATTCAGTTTACCCTGAAACTCATATATGTTCTTCTACAGTGTGAAAAAAGGTTTATAACCGAAGTGTGCTTGTTTAAAGGTGAATATTAAAATCTTTTTTTTTCTCATGTTTATGCTTCTTTTGTAAAAAAAACAAACAAAAAAAAGGAGATGGCAACAAGAGATCAACTGGGCCATTTGTATCGGTGTGGTTAAGATGTGTAGTCACTGACATTGTCATTTTTCAGTTTATTCTTTCCTTTTTTACTCTGCAGTAACCTGACAGTCTTCTTAATATTTTCTTTTCTCAAAAGAATTAATTCTATTGTTTTTGAATTAGAAGTCTCTGTTTTACACGGATATGAAGATATGTTTACAGCACTTCTCAAGGCCGTAGTATGGTCAGTGAGCCATGCACACTAGATCTTTAGTGCCTTAATGCCTTGCTCTCTCTACTGCTGTCATCCTATGTTATCTCACTCTTGACCAGCAGCTTTTTTTAGTAGATGAAACAGGTTTGTAATTTTACCACATTATACTTGACCTGGATGTTGGCTGAAAATCTTTTATCTGGAAACAATAAAACATCCTTACAAGCTGTGGAGTTGCTCAGGTGCTTTTTTTTCTTGTTGGAATTTATATTATCTTTATATTATCCTAGGAAATGGGAGCTATTTATTAAAATGTGCAAACGTAAATGCAGATACAGTAAATTTTTTCTTCTTCTGTTATCCTCCACCAGTTTCCTCAGATTTTTTTAAGGACACACTGCACAGCATGCTCAGATTTGCCTTTTTTGCCAAAGGCTACTTGGGAATGATCTTGTTTATGCAAAAATGCTATTTCATATCTGTTAAACTCTTATCTTTGACATTCTTCATAGATCCAACTACAGAAATGTGAATAAAGGATTTGTTTTTATGGGGTGGCTGTAGCGCAGGTCACCTACTAATCTGAAGGTTGGTGGTTTAATCTCCGTCTGCTCCAGGCTGCATGCTAAATATCCTTGGGCAACATACTAACCCCAAGTTGCTGAAAGTGTGTGGATGAGAGATAAAAAGCACTTAAACCGAAACTTAGAAAAGAGTGCTTGTGCAAGTGGGTGAATGGGGCAAGTTGTGTAAAGTGCTTTGAGTACTTATACATGCATACTTCTATGATAAGTTGTCTCTTAGTTGTAGAGACATCACTGCCTCATCCTTTGAGTTAGGTGCCGTTTCCATTCTTGAATGAAAAAAATTCCCCCGAAAATAGTCCAGTGCAAGGCTGCCCCCCCCCTTTTTGTGCATATTGTGCCATGCTAAATGAGAATATACCTAGGCTTCAAAGTGTGCTTGCTCATTAATGTGTAATGATAAACGAGCAATGGCGTGTCCAGCGGGGTGGCCTGGGGGGGCACAGGCCACCCCCCAAACCAGACTGGCCACCCCAGGTGCCACCCCAAAGGCAAAACAATAAAATTCAATCAAATATCAAATGTCCGATTATGTTTTCACGGTGACGCTCAGATATCCGAGTGTAAGTGAATGCAGCATCGCTTCTGCTATGCGCATCACGTTAGCAAAGGTAGGAGAGCCAAGCGCGAAAGACGGCACTGCAGGAAACAATTTTTCGGTGAAAGAAAATGAGGACAGAATAAATGTCCCGGTAAGTAATATCAAGTTTGTTGAGTTTAGTAAACTTCGGTGAAATTAGAATACCAAGGAAAAAAATAACACTTAAAGAATTATTGCAGCTGTGGAATATTTCAGACAGTATGCTACAGAGGGCAGCTAACATAAGAGTTATGAGTTATAAGATATAATCTAAGTCGTAACATTGCTGTATGGAGCTGCAAATTTGGTTGCAGGTTAACATAGCTGGACTGGCCATCGGGCATACCGGGCATATCCCCAGTGACTTATTTTTTTTTTTTTTTGTAATGGCATGAACAATGAGAGGTGGTGGATTGGCCAGATGCAGGTCGATGTGTAGAAATAACTCCGTTGTTTGGTGGTGGCTATGACGGGGCTTCCACAGAGGCAACAGGTGGATGAGGGAAGGGGAGGCAGGAGGAGAGCCCCGAAGCAGCCACCAGTCCGAGTGTCAGGTGAACTGAACTTCAGGTAAGAAGTTATGACCTGCAGTCTATCTGGGTCAGATATAAACCAAGTTTAGGTGGAGTTTATTTTCATGTTGCTGACTTTTTACTGTCAGTTGCAATAACTCATACTGCGTTCTAGCCAGTTTGACGGAGTTTTTATACAGCTGGGTGGGTGCTATGATGTTACTGATAGTGAACTTTATTTTATTCATAAGGTTAGTAGAGTTGCCAACGGCTCCTTAAAAAAATGGAATGGTCCCTCATTCAGAGAAAATATTACACGTTTCGTATTGAGCTGAGAAGAGACGCAGTTTGTCCCGGACTTTAGCTAGAATGGAAAAAAGACACAAAGCTGGATTTATTCTGTCTTTATGCTGCACAGCTGCCTCTTCTTCTCTCATTCTCTCCCCCTCCCTCTCCTGTTGCTACTTCAATCATGAAACTGATCAATGATCAGCTGATTGGCTTTTCTCTCTTGTTTGTTTATCGCCCACTTTGCGCCAGAAAGAGGAAACCAGCGGATATTGCGCTAAACAACAGCAGCACGTTTAAGCTTGATCAGCTGTTGTTAGAATGTATTTAATATTAATTTCTAGTATCAGCTGATGTTTGCTGGAGCCACAGCTGTAAAGCTGCTGGTCATGATGTCGGTTTGGATATGTGGTGAGAGGGAAACATGAAGATGAAACCAGGAGATGTCCTTACTGAATCATCAGAGCTGAACAGGTGATGGAGAAACAGGTTTACCTTTTAGGTGACATGAATGAGTTGAAGTTATCAACTGTTTCTGAGAGATAAATAACACCAGGATCCTTTTTTATGTAGCTGACAGCTGGTAACTGTGCAGGGGCGGGTCTAGCAAAGTTTTGCCAGGGGGCCAGGTAGGGCATTAACAGGGAAAGGGGGGCACAAAGAAATACTTTTCTTTCTTATTCTCATTTAAAATACCTAGTTTTTATTAAATAATTATCTAAATCTTACAACCAAAGTTTTTATCTGACGTAAAATGTATAGAAATCCTACATATACCAACAAGACTGTACATCACTGTCACAACAGCATTTGTTTTCATTCAAAGTCTTTATGGCTTTAATACCTGGTGGGTCGGTCTGTAGTAAAAATGCCCAATTTTTTTGTCCCAGTCCAGCCCTGCAGGTTAATACTGGCAGTGTCACCATGCCAGCTGACTGTATTTCATCATCAGCCAGTGTTGTTCTTTATCAATATTACCAAAGTTTACCATAAGGCAGCATAGAAAGTATTTACTTGCTTTCAGGTTTCATTCAAATGTTAGTCTTTTCATTTGTTTCCCCACTTTTTTCCTGTTTCAAAATCAAACACCAGTTTGTGAGAAGATTATCTTCTTTTTTTAACAGGCAGATAAAGTTTTGCATTGGCATTGGCTAATTTGTCAATTGTTTGTTACAAATGTTCGTATTTTAATTTTCAAAAATGTTTTTGCCCAAAACATATGTGCACTATATGTCAGTAAAAATACTATGCAAATATTGATGTCCTTGAATGCTGAGTAAACACTGACAAAGCACTGATTGTATCTCTTGTACTTTATCAACGCAGTATCTAAAAACTTTGCACCGTAGTGGTTAAAATCTCATTCTAATAAGAGTTAAAAGTGCATTTGGTTATTAGGTTTATAGGATTATTGAATTATGGTTAAGGGTTGGTAGAATTTTTTTTTTAAACATTATCTGCCAATTAAATCTGCCACCCTTCTCCAAATCTGTGCCCCTACCTGGCCCCCCCAACAAAAATTTTCTAGACACGCCACTGTAAACGAGTCTTTTTATATACCTTTTATATAAGCGAGGGAGAAATCTCTTCAAAGCAAATATGCTTTATGTCAAGAAACTTCCCTCCGTGTTACTTCCGGTTCCGTCTCAATCCCGATGATAGCCAGTGTCCTGTTTTTAGAAACGGAACATTGACATGTAAAATATTAACGTAAAGCATAAAAAAACACACCTCATGGTGACTTTGCAGTGAGAGCTTACTCCTGATACATAATGGCTGGACAGTGCTTAAGTCGGGGGCTTGTTCGTGGATCTCGGCCCGAAGTTGGTTCGAGCGACACTTAACAGCTTGCCACACGACACCACACGGTATAATGGTTACTTAGCGACGTCGGTTAGCCGAAAACACGATTTTAACCTGCAACCGGATGCTTTGCGGCTACTTTTGCGGTTACACATTACAATAGGGGACTTCCCTATCCCGTGGCTTGTCGCTGCAGTGATACAGGGGGCGTGCCGCCCGCCCGTGGTGACGGCTGTAAAGCGGACCGCTACGCCAGGAAAGCAAACACACCATTCCGACAAGATGGCCTCGCTGCCCGCGCTCCGAGCGGTACTCCTGGTGGCTCTTTCGGTTTTCCTCACGGTGGTGCTGGGTTTTGGACTCCCTGCTCTGCTGAACGCGTTCATGAGGATGCTGGGGTTGCCAGAGACGAGCGTCACCGAGTGCATAGTTGCATTGTACGCAGTTTTTGTGCTGTACGTGGCGACGCCTCGAATTCCAAGAGGACTGGTGGAGGTAATGTCACAACAAACACGGGGATTAATCGCTGGTTTGCATTTTATCAGGCAAAACATTGAAATGGAACACAGATGTCAGTGAAACGTTGTAAAATGCAAAATTAAGGCTTGTAACTCGCAGAAAATCCTTTACAAGATACGCTACAGTAATGTGGGGTGGGCAATATAAGTTTGTTTATACTGTAACAAACTGTACAGAGAGTTTGCGTTCACTTGGAAATATGCGTGTTTTTGTAAGCATTTTTTCTCTAATTTGCATATAATGTTAATTGTGTGTTTTGGGGGAAACTGTACTGTACCCATCTCTGTAGGTGAAAGGGAAAGCCGTGCTTATTACAGGCTGTGACACTGGATTTGGTTACGCTCTCGCCAAACATCTGCACAAACTTGGCTTTACAGTCTTTGCCGGATGTCTTCTCAAGGTAAGGATGTTGCTCATCGAGTCTGCATTTTTCCCTGATTTGCAAACAGGAAGTGAGCAAAACGTTTTCCAAAAAATCTCCCATTCCAAGGAAGATGTGGTATCGATTGCACAGCTTAGCTGGAAATCAAGAACAACATGGCCACAAATCCCACCCACATGAAAATCAGAATGATCATTCCCTACCTATGTCCTTCGGGAGACCTGTTTTCACACTGTAAATACACCTTGAAACATGTGCTTTTAAGATAAGATATCCTAAGCTTATCTCAAAAGCTGTAAAAGCGGCTGTTTCACAGCAACAGATGTCGGCAAATTCAGCCTTTGAAAAAAATGGGCGCTTCTTTAGTTGTGACCTCTGAACTTTTGTGGGAGGAGTAAAATAATAATAATAATAATAAACCATCCACAGAGCATTGTTTTACATGTGTGGCACAAAGTGATTTACTTAAGGAACAAACGAGCAGATGATAACATCAAGCACAAGAATGATGTACAGTGTAAAATGTCAGCAACAGCATGTTAGTGTTCTAGTAGAAAATTAAAAACAGATCAGTAATGGGCTCTTCAATAAATGTCTGAACAGGGGATTTAAGACTCTGCTGACCTTTATTTTTGCTTAAGGATCTCATTTCATACCTTCAGGGCTCTTTGCCACGTTTAGTTTTCACTTGTGCCTAACAAACAGATAATAATTCTTTGAGCTGGCAGTAACCCAGGCAACAGTAACCCAGATATTCACTTGTCACAACCAAGGTATGCAGAAGAGCATCTCTGCTTGTACAGTTTGTCATACCTTGAAACAGATGGGCTGCAGCAGCAGAAAGCCAAACCAGGTACCACTCCTGCCCGCCAAGAACTGGAAAAAACATTTATACTGAAGGCACAAAAAAGTTTTGATGCTCTTGCTCTTGTTAAAAGCACTGAAGCTGATTGAACTGAGACCTCTTATGCCGAGGCCGTGAGTTTAACTAATGTCCCCGCTTACAGGATAAAGGTGGAGACGGTGCAAAGGAGCTTGAGGAACTTCATTCAGATCGAATGAAGGTCGTGCAGCTGGACGTGTGCAATGAAGAGCAGGTCAACAAGGCAGTGGACCACTTCAGGGAGATCCTGGGTGAATCTGAAGCGGGTAGGTCGCTCGGTAATCAAATAGATCCCACATAAAAGAAGTCGACTTTACTCATACATTTCATTCTCTCTGACTTTCTCCTGCCCAGTTCTCTGGGCTGTAGTGAATAATGCTGGTGTGTCAACGTTTGGAGAGGTCGAATTTACCTCCATGGACACCTACAAGCACGTGTCAGAGGTCAACTTGTGGGGCACCATCAGGGTTACTAAAGCTGTTTTGCCATTAATCCGCAGGGCGAAGGGTAAGCTGCATTTTGTTCCCTCCACTCTGTGACATATAAACAGGAATCAGTTACACAGTGTCCAAAATAACGGCGCCGAAGTGCAAAAATTTGAAAGATACATCCGCCTTTGAGTGAGCTGTGAAGAGTTATAACAATTCAAACAAGGCTGGAAGTGAAAGAACATATTAACACATTATATAACCTTTGTTATATAAACCCTTCAATGCTGATAAGCATATTTGCACTGAACATTCCTGAAAGTGGTTTCAAGTATTAAGATCCACAATTATAAATGAATATATAAAAACATTACTATAAAATAGGAATAAATTATGTTTTGAAGTAAAGCAAAAAAACAGTGTTATCAAAGTTGTGCTGAAGAAAAAAGAAAAGTTTGCAGACGCTAACAGAACAGCAGCTCTGTTAACAAGTGTGTTATGAGTGACTGTTCAACAGTGAGAGGCCGTTATTTGCTGAGCTAAGCAAATAGCCAAGAAATGTTCCTAAAGACATCTGAACTCTGGACCTGCAAGCCTAGCAGCTTTAAAAGTGCACTAAAGGCTCTTAATTCACTTTTGAATTATGATGCATTTATTTGGAGAATCTAAAATCTGTCCCCTTGTATCTCTTGACCACAGGCCGTGTCGTGAACGTGGCCAGCATGTATGGAAGGATGGGCAACATCATGAGGTCACCGTACTGCATTTCCAAATACGCCGTGGAAGCCTTTTCTGACTGCCTCCGCTACGAGATGAAAGCGTGGGGCGTAAAAGTGTCCGTAATCGAACCGGGCAACTTTATTGTGGCCACTGGCATCTTGACCCGCGACATCGTGGCTACCACGGCCAATAAGCTGTGGAGCGAGGCGCCCTCGGAGGTGAAGGAGGATTATGGGAAGACCCACTTCGAGCAGAACATGGCTCTGATGCGCTCTTACTGCAGCAGCGGGCAGAAGGATACGGTCTCCGTGCTGGATGACATTACCGATGCCATCATGTCCAAGCGTCCTCACACGCGCTACAGCCCCATGGAGCCGCACTGGTGGATCAGAATGCAGGTGATGACCCACCTGCCGGGTGCCATATCTGACCTCCTTTACTTCTAGAAGAGAAGCTGTTCCTGTGTTTAGCTCACCCTGAGAATCAGATAGCTGAAGAATATCACACTAAGTAGCAGTTACACAGATCTACAGACTAAGTGGGGTTCCTGCCATTTGGCCCTCAGCACTTGAAATCATCTAATGATCAATCAAGCCTTAACAATATATATATATATATATATATATATATATATATATATATATATATATATATATATATATATATATATATATAAAAAAGGTTTTGTAAATTGTAAGTAAATTATTGCACTTTGCTTTTCATGTGTCTGGCAAGAAGCATAACTTTATCTATACAGATATTCTCTGTTGAGTAGTAACTACTTTGTGTTTGGTATCAGCAGAGCCAAAATCTACTCATAGCTATAAGCACTGCATCCTTATCCCGTGCTGTGGTAAAAATCTTTTTAAAAAAAAAATAGTTTCTCCTTCTAGCTCTAAATATTTTTTCCCAAAGCCTTGTAACGTTTTTCCTTATGGGAATCTTGTGGGGCCACCCCATTGGCACGAGGACCAACGCTGGCTCAGGAGAAAGCTCCTGCTGCTCTTCTATAGCAGACAGTGGAAAAAACCAGGGTCAGCTACTGTAGGACCATGGTGAGATTTTGGCCCGGCTTGGTCCGACGTTGCGTAACAACAGCACAATCACACTTTGTCTCTCGTGCTCCAAACCATCCTGCGTGAAGGGGTTTTGGAGCACGTCAGCACCGAGGTCTTTTGATGTGATAAATGGGTACGCTGGACTGAAAAAGCCCCCCCCCCCTTGTAACCTCCCCTCCCTTCTCTGATGACAAAGTATTTTGTATATGGAATGATCCAAATAAAAAGAGTATTATATTTTAAAATATTACAAGCATGGTGTCCTTTTATTCCCACCCAAATAAGTACGAAAGACTTTCTTTTAATATTGGTTTGGGTTGTTAGGACTAGTAAATGTAATATTACTAAAGGCCACCAGGTGGCAGGAATGAATCATTTAAAAATCCCACAGCTTTCCTCATGCAATAGTGTACTGCCGTTTAAGCTGTAACCACACTGCGCTGGGTTAGGGTCATACAGTTTGTGGCTTCATACATCACCTGTTTTGTCCCAGACTGAGCAAACGACAAGATTAAAAACAGACGGGACCATTTTTATGCTGTTTATTACGTCTTTTGAACACTCTAATAGACTCTTCTAAATTATTACACCTGAAGACAATCTCCCCTCCATAAAAACAGTATTAAGAGCATGACATTAAATTTTCACAGCACTGCCTTTATCATCCGTTTTCTTCACTCTCGTACAGGGAGGGGGAGGGAAAGAAAAAGAGGGGAGAAAAAAAAAAAAAAAAAGCATTGTGAGTTAAAGACCACCATAGAAATGTAAGCAGCACAAAGCACCAAAGATTTAATACCAGAGCCACTTGTTCTGAATATTATCAAGAAATCCATGAAAATAATAATAATTTAAAAAAAAAAAAAAAGATCTCAGGCTAGTTGAGCAGTCAGGAAGAAGCTTCTGCTGCGCTGTAGTTTTCCATCTTTAATAGTTTGATAGACAATCTCTTGATAATATCAGTCACAACTGACTTCCGCGGGTTTTTTTTTTTTTTCTGCAGATTTCAAACCATTTTCTGTACAGCTACGAGGCTCTGCTCATGCGGCCTCCATTCTTGTAAAGTGAGAAAGATCCCATTAACGATATCTAAGCATGGAGATACTGTAGTTCTGCGTTGGAATATCAAGTAAAACGTTTAGGTACTCGGGATTTTTTTTGCTTTTTTTTCCATATTTAAGTGGCTAAACTGGAAAAGTGGATGTCTTAACACTAGTTTTACATACAGACATTAAAAAAAACAAACTATATCCTTAGAAACCGTGACAGTTTCTCACAACCAACAATAATGTGATACCGTTACTTGAGGTGCTTCATACATGGAGATTCAGGTCATGATTACATCACACCTGGTGTTACGTTTCTGAATGAACATCAGCACATAGTTTCATACTGTACAATGTAGGCATTCACTTATGTTATACTTGATTAAAATCAGCTACGGTAAGGTCACTTGAAACTACACACAATATCAACTAATGGGCATTTTATGCAGGAGATTTAAAAAGAAAAAAAAAAAAAAAGTCAGACAATGACATTTTCAGCCTGCATCACCAGGAAATGCTATTCCCTATAAGGAAGGACATCCCAAAACATCGCTCACTAATCACTTAACTGACGCGCATGCAAAGCTTTAACCAAATACGTCGCAGCGGAGAAGTGGGAAGCACAGGATAAAGACATAAGAATAAAAGAAGGTTTGGGGGGAGCGGTTACTAAACCTTTGGTAGACAAAAAAAAAAAAAAGCCAAAAAAAAAAATTGTGAAGGCACATTTTTAAATCCCTTCCTCAATTCTTCAAACTGGGGCACGTTGCGTTGGCGTTGCGTAATATTGCAGGATGCTTACAGAACTGAAAGTTAGGGAGGGCATTTTTGCCAAGAGTGATTCAAAGTGTAGGGAAATGCTGTTTCACGTAGAGCAAAACGGCAGCTGTACGACAAACAGCCACTGATCTGGGTATAATAAAGGAAATGTGACAGAATCCATATGACCCACATACTGATCTAGTGACTGAAAATGAAGCACAAACAGGCACTAATTGTCCCTTTAACATCGTGACATAAAAATAGTTTGGGACCCAAAAAAACAAAATCACTCAAGCCATGCTGACACTTTAAACCACACATTCAGAGATCCCTCCAGAAGCCGTGCACTCCTGGAATGTTTTCCTTTCCTGCCTTAAACGTTTAAATAAGACATAATCCGACTTCAATTCAGATTTCAAGTGGTGCAGTGCAGGTTTAAAATTGGCGCTTGCACTTTTCACCCATCATAAACCGAACTGAAAGCCGATTGTTTCACTGTTTAGAATTCATCTTATACAAGTCCAGGACAGAGGAAAGTCTGCTCACAGCTCTCTGTATGAATAGCTCAGTCAATCACCTGGGGAATGGAGGGAGGGGAAAAAAGGTTCACACCCATGTTTTGTGTTCTTTGTGGCATGACTGAATTTTTTTTTTCATGCTTGGATTAACTAGACCTCCAGAACCCTCCCATCTCAACTCCTTTAGTCTCTGCTATGATATAGCAACAATTTCCCTGCCTGGGTATGCGATTCCAGATACTCTTATCCAATGGAAAAAAAGTCTCAGTCTCCTCCTTTGCTCCTGATTCACCTCTTTTTTTCTTTTAAATGTCCGTTTTCTCCCTTTCCTCCTCCTTCCTCTCTCTCCCTGTACTCGGGTCCAACTGGCCACAGCTGGAGAACTCATCATCGCAGGCATCGTGATCATCATCATCGTGATCGGCGTCTCCCGGAGCACACTGCTGAAGCGGCCCCCCGCCAACACTGCTGCAGCTTTGATTGCAGGCAGCACGCAGCGGCACTAGCTGCCGCACAACATTCAACAACTACTTGGTCCACTTTCACTCAAAAACAGCCATTCACTAGAAGTCCTTCACTGTAAATATAAACCATGTGTGCTGCTGAAAGCATTCAGACATACGGACATTGAACATACATTTGGTAAAACCAGCTTAATGTCCCAAAGTTTGACTGCACGTACATTTAAAGCAGCTCTTAGGATACATTAATCAAAAGAAAACAAGCACTTTCTTTATCATTTCTTCAGCATAAGGAATTGTTCTCCGACAACCCCAGTGCTGGCTTAAGCTCGACGTGTACGCTTTGCAACCACACAAACGCGACCCCTGGGTAACCCTCAACTCCTCCATTCCCTCCAGTGATCACCAATTCAGGGAGCAGTGACATCATCCCTCCCAGCCCTCCATTTTTCCTCAGAGCTCCGGCAAACCAGCACTGTATATATTTTTGGAAGCCGCGCAGTTCACCCTGGCTCACCTCACTGCCGTCCATCTCCATCCCCTTTGGCAACACTGAAGACACATCTGCTGTCACCCACACACTGGGCTGGGGGTGGAGGAGAGACCCAGGAGGGAAAAATACTTTGAGTCTTCACATGACCTTTATATGCAAAGATAAACTCCCCGTCACCCCTGTGGACTGTCTCTCCCTCTCCTGTCGGAGCTAGGCGGAAGGTGTTAGGACACTATTCGGTTTGTGTGCGTCCATGCAAAGTTAGAGGATTTAAAACCCCTATCTACGCTGCCTTGGTTTTGTAACATTCACGTGATACAGATACAGCAATATGTGAGACAAGCAATACTGTTGTACAAAGGAAGACCACTATATAGAGAGTTTGACCTTTTACAATAAGAGGAAACCTTGAAATCCTTAAAAAAAAAAAAAAAGAAAATGCACAGTGTGATATTCCAATCTCTACAACATTGATCATTACAGAATTGTATCAATAAATATATTTTGGTCACTTCATTTTTATTCGGGATTAGCAGAAGTTGTGTATTAGTTTGTCCACAGCCACAAACAGCGCCTTAAGACAGACAAAAAGAAATAAGCTATAGGCTCGGCTCTCGAGTTTGCTAACATCTGAAAGAAAATGCCTCAGTCAGGTGTTGGTTGTATAATGTGTAAAGTTAAAAAAAAAAAAAATCACATTTTTAAAAGAAACCGTTAAAAAGATTATATATTATCAACAACATCAACAACAACAAAAAAGGAAAAGAAAACTAAATGCAATAGATATCAAGGTGGAAATAACCATGGCATTGCCTATGACCTAGCACATCTGGATAATTTAAAATAGGCAACCAAGAGGTCTGTAGTTACTCTCAGGAGTCCACCTTCTTGCCGTCTCCCTCCTCAATGTCTCTCCCATGCTTTTTTACCCCACACCTCCTCTTGGAATGCTCACAAATCTGTGACAAATCACATATCATTTAAGTCCTGATGATGTGTTAAGTCTTCAGGCTTGGAGCTGAAATGTTAGTGTGTGTTCTCGTGTAAGTATCTGTATTATATGTTGATGAAAATAATGTGTAGAGGTGTGTGTGTGTGTATGTGTGTGTGTGCGTGCATCACTGTGTGAGACAGATGGATCAGGAAGCAGCCAGGGCTTTAATCAGGTACAGTTTGTCTCCCTGCTCACTGGTGAAGATGGGAGCCTTTTTGTAGTGTTCAACAAGCTCTTCCATAGAGTTGAACTTGCGCTGTCCGATGCAGTAAAGGTTGTCCTTCAGCTGCACTTTGAAATGCTTGTTCTTGCTCTGCGCCTTCAGGGAGATGGAAAAATCGTTTGGCTAAAAATGAAAAGAGAACCGGGGTTACTAACAGTGTTTCAAAGCACCGACACATAACAAGATAAACCAAGGAGAAGGTGGAGGCTACTGACCGATGACTCGCTGTCTCGGATGAGGAAGTCTCCCTCTGTGCCTCTTTGATTGAGCGCCACCTCTGCCTGATGGCGCGTCACCTTTCCGTAGTACCACTCCTTCCCCGCAAAGCGCCCGCTGCCTGATGGCAAGATGTAGTCGCACTCGGGTGTGGGCGGCCCAGCGAGCCCCGCTTGCGGTTTATGGGAGGTGGAGTCCAGCACAGTGACGTAGTTCTTGGGCACCAAGCCCAGCTGTCCATCCGCTTTGCGGCACTTCCACCACTCCGGGTCATTCTCGGGCTTCTCCACCACCTCCATTACCTCGCCCTTCTCAAAGTTCAGTTCCTCGTCGTTGCCTGAGCTGAACGGGTAGAGCGCCTGAACTGTGTGCAGCACTCGGTTTCCGTTCGCTGTGATGTTCACCACCGCAGCCAGTTTCTCTGTCAGCGATCCGGCAGGGTCGAGTCCGCCCATACCCCCTCCCCCCGCCGTCCCATCCACGTCCTCCGTCACATAGTTGGACGGAAACCAACCTGACCGTCCGCTGTAGCTACCGCGCCACCAGCCGTCGCTGCACTTCTCCATCACCACCACACGTGTTCCCTTCACCAGAGACAGCTCATCCTCACGCTCTGCTGTGTAGCTGAACTTGACCAGGGCGGGAAGGTTGAGGTCATACAGCCTCTCTCCGTTATCTGCATTCATATCTGGGTCAGCATTAGGGGCTGGATCTCTCATACCCCCCTTTCTGCTCTTCACTTTCCCAATTCCTAAAAAAAAAAAAAAAAAAATATGACGAATATAGTAAAGATGTTGGCGTTTGCAGGGGAATCATTATCATCATTCATATTAAAATTGAACCCAGTGAATTCGATCAGAATCTGAAAAGCAGCCGAGACATGCTTATTTGTCTACATTCAAATTTAAAAGTCATCATTTCAATTAAAACAAAAAAAGGCCAGTTCTTTGGAATTTTATTTTCCCCATAATGGTGAGGAACAAGTCTGGAATTTAAAAAAAACAAACACAAAAAACCAAAACTGCACACACTTCCCATTATAAACATGAAAATTTAAGGCAGGAAGAAAAAAATCCCAGACAAATACCAGGGAGCAATAATAAGCATTATGGGCTGGGTGGGTGAGTGGGTGGGTAAGCAGGGCTAAACATCATTCCTTTTCAACATTACATTCCCCTAACCCCCCGCTCCACAGTCCAAATCCAAATACATTCTTGGGGATTAGGCCTAGGTGCTGAGGAAACAAGGGAAAAAAATGCAATGCTGGTGTGCTGGGGGAAGAAAGTGAGTGGGATGGAAACTTGTTTTGGCATGGACCTATAATCTGTGGAAACTAGAAAGAAAGTAAACTGCTGCTACCCAACAGTGGTTAAAAAACAAAACAACAACTAATACCATTTCATTGCTGCTAATCACATTGAACTAATCACCTGCAGCTTACAAAAATAAATAAATAAATAAAAACTCAGCAGGAGCATCAGAAATATGACGCACAGGGCAGGTAACAATTCTGCAAACTGTGAGCACTGCAAAGAATTCATGAGGAAGGTAAAAATAAAAAAAAATTGAATGCAATGCTGTATGTCATGTGAGGACAGATAAACAATAGAACAGAAAGTTAAAGATCTTTCTACACTGCAACTGCACTGGATCCACTTTGAATACATTTGCACTAAAAACATGTTAGAAATTGTACTTATTTTTCCAAAGTAATCTCTGTAGGCCACTTGTGATCTTGTGTAACTGAAAGTCACCGTCTTCAGAATGTACTGGTACTTGTTTACATGTATATAAAAGCAACCTGTCATATATATTTTAATGGGTCATTTTGCAATGTATATTACTAGTCTGCCCAGCTGAGATTAAACTGGGCTGTATTTCACCTATACAATCAAAGGCTTTTGACTTCCTTGTTCTAGAGTGCTCTTCCCAGTCTCTACCCAGCACCATCACTCTCCAAACACCCCCTCAACCTGACCGGTGTGCGATGATAAGGAGCACATTCATCAACGTGTTATCAACTGTGGGCTATCAGCAAACTAGCTATTCCTTTCTGTATTTGATGCCAACCTAGCCCACACACATTTCCATAGTTGACCACTGGCAAAAGGGCAACAAACGGAGGCTAACGGTAGAACAGTCACCATGCCCGTGAACCTTTTTCCCAGCAATTGTTTCAATCAGCAAGAATTTCCACCTGACAGCCATTTTGCTACTTAAACAAAGCCCACGTGACGTTACTGTAATCATGACACATCTATGCTCTTACCGATGATGTGACAGTAAACCGGACTGAAGCTAAAACTAACCAGACACTGATATCAGATAGAGCAAGCAGACGAGAGACCCTATTCCTGATTACGTCTGCAAAGCTATTGCTTGCACAATCAAAAGACAGCTGGGTGAAATTATATACTAAGGCAGGGTGTAGTCTCCAGGACGGAGTGGGGAACGTGACTAATGTGTCACAACGCCATACTGAATATCCTTTACCACACATAAATTGCTACTGAAAGGTGTCTCTGACTCAAGGAGAGCAGACAAATTTCACGGTAGTGCTCAGAGTCCAACGTCAAATTGCTTCCAGGTAGACCCTGTTATTAGTCACACCACTGTACATAACTACAGACTCCAGACAGGGTGTTAAGAGCTGATGTCTGTAGGTGGAGGTTAAGTGCTGCGCAGATGCTAGTTATGCATCTGTGCAGTCTTTAGGACTTGAAGGCAAAATGTCAAACAACAACAAAAAAATTGTTTTTTCTTACAAAAAACAAATGTTTCCACAGCATAAATCCACTAGTCTAAGTTTTTAAATATGCATAAACATCACAGACCAAAATCTAGATTTCCAACAGCCAAAGCATCTGCAATTCTTGGAAACAAACAAACAAACAAAGAGTGATTATGCAGGTGCAGGCTCCGGGGTGTGCCTTTGCACAGTTGGAAATGGCCTAGTTAGCTCCATACAAAGGTTAAAGGTGAACTCTGTATAAATAATGCGTCTTTTACCTCCGACTGACACCGGAGACAACTTATTTTTGAGTTTTTATCTCTTTGGCCAGCCAACAGTCCTTATCAGTGTCCCTGTCACAGTTTTTATTTGGCACTTCCTGCTCCGCTCACATGAACACTTTGCATTAAAAAAAAAACAAAAAAAAAAACGGAGCCACTAAATTTGACTAGATGCTCAATCTGTAGTAGTAGGATGTTCAGATTTGCCTGTATGGCTACAGGTAGACAATACCAGAAGACAAAAGAAAAGAAAATTGAAGGCACCTGCTTCTCTAAGGGCCCATCTGTAATGCTGCTGTAGGTCGATTACAAAAATGTACGTGGCTGTGCAGAATAGGGCTCTGAGCACAATCTCTGGACCTTTTATTATGTCGAACTCAACAAGGTATGTGCAGAGTAGTAAAGGCACAGTAACAAGCACGTACAGGTGGTAACAGCAAACAAACAAACAAAGTGTGTAGAGGCATTTTGAAACCTGCAGAAATTCCAGATTATCATGGCACAGATAAGAGGTAGCTGGGCTTAGTGTCTTTTTTATGAAGTAATGGTAACACATTACATAAGTGACGTACGTTAGGGCAGTAACAGGACAGTCTGAGGTTAAGCACTGCTGGATTATATGAGGGCTGAAGCTGGAAATCTTTCATCTGACCAACAGCCCACTGCAACAACTAGTAATGAAACCTTTGCCACAAAATGCCCCACACGACGAGAAGCAGAATCCTTCAACTGCAGACATGAGACAGAGTAAAGCAGCGATGAATCTTAAAACCCCAAAACAAGTCAGTGCTTTCACCTCTGGTTCCCTGTGAAAAATCAATGACTGCTGAAATACGGCTTGTGTTTACCGCAAGCTTCAGACAAACGTTTTACTATAGGAAATATTTTAGAACTCACGAGTCGCTAATTGAGGTTACAGAAAGTCTCAAAGCCATTTAACACAATCACAATCGAACACAAGACCTCACCGATTGTGCCGTCATTCAGCTGCAGTGGAGTTTATGACCTCAAATTTGGATTTTCTTTCTAGTGACAGCATTTACACAAATGCCATTTTGCCAAAGAAAACAAACTAATTCTCCATATTTTATGCAATAATCCAACAAACCTATTGAAACACCTACTGGTTTTATTTCTCGTGGGACAACGTCCAAGCTGGCCTACAAAAAGAAAACGGTGTTTTTGGCTACAGATACATGTACTCTGAAAAAAAGCAGATTTAAATGTAGAAAGCTAAAAATAAACACCATCTCACCACCTACAGAGTAGTTTCCGCTCATTGCTGACACCTGAACTTAACCTAAAATTCTGCCCTCACGGTGCATGTGTACATGCAGTGTGGGATTTTCAGCTTCCCCAAAAACCCACAAACCCCCCCGTTACTCTATTGCTACCAGAAAAAGGATAACAAGAGAAATGAAAAAGAACTTTGCTTTGGAAATTTTTCTCTCATTTGACGTCACATGCTCTTTCCTGTGTATTTCCTTAGAGGAGGACACAGAGGAAGGAACTCATATTGCAACAGATGGCAGTAAATAACAATGATTAAGACCATGACTTAGTTGGTAACCACCTCTGAAACAGTTGCTTTTTTGGGGGTTTATAGATGAGGTACACTCAGCAGGAGGAGAAGAAAGTGCTGGGGAGTTTGCTCAGCTACCAGTGGTAGACAGGAACTAGTTTTGTTTTTCAACTGTGGCCTCCCTACACTGGCTGGCTGTCCCATTGTCTGCTAGGACCCTTTCGACCTCCTGGCTTCCCTCCATTTCACGACTCTTCCTCTGCGGACGACAACACCCCGCGTCAGGCTGTCTGACAGTGCCTGAACACACTCCTGCTTTGGCATTTTGAGTCCTCCTGCTCTAATCACAGTCATATTCTCAACTGCACTTCTTCTCATGTTCCCTAAATTATCACGCAAACTACACTTATGTCGTGTGGTGACAACACAGAGCCTCAGAAAGTGCTCTATAGATTCACAGCAATGCAAACTCAGACAATATATGTACCGCAAAAAAGCCACACTCAGTCGTATGGTTTATGTGCCAAATATAATGACAGCCATGTGTAGTTCAAAAATCAAACAAGCTAAAGGAAAGACACACAAGAGTGAGTTGGCTGTTCTTCAGTGGAGACGACCGGGGCTACCTTTTAAGACTACAGCTTCAATAAAGCTGCCAACGCGGTTGAAACGCAGGAAACGTGCAAACTTCTTTCAACTTCAGCTGTTCGAGACATCAAAAGCAAGCAGGCAGCCATCGATCTCTGTGACGGAGCAGCGCTCGGAGAGAAATACTCCTCTGTTCTTTACGCATCTGGACAGCACACCGCTACAGTCAGGCGCTACAGGAAAATTATTTGGTTAACATATGTAATCACAAAAAACCCCAAAACAAAACAGAAAACTGCACAGTAACTTTAAAACTCGTTTTCACTTTCTCTTCACCTTTACTCAGGTGACCTAAATTTAAATTGCATTTTGCTGATGCTGTAAATCATGTGTGCTCCCCCCCAAATACAAACACGTCAGTTCAATTAAAAAGAAAAAGATTTCCATAACCACTGTCTTTTACATGATTGCTATTTGGACACGCCAATAAAGCAACGAGTGTCATGATACTGGCATGCTGCACAAACAAACAATAGATATTCAATTGTGGGCAGCAAGCAGGGGGGCAAAGAGACGCTCTACTGAGAGCTAATATTTATATTCCTTCAGCCACCAGTTTGTCAAAATGATGCTGAATAACAACAAAGTCTAAAACAAAACTTTTTCTATGTGCCAGCCCCCCCCTCCCCCTTGCATTTTAACTAAACCAAATAAGTAACTCACAATAGATATACAGTCTGGTTTACTTGTTCCTTTTGGATTTCTGAGTTTTGGATTATCATAAACAAACACTTTAAGTGATCTTTTGACTGTACTCTACAGACCAAATTGTGGTTATTCACTGGGAAAATAATCGGTATATTATTCTATAATAAAAGCAATCATCTATAGTAGACAATATAATTCAATTGACAAGGCGGGGGAGGGCGTTGTTAATGTCGGCAATGGTTCAACAGGTCCAGACCCTTGCTCACTTCCTCTTAAGCAATTCTTAATGGAAGAATATACAGGAAAACAAAGACGAGTAAATGTCTTTTCACAGGAGAACAACATCTGAAGGCCTGAGTAAACTTGACAACTCCCCTGCCAAACTTCTAATTATGATTACGTCTTTTGCCTTTTTGGTCAGGGAAGAGCGATCAGTGGTTTTGGAGAAAAGCCGGACTTTGAAATGAGGGAGCGTGCGACAGATAGATCCCCCCCCCCCATATGATTCAACTTCCTTCTAACTTCTTGCTTCCTCTCTGGCTTCACTTCTCCAAATGCTCAGAGAGAAATGTGCCTCAAATTAGAGTTTCCGCTCGCTGGGGAGGCTGAGAAACAGGAAAACGGAGGGAGGGGAGAGAGACAGAGAGAAAGACTAACAGCTCTCAGTTTACACAAGCAAAACATTTGTTAGCTCATCTCTGTGTTGGTTTCATCACCATACTCTGGATCCTTCAGACAGCAAGCAGACTAGTCAGTGGACACGGACACACACACACACACACAAAGATAGACAGAGACAGGCGATATCACTCAGCAGTTACAAGGTGAGATTACAGCAAGCGTGTGTGCCGAAGCCTTTTGAAAACGAGTGTCAGCGTGGCTGTAAAATATCCTCATCCCACAGAGCTGTCCATGTAGCGACATTCCTCTGATAACCGAGTGAGGTGCGGGAGATGGGAACCCGGGTCCCATCAATCAGCAAAGACCCCTTCCTCCTCTTGACTACAATGACTACAGTGTTCTACATAAGCACCCTGCGTCCCTTCAACTGTAGCCCATGACAGGAGGTGGGGTGGACGGTGGGGGAAGAGACCCTCCTAGAATGAGTGGGGGCACCCTTAGGTTAGCATAAGAGAAAACACACACTGGCTATATATTAAGATATTCCTAAACAGGGTAGGGGTCTTCAAGCATGATAAAGTAATACACCTAGCTCACTGGGACTAATAGTAGAAAGAACTGGAGTGGGATTACTGTGTGTATGCATGTGTGTTCAACAGAAAGAGGCAGAGAACGATTGCTGAGGCAATTACAGGCTTCGGCTCAGCAGAAGGCTTTTCAAAAGCATATCCACCCAGTCTTTGCAGCTGCTCACACTCACACACACACACACACACACAAAAGCTGTTAAGACACCCTTTCACCCTCTCTTTACCAGCACAACATGTTAGCACAGAAATCAGTTTCCGCCAGCTCCAATTATGACACATTTACTTGGTTAACTAAGATAAAACTAACCAGTGTGAGAAATCACGAAGGGAAGATGAAAAAGAAAGAAGATTTGACAATTGCCGCTGCACAGCTAGAGAGAGAAAGAGAGCGCGAGAGTGAGAGGAGGAAAAAAAAAAAAGCCACTCAAACTTCAGACAAAACATTTCCGGACAACTTGTAAAACAACAAATGAGTCATACTTGCTTTAAAAGCAGCTTAAGAAGACTAGAAATGTAGAAAACTCACGAAAGAAATGTTTGAATAGGTTAGCCATGTCCATTTTGGGCTTGCCGTCTCTCCCTCTCTCTGTCTCCTTCCCGGCCCCCGCTCTCTTCCCACTGCAGCTGTAGAGTTATTCCATGTGAACACCCAGAGAGCTGGGAGGATTTCAGAGCAGGGCAGCCTACTTGTGACCATGTGGTCAGGCTTAGCCAATGAGAGTGTGGGATATAGAGGCCTTCAGTCCAGCTATGGAAGGCAGAGCACAGAGGCCTCATGGAGAGGAGAAGAAGAAGGGGGGGGGGGGGTTGACACTTATACGCGCAGAGAAAGAAAAGGGAAAGACAAGGTATAAAGAAAGTGAAGGAGTAATTTCCTCAACATATAGAAGCAGGAGGGTAGTGTCCTTAAAAAAAAATTATATAAGGATCTGTGAGGACATGGCAGCAGCTGAGTGAGTCAGTGAACACTCAGTGTCACATGACTGCAGTTGTTGGGAGAAACACTCATAACTTTACAACAAACACAGGAAACATGAGTACTAAAACACACACACACACACACGGATCATACCATCACACATTCTTTCGAACGATGACACTGCTCCACACCCAGCAACGGACCTGGCTAAGAAAAGAAGAAGGGAAAAGGAAAAAAAACCCAAGGTTTTCCCTCCCACATATTATTGAAGAGTCAGCCCTAAAGTTCACAGCTAAAATGCTTTAAATCTACTTAATAAATAATTAAAAACAAGAAAAAGTGAAAGTTATACATTTACAACCTTTCTATTGCTATATTTGTGTTTCATAAAGTTTGGTTTATGGTTAGACCACATTTGCTCATGTTTTACTGAGTTGTATGTGTAAGTGAGAAATAGCTGGAGTTGCCATTGCTGCAGCTGTTCATGTGAACCATTTGATCAACGGATGCACCGACAGGTGGGATGTTACGGGGAAGCTCGTCGCTGTGGTGCACGACAACCAAACACATACACACACACTACAGACAACAGAGAACAGACAGGCAAATAAACCTATAAAAGCCTAGGACATGAAGACTGAGGAGACCTAAACTGCAGCAGTAAAAATAAATAAATAAATAAATAAAAATTTACATGCCATAAACAGAAAAACAACAAGAGAAAAAAGGGAAATCCCTGCTTATTTAAGTGAGCAAAAACAGAAAAGAAATGAGCCGCACATTAAAAACTAGAGAGGCTGCTTCCTGCCCTTACATGATTTTTCATTACGAGAGCATTTGAGCTGACAGGCTCATCTAACCACAGCACTCACGCACACACTAACAGGAAGACACATTTCACGTGTCCAACAGATAAGGGTTTTGCAAACATTTGTAATGTATACACTTATGACACACTTCTGGTTAGAAGGACGGAGAATAGCCCCATTTTTTTCTAAACTTTCGGGAGGAAAAACACCTTTCGGACAAAGGGTTTCCTCGCAGAGATCCTCCTACTCAACAGCACGCAGACACTGCCACATCACCAATAAACAAAACTGCTTAAAAAGTACCCTTTTTCCCCCTGCAATTTGATGTTATGCAGATAAATAGCAGACGATGACTAGTGTACACCTAATGGATTAGCGTAAACTGACAACAGCTATGCCATTACGCTTTAATTAGGATAATGATGGCGGTGATGGTGGTTCAAACAGTTTGGAGTTCAATGTTTAAAAAAAAGCTTCTGACACTAAAGACAAGGCATAACAAACTAGGTAATTTATGAAAAGAGAAATCACAAACAAACTGTGTTACTATGGTGCAGATAGAGGAGAAAACACCTGTGCTGTATCAATTCAAGACAAGATAAAAGGATTAGGTGCTGCTCATACAGAAACAGAAACTAGAAATTGTCCAATTTACCTCCACCTAACACACATCAACAGGAGAAAACATCAATTGTATTGGCATTTAAAAATAGAGATCACCGCCTTACCAGAATAAATGCTTCAAAATACACAATCGTGCATCAGACAACGCTCCAAGAAACTAAAGTTTCAAACTAAAGTGCACAGTGAGATGAAAATCGCTCTCTGCATTTCAACCAATCACATATCAGCCTGCGACCATTCTCCTGTGGTGACTTTCACAAGATTCATCACACGCCACAACAATGTATTGTAGCTGGCCTAGATAAACGTGCTCTGTAATGCCACTCTTCTTTTTCTTTTTTAAAGCATGCAAAACACAAAGCACATCAACCAACAGTCAAAGATGCTGCAAGGCATCAAACATGCGCAAATATTTCATAAAACATCCTCAAAGCTTTACCGGGAAATGGTGAGATCCTCCATAACACTAAACAAATTTGTGGAGAAGAGTGTTAACTTTGATAAAGCTTCAAGTCAAAGTCAGGAAATCATAACTACTTTTTACCTAGTGTGTCTTTGAGATTCTTGACTATAGATGCTTTCCTGGCACTGTTTTTTCTTTCCACATAGTTGGACGGCACAAAGCCTGTTTTGTTGGTGGCATTTCGAACCCTCCACCAGGACTTTGAGTCATCGAGAAGCCAGAGACGCTCGTTTTTCTTGATGTCCAGCTCCTGGTCCTGCTGGGCCATGTAGTCAAATTTGGCGATGACAATCACCTCTTCCGTCATCTTGCACTAGGAACACTGAGAGAGAGCAAGGAGAGACATGAGAGTGACCAAAGGGTATATTCTACCTCACAAACTCTTTGAATCCTTTTAAACATTAAAACATTTTCAAAATAGTGTCATCGAGAATAGTGTTATCTCATGAGCAGCAGTAGCAGTTACTTATTTACACTTATACCGAGCCTTCATATCTTTCCCAAGTATGGATTATGAGCATCTGTTTCCTGTGTCTGCTAACACTTGAGACGCATGTCCAGACTGTGGTGTTTGCTCATGTAGAATGATTATTTAGAAGACACAGCAGACGTAAATTTAGAAGCCGTTTAGAAACAGGCAGCCGTACCTGTACTGCATCAAAGCTGAGAACTTCAAGGGCTCTGACAATTCTGCTGACCTAGAAAAAGAACAAGAACGATGCGAGATAATTACTACTTGCTTCTTCTTAAAACTCTTCTCTGCAGATTTGTCGATATTACCAGGAAACTTCCTCTTTTATACAGTGTTGGCTCTTGATTTTTAAATAAAACGAACCCAGTGTGTTTACAACATTGTCTTTGTAGTGCACCAATGCCAAGATACAGATGATGTCATTAAACTATATTAGCAGAAGGCCAGCCAACATTTCCACAGTTTAGTCTCTTCAGATATAATTTCCTTCCACTAATTGTATTCTTTTAATAACAGTCATAACTGACTATCCACAATGACAGTGTACAAACGAAGCCTTCATACATTTACACAGGTGGTTAGGAGCAATGCTAAACTACCAAACTCTCTTTTCTTTTAGGCATCAAATGTGAAGCGAGAAATCAGAACGATGGTAAAGATTACTGCAACGGGGAAGCAAAAAAAGAGAGAGGCACTGTGCGTCAGAAATGTGGGTACGTCAGTGAGCGAGGCTCTCAGCGACCAGTGATGAAGGATATTATTTTAAATTTAGCACTGGCCTATAAATATTCAAAACTGTGCGCAGCGCCAATGCAAATGTTCAGCTTATATGAACAGCGATGTTTGCGATCATTCATAGGTTCCCTGAGCTATCTAAAATTATGATTTTGGAAGACTGTGATCCACTGTGAAGACTTCATGTTCAACAATGAGCACATTCACAACAGCTGGTCTCATGACCCCTGCAGCCATCAGCACAATCAGAATATGCTAGATTAATACAGCAGATACTTGGGTCAACAGTGAGGGAGTGGGGCACCACTGAAGCATCTGCTTAGCTGCTCTGATGTCACGAGAGTGGATGGAGTTTCACCTTCACCCCCCCCCCCGCCCCAAAAACTCCCGACTGACTCCAGGGACCAGACACTGACCTCGTTGATAGAGAGCTCTTGGTTTTTATTTGAAGCAGCAGCAGTGTCTAAGTTTCCTTCTATAGCTGGCCTTGAGATACGCCTAAACCTGATCTTAGGCAAACACAAGCAGAAGCTGCAGAGCTAAGTTTCAGCATGGTTAAGCAAGAGGAGGCGGGGAAAAAAAACGAAACAAAACACAAAAAGAACAAATTTATAAAAAAATTAATTAATTAATAAAAAAAAAAAGGAGGTCTGGGGAGATCTTAGCGGACTAAAAAAAAAGAAAGAACAGAAGACAGTTAAAGCAACATGAGATGATGCTGCCACATTAAGACTACAACAAGTTTAGAGTCAGAAACTAAGAGGTGTGATTAAAAAAAAAATTATTTGTGTAACATAGCTTCCATAAAATGCTGGGTGGGTGGGGGGCACCTGTGGTTTAAGCTTTCCACATATGGGGTGTTGTCTTAATTTGCAAAAAAACTAATAAATAAATGAAAAAAATCATTTGGGTGTATAATGTGGTTTTATCTCATGGCTTGTTATTGCATGCTCCTTTTCCATCCTTAATTAAATTAATGAACACTGCGAGACATGTTAGGGAGTGGCACAAAAAAAAAACAAAGAGCTGATTTACTCTTCTCGAGAGCCTCCTTCACCCAAGACAAAAGCAACAATCTCTCCACTCCCTGGGCTGGGCTGGATAACTGTCTGCCAAAACAGGAATACAAGTGTGTATATGCGCTCCTCCTGCATTTACAACATCCCACCCTTACTATAGTTTTTCCATTTTACACTCTCCCTAGTATTTCATGACCAAATCGCAAGTGCACAGCTATTCCTCCCATTTTCAGAAAACACGCTGCAACCCATCACCCCCCACATCTAAGATGGCTAAGCACTAAGTGCACATTAACACCACAGTGACTTGCGATGCGAATGTGAGGGAGGATCAAAAAGTTAAGCGACAGATGCCCTGAGCTAATCATGCAGCTGCATACTGAGCCGAGACCAGTCGCCTTGCCCCAAAGCGCTACGCGAGAGGTCAGACGGGTCAAACTGCTCAAACGGTCTCGCATTAACATCAACTGTGGATCTCCACTTACCCTGCTGCCAGGCAGAATTAACAGGTAAGCCCAATCCGCCAGCAGCACATAGCACACATCGATCTTATTGACTTTGTGACTAAATGTTTTCACATTTATCTTTCTAACTCACAGCTTTAAAAACAAAACAACAAAAAAGGACTCCTCTTAAATTATAAAATACAGTAGAATAGCCCTTTATTGTCATCATACATGTACAACAAAATTGTAGTTCGGGAGCACTGTGCTGCTGTATACGTTCATATTTGCCGCCATCTTGCATTTGTGAGACAAAAATTAGGTTAACTAACCAAAAACGTGAAAAAAAAAAACTGTCTTTCCATTTAGAATTGAGATGAATTAACATATGCAGAATCACCTGTAGTTGGAGAATATTGCAAGACAAGTAAAAATAAAAAACAAAACAAAAAAACATATTCACTGATGATTCGCAGTGATGTGGAGAAGAAAAGAGGCCAACCAATAACAACAGCAACAACAAAAACCACTACGAGGGCAAGGGCTGCTGATGTGGAAATGTTCAGTGGACAAGATTATCAAATGCGATGATGTCATAACTCAATGTTCCCAGACAAATAGCCTGTGACCTTTATAATGAGTAAGTAGTAGAAGTATAGATGTTTTGAAGAAACCAAGCACTGGGAAAAATAACGTGGGTGCCAAACATAAAGCAAAAACACGATCTTTACAGACAAGCTTTGTGGTCATCAATGAGGGCACCGAGACTGCATGAAATGGTTGGAGAAGTAGCCAGATCTGGTGGTCTGTGGTAAGTGCAGGGTTTTCCCTGCTCGTGGCAGCTCTACTATTCCTCCCTCGTAACATTCAAAACCAGTCTGCTGTCAATAAAGCAAAAAAAAAACAACAAAAAAACAAAACATCTCTAATATTCTGCCTTGAAACAGAATAAAAACCTGTGTTCTAGTAGCTTCTTTACTGAGAGCTTTTCCAACACGTTATTATCAGTATCATCTGCTTTAAAGGCTGAATTATAATTTAGATTAATCAAGTAATATCTGACAAAGTATCGGAAAATATTAGAAACATACCGGGGCAGTTTTTACACAAAACAGCCAGCTGAGTGTACGCTGAAACGCTGTCACTTCACAGCTAACAGCTCAAGATTGAACTCGGTGTGGGGGTATTACCACAAGTGGAATGTGTGTTTATAAAAAAAGTGGGCCTATTTGTGTCATGCTAATGTGCAGAATTATAAACCAAGCGGTTAGTCTGGCTCAACGTCATCTAATGTCACGCCAGGCTAGTGACAGGTCAAGCAGTGTTAATACAAGTCAACCACTCATGTTCTCAAGAGTACCAACTCTAGTCACAACTGTTTCCCATCAGCAATGTAAAACTAACCCAAATGGCATCACTGGGGTATTGAACACAGGTCAGCGATCCTTTATTTAGAGTCATCAGAAAATACCTTTCTGTTACACAAAATTTGACGAGGCTCAAGTAAACCACAAACCGCAATAACTGCAAATTAGCAGTGTAATGAAGATGCACAGTGCAACTTTGTCAGTTCTTGTATTACAATAAAACAACACTGACATGAATTCACCACATCCTGCAATCTACAGCTACTGCCATAACCTCTCGAGTCTATGCATGAGAAAAAGGGGGAGAAAAAAAAGCACACAAGTGAAGAGCCAGTCAAAGAGCACTCCTAGTGGACTCTTAGTGGAATGCATTTTATAGAGACGCTGTCCTGGAGACAAGCATGAGTAGAAAATAGCCAGAGCTGCACTGACGTCAATTTTTGTCCTTTTACAAGTCATATGAGAAGTTATTTGTTAAACAAAATGAACAAACAAACAAGAAAACCTCACAACAGTTGGATATTGTATCAGCTAAACAAACCAAAAAGAACAACTATGGATCCTTGTCTATCTTCACTGTGTGGGCATACAGTGTATCACTGCTCGGCAAGACTGCTGAGGCACTGAGACAGCAGCAGCATGAGCTCACAGAGGCAGACAGAGTAACCTAATCCCTGTGACAGCCTGCTAAAATCACAGGGCTCTGCTGCCTTCTGGAATGTGCTCTTTCTGCTCGCTGCTCACTCAGCCCCTCTGGCACTGCTACACTTCCTCCTTCCACCAAAATGTGCATTTTAGATACAGGGAAGGTCTGATTCACAAACTGACAGCACAGGATGGCGATGGGCCGATTAAGACATGTTTGCGCTTCTCTTCACACTGAACCACAGCAGTTGAAATCCCATGAGACTGCAGCTCATCCCAGATGTCCCAGTTTCTCTCTAAACAAAACAGAAGCACAGCAGCAAAGGGTCATGGGAGACTTGGCAGGCCAGCTGTGAGACAGGAAGTGTGGACACAAGGGTGACCGGATGATGGGAAAGTGATGCAAGCTGACAGAGCGCAGGCTTGACCCTCTTCGAGTTTAGATGAGTTCAGATAACTTATCTTTGCACTGATGCTTGTAATGTACCTTGTTAAAGAGATCAAAGATGAACTGCTGGACTATTTTAAACTTTAGCACCAAGACAGATCACATGATTTCCCACTTTAGAAAACTGTATTGTTCCAGCATCACATTAAAATTGAATTAGTGGGCCTCTAGTGTTTTGGGTTAAGCATATAGGCTAAGCTACATTCATGACTGTGTGAAAGCAGTTGGTTATCCACCCCTCGGGATCACCCTCAGCAGTTGGGAATGGCCTAAAATAGACCGTGGCTCATGTCCTTTGAGAACTGTCAGAGATTTACTCTCATAGCAACGACCAACAGCAAAAGTTTCAAGCTTTCTTTTAGACTAACTTCACATCAAAAGCCCCACTCTACACTCTAAACAAATATGTGAAAGGCCCACATAAACGCCACTGTTTGAAATATGTTGCTTAGCAATTTAGCCTGAAAATCCCATGCAAAAAAAAAAAAAAAGGAGTAGTGCCATTTTCATAAAAGGCAGTATTTATGTAATTTTGGCAAACTTAATGTCTCAAACACCACAATAAAGAAATTAAATCATAGCCCATGACCTTTTCAAATCTATAGCAGACAAACAAACAAACATATTCTCATATAGGCATCCATCCATATTAGAGGATATCCATTGTTGTGTCTGAGTATCTGTTCATAAAATTCAAATTAACAAACATTACGCTAAAAATGTTTTCACTTCCTTATTTCACTTCACAGTTTATTATTACAACTGCATATTCACCCTCAGTCTGGTTGTGAACTGTCTAGCCCACAGAAAGACGGTACTGGTGAAGTGACTCCTTTTCTGTGGCTGGAAGAGGGGGACGAGATGTTAAACAGAATGCCAATGTCTGTGTCTAAGCTGCACAGAGATTCACCTGTAATAAAGTCAGTTTTGATTGCTGAATTTTGATTTTTCACAAAGTCTAAATCACTGCCCCAGAAGAGAGCAATCTACCAAGCATTGCTTCAGAGGCTCACACTAACGTTGCTCAAATGAAAAGAGAAGACAAGAAATGTGAAACCAAGACGGTTTTCATGGGTCCTTACAAGTAGGCGTTTGCTAATAAAACTTAAGAAAAAAAAATGCTGAAACCGAGATTGTCAAAATGAAATAAGTTGATCTGTATCAGCCCTGAAAACCTGATCAAAGCTTCCTTATCAGAAATCACAGCAAGTTACATAACCAAAGAGTTTGTAGAAAGCCTATGATGTTGCAAAAAAGGCAAAACATAGAAAAAAATGTTACTGTAAAGCCACTTGCAAGACTGCACACAAGTCATGCTTTATCTAATTATAATTAATTATTTATAGTGAATGCACACTCTGCAGCTGGCAGCACGAGGTGATTCACCAGAAGCATGCTTTTATTCCATCCATAAGCAGATATCTGTCAGAGCTTAATACCTCTGTGGAAGAAAGGATCCATTTCCTTAGACTCAACCTAATTTAGCAGCCTACACCTCTTCATGTACACCCTGAAATTGGCAGCTCTTGTTCTAGCTGGCCTACCCACCAGGTAAAATGATGGCCACATCCAAGAAATCTTGGGTTTAAAGCAACAGTGCATCTGTGATTCTGGAGCTCCAGGGGATTTCCCAATGACTAATCTAAGTTTACAAAGCAGAAGGAACTCCAACACACAGCAGTGCAGTTTAATAAAGCTGCTCTTGGTTTGGTTTTGTGTACTGTCATGGTTCCTAAACCTGCTAGGAGTCAGTATGAACAAAATCTAAATATGGGGAAGTACTGCCATGAAGCAGAAGACCTTGTTATTGTTTCAGTAAAAACCACAGATTATTTGTAAACTGGACAGTAGTAGATATAAAATAGATAAAGGCTTCATTTGAACTCTTCCTACATCCTCAAAAATGCCATCACAATAGAACTAAACAAGCTACTTGTGTCCTTCTCAAATGTCTGCCACAAGTTGGAAAAATCAAAAATCTAGGATCTGCAAAAATTCCCATCCTTACATTCTCTGATAGGAGAGAGGGGGGGAAAGAACATTTTCCACAGAAACGCTCATCTCTGTACTCCCCAAATCAGTCAGCCTACACACATTTCAGTTCATTTTATTTCTTTAGGGTATTATCTGAGAGTAAAATCAATGTTCTCATGCATTTTTAATGAAAGCTGGAGATTGTTTGGCAACTTTTCCATACCCAGGGAAATGGTGTGAAACAGCACTTGTTATACATGTTGCTAACTAGGGCTGCCACGAACGATTATTTTGACAGTCGACTAGTCACCGATTATTTCTGCGATTAGTCAACTAATCAGATCATGCATCCACTGGACGTAAAACTACAGCTTATTGCACCAGCATGCATCTGCTCTTATATAACTATCATTAGCTTACAGCTTGAAGTGTTTAAGGTATGTGCTAACTAAAAAAAAAAGACAAGATGATAGTTTATTAAATTTGAATGACATCTGCAGATTGTTTCGGTGAAGTTTAATAAACTCAGCCGTCTGCTCCTTGCTATCTAAAATATAACAGGACACCGGAGTATATTCTCGAGCATCTCACACTTCTGATAATCAGTCGTCTGCTTGAAATTTATTCAGCTGTGTAAAAACTATAACTTTAATCTCAGCCAAACAGATTTACTCAGGAACAAATAAAATACTAAAAAAAATTTTTTTTTTTAAAAAAGCCAAACAATAACATTTTTAAGTTATCTAAGTGACTTATATTAAATGTTTAACCTGAGTAGCGAAAGACGGCGGTGGGTTTGAAAACGATTTGCTGGGAGTCCGGTGTTCTCACAGGCTCGAGTGAGCCTTGAACCCGGCTAGCTATCGAGCTAGTGGGTAACAGACGTCTCAGAAAACGTTGGAGCGCTTTTGAAAATATGCGGTGTCTTGATAAACTGAGCAGATATTTGAGGTTTCCACAGCTACATTCTCGCCTGAAAATATGTTAAACTTTATTTTGTGACCCAAAAAGAATAATAAGAGTAATATTAAAACTAACTAGCTGCCGCCATTGTTGACAAATGCGCTGGGCCGCGCTATGAATTCTGGGACACAGCTTCTTCTTCTTCTTCGGGGTTTAACGGCAGCTGGCATCCTTGTACATGCAGTGCTGCCATCTTCTGTTTCAGTCCGTTATTACACTCTTAAATACTACTACCGGTACTTATTCCTGCGTCTTTTGCGATCTTACAAAGCTTCAAACGACGCGTCGACTATTAAATTAGTCGTTGACGATTTTAATAGTCAACGTAATCGTGACTAGTCGACTAATCGTGGCAGCCCTATTGCTAACCCCTTCAAAAGATCCAGCACATTCATTTCAGAGGCAACAACAGATTTTTATAGGGATGGTCAGCTTTTTTTCTACACACAAAAACTAAAGAAATCAAAATAATCTGATTAAGATGCTTAAGTCTGCAACAAAGCCAATATCTCAGCAGTTGCTTGAAGGTCAGTTTCAAGGCGATCAGAAATGCGATAAGAAAAACAAACTGATTCTCAAATGACTGATGAGATTCCTAGGTTGCCGGACTGTTTAATTATTTCATTCTTGCTGTTTGATTTCCCGCGTGATTGCATTCAAGATCTAGCTTGCTTTAATTCAAATATTTTCCATGTTGTCGTTACAGCCAAGAGCGTTATGCCATAAAATTGAACTTTGCTCCTAGGTTTGGGTGTTATAAAATAGTCACAGGAAAATTTCCATCTAGTCACTGATCTCTATTTGCTACCAGTGGACCACAGACAACACTGAGAGGTGAGATTATAGATCCAAAAATCTGGTACACAAGAGGTTTTAATTAGAACAGTCTCATATACTGGAGCTATATGAAGGTCTAACTGTTTTTTTGGGGGTTTTTTTGCATAACATGTTCATAAAGAACATGACAAGAAAAACGGGTGGTGTGGAAGCCACCCATGAACCATCATTTTCTTGCTCCTACTGAAAGTACTGTAGCAGACTGAGGAAGGTTTGTGGACAGGACTTACTATTGGTTTAACAAATTCACAGAAATGACCTAAGCTTGTGCCTAAAAAGCCTGCTTTCATCATTAAAGACACGCACAGTTCTTTCATTATGACAGTATTGCTTTTTTTTGTAATTCAGTGCTACACAACTGCTGTCACAACAATGACAGTCGTAGTTGCACGAGTACGCACATCCTCATTATCACTTTGCCAAACCCACTGAAAGAAAACCCCGAACCATAATGGACTAAGAGAAGAAACACTGAAACTGCACACTTCTCCTACTCGACACGAGGAAGTCAAATCACTTCAAAAGAAAACAAAAAGATGGCAAATACAGCCGGGACAGTACACTTTTACAAAAGTTGGAAAACTTAGTCCAAACAAGAAACAATAACTGTGCACTTCCTTACAACTTTGCTTTAGTAGTTAAGCTGAAACTTATCTTTTTCTCCCCTTTTTTTGGTTTCAGTGTTTTGCTCATTAGTCGCCTTTTTGCCCTTTGCCAGGGCACAGAAAGCAGGAGCTGTTGCTCCGTCATATTCTGTCACAGTTAATGTATACAGAGAACGTCTGTTATTTACTCTTCAAACATCTACATGCATGAGCAGTCGGGCACAAAAAAAGAAAAAAAATGAAAGAGGAAATGGAAGAGAATGTATGCAATAACAGAGATTAAGGCGATAACATGCAAAGAGACAATTGCGGAAAAAAGAAAAAAAAAATCCCCATTTCTCAACTTCATAAAAAGTCCAAAAAAAAAAAAAAAGAAAGAAAGGTGACTTTATGAACTAGCTTCTGAGCCCTGACGAGGGAAATTTTAGCCATCGTTTTGACTATCGAGAAAAGCAAAGTTGGTATTTTACCCTGGGCTGCGAGGACAGATTTGGCTGCTGGAAGCCACTGGTAGCCAGACACTCGGAAAAGAGGAAAGGGCACAGCCAAACAAAAAAAGGATAACGCCTTCATACGCATACGATTATTCTGTCATAAAATCCAAACAAGAGCACCATTATAGTGTGGGATGTATGACTATTACAGGAGTACACAAGGAGTATATCAGAGTGAAGGAACAGTCCTCACTTCTGCACAGAAGCTCATGACATGGCAGCTGACAGGTGCAATTTTTTTTTTTTAAAATAGGTTGCCTAATTGCAGTTTCCATGCATACATTTGATTTTCAAATGTAAGCCTTCGAGTACGAAATGCTGATAAGAATGGCATCACCATTTCCTCCTGCAAGCTGTGGATACCCTCTCTGTGACTCCAACTGAGAAGAGAGCAACAGCAGAGCAAATGCCTCTCTCTTCCTCCTCCTCCTCCTCTCACCTCCTTGAAAACTAACTTGTGACAATAATTACAGAGTAATTCTTAACCAGTCGCTAGTATTTGGTTGCAGAGATGTGCAGGCTACTCGCATAAATCGCTCTGATATAATTAACCACAAATCATCAAATAAATACCTGCAATACAAAAACCTCAAGCTGGAATAATCTGTTGAGTGTTGCACCAAATTTTGTAGAAGGCCACACAAACAAAAGCCGCAAGGGCTCGCCAGGAGTTATACAGACGAACTGCCCCATTGTGCTTCTAAGAATGACATTTAGTCTGGCTTGGGTTGTGTAAGGTAGAAACAATGTTACGGGATAAACTAAGTGTGCAATTACCCAAAATCTTGCCCAAAACAAGATCTAAGCGATCCAACTAGGAATATGTAGGCTCAAATGCATTTTGCACGTAGTATACAGGTAGGTATTTATCCACAAATTGAGTTTAGATAAATAAAAAAAAAAACTATTTAACAAACAAAAAAAACAATTCATTGTTGTATGTTCTCTAAGGTGAAGATTTTTCCTGCATTTGAAATCTCTGGGACAGAATGTCTTTAGGTTGAGCACTACTGATCCAAATAAACAGATACCAAGCCAACTGGGTATCACTGGGTGAAGATAGAGGTGATGGACCAGCTATGACTAATTATGGCTACTTGAAGCAAACCCCAATACCAGTGATGCACATCGAGACCACGACCAAGCGAGTTCAACTCAGTACGCAATTAAAAAACGTAATCCTGAGATATAATAAGAAAAAAATAAAGCTGCATTTAAGTATAAACTGTAAATTGGATCAAACGGTTTAACATCACTGTGGCTTCATTTAAATTGTCAGTCTTACAAATAGAAGTGTTTACGTGGTGCCCGCTTGAACGAAAAGAAGAATAAAGATGATAAAGCTGTGTAGCAGTTTTGGTGGAGTTTTTACCTTATAACCTGAGCTTGACAGCGTGTCACGCTAAAACGGCTAACATTAACCTGGCTAAGAAAATTTCCCCCATCTGCTTTTAGTGGTTACAGCCAGACTAACCGTCTGCCAGCTGGATAACAGTGTGCTGGCCATGCTGGCATGGACACTAGGTGTTTTTCTCTCTCTCTCTCCTTTTCTTTTTCAGTCTAGGTTAACGTTTAGCTGTTAGCTTGCGTGAGCTTTAACGCTGGAGAACCGTTAGTGCTGCAGTCTGTATCACAGAGCTTCACCATCAGCGGCAGCTCAGATTCATACCTTGCTCTAGTCATACCAGGTCTTACCTGATTCCTGACGGCCACCTCTTCTTATGTCCTTTTGGAAATATGTTAAAGGGTTACACACAGCAGCCAAAGATGCACAGAAGCGGCATCCAGAATCCTAGCTAAGCAGCCAGTTTTTTTTTTCTTTTTTCCCCACTCCAAGACGCTAGCCTAGCTGACGAGACGCCGTGCCCCGTTGGAATAGCATTTCTGCATCAATGCATGTCATCGCTCAGCAGCATGGCTAAGCTAACTAGCAGCTACACAAGCAGTTCAGACGCTCTCTGGGTCCCGCCTGCTGCCACACGATTGGCTGAGAGAGAATCAGGAGTTTGTGATTGGACAAAGACACTGTCCGTTAATCTCACTGCAGCTGCTGGTGCTTTGCTTTCCCCTAAGCATTCGTCATGTTTTCGTCTCTGTGAGGGTAAAGAATCGATCGAATCTCTACCATTGATAGACGTGTGTATGAAAAGAGAGATGAAAGTGAGTCTGGTTATCGCATCACGTACTGTTTAATGTTTTGGTATCTAAAAGAAAGATACGTAGGGAGTGGGACTTTAGCACAAGACCCAAACTATAATTTAGGCTAGTAAGAAATTGATGTTCTGTACTATACTTGCTAAAATAAAATACATAAAAAGTGCAAGCTTGCCCTTCAGCAAGCATCGCGTTAAATGCTGCCTACGTGTTTTTAGTATATGACAACTGTAGTTTTCTCAGCATTAATAAGCATTTCAAAGAAATGCCCAGTCATCACCAACCGTGCGATACACAAAACGAATCTACATAAAATAACTCGTCATCCAATCCCATTCGGGCTCCACATGTGAAATGATGATACATCTATTAAACGTCTCTGTGGTGAAGATACTTGCAGAGTAATTTGGAAGGCTGTGCAACTCGCTGCAGGATGCAATCTGTTTCCTGCTCAAACAGATGGGCCTGCCCTACATGTATTCTGTGATCTGCACCCAAAACTAGACTATAATACTGCATGTATAGTGGATTATAAACTCCATCTAATACTTCTATTCACTTTTTAATATAAATTGGACTGTTTAAAATAAAATATGGCATGGTGGAATGTGTTTTGAGTCACTTTCTTATTAGCTTGAGAAAGATTTTGTCCACATTTTCTCTGCAAATGGATCTAGCTTGTTGTTTTAGTCATTTTGTATTATTCAATAGTAGTAGACTGTCATTACACAGGCGGATTTGATTTACTGCTTATATTGTTGCTGTAATAAGGGTATATTACTGGTCCCATGACATTTATTACCTATTTGTGTGCAAATAAGGTTATTATTCAATAGATTGTCATCAGCTGTGCACAGTCTCAGATCAATTTGCTCCATCAATATGCTTCCATTTCTACTGCATACACAAAACATTCGCTTCCTGGCTTTCTGAAGTAAAATAATTTCCTAGCTCTAGCAGTCTAAATGAAGTGGATCCTGAATGCCACCTGCTGGGCTATCAGTGAATCATGCGTTTGTGTCAGCTGTGAGCAAGCATCATCCCCTCTTTTCATCCACTCTGCATCCTCATTTTGTTCTTATTTCATTCCATTGCTTTTGCTTTGCCTTGGGGAAACGTAGAGCTCAAGTGGTCTTGGTTTTTCCCAACAGAGAAAAGGAGACGTCACTGGTGAGACACTGAATCACCCACTACAGAAAAAGCAAATGGTCTCACGCTGTCAAAAGGCAACTCTAATTCAATACAGTGCACCTGCCTCTGGGCATTAGTTTGATATGCATCTGACAGTAAACAGAAGCAGAATCCAGGGTTATAATCGCCAGTGTTAAGTATCAACTAGGCGACGGGGCCAGAGCATACGTGATAGGGAGCAGCAACAACAAAACAACAGTTTGTGCACAAAATATAAGGAATTATAGACAAGACCTTTTATTTTTCAAAGTCACATTTGGCCTCCAGTAAATTTGGAGTCTGTTTGTGGTGTTCAATTTAGATTTAATAAGAACAATATCACATAATGCCACAGCCTGCAGCCTATCACATAAAGGACATTATATTCTACTTTGTAGCTTCGCTGGCTCATCTGTAATTGTTTCTTTGAAGAAATTATACTGTCTTGGAAAGCAACAGCTTAGGAGCCACACAAATAAATACCAGTTGTTTTTTTGTTTTTGTTTTGTTTTTTATAAAAGGTTGGGCTGTTTCTAAAGTTCTTATTTTATTCCTTTTATGTAGCGTGACCCATCTCTGGGCTGACATTTACAGAGATACATCTTTGCTGATTTTACATTGACATTCACAAGACCAGATCCCACGGGGTCAATTTGATTTCAAATCTTGGAGCGTGGTAAAGCACACAAACTAAACAGATCATTTTCATGCCCAACATTTTGGCCAGTCACACAACTGATTAGACATTAAAGCAATACTACTGGGGGCAAAGTCGTCACCATGTTATATCTGCCTTTTTTTTATTATTATTTCCCACACAAATATTAAGACACCATTTTTTTTATTAGTTACACAACTGGCACTCATTTGACAACACAACAATACAAAATCATCAGATGACGACCCAGACATTCTTTGAATTGTACAACCAAGCAACATTGTAAACAATTAGACTGACATCTAAATTCATTTGATGGGTGAGTCCAGGATCTCTTGGTAATCCTGCCGAATGGCTCTGCTCACCCTGTACAGCTTGACTCCAGTCAGAGTAAACACACTAATCATGATGACTAGGCCCCCGATGACGTCATAGACAGAGGGGATCATCCTCAGAACGATGAGCTGGAGAAACATGGCAACCACAATCTCCAGGTGCTGCACGGTGCTCACTAAGGCTGGATGAAACTTATTTAGAGCATAGTAGACTCCGAGAAATGCCACAGTGGAGCAGATACAAATCCCAATTAAATAGCCCCAGGTCTCCGCATCCAGAGGAATGATGGGCTCCTGCATGATAAACATGGTGGAGGCGCCCCAAACTGTGCCCGTCCAGCCGAAGGTAAAGAGTGCGGTCCACATGCTGACCCGCTCCTTAATGGCCCTGTAGACGATCATGGAGAGGGCAGCAGTCATGCCGGCCATCACTGTCATTGTGTAGCCAAAGGCCTCCTTCCAAAACCCCAGCCTGGACTTCTCCTCATCTGCTACATTTGGCACCATAACCAGGCACAAGCCAAACACGCTTCCTACCACTGTGACTACATCAGTATAGCCCAGCCTCTCATCCAGCAGCAGGAAGGCTAGAACTGCACTGAAGACTGTGGTGGAGGCACGCCACATGATAGTGCCATTGCTAGGTGGTACTATGGCAAAGGATGTGTAAGCGCAGGTGATTGAGATTACGTTGCAGACACCGTAAAAGAAGAGACGCAGTCGATAGCCCTTGGGGCCAAAGGGGGCTTCGTGGTAGTAGAAGACCACCAGGATGGACAGCACTTGGATCACCGAGCGGATGAATAGTAGCTCAAGAGAAGGAACTTTAGAACGGTCAGCTGCTAAACGAGTAATCAATGCCACACAGCCATGAGCTACTGCTGCCCCAAACAAGGCCATCCAGGTCACCCTGGAGGCCAACACATTCGCCTCGCCAAAGCTGGCCAGCTGCCCCTCAACGCCCTTGTCTCTTTGCACACTTGGCTGCTTAGGTTGGGTTTCCATGGTTCCAAAGAAAGTCCTGCCACCTTTGCTATCTGACACCAGTCTCTTCCCCACATTGGCTTCAGCAAAGGCGCCAAAGTCCTCAAAAGAGGGTGCATCGTCATAGCCCTCATCTCCAGGCTGAGGGAAGTGAGTGGCATATTTCACCGTCACTGTGTTGGGGTGAATCTTGACCCGCTTTTTTGATCCGTACTGAAGCGAAGATGAAGATATATCCATGTTGTATGGGCGTCAAATGGGGCAATCTGAAAAATGAAGTGAAATCCATTACAGTGTAACAGCAACCAAAGTGCTGTCAAATATTTGGACTTAGTTTAGAGGTTTGCATAATTTATCTCTCAGTATCCAAACCGCCACACTCACATGTATCCAAAATACACATGTGCTGACACACAACAAAAATCTCTCACGTTACCTCGTCGCTGTTACCTTTTACCCTTCCTAGATTTACACTTGTGTTACATTGCCTCTGTGTATATAGGCTGTGTATATCCCGTGTGAGCTCATAAAAGCCAAGCAGCAAACATTGTGAGGCTGATGCAGTCTGATGGGGATGAAATTACATAACAGGGATCCACCAGGGGATGATATATGAATGTGGGCCACTTATGAGCTGAATGGAACTGCACACCATAAATAAGCAAATCCTGTAGCTATGTCGGTGTGTGTGAAAGGGTTAAATGGAGGGGAAGAGTTTGAACCTTTTCTACTTTGTTTTATACAGCGCAAGGATTTAGCTTCAGTAGCCTTACTGATTATTAATATTCATTATAAAATATAATTTTCAAAGTGTAAAGCCTAAATATATTTATATATACTGTGAGTATGAAGTAGTGCCTCTGATGTTTGTTTGTTTTTTCTTAACTCTAAAATTTATGGCTACTGCAGCATTCATTTGGGCAATACACAGCACATCAAAACCACAAGGGGGCAGATAGGTACTCTTGTTTGTCGTCTCTCTTCCTCTTGCTCCTCCTTTTTGAAATATAGATGAATATAACTTCATTACTGATAATTAACACAAGTCACACGTATATAAGGTATTAAAAAGCCTAAAGCCTAAAACAATGCTTTCTAACACCTACAGGACATTCATTACTTAACATCGTATTTTTAGCTGGCCAAACCAATTAAAGCGATTTATTTTCCACCGATGTACGAAAAAATTTAATAAGAACGTGTTTTCAAACCGATAATTATTTAAGATAGTAGACTATCTTAAATGCCACATTTTTTTCATGTCATTCAATCTCGTTGAAATCTGGTTAAATGTATATTTAGATACCTGTATTTTGACAAGCTCCTATGTGAGCCATTATAGCGCCAACTTAGCGTAGAGAGAGGAAAACATGTTATCGGTGAACGTCTTACCTTTTTGTTCCTTAAATAGTTCCTACTGTTGCACGGATCCGGGTTTTTGTCATAAAAGAAGATTTTGTCGAATTTCTTGGTCCTTACATTCGCTCATCTGCAACTGCCATTTCTCCATCTTCCGTCTCAAGTGGAGCACCTTTTCTTTTTTCTTTTTTTTTCTTTTTAAAAAAAGATGCGTGCTGCTTAGGTTTTTCGTTCTCCACTCTCTCGACGGACACTCCTTCTGCCTCTGATGAAGCTGAAGCTGCTGTTGCCGAGGCGGGTGATGATGATGCTGGTGCTGATGATGAAGTTGAAGGAGGGGATGGAGGAGAGGAGCAACTGTCACTGTCACAGCCAGCGGTTACTCTTCCTCATTCTCCTCCTCGAGAGTCCTTCCCACCTAGGCTCGCTCATAGTCATCATCCCTCAGGGAAAAGAGAAGCGCGTCTGTCATTCATCATCATCATTTTCATTAGATTAAAACCCCCATCCACTTTAAGAGCAGCATTTGAATTTCCTATGCGACTTAGTTATGGAGAGATGCAAGAAATATTAAAGTGCAACCAGGTTATTCTTATTCTCTTCTTTACAGACATTTTGAACATGTATCACTTTTACTGCACAATATATAAAGCAATTTATGTAATTACAGTATATTTCACACACTGTGCTTTATCTCTTTATCTCTTTTCAGCTCCTGGTATATTCTAAATTGCCCACAGGTGTGAATGTGAGTGCAAATGGTTGTCTGTCTCTCTGTGTTAGCACTGCCACAGAATGACAACCTGTCCGGGGTGTACCCCACCTCTCGCCCTATGGTAGGTGAGATAGGCCCAGCCCCCTAGCAGCCCTGACAAAGGATAAGGAGAAGAGGATGGCTGGATGGATATTTTGCTAGACTAACCCCCTAACCCTAACCCTCTGATGTTGTGCCAGGAATCTGCTGGAACCACTCAATTCTTATTGGAGTCCTATTGGACTTCACATCTCTCAGCTCCTGGTACTTGCCTCTTTTCTCATGCTGTTTTTTCCTGATGTTGCTGTCCTCTGTGATTGCCACCTCTATCAAAACGTTGGTCTTCTACTCTTCATCAACCATCAGTATGTGTCCCTGTCCAGCAGGTGGTTGCCTGTCTTGAAGAAGACCCTAGCCCTATTGTTCTCACCCACCTTTGGTGGTGTCTCCAATCAGGACTTGGCAACCTCTAGTCCATGCATCACAGATATTTCTAAACATGGGACTATGTTTAGAAATATCTGTGATGCATGGACTAGAGGTTGCCACTTGGTTGTACCTCTCAATGTACATGCTCCTCTTACAAACTGCTACTATGCAGCATATACATTATAAGCGGACTTGAGATTCCCTATAATCCCATATCCACGGGATACCATAATAAGATTTGATAATCCTATGTGGGAATAAAGACCAAAGCCCCCAAAAACATGCCATATAAAAAGGTAAAACATCCTGAAAGGACAATTAAGGCGTGACATATGGTGGCTGGAACTTGATGAAAAGTAAGAGTAAATTTGTAGTTTATAGTCACCTCAAGATGAAGGAAGTTGAAAGCTGTTAAATTAGACTGTCGACTTTACTCCCACAGGCAATGCTACAGGAGCCTCAGCTGGTAATATAGATCATAATGCCATTAGCTGCCACTGCCTGTGTAACATGTCGGATTTTAATTGGTACCGTGCACAGAGGAAGGTGATTTGTGAAGCTGTGGCAATTAACTTTGTGTCAACATTTACATTAAGCTATTTACAGTCACCGTAAATCAGACAGCAGGGAACTGTCATTTTAGGGGTTATAACTAACCTATTAAGGGAGCCAATAAAGGTCGCTGTATAGAAGCAGCAATTATTATGAATGAACAGGTCACCTAATAGTGCTCATATGTTTGTCCATCATATGAATAAAAGGTCAAATTGCTGCATACATAAACACTACATAAACACTAATGTCACAAAGTTTGTTTCTTGATGAGGTAGAACTAGTCCAAATTTGTTGCACTGATAAATAATTTAATATATAAAGAGTACACATTATAGCCTACCTACCACCTCATATGGTTAAACATTCATCTTCAGGAAGGGCTGCAACTGCAAACTCATTATCTCACAAAGGCAACTTATTTTCTCCCAGATTACGTGTCATGTGGTGTATCAAAAATTCTTTGCTAATCAACATATCTTTTCTTTGCTTTTCCATTATTGCTCCTTATCAGACAACCAGTCCTGTATTAAATAGGGTTGGATTCCTCACCGTGGTAACCCAGAAAATGGAAGAGAAGCTTCTAATGTGGCAGCTGCTGTAAAGGGTCCCAAATCGTTATCTTTTTCTAAGCTTAAATAAGATGCTTGTCTGCCTAAAGCTAAACCAAATCTTAAACAGTCACGAAAATAGTAACAAACTAAGTAAAATCACGCAGTGCCACTCAGGAGATTATTCATTACTGCATAATGTTTACTGGAAGCAAAATATGTTTACTTTAAAATCTTTTTTAAGGCAATTTTTAGGCATGAAACAAGGCGACACAGGCGTGTTTCTACCCCTTTAAAAAGGCTAATTATGTGTTTGCACCCAGCTAATTTTGCCACGTCCTCTCATTTTATTATTAGCGATGCATTATTTTATAACAAAAACATTGATGAGATGGAACATTTGGACTACTGGGAGGCGTTGAAAGAAGTGAAATCCTGGAGGATTTTTTATTGTCTCATTTAACCGGGGAATGGCTTTGTTCTATCAAATATCTCCAGGGAGATAGCAACATGTTAAGCTCCACTAATCCTGACTGCACCAATTTTATGTCTGGCATTTTGAAGAGGCAGCTCACAAGCAGAGGTATCTTTAAAATAAAAGCCTATTGATTGCATTATACCACCTACAGAAAGCACTGGCCCTCTGTAAGGTCTTTTCATGTAATTCCTATTCCTCTGATGCCCTGAGCGGAGAACATTCTGTAAATGAATCAGACTCTTAGGCAACAATGGGCACGTAATGACAAGACCTCGGTGGCGATAGCAAATCATGTTTGTTATTATTTGCTGTGAAGCAGCAGTTTTCAGTCCAATGTCTTTGCATGCACACAAACATTTCAAGACAACATAAAAAATGATATATTCGGCCGGCACCACATGCAGTTAATCAATGCAAAAATCTCAAGAGATACACATAAGAAGTTGTTTACATTTTTTTAAAGTTAATTTTAAGCAGTTGTTTAACTAGATTTGCCTTGTGCTTGCGTTGGTCCATAGAAACCCAGCCAGGTACGAGATATGCAAATGAACAGTGACTGGAAGTCTTACAGACATTGCAAAAATTGTGTTTTACTGAAATGTGGCAAGATTTGCTAAAAAAATATCAAAAATGATTTCACATATAGTATTTCAGTGCTGGCAACAGTTGCACAAGCTGTTATATGTTACCTGACTCCACAGCTGTCACCTCATATCCATCTTTCTTTTATTTCCTTCAGAGAAGTGTTCTCTACTGAAACTGGAGCCTTGTATTACCCCTGCTTGCTTGTTGTTGAACATAGTGGAGAAAAAATGAGAGCCTCGAGGTGTTTTTGTGTTGATCACCAACTGGACCCCCCTCCCTCCACCTTCCTCGTTTGGTATTTCACAAAAAATCAACAAAGGACGTGTTTCTCATTCATCTTCTATTTTGGGCTTTAGCAATTTCTTATTGATTAAGCAATTATATCTCTGTTTCCCGAGACCAGGAGAAGATGGTGACAAGCAATCCCTTTAGTTGTTATGGGGAATGTAACAGCTGGCCTGTCACTGACATCCAATGAAATGAGCTGAAGTTGGTGTATGTGTAGTCCTTTTAGGATCTTTTAGGATTGTGCAAACCAAGCAGTAAAGACTATATGCTCGGCCCAAACGTTTTGCATTAACTGGCCAGACTAATGCTAATTATCTACATGCATAATGATGCACTAATTTATGACCACATTAACAGCAATTTTAGTTCATCCATTTGTTGCTAGAAACACATTTTGAATGTTGCAAATTGTGGTTCGGTGTTGTTTGCTCCTAATTCACTTTGACTGTGAGAACGCACTGGTAATGTGTAGCCAGCTGTCAAGGACCAAGCCAAACTGTTACCAGCATAATGATACCTGCAGACATTGCTCTGAGAATAGCTCAGCGAGATTCCTGCAGGTTTTGTTTTCTGTCTATGTACTGAACCCAAAATCAAATAGTGCCCCATACTTTCATGAATCACAAATAGGGCAACTCAGCAGCTTGTTCTAAATCAAGCCTTTTAAATTATGCATGAGCAGGAGAGGTTTCCCTTCGTGAAACGAAAGAAAACAAGAGAGAAATTATGATTTTTTTCTGAGTCAAATGATGTAATAATTATCTAATCACACACCTCAACTATGAATGAGTTATCCCTGATCTGATATGTATTAAAATAATATCTTTATTCATGAACATTCATATATGCTTTTAGAAGAAAAGATTGCCATACGCTCATCCAAAGGCCATCAGCTCTTGTAACAAAATGGGATGGAAAGCTTATTCATCTCAGAAAGGTATAATTTCACCTGGAAGCCAAACATACACCGGGGGAAGACGGCGCATGGAGGAGTTAACTTCATTCATTTGAATCTGTCACCACAATGAGCTCATACTGTACCTTTGAAGATTATTCTTTTCATATCTGCCAGAGATCAGATACAATGATGCACTACTTAATCAGCTGCACTCATCACTGCAGATATTCCAGCAATTATTCATGTGATAATAGCCTGCAATATTATTCAAACCATCAGCTTGATAATGAACCTTTTTGGACTTTTTCCACATGTCTTCTACACTTCTTGTATGTACTGTAGCAGATGATGAGACTTAACACATTAAATTTATTTATTTTTGGATGCTCTGTTATTATTAGATCCTCAGAGCAGTTGAGGCTGAGAATAATTGGGTCCTTAAGCTCCAGCAGCTGTTTTTTTTTTTTAAGAGTTCATCCCTCAGTGCGAGTACCTACTAAGTAAATAGCCAGTAAAGAAAGCTGTGATGACTTTCTTATGGGAATTTTTAATCTCTGCATAATTTGGGTGGAGGATGCTGTGGCCTGTCGTTACTTTCAGATGTTTTGCAGCCAGCTTACGTCATAGCTAGTACACTGTGTGGCTGTAGGTTGAGACTTTGATTAGAGTTGATGTGTGTGAGACGCAGATGGGTAAGTTTAAAGTTCACAAGTTTATTTTCTGTGAGTATTTGTCATGTGGAAAGCTGCGTCAAACACATTTATCAGGTACACCTGTTCATCTGCATGTAAACCAAATTATCTAATTAGACAGTCGCATGAGAGCAACTCAGTGTATTTAGGCATGTAGAAATAGTAAAGACAAATTGAGTATTAGAAAGGGGAATAACGTTGATTTAAGTAACTTTGAACGTGGCACAGTTGCTGGTGTCAGGCTGAGAGAAAGTATGTGAGAAACTACTTTTCTACTGGCATCAGCAGTTTCTGAAATACTTTTGCTTTTTTGAACCATTCTCTGTAAAACATCCAGTGAGCATCAGGGTGAAAATAAAGGAGAATGGGCAGACTGTTTCTAGCTGATAAGAAGGCAACAGTAACTCACATAACCACTTTTAAGATGAGTTAGAGCAGCAGGAAACTAAACTATGACAGCATGGCTCCATCTTGTATCACCAGTTCAGGCTGCCAGTGGTGGTGTAATGATGTGGGGCAGATTTTCTTGGCACACTTTGTGCCTCTTATTACCAACTGAGCATCGTTTAAACACCACAGCCTAAAACTAGCTTTTAGACAATGGTAATTCATTGTACTCAAATGGCCTCCACAGTCACTAGAGCTCAATCCAACAGAGGACTTCGTAATCAGGTGGAACTCATGGATATCCAACAAATCTGCAGCAAATGTGTGATTCTATCGTGTCAGTTTGGACCAAGATCTCTAAGGAATGTTTGCAGCAACTTGTTGAATCGATGTGTTACACCCCGGCCTAGGCAACCGGGGTGCAACGTAGAAAAATAAAAATAAGGAAAATAAGAATAAGGAAAAACACACGAGAAAAAACTAATACGGGTTTCCGCCAAAATCATCCCAAAACGAAAGTATCAACAACTAATTTCTTTAAAGCAAAACACAATATTTATTTACATCACACACAAGGCGCCAAACTATTTACAACGGGGGGGAAGAAGATCGCGACCATGACATACAGAAACACAGGGCTTAAATACATGGAGGGAGCAATCAGGGAATGGACAACAGGAGGGAAACACAGCTGGGGCAAATCAGAACTGACGAGACAGGGAAACGTAAACTGAACACACTAAAATAACATAGACTTTCAAAATAAAGTAGGAAACACATAACGGTCACGCAAAAACAATACAATACCAACGCCAAATCGTAACATACCCCGGAGGAGCACCTAGACACTCAAATCCACACACAATTACGGTCACAGTCGTAACACCCCCTTACCCAAAAATCAAACATTTAACCCCAAGTGAAATGTTTTGATCAAAAGCGGATGAAGGCTGGTGGAGGCTGGAGCGGTCCCACGGACCCTCCAGCAGACGACGAAGGCTGGAGCGGTCCCCCGGACCCTCCAGCGAAGACGGATGAAGTCTGGAGCGGTCCCACGGACCCTCCAGCGAAGACGGATGAAGTCTGGAGCGGTCCCACGGACCCTCCAGCGAAGACGGATGAAGTCTGGAGCGGTCCCACGGACCCTCCAGCGAAGGCAGACGAAGGCTGGAGCGGTGCCTCGGACCCTCCAGCGAAGACAAACGAAGACTGAAGCGGTGCCTCGGACCCTCCAGCAAAGGCAGACGAAGGCTGGAGCGGTGCCTCGGACCCTCCAGCGAAGGCGGACGAAGGCTGAAGCGGTCCCTCCAACGGACCCTCCAGCGAAGACGGACGAAGGCTGATGAAGGCTGGAGCGGTCCCACTGACCCTCCAGCAGACGACGAAGGCTGGAGCGGTCCCTCGGACCCTCCAGCGAAGGCAGACGAAGGCTGGAGCGGTGCCTCGGACCCTCCAGCGAAGGCAGACGAAGGCTGAAGCGGTGCCTCGGACCCTCCAGCGAAGGCAGACGAAGGCTGAAGCGGTCCCCCCAACGGACCCTCCAGCGAAGGCGGACGAAGGCTGAAGCGGTCCCTCCAACGGACCCTCCAGCGAAGACGGACGAAGGCTGATGAAGGCTGGAGCGGTCCCACTGACCCTCCAGCAGACGACGAAGGCTGGAGCGGTCCCTCGGACCCTCCAGCGAAGGCGGATGAAGGCTGGAGCGGTCCCTCGGACGCTCCAGCGAAGGCGGATGAAGGCTGGAGCGGTCCCCGGGCCCTCCAGCGAAGGCGGACGAAGACTGAAGCGGTGCCTCGGACCCTCCAGCGAAGGCGGACGAAGACCGAAGCGGTGCCTCGGACCCTCCAGCGAAGGCAGACGAAGGCTGAAGCGGTGCCTCGGACCCTCCAGCGAAGGCAGACGAAGGCTGGAGCGGTGCCTCGGACCCTCCAGCGAAGGCAGACGAAGGCTGAAGCGGTGCCTCGGACCCTCCAGCGAAGGCGGACGAAGGCTGGAGCGGTGCCTCGGACCCTCCAGCGAAGGCGGACGAAGACTGAAGCGGTGCCTCGGACCCTCCAGCGAAGGCGGACGAAGACCGAAGCGGTGCCTCGGACCCTCCAGCGAAGGCAGACGAAGGCCGAAGCGGTGCCTCGGACCCTCCAGCGAAGGCAGACGAAGGCTGGAGCGGTGCCTCGGACCCTCCAGCGAAGGCAGACGAAGCTGATGAAGGCTGGAGCGGTCCCACGGACCCTCCAGCGGAGGCAGATGAAACTGATGGAGGCTGGAGCGGTCCCCCTGACCCTCCAGCAGACGACGAAGGCTGGAGTGGTCCCACGGACCCACCAGCGGAGGCAGATGAAACTGATGGAGGCTGGAGCGGTCCCCCCGACCCTCCAGCAGACGACGAAGGCTGAGGCGGTCCCTCGGACCCCCCAGCGAAGGCAAATGAAGACTGAAGCGGTCCCACGGACCCTCCAGCGGAGGCAGATGAAACTGATGGAGGCTGGAGCGGTCCCCCTGACCCTCCAGCAGACGACGAAGGCTGGAGTGGTCCCACGGACCCTCCAGCGAAGGCGGATGAAGGCTGGAGCGGTCCCCGGGCCCTCCAGCGAAGACAGACGGAGGCTGAAGCGGTCCCTCCCCCGGACCCTCCAGCAACGGCGAACGGCTGAAGCGGCCCTCGGACCCCACAGTGATTGGACGAGCCCCCACATGTTACACCCCGGCCTAGGCAACCGGGGTGCAACGTAGAAAAATAAAAATAAGGAAAATAAGAATAAGGAAAAACACACGAGAAAAAACTAATACGGGTTTCCGCCAAAATCATCCCAAAACGAAAGTATCAACAACTAATTTCTTTAAAGCAAAACACAATATTTATTTACATCACACACAAGGCGCCAAACTATTTACAACGGGGGGGAAGAAGATCGCGACCATGACATACAGAAACACAGGGCTTAAATACATGGAGGGAGCAATCAGGGAATGGACAACAGGAGGGAAACACAGCTGGGGCAAATCAGAACTGACGAGACAGGGAAACGTAAACTGAACACACTAAAATAACATAGACTTTCAAAATAAAGTAGGAAACACATAACAGTCACGCAAAAACAATACAATACCAACGCCAAATCGTAACATACCCCGGAGGAGCACCTAGACACTCAAATCCACACACAATTACGGTCACAGTCGTAACAGATGTCATGAAAAATGAAAGGAGCTCAGAAGGCAAAACAGGATCCAAACCTAGAACTAGCAACATGTACCTAATAAATTGGCAGGCGAACATCTTCACATTTTTAATTCTCAGAGTAGAACTCCTCATGCAAACAATGACGGATCAGAATCTTCAAGTTCATGTACACTTTATGTTTATTATTATTTTTATTATTATTATCATTTGTTTGCATGCTTTTCTCTGCTGAGTGCATAATATAAGTGCCTCATGTATTCTTGTGTGTGTTTCATGTACTCCTGATATGCCCCGACATCCAGCACTCACAACTTACCACCCTTGTGGTAAGTGGTTAAGCTGACCATGTTTTTCTGACTAAAATGTGGTGCTAATACAGGCTGTGCCAAGAATATCACATGATATTACCTCTACCCAAACCCAAGTGAACTTGAGCTTTAACAAATTGTTCTTTTATACATTTAATAAACAGTATTTTCTATGCAGGCAGTCTAATCCAAACAAGTCAAGGATTATTTAGCTTCTATTAATCTTTTGTCCAACAGTGGCTGTTGTGAAATTAATTTACAACTGGTATAAATAAAAAATAGCCATTTCAAAACTTTGAGACCATAAACTCTGGATGCAACCAAATGGTGTTGGGACATTGTTTCCATCAAAGTTAGACTACTATACAAACCTTTTGGGAGACATTTTGCTGTTTCTCCCCCATTACTCTTGTTCAGAGGAATTTGCTTTCCAGTTCCCAACACACGCATTACATATTTGAATGGTTCCCTGCTATGCATGTCTGCTATAATAATAAATTCATAAGTCAACAAGTTTTTTTTTATTCCCATAGTACACGAGACAAAAAAAATGAACACATCTTTCAACTTTACTACACAGTTTTCATTTTTTGAAACACCTTCATTTGCAGGCATGAGAGGAAATTGGTTTCCAAGCTGTAAATGGCTTCAAGTTATACAGTTTCTAAGTTGGAATTTATGAGATAATGTTTCTGCAAGGGAAACATAAAAGTTTAAAGGCAATACAGAAAACTTTCTCATTCAGAAACCAAATATGCAACACACTGATCAACTAGCTAAAATGACGCAATCTCTCGAGCACCTGTCATCTTGGATTCAAGCTGAAAGGAATCTTATGAGAGGTGCTTAGAGAGATTTTTAAGGTGAGACAGAGTGTCCAGCGGTGGCGGACCTGACTACACACGAAGAAGCATCATTTTGCACTATCTTGGTGCATGAGACATCTTCAGTTTTCATCACGGACAGAAATAGTTAAGTCAAGTCAAGCATATGAATGACTAAGCGTGTGGCCTCTGTGCTCGTGCAGCGCAGTGAATATTTATGTCTGGCTGCACAGAGGACCCTTAATTACGATCAACAGAATCAAATCAGTTTAATCATAGAATAAAATAAAGCATCACAGAAGAACAACCGCATCCAAAAGGAAAAGTTCATTGAAAAAAATATAATTGGAAAGCCTGACTAGAACAGAAACATTATTTTATTTTATTTTTTAACCCCAGATGGCTCGACCTTACGTCAGAGTCTGTGATTAAGACATGGTCATTTCTGGTTTTGATTAGCCTGTGCCTCAAACCCCCTGGATTGCTGCCACACACTGTCCCACAAGGCCTGATGCAGCAGCCTTTGTGTGTACCAGTGTGTGTGTGCACTGATCCATAATGCATGCGGTGATTTTTGGAGAAAGCCCTTTTCTTTGCATCTGTCTACCCAATAGAAAGCTACATCTCCTCTGATCCCATATCAAAAGCGAATGCTCAACTGAATTTATTAGATTAACAATTATGAAAATGTGTAAATGGATTGCACTGCCAGAGATGCTGTTTTATTTAAAACTCTGTCTGTTTCCCAGCGTATTTCAAAGCAAACAAGAGAGAGAGAGTAACACAATAGATGATTACAGGATGCTGTTTTGTGTTTATTTTCATCGTCGTGCAGGAACTACAGCAACTTTTAGAGTGCATCCACTGAGTTATGGTGAACACGCTTCAGTCAAATTATGAAGTGCAAAATGAAGCAAACTGTGACAGCACAAATCACACATGCTGTGTGAGAGAGCACTACAGGCGGTAGAACAATAACACCACTGATTAACGTGTTTTGCAACAGTGGTGCTGCTCTAGTGTGATGCTGTAAATTAGCAAGTTGCACCTTAAGTTCAAACTAGATTAAACTAAATCAACAGTGGTATTGATTACGAGCCTAAAAAACAGTATTTATATCCAAAATATAAATCTGATGCCAGAAGGAATTCGTGAAGCTCCGTAGATCAAGTACCACTTAGAGAGCTTAATATCTTTGGATCTGGGGCTCATTTCCAGACACAAAAACAAACCATGTCTAGGGGCATTTTCATTGCTCTAAGATATCTTTATATCTTAAGTCATTTTCACGCATGAACTCCACGCAGTGCTGGGATTCTCAGATTGGGACACTGTCCATTTCACTCATACAGCACACAGCAGGAGATATTCTGTGTCAGACACATTGTCACTGCTGGAAATACTCTGTTCGGTTTAGATGAGTGAGCTTTCTGCGTAGAGCGTGCAGGAGGCAGGACACATAGTGGGACTTGGTCATTGTGAATTTCTAGATAATTACCCTCAGTATTCTCACAGGGAGAACAATGAGCATCAGATGGACTTTGTACTAAGGAGCTGCCAGGATAAAGACCATTTAGTGTCTAATCCAGCTTCATCTCTCATGAGTTAGTGCATGTGTGGCAATAGCTGTAGACTGTATGTAAAGGATGGACACTCCTTTGGGTTGGAAAGGTAATGCCAATGCAGACGCACTATAAACTAGCATCCATTTTCATTTCCACTAAGGGATGCCTCCTCCGCTTGCAAAAAAAGATGACAAACTGTATAGACATCTGTGAGAAAACAATCTTGCTCACGTGATATGTGACCTTGGGAAACACTTTCCTATTAATTATATTTTCTTAATTACTACAAGCAAGTCCTATTTAAGTCTCTATACCCCAACGGAATTCTACGAAGTCTTCTAGAAAAAAAATGGGAAATCTGATGAACTCGCTAAAAACCTAAATTTAGTTTAACCCTTTAGAGCCGATCGGAGCGGACACGCTCCGTTTTGCATAACTATTTTTAAATCCCTGTAGAACTGCAACCACGTAAACTAGCACGATAGTTTTTTTGTATATGAAACTGGAGGAGTTGTACTTACATCTTATGCCATCAGCTTGTCCTAGGTCACGGTTTCCTTCCACATATAGCTTTGCAAAAATTGCATATAAAGCACTTGCAGCAACAAAAACACAATATTCCAGAAACAAGCTTTGCCGATCCGATCAGCTGTTGGTAACACTTCCTAGTGGGAATAGACATCAGCGCGAACTATCGCATGCCCGCCATTACCTGCCCAAAACCGGAAGTGACATCATTTTCGCGGAAATGTAGTTTTGTTTTGTTTTTTACCATCAGGGCCTTATAAGCCTATACTGGTGTTTTTAAAAGTTATGTTTGACTTTATGACTTTCTGTGTTGTTTCTGGGATGCTGAGGACTCATATTGCACTGCTGGAAATAGTTTATTTTGATGCATATGCTGCTTTTTTTTGCAGATTTGCATTATAATATTTATTTTCGTTTCTCCTGCAGTATATAAAAATTGGTGTATTTCAAAAACAAAACTATGAAGACACTCAAAATAAATTTCCTGTGGTGCAACTTTTTTGTATTTACAGTTTTGAGGGATAAGCCTCTTAAATTTCTCTAACTAGAATTATATGTTAAAAAAAACAAAAACGATTTTCAAGTTTTTTGTTGTTTATTGCATATTTTTGCAATTTATGTAATTACTATGCACTTAATGCATACATATTATTAAAATCTGGGCTACAATGGTTGTATTGATAGCAACTTGAAATGCTCCCAAAAATGGCTCCACAGCATGTAAAAATATAGTATAAGCTCTGGCGGACTTGGTTCTATGGTAGGTCTTAAAGGGTTAAAAAACTGTTGAAAGGTGTCAATTATGAGTTAATTGAAAGATCACAAATGGCCATAACATATAATTAATATTTGTACATTATATTTTCATCATTGCTTTCTCCTGCTTATCTTTATCTTCATCTTCCAGCACTTCCCTTTCCACCCTTGTCTCCACCTCATCATCTTCCTCCTCACCAGACAGGAGATGAGGTGGCTGCATAAACATGTATAAACATGTATAAACATGCTTATGTGTTCCTGAGATTGTTGCAGCGGTCAGCCGATTATACACCCAGACAAAGGGAAAGCTACGACATCACAAGCTAGTTATAACCAAAGTTAGGCTCAACCCCCCACCACCCAGAACCCCCACCCACCCACTGATAAGCAGGCTGATAGGATTCTCACATTAGTAAAAATGTAATTAATCCATAACATTAATATTTTACCCTTACGACATTTGAATTCAAAACATTCCTCTGTTAGAAAGCTTCACTCACTTTCATTTTGGGTTTTTTGACTTGGAAAGAAACTGTGAAATTGACGTGAGTGGTATGCAAATGCCTTTGGCAAGAACACTTCACACACCAGACAGCATCCAGTTCCTTAGTCAGAGACATCAAGATCTCTGGTTTTATCTGAAACACTTCTGCCTTACTGCTTTATGTAAAGGTGAGAACACCAAAGACTGTTAACATTTTCCTTTTGAATCTCGTTAACAGGTCCAACAGTTTTCACCTGAGCCTGACATCAAAGGCAGCAGTGGAAAATATACCTATTATAAAACATTTAGTTTCAATGGTATGGGCAAAAGCCTGAGAGATTTCTACTGTTGTTACAAATCCCTACAACGAGGGATAAAATTCAGCACATTAATGGCTGCAGACTGACACTGGATGAATCTTTTTGGGTTGAAGAGGTGGATTTAAAAAGTGAAAAGGCTGCCACTTGGGAGACCAGCAGTCAGAGTCAGATTCGCAGAAATTGCTTATAATCTACTGGTGCTATGTGGTATCAAGCAGTATCACTATTCTAAAAAGGAACTCAATCAATAGGATATTTTGTTTTACACCTCAGTGGTTTCACAGAAAAGTCCACTGAGGCGTACAACACCACTGCCGAGGGCCTGCGTAAAATCGATGTCAAACAACAGCAAATGGAAATTAGATTGACTGCAGCACCTGAGAACAAATGTTTCCCTCAAAGTCCTTTGTGAAGCCAGAAGTCTGCTAGGAAAAACAACAGTTTTACATCACAGATTACATTTAACAAGTTCAGTATCTGCTGTGCTCACTTTTTCGGCAGACAGAACAGCAATGAAAGAAAGATGATTTACATGATAGCTCCCTTCATATAACTGCTGTGACAGTGCCGAGAGACACAATAGCAATTATGGCTTAATCTGGAGGCAAATATCACAGAACCACACTCCGTTATTTGATAGGGAATTAATCGTCTTCTGCATCACAGCAGTGTTGTTTAGAAAACAAGGTGGCTGGTAAGGAGAAGTGTGATACCCAAGGCCAGAGCCAAACAGTGGAACAGACACAAAAATCCTTCCATTCGTCAGTGCATGCTCGCTCACTGATATTGCCACTCTATAAATAGAGAATATACAATATGTTCACAATAGCTCAAAATGGGAAAGCCAAACTTGGATTGGCAGTGAAGCTTGCTTTCAGAAAGTGGTTTAGATTCCTGGTAACCAGTTTATTTTAAGATCAGCTCTTCTGCTATGTATCTTAATGAAATGGCCAAAATAAAACAATAATTAGTCCTTTTAAAAAGCACTGCCTGAATAGCCAGGGGCTCTGAAAGAGTAATATAGATTTTTCATTCAAATGCTGATATCAATATGTTACCAACCCTCACAGGAAGTAGACCAAAAGATTGTTGATCATCTTAATTTAGGAGGTTACTATGCAAATAGTTGACATGTAAAACTATAAGAATATATATGTATGTATAGCCAGTCGTACTGATGCAGTGCCTGCTGTGATGTTGATGAAGAGATTGCTGTCTATCTGTGGTCCCACTCTCATCTATGGCCTCGAGTTATGAGCAGTGACTGAAAGAATTGGGATACAAGTGGAAGAACTTCTTCTAAAGTGCGTACTTGGAGATAAAGTGAAGAGCTTGGATAAATCCAGAGGGGTTCAGAGTAAAGCTGCCGCTGCTCATTGAAAGGAACCTCCTGGGCACCTCCTAGGTGAGGTGTTCTGGGCATGTTCTTGGAGGAGGCCCTAGGATAGACCCCCCCCAAAAATGGTGAGCTCTTGGATGGCTTGGGAATGCAGAGCACCCTTGGATAGCTCTCCACTGATAGAGCTGAAGGAGGTAGCTGTGAAGAAGGTTGGATGGATGGATGATGACATGAAATAAATGATAAACCACTTTTGTAGAAACTGGTTTTGACCCGATGATGACACTACATGCCACCTCAATTATTGCTATTTAATCTAAAAGGGACTGACATCACTCAAAACTACAAATGCGAATCTCACGAGGAGATTAAAAATGTCACTTAGCATCTTTTTCCGAGGAACATAAATGTCACGAAGATCAATTTTCAGTCTGAAAACTGCACTGTGTTACCACCTCACAGTAATACACAAATGAGCCACAGGCTTGAAAGGAGTAACACTTTTCTTTATTACTATGGATACTGGCATGGATGCTGCAGTTTATATTCTGCCTTACGGTTTAGTTTAAAACAAAGATTGTCCTCTGGCGCTGACCTTTAAAAAAATAACTATTTGTATTGTTTGTCTTTTGTGGCTGGTTTTGAAGCAGTGAATGAGGATTTGGGCTGAGATGGTCAGAGATGAGTTCGGGAGTCACAAAATACAGAGAAACAGACAAAAAGAGTGCAGCTTTTTTTGTTTTTTCACGAGATTTAAAGACAGCACAAAATAACTCAACACTTAGTAATTAAATGTGTAACAGAAGAACCCAATTATCTGCCATTTTACAGGCTATTTGGTTTTCAAGAAAAATAAAGATAAAGTTGTAATATGGGCTTTTTGTCATTACCCCTGACTACACTCATTTTCAATCAAGCTCTTAAATTGAGCAAAACTTCTTGTCCTTGGACCGCCTGCTTGAAACACCCATGAAGATGTTCTCTCCGTGTATTAGACCTTGGCCAGGGACACTCTATTTTGATTTTGGTGAATATTGATCTAAGCAGCTCAACCCATTACATTTATCTCTGCAAACACAGTTGCCATGGCGTAAAAGCCACTGCAGAGCTAATTTTTGTATCTGCGCTACAAGGGTTGACAAGAATCAGATAACGATGTGAAATAACCCAACCAGCATAAAACTTCGATATTTTAGTCAGGCGTGGCAAGAATATGTAGCATCTGTTGTTTTCAGGGATGCTTCTGGCATAATATATGGGAATAAAATACTGCCAAAATATGCTATGAGTATGTCAAACTGAAACGGATCACAATAGCTTTGTGCACCGATGCATTTTAATCAGTGAATAATGGCATGGGGCAAGGATATAAATCATACTGAGTAAATGTTAGTGCTTTATAATAGCAGGGTTTCCATGCATACGCCACAAGATAATGGACTGGAAAAAATGTGAAAAACGCTCTGAGGTAGTCTGCTAGCATGAGACTGTTTCTATGTTTTAATGAGACTAAAAATAGGTGTTATTAAAGAGTCTCAGCAGCACTTTTCACATGCCTAATTGATTCCTTCTTAGCTTTGTTGGGAATTTGTCAAGTCAATTCGACACCGAAATAAAGATATCACCCAAGATTTGTTTCAATAGTATCTGTACATTATGTGAGTCTGAATAAACTGCCACTTATGTCCTCCAGCAATTCATTTTTCTGCAGTTTTGCCATCAATCACTTGAGAGCCACCCCACTAACTAAATATGTGTCACTGCTCATGCGCCATCTTCCCAAGCGAGAGAAAGAAAGAGCCAAAAACCTTCATCGACCCATAGAACGAGCTACAAGCCCTATTGACTGGCTACCTTTCTTGCTGGCCAATAGCTTCACTGCATGGTTACCAGATGGAGCCAGTGTTCACAAAAAAAAGAAAGAAAAACATAGACTGCCTTGGTGTGAACAGATGGGTGGCATCACATGCTGCAAGGATGCACAAATTACAGAGGAAGGCTTGTTGGCTGTAACTAGGCAGCACAATGAGAAAAGGAGAGAATAGATGTGCTGCAATCACCTGTTCAAATGAGGACTGATAGGATAAGGCTACATGCTGGGAAGGTGGAATTTGGTGCAGTCATTTGTATTCTCCAGGAGGACCTGAACTGGCCGACCTTTCACCACAGTTTATATATTTCCAATACAATTTTCCAATATATCCAAATTGATACTGACACTCCTATCAGTTTCCGCTCAGTGTTGAGCATTAATTACATAAACTTTATATAAAAGATGTGCAAAGCCTACCAGTCTTAAAGTAACATTCACATGGATGGCCGGACCATCATGGCCAGATGCATTCCTGGTGCCAGATGTTCCCCATGTAAACACGCCCGGCCATCCACGTGAGTTAAAAGATTGCATAGCTATTTAGACCACCTTCTTACAATGCTCTGTGATCCAGTTCTGATGCTCATGTCCATTCTTGGCACTTTCGGCAGTGGACAGGGGTCAGCATGCACACCCTGATTGGTCCTGCAGCCATCCAGCCCCACATGCAACAAACTGCAATGCACTTTGCATTGCACCAGCAGGAACTCCTGAAATTTTAACTACAGTAGTGCATCTATTGGATTGGATCACACAGGCCAGCCTTCATTCCACATGAATATCAGTGAGGTTTAGACACCTATGACCCTGGAACTGGTTCACCACAGTTCTTTCCTTGGACCACTTTTGATAGATACTGACCACTGCACCTCACAAGATCTGCAGTTTTGGAGATGCTCTGACTCTTGTTCTGTCTAACCTGGTCAGATCCTTATCCCTGACCATTTTTCCTGCTTCTAAAATCAACTTTGAGTACAAAATGTTCACTTGCTCGCCAGTATAGTCCACCTACTGATATGTGCCATGATGAAGAGATAATCAGTATTATTCACTTCAGTGAATAATTAATGGTCATCTGTTATACCTGATCAGTATATATATATATGCCCGTGAAATAACCATACTTATCACCTGATTTAGGACCTTTGTGAAATCCTCCTCTAATGTGTTTAGATTTAATGCAGTATAATGTGATGAGCTGATGCTAGCTCACAGTGTAACTGTGCCTATAATTGCCATTACCAGGATGCTGTAGATTTTGGCTTTTAAAAAAAGAAAAAGAAAAGTCAGTAACTACTGCCAGGAGCTTTAGGTTTCCACTTATGCTGTAACAAAACATACTTACGGAATAAATATCTATTTGCTTCTATTCCTATTAGTATCTTTCTGCTGCTTTTTTCATCTTCTGGTTTTTAAGAAGTCTTGTTCACAGGCTTGAGTCTACTCACCAAAGGACAGTCTGTAGGTCTCAGTGTCTGTGTAATGGATTAGCTCCTTCCCACTCATTCACATAAAACCTGTCACTAATTGAAAATGTTAGTCACAGAAAACCATGTCTGGACTCCTGCCTGGTGCTGTTATCGCTGGAAAAAATACTTTAGAATATGCTCGAAAAAGAAGAAATTTAGGGTATTTCACAATGACACATGGAATATTACAAAAGACACACTGTTGCTGAAGTTCCTGTTGGATCCAACATAACAGTATTTGCTGGTTGTGAAGGGATTTTGATTCATCTGTTACTTTATCCCAAGATAGCTTCATTAGAGAGGATAGATCTTTGGCAGAGACATTTCTCCTGATGCAGACTCAAACACAGAGAGGTGTTGTGCTCTATTAAAAAATGTTTTTGAAGTACTGCCTGCTGTCATTTCCAGCCCGTGTCCTCTTTGCATCATGAAGTGACCCGAGTGCATGTGAAAATAAGACAGATGTATACCCAACCAAAAGTTACCATCCTCTTTCTCTGTCTGTTATTCGCTTGCTCTTGTGTGGGTCTGGCTTGAATGATCCTATTTATGTGACCAGGCAGCTGTCAACAGGACAGCCTGGCAGACTGCAAAGCACCCTGAAATGTAAAAAAGCTATTTCTAGGACTCTACAGAATAAAAAATTGAAGCTCAGGAGGGAGTAAATCATGCCACTGTACTGAACAGCATATGCTCAGTGGATGTGTAATCAGGTCATGCTGCTTTATTGTGTTTTCACTAATAAGGCAACAACCCACCCTCTAAAAATGTCATCAAATATTATTATAGTCTCATTTCAGTGCATCTATTTTTCCTCAAATTCACAGTTGTGTCTTCATCTTTCCTTATTAGACCTTATCAAAGACATACAATGAAAAACAAAGGTCGTGTCAACACGTGCAGCATTGTGCCTGCAAATAATGTGTTTGTGAGGCATGGGGACTGAGTGAGGAGAGAAGGGGAGGGAGAGAGCAATGAAGAGGAGGGGGTTGAAGGAGGCAGAATAGTCACACAAAATGAGACATGAGTCATGGTGACGGTGACGCAGATGGACGGGTCAGGTAAGCAGCACCCATGCCATGTAAACAAGAAGCCACAGGCAGCAGGCAAAAAGGAGATTCGTCACATTATCTGAACAATAAGGTGAAGCAAGACTCTCCAATCAGTGAGTGCTGTAACTCTCCTCCTTTTGTTGCATTATGGTATATTTGCTGCTGCTTGATGTGGCATTATCCCCAATCAGAAATTATTTGAAGCCTAAAAATTCATGTTAGACCTACTTGGAGTGTAGTATAGTATTAAGATAGAAACACACTGTAACTTGAAAATGTTTCGTGTGTTTAAAACAGCTTCAATTAGCAGCAACAGTGAATCAAATGACTGATGTACTGTGAAAAAGCAGCTTACGTTGATCCATAGAGAATTATCTCTAACACTGCAGCTGCCTTCAGTTTTATGGAGTGTTTTGCATCTTTTATGTTACTGTTTTATTGTCTCAAAGCTCTTGTCAGCCATCTCAGCTGTGATTTATAACAAAAATAAAATAAAGTAAAAATCCTTCCTGAATCCATTGTGGGCTACTTGCTTAGCACCAAAAGATAGAGCAATGGAATTAATGACTACTTAATAATTGTAGCTTTTAGTGCCTCCAAAGACATTTAAGTGATTAATGTCAGGAGCAAAAATTGAGCTAAAAAAATAAAGCGTAAACAGCCATTTGTCCAAAAATGTTTACCAGATCGACTTTATAAGGTGACAGTGTACACTGTCTGGAGACTTCATTAGGTACACCTTGTTAGTGCTGGGTTGGATCCGGCCTTGATTCTTTATGACCCATATTCAGGGAGGTGCTGGAAACATTGCTCAGAAGATTCAGTTGATACTGACATGATTGCGTTGCACAGGTACTGCACATCCATCATCCATGATGAGAATCTCCTGCACCGCCACATCGAAAAGGGACTGTACTGGATTGAGATCTGCGGACTGTGGAGGTCATTTGAGTACAACGAACTCATTGTCTCTTTCTGACACGGTGTGTTATCCTGCTCGAAGCAGCCTTCAGAAGATGGGTACAGTGTAGTCATAATGACTCAAGAACAACACACAGGTAGAGTTTGGTGCTTAGTATTAATAGGCCCAAAGTGTGCCAAGAAACTAGACCCTACACCATTACACAACTATGTTTCCACCTTGCTGTAACTCAAACTAGAAGAACACCTGTGAGGACCCCTGTTTAATTAAAACAAAAGTAAAGGCAAAGAAGCCTAGAACATTATTAAAATTGTTTTTTTTTTTGTTTGTTTGTTTGTTTGTCTTTTTTTAGTAAAAGAAATGCTTACAACAGAGTATAGCCTCCACTCACTTTCAATTATCCTTGCCTGATCTTCAGGGATGAAGGAAACAAAAAGTGAATGTGTGAAAATGGGAAAAGAATTTAGGTTTTTAATGGAGCTGACAAACGCACTGAATCTAATGTACCGAATCAGAGGAAAAGAAGAGCTTAATTATATGTTCTTCTGCAGCGGTGTTATGATAGCTTTTTAATTCTTGGCACAGGACTTGTCACGCAGAGCAAAGCATCGTGGCAGATGGAGTCTATAAATTCATGTATACTTCCTCTGTTATTTCTATTTGTTTGGGTGTTTCTGTCTTGACTGTGAGTCAGATATTAATATCTGAATTGGAAGAGGCATTATTGTACAGTGTTACCCATAATGCTACACTGCTACATGCTCATTTAAAAAATAATATCGATTTTAAATAAATTCTGCATTTGACAAAGACATAAAACTGACAATGAGGACTGGAAAAAATGGGAAAACGTGGCTTGAGGGATATCATTGGACACTAGATATACATCTGCTGAGACATTGCTTAAAACATGAGTTAAAATGCCAAGCTCTGCAGAAACATATTCAGCTATCCCAGCATTTTTAAAGGAAGAGTGTATTCAGATTGTTTGTCTTTTGCTGCTTCATAGTAAGACCATATCTTTGGCTTCTTGTCCCAAACAATACTTACAATATAATACACTACACACGTTTGAGCCAAAGATATGGATTAACTTTTCCATGTCAGTGTTCTCATGTGTGTGGTGATGAGTAGACATTACAGTCATGTTATTATTAAATCAGCAGGGAAGATAAAAGGATCCTTTAGTCCACACTGAATTGCAGATAGATAAAAGCTCCTGGCAGCAGTCTGAAAGCAACATTATCAAAGAAGACAAATCCAATCATAGGGGCAAATAAGCAGGGGGTAAATAACCCAGATGTTTTCATAGAGCATAACTTCCATATATGAATTTAATTAGTTTCGTTTTTTTAGTTTAATTAGTTTGGTTGCTATGAGTATAAAGATGAAATGTCAAAAAGATCTTACATGTTTTAGACACATTACAAACAAATTCCCAAGGTAAATAAACAACATCATAATTTGCATAATTAACTACATGAAAGCCAGCTGAGGTCTTTTTGCATCATAAAAGGAAACTGACTGTTTGCTTTTTTTGTTTTGTTTTGTTTTTTTACTGGAATACAACTTTGAAAGCATCTGTTTTGAACCTTTTTCTACACCTGGATCTATTTCTGCCTGAGTTTGCAAACCTCTTATTAATGCTTAATTACTTCTCATATACCTACACATGACAGAACTGAAGTTAATGGCTTGTCATTTAATGTATGAGCACAAGTGACTTGATCTATTTATCTGCATGAAGAAACAGTTTATCGAATTGTATGATGGAGGTGAAAAAACAGAGTTTGTAATGTCTTTAATTGTGTTTTCCTGCTGTGCAGGTGGCATTCTTTTAGGGCAAGCAAGGCAGGCAGTGCTTGCCCAGTGAAATATAAAAATAAACATCAGTACAAAACTAATAAAGTGAACACAATCTCTCTCCACACATGCCAGAAAAAGCTCTGTTATGAAATGTATTGCCTGTTTGTATCCATCCATTAAATAACTGCCATCTCATGGCTGTAGTTGGCTATCGTCTCTGGGCTTTCCCTGTTTTTGTCTGTTTGACAAACCACTGAAGATGGTTTGCTGTTTTCATGGGTGTGCCCATGCTTCTGTAAAAAAAGGCTGTAGCTGTGCAAGCAGACAGGTGCCTTACTTTTCTGTAAAAGTCACCCAGAGCAAGCCAAGCTGGTCAACTGCTAGCTATATATAAGACACTGCTAGCTGTGTATGAGAGTTGTTTTTATCTTATGGTCTAACACACAGGTGTCGAGGGCTGGTGTCCTGCAGGTTTTAGATGTGTCCTTGATCCATCACAGCTGATTTAAATGGCTAAATGACCTCCTCAACATGTTTTGAAGTTCTCCAGAGGCCTATTAATGAACGAATCATTTGATTCAGGTGTGTTGACTCAGGGTGTTATCTAAAACCTACCAGACACCGGCCCTCAAGGTCTGAAGTTCGACACCCCTGGTCTAACACTATGATTCATATTAAAAATCTTCCCAAAATGTTGATTAATTTCTTTTAAAGCACATGAATTACATAAGACACTTTGATACCAGGAACTATTTTTGATGCATGTGCTAAATTAAACTAACTAGCTGGTCTTTAGTCTATATGTTGGATTTTAGTGTATTGATAGTAATATTTTCATTCATCTGATTCTTGTAAAGGAAACCAAATGTGAAATGTGTGGCAGATATATGGCATTTACATTTGTATTATAAAATATAGAGAATCTTTAGCACCTCATTTAAGAAGCTTCGAACCCTCTGATTTCTCATCCAGCTCATTATGCTCCATTTTTAGCCACATGATTGTTCACTTGTCTTGTCCAAAAGCCTCTCACCACTGTAGAGCATGCAGTAAGTAAGACCACTTTAATCTGCCAAAGGCCATTACTTGAACGTAAATGGATCCTACTTATCCTTTTCGATCAGTTGATTGTTTCAGACAAGAACAGCCTTCAGAGGTTACCAGTGGGTCAGGAGAGGAAGGGAGTTGGATGCAACCAGAGTGCAATGGGAAATGTGGTCAAGGATGGAATTAGAAATGTAATGCTGAATATAATTAATTTTTAATAAAGTAGCAGTTTATGTTGTGTATATTAAATACTTTTCTACTGTTTCAGATTTTCAAAGCTTAAGTCTGGAAAAATGCGGCATTTTGGAGCTATTAATGCCTTAACATCAATTTATGACACACAAGACAAAAAGCAAAATAGTTAATTTTTCAGATATTGGGAAGACAAGGTCTTCAATTATTCTGTCAGCTTTTGTGGACAGAAGAATGCTACTTTGTGAGGCTTTCTTTTGTGTAAGTGCTCTACCCTCACTTTATGAATTTAAATGTATCATCAGACATCATTACACTGTAAGTGCTGGTAAAGACTGCATACATGAGTATGGGTTTGGTTTCACATATCAAACTGGAATTCTATGCTGCTTGAAATGTCAGGGTGGGAATCTAGGGCAGCAATTTAGCAGTGGAAAGGAAGAGAAAAATCAGCAGCTGCCAGCTGGCTAACTTCAGGGGAAAGTGCTGAAGTCACGCCTACCAAATGAGCTACATTATGGTTGGAAAGAAAAAAACTTGCGACACCCCATCAACACCTATATCTCCATCTTTTTCTTCTGCTTTCAGGAGGTTGTGTACTTTGCTGATATAGCGCAGTACAGGTCAAACCTTAAAAACAAAGCAACTGCTCAACCAGTGTAACTGGATATAACAAGGGAAGGTTAAAAAAAGTAGCAGTTCCATAGATTTCAAGATATCTTGCAGAAGCCTATGATTATGTCCTTCTGGTAATTTCTAGTTGCCATGGGGACAGGGACAAGGTAATCAATTAAAGCACGCATTTTGGTCTGCTGGAAGCAGTAATGTTTAAGTAATTATTCAAAAGAATAAAGACAGAACACAGTATTGCTATGCTATAGAGAGGGCTTGTTACAGTGTTTTTGCACTGGGAAGCTCCACTTAATTCAAAATATTGAACTTATGCATGAACCATGCATTCTTTCTTTTATAAATTTTGAATAATTATATAAGCTTGTCTGAGTTTCCTGGCTTTTAAAGACAGAAAGACTAATTAAGATGACAAAGAGTGATTAAGGTAATGCTAAGGTATTAATTAACCTTTTCACTATATATGATGGAGTCCTGTCTACTAAAGTGCACGCAGAGAACACAATGTACTAAGTAGATATTCACCTCTAAATCAATGTAACACTCCTGCCAGAGCTTTGTGTCTTCATCTTCATTTTTGTGAGACACATGCATCTCCAGGTAGGGCGAAAACACTAAAAAGACCACAGTCACATTGTCAAAGGACACTAGATAACCATTGTGCTAACTTGCCATCAGCACTTTCGAAACATCCCACACATATGTGCACACAAGCAAACACAGATTCATGCGCATCCAGAAGCCACAAACATAAACGCAATGTTCCTTCCAGCTGATGGACTGGTGTTGACAGCCTGGGCTCCTGATGACTCACAACCAGATAAGTGATTGTCCAGCTGTTTTTGAGTCACCTGAGTGCACTGATCTCTATCTTCCACAGTAATTGCAGTCACAGGTGGAGGCAGCAACCTGAACCCACTGCCATTTCTGTTTGCATTTCACTGGGTAAATATAGCCTTTGGTGTATATGGGCCTCTTCCTGTCCCCCATGGACTCTGGAAAGCTGAATAATGCTATCTGCCAATGCAAAACCTACCCATTCATAGAGACTATTATTATGACAGATGGTTAATGTCATCAACTGATAGCTCTTCTAACAGCAGCTTAATGAGATGCATAACAAATGAAATTCATGGTTACATTAGTAACCCGAACAAACGTTTAATGGAAAAGCTCTTGAGAGAAGTCGGACCATTTAAACGCAGGAGGAAGATGGACGTAAAGCTTTCAGAGAGCGGGAGAAAAGCACATGCAGCATCGCCCTGCTCTGCAAAGTGATTACAAAAAAGGGAATCTCAAGGGGGTGCCGAGTGTTTGTGCAGCTCAGCTGCTATTGGGGAATGTGGCTCTGGCCTAACCTGATAACAGCACATTTTCACTTTAGTACACAGACACACACACACACTCCCTCAAACGATTTTCCACTTTTTGCCATTGTTTTCAAATGCTCCTCTGCACGTCCCCTGTCAATTCTCACCCCCTCCCCGCTCTGTATGAATGTTATTACACCCTCTGTATCTGTGGGCTCAGGTTTTGTGAAAATAATGTGGCACACAGAACCACAGCAAGCAAAACCCAGCATTACTGAACAACAGTTACTCCAAAAATAATCATAAAGCTTTGAAGGGATTTCTCAGATATTCTGCTGTTTGATCCTGTGCTACTGAACGAGCCAAGAGATCAGAGAACTCAAGACAGGTTTTTTTTTTGGTTTTTTTATGTGTATTTATGACACATTCAACATAATGTATGTCTACCAGATTCCGAGCAATGTTCTTTTTTAACAGAATAAATGTGCTGAATGTTTCATATTTTATGTGCAAAGTGAATTATTTAAATTGGTTTATTTTCCAACATGAAAGATTTAGAATTGAAGAGGCAGATAGGCAGTTCTTCGCTTGCCCTCACTCAGCGTCACACCTCTGACAGAGCTACAGAATCATTTTTCCACATTTTTTAATCTGTATGCGTCACCATTCCCTCTAATCCCCCCACTCCCTGGCGTAGTAAGATGGTGCTTCTATTTTGCGACGAAAAGCTGACACACTTCATTCCTCTCTATCATACTGCCAGCTCTTCCCTGCAGGAACATACTTATTTTTCCCATACCCCATTTTATCAGGTAGATTGATGCTTTTATGTTTTTCACAAATGCTGCTGCTGTCATACTCAGGCTGTGGTGTTTTTACATGTGTGAACACACACATACATGCTGAGCAGGGCCAAAACGGATGTTTGCGTTAGAGGGTGATAAATCATGCTATTGAAGGTGTTATGTTTTACATAAATAGGAGATTTTAATATGTCTGTAGCTCTGCAGGCCACTTAGATAAAGGCTGTGTTGTGCCGTTGTGTCACACCCTTACCTAACAATACTATGATGATATATTATATTTTCTGAATGATAAAAACATTGTCCTATGTTTCTGACATTCCGGTTAATTCTCGGAAAATAGCTTTTCAGGCTATGCATGCATTTGTAAATGGTATGTTATACTGTGTGCATGTCCACGTTTATATACTGTGACTGAGGAGGCCAAAACTCTACGTGCATTACCATGTGGGGTCATAGTTAACTAGTAAATGAGCGTAACACTAAGAGACATCTCCCCATCGGGTCAAAAATAAGCCTGGGTGGTGGTGGGGATGTCACAGCAAATATGTCACAGGCACAGGAAAGCAGCAGGGAACGCGCTAAGGCGTGTTTCTTCATCTGATCATATTCAGAGTGAGAGGCTGAGCTAAACCTTTATCCCTCTGCCTCATCTGCTGCTCACCAGAACAAATGGGCTTCCTGATCAGTCAGACAAGAAAGGGAGAAAACCGGGAGCAAGAAAAGCTGCAGACTCTGAAATCTCTATTTTTATAAATATAAATGTTCTGACATGATGAAAACAGATGCAGTAATTTTGAAGATGTGCCCCCAGAACGTTACATCATTACAACGTAATGAAAAATCTAAATTTGCATTTAAAAAAGAAATGGAATGAGCATCCGCTAGAGAACGACTTATGGCTTAACATCAAATTAGCTGGACTTTCAGTACGTTGAAAAACTAATTAATGCACCTGAGGGAGACATTTGGTAGTGATTTAAAAAGTCAAGCACTGAAAAATTGTCTTGTCTTTGATATTTACGCAGGACTAACAAAAACGGTGGCATCTCCTCTCCAGGTTCAGAGACGGGCACACTAGCAGATGGGTCTAGGCCTGGTATCAGCGGGGTCATCCTGGCGGAAGAACAACATGTGCTGTCTTGTGTGGCCAGCTCCTCACCCCTGCTGAGTGGCAATTAGAATGGAAATAAAGCAGGGCATCCTCACTTATCTTCCTAATGGCTGTGGCATCCTTTTTGCCTTATCTCTAGTTCTGCTGTCATCAGGAAACCATTGGAAATTGTACAAGATTAAATATCTGTTTACTCCCAAAAGGACTGCTGCAGAATTTTATGGTGTCCAGAAGGTTTTTGATAAACACTCAGAAGGCCCCCAACTTTTCACTGGGCATCACTATGGAGTGGTATGATTGCATGTCATTTTATCATTCCCTCTCTAACCGAGAAGGGTTTTTTTAGTAGTGTTTTGTTTGTTAAAAAAGTTTTTTAAAAGAGGAGGTATAGCTGGTCATTTACAAATCGGAGAAGATCGGTTCGATCCCTGGCTGCTCCCAGCTCCATGCCAGTATTTTGCCCAAATATCCTTGGACCTAAGGATATTTGGGCAAGATCCTGAACACCAAGTTGCATTCATCATCATCACTGTGCATATTAGATGATTAAAAAAAAATGAAAGCAGTGCTTCAAGTGGAAAAGTCCTACATAGAAATAATCCATATAAGGCATGTAGGGAATGATATATGGAGAGGTTAAGTATCCTGTTACTTTAGACTTTGATAAAAAAAAAAATTCATCTTTAAAATTATGCTTAAAAATTTACAATAGGAAATAAGAATGTTTCCTAAACAGAACTTTAGACATATCTGCACATCATTAACAGACACAGCAGCGATTACTGGCTCATATTGAATATTGTATTACAAGTTGGTCCTATAAGAGCTTTGCTGCTATTGAGCCAATCGAGGTATGCTACAAAAGAGCATTGAAAATATTAGATAAGAAACCTTTTTCATATCACCATTGTCATATTTTCGATAAATACAAGTTTCTAAATTTTACTAATTTCAAATTATTTAAATCTGCCTGTCTAATATACAAAGTTATACATGGTCTGGCGCCTCCACCAATGAGTGATTTTGTTAAACAAAAGTCTAGCAGTGTTGCCGGGCCACTGTTAGAGGTGATTGTGAATTGGCATTTAGACAGACCACCTTTTCACAGAATGCTCTGTCATATCAGGGAGTGAGCTTCTGGAATAGTCTTCTACTGTCAATGAGGGAAAGTACAAGTCTCCCCATCTTTAAGAGTCACTTAAAAGGGTGGCTGAGGGGCACACAAACATGTGATCATATTTAATAATCATGCTTTATATTGAAGGTGAAAAAGAGTTAGTGTATTAAAAAAAGGGAAACAACTATTAGTATAATGGGTCAGTGCAATTTCAGGACAGTCAGGGCATGTGCAATACTAGGGTTTGTGCAATATAATTGATGTGTTTCTGTTATTGTCATCTATATTGTCTTGTGTGTCCACTCTTCTTGTCATTGTTTGCCTAGTTACTTAAAAATATACTGTGGTATAAAATTATTATGTAAAAAGCTTATTGTTATTCACAAATACATGCCTATTATCCATTTTGTGGTGTGAATTACAGTAACAGGTTATAACATGTATGTTTCTGAATAAGCTTTTTTTTGGGAAAACAAAACAAACTTTTTCAAAAAGTTTTTTTTTTTTAATTAAGCATTTAAATGAACTGTACTAAACAATGAAAGGAATGCTACACACGTAGCATATCCATGTGTATAAATAATAATAATTATGTCGAGCATGTTAAAAACTGGTTTCAACAGGGAAAATTACACAAACCTGCATTTTTGCTTGTTTTTACTGCACTATCACCACCTCGAACTTCTAAAAACTACGTGTTACAATAACAAAGAAGAAAATGAATGAAAAATTAACATATACAGAGTTTTACAGTGAACTGTCTTGGAGGAGGTTTGTGCTCTCGTAGTGCTTCTTGGCTATAATATTATAATCATTTCTAAGCTCATTTTTTAAATTTGCTTTCATTTTGCAGGAATGGTTAGCACTCTAATGCACTGAATGAAGATGGCGACCGTACTATTACACCTGCACTTTTGATTTGAGCTTCGTGCAGCTACACAGAGCTGTGAGCATGTCTGTGGAATTCAGCAGAAAAACAGTGAAACTGACAATTCTTTAAACAGCTATTTTATTTTTTTCTGACTAACAACTTCCTGTGTTCATGTGACCAATAACTGTCATTTCTCAGAAACAAGGTAGAAGTACGGGGCTGGTGGTAAAATTCCACAAAAGTTCTTAAAACCAAAAACATAGGGGATGTTATGAGTCATACATAAGGGATGTTAGGGTTTCTTATTGCTGACATGATTTTTCTCTCTAACACTCACTGTTTTCATTTTCACTAGCATTATATGCTGTAATATGCAACAATAAGTCAGTTGCTTTTGTCCTACTTTCCTTTGCTTGTGTTTCAGAGCAGCAAAGACTCATGTTGAGCTAAATCTAGTGCACATAAACTGGGAAAATATCACAAGTGAAATATTTTGACTTTTGGTGCAATATGGCAGCTTTTTTTAAATTTGCACACACATCTCTTTGTAATCACCCTGGTCTCATTCAAAAGGTGTGAAATGCTGCCGATTGTCAAAACCACCAGTGTCTCAAAATTATTCCACACGTGGTTTCCTGTGGCAATGGTGTTAGGACGAATTCTCACAGGTTTCTCACTCCCAGCTAAACCCCCCTCACATTTAAACCCCCTGGGTAAAAAAAACCCAAAAATAATCATCATCATTAAAAATAAATAAATCAATAAAATAAATAATAAAAATAAAACTGTAAAAAGTATTTAAAAATAATATACAAAAATAAAATATATAATAAAAAAATACATTTTAAAAAGTATTTACAAAAATTGATATAAATAATTTTTAAAACTGGGTAAATGTTATTTTTCTATAGGCCAGATAATATTGTGTTCCTAAACCAATCTTGTAGTTTTCAGTGCCCAGGCTTATCTAAATAGTGCCTACATCTAATTAGCGAGTGAAAGTGGAATACAAGTGAAAACAAACAGGGCACATATCACTGGTACCTGACCGAAAAACCTGTGACTTTCTCCAACAACCACCAACAAACAGTCTTTCTCCCTTTCCAATAAGAACGAGGGCTCCTCTACATCGCCTCATGTGCATCTCTGAGATACCAGTGGCAGCAGATAATGCCTTAGGATTCAGTTAAGTCCAATTCCCTTTTGTTTATACAGAGCCAAATCATAGCAACAGTCACCTGAAGTCACCCTACAATAACAGAGAGAAAAGGGATGGGAACATATCGTGGGACGATCAGCAGTTTTAAAGGGAAGAATTCAAGCTCACGTACAGTTTAGCGTATATGGACGTCTTGTTTCCTTGAAGGAAAGAGCCACTGTGAATCAGTTTGAAGTTGTTATAATTGATCATGTTTACCCAGTGATGAAGCATTTCTGCCCTGAGGGGAGTGGTCTCTTCAATGGGTTGACTGAATGGTTCGATCAGAATGCAAATGGTGCGGCTAATATGGTACGGCTTTTGTAGCCCCGCAATTAAACACCTTTAAGAGAGTTTGGACCAATGTGATAGATGGCATTTTCCATCACCAGCATATAATGAGGGGATTGTGTAGAAGAAAGGTGTTTAACCCTTCTAGTAAAATTCCAGGGATTTGAAAAATCAATTCCAAAGTGCATTAAAGGAGATTTGGTGTGACATGACACCTAACTGGGGCAGTATACTGGATTTTCTTCTGCATGTAGTTATTGTACCTTGATTTAACCAAACTACTTTCCACTTCTCCCCAAAAAGTATTGCCTCTTAGTCAGTTTTCTACAGTACACATCAAAGACTGGTATATACACAGTGCAGACTAAAGAAATATAACCCACTTGTTTATAGAAGATTGCTTTCAGTCCAAAGGGCTAAAGTATGTGTGGAACAACAATTTACAAGCAAATCTACGGTAATGTTTACTGGAAGCAATTCTAATCTCCTGCTCAATTAGAAGCATAAAGCCAGTTGATAATGACGGCAAGAGGTGGAAACAACTTCCTAATGAATTCAAACCCCTCAGAGTGACAGTCCCCTTGCATGAATGAATGTAATTACAGCCTGTACATTGGTGGTCTGACACACAGGCACTTTCCAGGATTATTCCCAGGCTCTGAGAGAACACACTGTGAAGAACACCGCGTGATGCATGTATGCAAATACACCTCGCAGCACTTCCAAATATAGTCTCCATCCCGACAAAATATTTGTGATTAGGGTGGGAAGGTGCTGAAAGCAGAAAATAGAAGTTGACGAGCGTGTTCGTGGTGTGGATTTGTGACCACACGTGAACAGAAAAGCAGCAGTTTTTAGTATTTAATCTTTATTTTTTACATTAAGAAGTCACTATAACACTTTATTTTATATCCCTTGAACATCCACACATCCAAATCTGACCTACTTCATGTGACAGCGCCGCACATTAACCGAGCCACAGGAACAGCATTATGTGGAGACGTGTGACTAACGTGCATGCACCAATTGTATGTTCACTCTCTTCCCCCTTGTATTTATACCTTTTTCATCCTTTCCTTCCATCCATCCTTCCCTGTAGTTATTCTGTTTCACAATTTGTCATGCTGCAACGATAGGCTGAGGCAACGGGCACTATGCTGGTGCCTGTGAGCCGAGCCTCTTAGGGGTTGAGATAAAGTTAAGCTGACGTGTGGGTTCAGCTGCGTCACAGCGTCCTTTGAAACAGTCTCAGGGAGAAAAAAAAAAAAAAAAAAGGAAAAAAGGAAGGCAAGGCATGTTCCTCCAGAGGTGGCACCTCCTTACACTCCTCCTGGCATGCAGCTGCTAGCTTTTGCCTTGGGCTGCTTCATCTAACCTCACATAGAAGAGAAGAAATAGCATATCTCCCCCTCCTGAGTGAGACTTACAATGGACACCCGCAAACACCATCCAACCCTGCACTTAAAACGTGCTGATTTGACAAGCCTGACATTTCTGGGAGATGTCCACATTGCTGCTATTAAATCTCCAACAGCGAGTGGACCCAAAGCCACCAAGTTAATTCCTATTTATATAAGAAATACAACAGATTCACAGGTGTGCCAGAGGAAAGCTTCCTTAGGAACACCATTCCAGCTCTCATTCTGGGGAGAAAAAAAAAAAAGACAAATCCATCTCCTTCTCGTCTTTCTTCCCCCCACGCACAGTCTTTTCTTTCCCTTCATGCCCATCCCCCTCTTCAGCGGAGGATTGGAGTGCCCTGGTAAATAATTGAGGCATATTCCCTGTCTGCTACTGTAGCTTCCCCCTAATGCTTATTTATTTACATTTTTTCTTTTGGCATACTTCCAAAGAATATTTGGTTGTCCTGATCTAGCAATAAAAAGTGATGAAAATAAATTGTGCTTTGTTTTCTGATCAATAGCTTCTGGAGCCCACGTATGATCACACACGGATTGCTGGATATAGGATCAGTTTAAAGAAATGTAAATAATGGACTACATAACCATTCAAGTTCCCATCAGTAAATTTCTATTGTTTAATATCTGAAACCTCAAACTATTTCTTTTCCAGCTAAATAGGTTCCTGAAACTGACCAAGTATTTGTTCATGGCAAGACTGGATTATCCAAAGTCAATAGGAAGAGGAAAGCAGCCGGATCAAACAACAAATATAAATAATTCCTGCATAATTTTAAGAATGAGATGTGATTTATTAAAATAAAAGTTCAGAAACATCTTATGACTCATTGAATATATGAAAATGTGCAATCTGATTGGACAGAATTTTAGGAGCTGCAAGGGGAGATAAACTGGCGCCAGCTCAGTGGAGAAGTATCGTGAGGTGTTTGCTGACATCTGCTGCCTCAAAATATGAACTCCGCTGGGTGGACATGACTCATATTAGACACAGGAAATATGTCTAATGACATTTTGATTTAACAACAGCATGGACCTCCCCACCCAAAAAAAGAAAGAACAGAAACCAAAACAGACTCATGGAGGTTCATCTTGAACATATATTTATAAATAGCTGTATATTTTCAATTCTTCCATACAAATCAGAGACATGATCTAACTAAAATCGATTAAAAGAGAAGAAACAGAAAACAATCAGAGAGCTGCGTCACACACGGCCCACTCATTCACATTAGACAGAAGATTTTGACCAAGATTAAAGGCAAAAAGGCTTAAATAGGAAACGCCTGCGATTAAATCCTTCTGTATGAGTAACCATGAGAAAGTAAAAACAAACTTTAATTAAAACCTCTTTTTTAAAAAAGGGAAAAGAAGTCCAGGTGTGACACTTAAGTCAAACATCATTAATCTACAGTGTGTGTACTGTGTTACAGTGGTTATTGTAAGAGCAACAAGGTAAGGGTAATTATTATTTTTTTACCTTGGGCTTTTAATGTGCACACCAGGATGGTTTTAAGCAGCATGACATCTTAACTAAGGCTTCATCTTGTTTGATGTTGAAACATACAGTACGCCTAAACTACAGAATACATTCATGTGTATTAACTGTATGCATTCCTAGAATTTCAAGTCAACATAAATGTGCAATTTAGCATGCAGCAGTGGCACTGGTATGCAAATGCAATTCTTTTACAAAAACAAACAAAAAAAACAGCCCCAGTGATAACAGCTTACAATCATTAACGGCAGCTTTTCTGTAACATGGTGTGCTCTTGAATATTCTTTATGAAAGTCAGCTAACTGCCTGGCCCAGCAGGCTCAAACATCTCTTCGCTCACAACCTCAACTGAGCTTAAGGGCTCAGAGTTAGCATCTGGTACCTTGGGGATTGTTGTGATACTCGGGTTTTCGGTGGTAATTTTGAGGCCAGCCATGTCTTCAGCAGTCTCTCTGATAGGAGAAGTGCTGGCAGTCAGGTCTATACCGAGCTTCTGCTCAGGTTCCTGGATGTCTGGTTCTCCTTGCTTCTCTGGAAATGAAGGTCTTTGGTCAAAAGATGAATAATCTAATAATAAAAAAAAAGAAAGAATAATACAATATTGTTAAGGTTATGGATGGTGAAACCATGGGAAATTGCTCAACTTCCTTGGTCTGTAAGGAGATATTTAACAATAATTAAGATCAAATCTCCTGAGCATCCTTTTATGACTTTTGTACTTCAATAGATTACATAACCAAAGCTCAGACTGCTGCATTTCAGACCGTGACCACTGATGGAAAGGACTGACCTGCACCTACTGTTTAAAATGCTAACTGAGTTCTTGATAACTGATATCACATGGCACATGGAAATCAGTGCATGTAGACCCATAGACATGGTCAATATGCTCAAGTTCAAGCTCTGCATCAGAATGAAGAAGAAAGGTGATTTAAATGACTCTCTGTAAAAGGGAAAATACCCAGTGAGCATCACTTCTCTGGCTGAAAATGCCTTGTTGATGCCAGATGAGAATATTTAAAGTGCTTCATGGTGACAGGAAGGCAACAGCAACTCAAATAACAACTTTTTACAACCATCGTATGCAGAAGAGCATCTGTGAACGTACAACGTGTCAAACTTCGAAGGCCACTCTTGTCAGCTAAGAATGGGAAACTGAACCTACAATTCACACAGGCTCATCAAAACTGTACAATAGAGGTTTTGAAAAATATTGTCTGGTCTGATGAGTTTCCACTTCTGCTGTGACATTCGGCTGGTTGGGTCAGAATCTGGGGCAAACAACATGAAAGCTTGGATCCATTTTGCCTTGTTCATGCTGCTGGTGGTGGTGGTGTTGTGACGGTGGGGGAAATTTCTTGGCACGCTTTGGGCTCGTTAGTATCAGTACAGTACCCCGCCTTCTGATGGCTGCTTCTGAGACAATAACGCGCCATTCCAGTCATCTTAAACTCCCTTCTTGAACATGACAATAAGTTTATTTTACTGAAATGGCCTCCCCAGTCACCAGATCTTAGTCGAATGGACTTCACAACTCTGCAACAACTGTGTGACGCTGTCATCTCAATATGGACCAAAACCTCTGACAAATGTTTCCATCTCCTTGTTGAATCTCTGCCATGAAGAATTAAAAATGTTCTCAAGGTAAAATGGGGTCCAATCCATTACCTAATGAAGTGTTCAGTATAGACCACTTTACCTGCTGTAAAACGTATATCTGTGAAAAAACACTTAACACATTTGGCTGGAGTAGTTTTATTCTGCAGTAAAAGAGACTAATACAAAACCACTGCATTAAATGACTCCTTAACTGAGAGGCGTATCAACAATAGCTGGTTTTAATCGTGCTTATTTTTCTTCTCAATCGGGATGCCATCATAAACACGTAATTGCTCTATTTAGCCACACAATTTAATCACGTATGAAGTACTTACCCAAGCTACTCTGATCACCTGAGTCATCTCCATAATTAGCAAACATGGAGCTGCTGCCTTCCTCGTTAGTGGAAACAGTGGCTGATAAATCTGAAGTCGGTGCATCGAGTATGGTGAAAGCATCTGAAATAAGTACAAAGCAAATGCCCATTATTCCGTGTGAAAATGCATAATGTGTCAAATGGATGAAAATGTCCTGAAGTGATCCTGTTACCTCGGTCTGGTGGCTGCTGAGTGGGTGAGATTAAAGACTGATCTTGCATGCTTTTCTCACTTTGATTCAGTGCTGCTTCGGTAGATGGGCTACATTCATCGGTAGAAGGCACCTAAGGAGAGAAAACTGGAGGTCACAAATACCTCTAGCAAGTTACAGTTAAAGGAGCAGTTTGTGGGATACAGTGGCATCCAGTGGTGAGGTTGCAGATTACAACAAAGTCAATACACCTGGCCTCACCTTCCGCTTCTAAAAATGTAAGTGAATACTAGGTCGTCACCCCCGACTGAAAAAAAACTGAGCTAGTGTAGAAGGTGGATCTCATTTTAAGCCATAAAAAAGATTATTCTTTTTGTACTTCTCAACATGATCCCTTGCTACCAATAGATGCCATTACATCCTGCACAGCTTAATAAATAAGCAAGAATAAGATACAACAACCTTCACCTCAGTGTGCTCGGTTGCAACTACCTCTTCACTGCTGCCAGTGAGCACTGGTTGAAGAACATTTTTATTCTGGGCGTTAGGCTGAACTGGACGAGTTGGAATTCTGTGCAAGTATCCATAGCCGATCCCACAGCCTAAGCTAAAAAATAGGGAAAAAAACCCACGGGTGTTGACATGGCAATATTTATCTACATGCTTTGATTTAAATAAAGATTAAAAAAAAAAAATCAATGCCAACCTTCCCTCGCCTCCCCACGCTCCGTTAGGAGTCACCACTACCTCTCGGCACTGATCCGTCTTAGTGTTGTACACCAAAAGCTTCAAAGGTTTCCCCTCGTTGGCTTCAATCAAAGAAAAGAAATCCTCGGACTGCAGACGTTTCACACAAAAATAAGGTTTTTGTTATTTCTTTTAATAATGTCTGCTAGTTAAAACAATTATTTCTTATTTGGAATAAAAGTCAAAAGACAAGAAATCTTACATCTTGTAACACTTGGTCAGCTCCAACTATGAAGTCATTGTATGCATCCAGGCCTGCGAGAGCGGCGGGAGAATTTGGTTCCACTTCCTAAAAGTTTTTTTAAAAATTCTAAAATCTACCAAAATTATTAACATTTGCAATTTTAAGGCCTTTGAACACAGAATGCAATGATTTTTCAGACTCACTTATTCTTAAGGCAACTGTTCAATTCAAATTTGCAGGATTTATTTTTTTTATAGTTCGGATCAAGCTCGATTTTTCATATTTTTCCACATAGGAATAAACAGATCTGACCAATCAGACCACTACATTTGGCAACAAGTGTGCTCATTGCTCAGCGTATGCACCAGTACTGAATGTGCAATGATATGGAAATAGTAAAAATAATACTATTTTACCTCAGACAGACAGCCAGACACTGCTCCGGCTAAATCAGCTCTCTAAAATTATTTCTGTACGTCCTCAGATGTGGTTGCAATTTTGCCAAAAAGAGAAAGCAGTCGAGATACAGCTTCAACTCCTGGATCAAACCAAGAAATTTTCCCTGCTGCTGTCCTCGCCTGAGAATTGGATGAACCCGGATTCTCACTTTCTTCTTTTTCTTGTTTAGAAACATCAGAATCATCTCATCATTTCTTTCAACTTCATTTTTTCACACAAAGCAAGACTTTTGTTGTGTTTATCTGTTATACGGCAGGTTTGGATCCAAAACAGGCTTTTTTTTTTAGAAAAAATGGCTAAAATCAGAATTTTAGCCATTTTTCCGCATACATTCGGTGTGCAAAGGCCTTTAACCTACAGTAACCAGCAAAGGGTGAAACCTGAGCGAAGACAGGTAGATTTAACTTACCAAGACATGCCACACATTCTCATTGGCTCCTTCAAAGCTGCAGAAGCGGACACTAGCCCCCAGCAAACCCTGACCGCCCCACATGTTACTGGGTGTCACCTCCAGCTCCCTCACACGCTGGGTTTTGGAGTTATACACTTCAAGTTTGACTGCTTTTTCCACATTTGCCTTCAGAAGATCCTTCAGCAGGTCGTTTTCCTTATTCTGGAGAAACAAAAGGAAAAAGGGCTACTCCAGCTGCAACTGTGCAGATGCGTTTTCTTTCATGAAAAAGAACATGAAATGTAATTACTGCCACTCTTCCAAATGAGGTTATTAATAAAGCACTGAAAAACACTGGATTATCTCATAAAGGCAGTACCTCAAAATTATGGAAATCGGTGTTTGCCTGCTGTGTCCTACCTGCCGAGTACTTTGCTTTATATACAGAAAAATGGGTCTTGAAGATGGTTTCAAAACAGACTACAACTTGCTTTTGTCCTATTAAGTTGATTGAGATCTATAAATATGTTATTCAGCTTCATAACGCCTTTTAAAATAAGTTTAGAATTTAAAAATGTTTTAGTTTTTAGCATACTTTCAAATACAATTGAATATATGCCACATTCACAGCTACGTTGCAGGGCTTTTTTGGCATTTTCATTTTGTCCTCAACTCGTCATTTTCAATTACAATTCATACCTGAAATGTCATAAAGATAGAAGAAGTCAATATTTGACACCTAGTTACTCATTTTAACCAGGAGTGTAGTGACACAGGAGTCTACTCACAAGTCGGGCGTTTCCTATAGAGAGAATGAAGTCAAAGAAAGGCTCCAGACCAGCCTTCAGAGCAGGAGAGTCCTCTTGAACCTGAGAATAAAATAAAATTACTTAAATAATTAAAAATATTAATAATAATTTAAAACACAGAACAGAAAACTTGACATTTGGTTTGACTAACAAACAGCACAGTGATATTATCGCCCCCCGTGTGTCAACCTAAGATATTGCAGTGTCCAAAATTTGGGACTTCTCAATGAGACGAGGTACCCGCTTTCTCGCGCGGTTAATATGTTATATGCAACTTTGAAACGTGCCATAACTAAAGAAAGTTTCTATAGTGACTGTTAAACTATTCCATTTCCCAACAAAGGCACGCGGGTTGGAAGTGTGCCAAATGCCACCTCATCTTCAACATCATCATGGGCGGACACCATTCAAGCTGAGCTCACGAGTAACTACAGTTACACGATAACCTGTCAATTACAGTCAGGCTCTGCGTAGATAGATAAAGCAGCAATTATGGTTCAAAGCACAGTTAACAAGTCACTAAGCAAAAAATGTATGAAAAGTGAGCTATAGGGACTAACAAACCGCGTGACGTGTAACCTTGCACTACTTTCTAACGTACCCCGTGGACATGATATCCACAATTAGCTCCTCCGTCCGACAGTAACGAGCTCTGCGGTAGCCCCATTGCCTTCAGCAGTTACGTTTTACTAGTTCTGACTAAATGTCACTAAAGCAGACTTATTTCAGGAGTCATTACTGGTACATACACTCCGCATACAAGCTAGCTAGCCAGCAGCTGACATAGGTTGACAGCAGGCGCTGGAGAGCCAGACAAAGCTTATAAATAATGATGACAGAAAAATCGAGTTTCTTCTTCCCGATTTTCATATCAGCAGCAAACAAGCTGAGTTCGATTAGCCGTCCTTTACAGGGTGTTCTACGCGGTTGCTTAGCAAAACATAACGCCATGCTCATTCATAAAAAAAATGCCACTTCCTGTTAAGTATTTAGATATTTTAGGCAATAAAAAAACAAAACAATAAATTACCGAATATATAAATAAATAAATATTACATAGATTTGACAGTTTGTTGCCTTACTGCGCATGTCTGTGGGAAAAGTAATTAAAGATGACAACATTTATGAAAACGAAATACTATTCTTATTCATATTCCTCTCGCCCCTCGTCTGTCCTTCAAGTTCGGGTCCTGGGAGCTTCAATACACACACGTGTGTGTGTGTGTGTGTGTGTGTGTGTGTGTGTGTGTGTGTGTGAGAGAGAGAGAGAGAGAGAGAGAGAGTATTTTATTTAAGTCTAAAACAAAGAAAAAAACATTTTTACAGTGAACCTCATGAACGATGCAATTAACTTTGTATGGCATCTTTCCTTTGAAGATGGAGAAGCCATTTATATATTTATTCTATCTTTAAATAAAAACATCGTGATGGTCAACATTGTTATCTCACAGCAAGAAGGTCATGTGAGGTTGCATGCTTGTGGGCACTCTGGCTTCATAGTCCAAATACATGTGTGAATGTGTTAGATCCATAGATGTGAATGTGACTGTTAATGGACGTCTGTATCTCTGTGATAGACTGATCCATTTAGGGTGTACTGTGCCTTTTGCTCCATAACAAGTGGGATAGGCTCTAATTCCCCTATGACCGAGAATTAGATAAGCAGAAGAAAAAGAACTCATGTATACACTTTTGTATACGGTAGTTATACTGTACATTTTTTATTATAATGAATACACGTGTGTATTTTTATTGAATTATGATTTAACTTTTCATTGAATATTCTGCTTTTGTCTGTTTTGTGTTGAGTGTACAGTGTACAGACAGAAGGCAGCGGAACATTTTCTTCTTTACCTTGGCCGTCGATCATTTCAGACTTTTATCTGCTGTAATATTTGTCTTGAATGCACACCTTTCACAGATGGTTTGGTCGACTCTGCCATCACTAGACAGCACCTGTTCTTTTCCCACCATGATAAAATAAATTAATTAATTAATTAATTAATAAAGTTCTCTTGTCCTTAAAGTTTTCTGAGTTGAATGAAATGCAAATGTACATAAGTCTGTATTTGTAAGAGTTTCACACAGTGGTGGATTGCCACACAAAGTCTCACACTTCTCAAACTTTCAGCTTTTCATAGCAGTACATTTAATGTGAATTGATCCACATGGACTATTGATACTGGCTGGTAACTTAACATCTGCCCGGTTTCCCAATCTCAAATGGGTATAAAAGCAAACTGCAGCTTGTCATCAGTGCTCCAACATGATGCGGCTTGTGCTTCTTCTGTCCTGTATTGGTAAGCCCACCTGACTTAAATAATTTTCTGTGCCTATATTTTCTGAACGTTAAAACTATATTACCACATCTGTCCATGTGTGTGCTGAAGGGCTGATTTGTGCCAAAGAACCTCTCAACTACAAAGTTGACAATGAGAGGGTGATAGGCGGCAGTAATGCTCAACCAAACACATGGAAATGGCAGGTAAATCCTCTGAACACTAATGATATTTTTATTTTTCTATCTTTTGATGCAAATAGGTTTTGTACTGTAGTTTTAAAATACTAGATTTAGAAAAAAAACTCCATCTCCACCATATTTTCATATATCTTTAATATTTCACAGGTTTCTGTGCAGTATGATCAATTCTATGATGGCTCATTCTACCACATGTGCGGAGGATCTGTTGTTGATAGCTTCCACATCATGACTGCAGCTCACTGCATCCTCAGGTTTGGGCTCTGACCATGATTATTCTTAATGACACCATTTCCTTTGTGCATTTTGTAATATTTTAAAGTCGATCTTGGTGTCTCCTGGGCTGAACAAAAGAGTGTAAGTAAGCACTGTACTTATGTTTTTTCCATGTCCTTCTCAGCCCAGATGCTAGTCAGTACCGTGTAGTGGTGGGTGAGTATGACCTGTATAAGTTAGAAGGCAGTGAGCAGTTCATCCATGTGGAAAAAATTACAGTGGCTGGAATGGTGATCTTCGTTATGGGTAAGTGGCAGCATGTCAGATCACCTCTCTCAATTAAGCCTCATTTAAATATGAAATGTTAATCTCAGCAAACAAGCAACTATTAAAATTATACAACTCTATCTTTGGTTATTTTTTCTTAGAAATGACATTGCTCTCTTGAGACTCGCTGGTCCCATCTATGACAGTGGTTACGTGGCTATAGCTAATCTCCCCTACCCGGACCAGACACTGCCTCATGGCTTCACCTGTTACATCACCGGCTGGGGATTAGTAGACTGTGAGTACACCTGGGTGCTAAATGTACACATATACACACCCTATATGTGGATGTAATAAAAAGGTTCCTGCATTCTTTCTCCACTGAATCAGATGGAGGTAGCCCTGCCATCCTACAGGTGGCTCCCATCAATGTGGTGGAGCACTCGGTCTGCTCCCAGCCCGAGTGGTGGGGCAGCATTGCTCTAGAAACCATGGTGTGTGCCGGAGGGGATGGGATCATAGCAGGCTGCCAGGTAGAGGAGGTTTCGCCTCATGCTGCAACTATCATATTGTTAACAACAATACTGTGTTAAGACATTCTCACAGTCATTGCACGCTATGTTCTTATTGTTATCTGTCCCAGGGCGACTCTGGAGGTCCTCTGAACTGCTTTACTGATGGAGCCTGGAGAGTCCACGGTGTTGTCAGTTACGGCCCATCTGGTATGTGCAACCAAGTGTTCAAACCCACGGTCTTCACCAGAGTCTCTTCCTTTGAAGACTGGATGTTTTCAGTGAGTCTCTTGATGCCTCTGTGCTTTTGTTTGGCGACTATAATCTTATAAAGCGTGACTCATTATTTTATCTATTTATTTTTTCAGGTTATGGGTCTTGCTTAAATGGCACCGCATTCCTTACAATTCTCAAATGCAACCTGCAAAATAAAATTGATGTGCATCTCATTCATGTTCTGCGCAGCAGATATTTGCCTGTAGTTCTTGAATTTGCCAAAGGGTGGCAAAACCACCTCATGTTCTGACCAAACGACGTCCTGCTTTTCTCTCAGAATCAGATCCTTTTAATGGCATTCCGGTACTTTCCCACAATTTCAGAAACACATTTTCTACTGAATGCATTTGCTGTTGGTGTACTCCTTTTGCGACCAGTCCATACATGTGCCACAGTTTTTGTTTGAATACCAACACAGCGGCTACGGTTGTGACCTCCTGAACCACAGTTTTAGTTGATGGAAAATTTCTAAGGATGTTTCAAACTGAGAACCTCTTTTTAAAAAAAACAGGCTTAAGTAGCAGTGAATTACAAGGACAACTGGAATATTCTTGCATGGTGTACCTGAACACCCTGTCCCAACAAGCAGAAAACCTTTTTTTCCCTCTCTTTTTAATTGTGGCCAAATGCTATATGTAGTCATAGGCTCAACATTTCCTTCTTGTCTGGAATTTCTGGCCATATGTTTGTGGTAGTAGTCAGGAGACTTCTGCATGACATCATATAAAGTGTTTTTCTCCACACCATGGAGACCAAAAACCACAGATACATTCCAGTGGTTTACATTAGAACCTAACAGGAATGTTGTTTCAATAGATTTAAGGAGAAATGTCAATTTTCTTTAATACAGTAGAAGAAAATGGTCTTAATGGTTTCCCAAATAGAAGCTAAACTAATATAAAAAAAAAGTTTAGTAAGCAATTAGATCCCTCTGAATTTTTCATTCAGTTCAAGTTTATTCATTTGGCAACATAACAAGGCCTCAAGGTTCTTTTTACTCTAACGTAAAGACCCGAAAACCCCAATTGTCATATGATTCTCTATGAACAAGCACTACATGACGCCAGGAAGGAAAAACTCCCTTTTAAGAGGACAAAAATCTCCAGCACAACCAGGCTCAGGGAAGAGCAGCTGTATTGGGAAAGAGGAAGACAGGAAAAAACACAAACTATGGGAGAGAGATGACACAATGTAAAGGCATGCAGCCGTGGCATATAAGCACCTGTGGGAAGTCCCCCAGCAGTTTGAGCTTGCTTCAGCATAACCAAGGGATACTTCAGGATCACAGTCCTTTCAGATTTAGCTTTAAGTCTAATCTTAAAAGTAAAGATGGCGTCTGTCCCCTGAACTTTCGCACAGAAGCATTTTACTAAACGTTACGGTCGTCCCAGGGTTTACACATTTGTGTAAAACACCAAATACGTCCTGTTTGACAGATCTAGTAACAAATTGTCAATTGTAATGTAATCGTTGTTCTTTTCTAATGAACAACTAGATTAACTTGGATCCTGTGTTTTTATTGTAATGAGTGGTAAAAACTGCAGTATGGAGAGCACAATTAGTTTTTTTCCTTTGCTAGAGGTTTCACCACCACTGGTGTAAAGTAGCAGTGTACTGTAGATTACCTGAGCTACACATAATTTGAAAGTACATTAGTGTGCTTATTTTACTTTTGCTACTTTTAGCTTCACATGTTTAATGCAAACCCTGACCCCAGGAAGGGTTTGTGTCTCTGGCTGGAATTGAACCAGAAACCCTTTGCTTGGCAAACAGATGTGCAAACCGCTACACTTCTTGCAATTATTTGCTGGTCTAGAAAGGGTTAAACCAATTATAACACATATTTTTGGCTTATTCGCTAAAATATATTATTAATATATCAAGTATACCCCCTCCCACCAAAGAAAGCTAGAAATAATACCCCTAGGAGTTTTTGTCCATGCTTTTTCCCCCAACAATGCAAAAAGTTTACTTTTCAGCATTTTACAAAGACAAAAAACAGTCAAAGATTTAGAAAACATTTTTTTTATTATTATTATTATTATTATTATTTGGAGGGACAGGCTGTCAAAATGGCGTAGATGAAAGACACTGTTTCTGAACAGCAGGTTAATGTGTGAGTATGTAAAAAAAAAATAAAAAAAATTAAAGCAGCTTTGTTTGCTCTGCAGGACCATTCAAGCAGAAATATGTACAACACAAAAGGCAAAAAAAGTAAGACAATTTCTTTGAAAACAATATAAATTGTACTGTAATACATTACATTGAACACTCACTGTTGCCATTTCTTCATGAGATTTGATGTTTTATACAAGAGAATCAAATGCCTGCTTGCAAAAAAAAAAAATGAGTGCCCTCTTCATGGCATAAGAACATATATTGGATGGACTTCAAAGTAATCAAAAAAGGCAAAAAAGCGAATAATACAGTTCCAAAATGTGCACTCGGCACTTTTTCAAAGTATACAATTAATCAGAACAAGTTTTAACAAACAGGACCTGCATGCATAATTTCTAAAGGGTCCAGAAAGGCTGTTGAAACAGCTGTAGAAAGGGTGAGATATGTACATTGACTCTCTAGTGTCCCTCGGCTCTTCACACAGGTGACAGCACAATCACCTTTGAAAGGTCTCGTTCAATAATTAATGAGGCAACTCTTCAATTTTCAGGGTTTGCGCGTGCGATAAAAATTGTATAATATATGCAGTTTTTATGCACAAAAACCCTTTACATGTGTAAGTCATAACATATCGTAAGCCAAGTCACAGACTTCCAAAGAAATTCAGAGTACAATCAAATTGATCTTCGCAATTTACTTAGTTTTAGTGGCATGTCTCTAAGATATCGAACCATAAGGCTGCCTATGAAAAATACTTCAGAATGCTGGAGAGCAATAACCTTCATAAGTATACATTTCTCTATAATTCATATATTACAAAGGTCGACCCAGATTGAAAATTACTCGCTTTTGCTTAATAAAATATTCAATTTGTCAGTGATTAGAATTCTTTTGTCATTCTACATAAATTAGTTAGAAAATATTAGTGTAATTTTCTATGTTTACATTATAGGCAGCAATACAACAGAACCATAATTTAGTTTCAGTGATTAGGGAGATTCCACAGTTTTCAGTTAAGCTTAAATGGAAGCGCTGTGCACACTCTATTAGCATGCATGGCTCCCCCCGATAAGCAGGCACATCCAGTAAACTTTACAACACCCCATTTTATTGCCAGGCGTCTTAAATTAAATAACTAGTGAAATAATGACATAATAAGTTATCCAAAAAAAAGAAAAAAAAAAAAGAAAATAGTTAAACTGTAAAAGAGAATAGATATTAAATACTTGCTGATGGACTTGTGATCCCATTTCCCATAACAATGCCTAAATGTGATATGGACAAGGAAAACAAAACAAAAAAAAAACAAAAAAAAAACAGGAAGGAAGATTGCACTTTCAGGTGAAATATCAAACCACAGTGCTGCTTGAGTGAAAGTAGGCTTCATCAGAAATAAATAAAAGGAATTCATAAAAGGAAATAATTTAAAACAAAAGTAAAAAGACAATACAGCTACAGCTTTTAAATGGCATGAGCATTATATCTAGTTACCCTGCTCATAAATATGAAACTCCGTCATGTTAGCGTTTAACTGTTGAATCGATCCCGTTCGACCAAAACAATGCCTATTCATACATAACTATTTTTTTTCACAGATAAAGTGCTGATCAAGGAGATTTTAGAGGGATTTTATTTGTACCATAAAAGACCCTTGGGAGAGATCTTGAGGAGAAAGAGTCCACTAGCTTTAGGATTTAACACGAGGAGGACCCCTTCTACTCAAGTCGTCCGGGTGTTAGCCTAAAATCTAGGGCGCGAACAGGTTACCATTTGACTCTGGTTTTCATATGAAGGCCATCACAGCAAAGGTACATTGCCTCCAAAAGCTAGAAAAAAAATCCCTGAGGTGCACATTCAGCTGTGTTGAGATTCCCAACCTGGCCCCAGAGGGTTCATTCCCATTTAGCGTATGGTTGGTGATCTTGGTTTGGTTAAACAAGCTTTCTTAGGAATTGAGAGCCACCACATCTTTTTTATTATTATTTTTAATATGCCTGATCAAATTGATATACGTTTAGTATCTCTTTCAACACTAGCTGCCGTCTCACACAGCAATCATTCCAAACTGCTTTGCTTACAATTTTGAAGGCAAGTCTGGAATTTTGAACGTTTATTAGGCGAGAGGGAAAAAAAAAAAAAAAAAAAAAAATCAAACGCAATCACAGCTTCCTCCAACACTTTGACATCTTATGTGCATTTTCAAACCTGCGTTTTTCTTGCACTGTCCACAAATTTTTCGCCTTGCGTGGGTCAAACTTTCACAGACTCCATCACAGACAATTTCATGGCTTCCTCCAACAGCTGATTGTCTGTAAAAGTGGCGGGGGGTTCTGGGACGGACTCTGAAAGGCCAATCAGCGACTCCAGGAGGCAGGTCCCTGGGTCACTGGCTGCAGGGAAACTGGGATAACTAGGCAACTGAAACTGAAAAAAGTTGTCCATGTGCTCGTACTCCTTGAGGGAGTTGTAGAGGGAGGTGGGCCCCAAACAGGGGAAGCCATCGAAAAACTCCAGGTCTGACTCAGACGAGAGGCTCAGCTCCATGTCGTAGCTAGCTGAGCGATCGACTGTGGGAGAGGGCGTGTGTGGAACACTACAGCTATGGAAGAGAGCGTTTCCCTGGTTGGCATTCTCATCCAAAAGTTCTGAAATGGCTGTTGCTCGATTGTCTGTTTGATCGTCCGAAGAGTCCAGCAGTGCAGCGTCTATATTGTCATTCTCATCTGCAAAGTCCACCATACTAAAGCTACTAAACGCCTCCGTAGATGGCTGCTGTTGCTCTTGCTGCTGCTCTGGGCAACAAGTGTCTTTGTCGCTCTTATCGCCGCTGTCCTTGCTACTTCTCGAACAGTTTTCTGTGTCACTGAAACACAGTATGCGGCTCAGGCCTTTCTCATCAACATCCAGCTGGGCGCTGGGCTCACACGGACCTTCGCCTGCCTCCGAGTCCTCACTCTGAGAGTCCGACAAGTCTGTCATATCGCTGCTGCAGCTGTTCTCCCCAGCTGCTGTCATCTCTGAGCTGAAGGGGAAGGAGGGCACTGCTGGTAAGGGGGTGGCACCGGTTGTGTTCTCCTCATCCTCTTCTGTGCTGGACTGCTCCTCCAGCCTCTTCTCCAGCTCCAGCTTCATTATAGTGTGGATATAATGCGTCTGTACCCTGGTGGAGTTGAACTCAATGCGGCCCTCCATGTTTCCGCATCCATCCTTGGTACATCCGCATGGAAAAGAGGAGTGGTCCATCTGCAAGAAGTAAAGAAAAGTTCTTAAATCATGCAACAGAAACTCCTAAGTTGCTGTGTCTTGCCCGGGTGCTCTTGATAGCATGAAATTGTTGGGGCTCTTACCTGACATTTGATGCCAGCCAGGCTGCAGCTGCAAGTCTCAGGTTCGCAGAACCCCTGACAGTCGCAACCACAGTTCTCCCTGGAGAGCCTCAGCTCGTGCAGCTGCCTCTTTTCCTCCTTGTCGATCTTCTTCACACCAGCCGCTTTGAGCAGCGCATAGCGGCGCTTGGACGTGTAAGGCTGGAGAAAAGAGCCCTCGTCGACGTTGGCTCCACTGATGTCAATATCCTGCTCTGGGATGTCATCCACTGTAAGTTTTTCGGCCTCCTCGCTCTCCTGGGTTCCATTTTTTGTCAGCTGAACACAACAAAAGGAACAAAGTTTATTTGTCATGTTGAACAGGCACAGTTTCATAGATCCCTTAACCACTGCATTTCTTTTATGGTGCACACCTTCAGTTTGAGAGCTTCCAGTTTCTCTTCCCTGAGTCTGTTGAGGAGTTTTTCCCGACGCAGGAGCCGCTGCTCCACGGCAAACTCTGCGAGCGAATATGTGCGGAGTGCACTGTGGCGTTGCATCATGCCCAGAGTGCATCCTCCTCGGCTGGGAACACTGGTGAAGCCCTGGCACCGAGGGAAGAAGAACACCGTCACCTGGTCAAACGTCACATTGCCCCGCCGCGCTCGTTTGGATTTCTTAAGGATGGACGTTGCTATGGATGGAAAAAAAAAAAAAAAAAAAGAGGCAGGATTAGAATACATGATGCACAAGTAAGAGAGGATGCTCTAAAGAGGGGGGATTCTTACTTTCGTGCCACTAGATGGCATAATTCCCCAGCACTTGTACTTGAGAGGTGTATAAATGCTGCTGAACAGACTGTAAAAGGACACCCCTCTGATTCATTGCTCCCGCCTTATCATGTACCCAATTAAAAGACACTGCTAACAGGACTCTAACACGCTTACATCCTGTAAAGTGAAACCTACACTAACCCAAGAATCCATTTAGCTTTGTAACTTGCCCTACTGTGCGACAAAAAAAACAAAAAAACAAAACAAAACACCCAACCCAGGAATTTCCCTTTGTTGGCCAGGAAAGTGGAGGAAACAGAGCCGCCAGGATCACAAAAGTGGGGAGTAAATGCTTGAGGCTTCCAGATGGGGGTGAAGGGTGGAAGTGTAGCCCTAAGGGCAAGAATAAAACCTGCCCACCCGGGTCTCGCTGCTAGCTGACAATCCCCACAAATGGCCCAGTAACTGAAACGGGTCAAAGGTTCTCTCGCTGTTAAAAAGTGCTCACGATCTTTCTATACCCAGACAAATACAATAAAACCATATGGGAGCCAAAGTAGAACCATATGTGGGAAAAAAGCCCAATTATTCAAGTTTTATTATATATTCCACTTCCTCCACCCAGGAATATTCAACAAAACTTTAGAGACTCTTTTAGAGACAAGCAACTTTTTCCCTTCTGCCTGAGTCACCAGAACTTTTCGAATCTACAAGCCACATGTGTCGGACATTACAATTATTATTTGGTGGGGAGATCCTTGTAGACTTCTAGTTTGCCCTGAACTGGCCTTAAAAGACACAGAAAGCTGGTGTGATACCTGAAGCTTGGAAAAGTAACCTTTTACCTTAATAGAGGTAAGCGGCACACAATAGTTCTACTATGTGGTCTGATCTGCTGCTTGGGGTAATACACATAAAAATAAACTACCAAGGTACAGCTTCACATCCATCATCTTCTCTGCTGTGTCTAGCAGTCACTTCACAATTTCTGTGTAAACACTGGATTATAATGATCCAGCCAATCTGCTCCTTCAGATGTGTCTGCACGCCTTTTTTTCTTGATTGTCCTACCCCCCCCCCTTTTTTTTTTTTTGTATCCCTTCACCCACTCACTTTCAGCACCTGTGCTGGGTGCACGCCCGGGCTTCAGACAAGGCTCTGTGTGTTCCCAGCCTTGGCAACCTGCCATGCTTCTCTTCCTGGCTGCCTGCCCCACCATCCTGGAAACCTCACAACTGTTTGCCCTTCTCCCGTACACTGCAATCCCTTTCCAAGCCGGTCCGTCCCCTAAAGCTCAGCAGACGCACCCAGGTCGAGACACAAAACGGCCCAAGGCCGCGCGACCCACATCATGCAAGAAAAGGTGAGGCTGTGCCTGCATGCGGGGCTTTGAGAAGAAGGTGGCGACACAGCCAAGGTGAGCAGCCAGTGCATAATGTGATTAGCCATTTTGCAGCTTTAGGGCATGAAATCAAAAGAGGTATTCATTGCAGAAGTCTGAAATCATTTCTGTGAAGTGTTTCATGGCCTGCCAGCTGGCTAAATTCCTTAACCTCTCCCCCATTTATCTAAGTTTGTTATCAGAGTCTCAGCGGATGTTAAAGGCAAGAGAATGCATTATAAAAACATGTGCCATCAGCTCTTTCTGTGATTTATTATCGCTGGAGAGAGATACTCACTGTTGAAATTTGTTGCCGGGGAGCTGGGGTTGCTGGGGGTGGAATCCAGGGTGTCCGAGAAGCAGCTCTCCGCCTCCGAGTCCCAGCCTGAGCAGGCAGAGGAAAGGGAAGAGGGCGACGGTGAGGAGTAGCATGGGTCCTCATCCACCTCCTCAAACTTCCTCTTGAGAAGCCCACTCATGGCGTTAGCGCAAAAGATCTGCAGCAAGGAGGAGAGAAGGAGACGAATTAGCAAATTACTAACAGTTATTTTAACAAATCATCACCGGATCTTTATTTTATTAACCCAATAAATTATCAACTGTACATTGTCAGGCTTTTATTTAAACAAAATCAATGGTACAAGTGAGTCATGTATGCATACCAGTCTCCTGCTACTCTCAGTTGAGAACAATGGCACAGGAAGCAATCAATCAGTTCCATTTGCCTAAGTCAACAATTAGCGAACCCTTCACCCTCTTCTAAATCTCATCGGCTCAGCAAACGCATAAATTAAGAGAGACGACCAAACAGAGGTGACCTGACATTTTATTTTCTAATCAGTCACTTTAAGCAGCCCTTGCAATCAAATATGCAGTCCGAAGGAAAGCAAGGGCAATTTGCCACTGGTCATAAGTAACGTGTCCACATAGAAGTCATTGAATACATGCGCAGCTACGCATAGGCAGAATGTTTTGTTGTCCACATATCCAGAGCTGAGTAAAAGATAGAAAAGTAAAAAAATAATGCTTTCAGTGGGAGGGAGTGCTGTCTGCCCTCTAATCTTTAAAAATATTGCCTAATATCACCTTTCCAAGTATAAGATTTGTCGATGTGTTTAATGTTTATTTTTGTCGGGCAGCAACACTTTCAAAGCTCGACTAAATCCCCGTCTTTTTCCAGGCAAAATTTCAAAAAGAGCAACCGCTGACATGACAAATGAGCAGATTTGATGAAAAGCAAGGTTGCTGCTTTTGTGTTTTATGGTTAAGGGATACAAATGTGTCTCGTGACCTTAGCAAACACCAAACAATCTAATCTTCCCAACTTTTGAGAAGTTGGGAAGATTAGCAGGCGATGCTTGCTGCTAGACGGCACAGTTTATCATCACTGCAAGGACGAGCCCCTGCTATCTTAACCAGGGAGGGAGGGAGGGAGAGGGTGGAGGGAGGGAGGAAGGAAGTGAAGGGAGAGGTAGGACACAACCGTGCCGTGCTCCAGCACAGACACTCCCTCAGATGATGATGTGGAATGGGAAAAGGAGGCTTTTCCTCGTTTCACCGTCAAACTGCTTACAAATCTTTCAACATTGCAGCTGAATCACTTTGATTTTCGTCATTTTTTAAAACATACTCTTACTAAACACAGTACTGCACACACGTAAAACACCCAAACATCCTTCCAACAGCTTAAAATGTGACCATTGCTCTTTAGCACACAGCCAATTTGTCAGAAATGCTCCAGTGACTTTATAGGAACTTTGAATCCATCTGCGATCTGCATGTCTTGCTTGTCTCATCGGGATGTCATTACTCAAAGAACAGAAGAAAAAGAAGAAGATCTGGAAGCTGGTGTACAAGGAAAAGAGCCATTTTCTGCATGCAACAGAGAGCAGTTATGAAAAAAAAAAAATCCTTATGACAAGGACAAAGGCAAAGTCAAGGGCAAGAGGCTGACACCTTCGTATAGGCAGTGGGTGCATCTTTGCAGATGTACAGGGAGGGGGTTATTGTTATTGCTGCGGTCAGATATTGTTGTCCCCAGTGCACGCTTGATGAATGAATCACCTTGCAATAGGTCAAGCCAACTCACACTGTCGCTGCAACAAACAAAAAAGCTCCCTTCCACACTGTAGCCTTCACATTACACAGACAATAAGAGTGGAGGAAAAAAAAAAAAAAAAGGAGGGGGGCACTGAATCCCCCCCATCCTATCCTTCAGCTTACTCGTGCAAAAAAAATAATCTCAAAATGCCTTGTACACGTATAACTAATATTATGACATGATGATGGGATTTGTCTTGAAACCATTTAGAAACACCTGGGTGCCGCATCTGTTGCTTTGTGTGTTCCCTTATCAGACAACATGTGTGTTCTGAAAAACACCACAAAGCTCACGTCTCTGTGCACGCAGAGCACGCGAGGGTTCACCTTACAATTCTGCCACCATTCCCAGCTCCAGTTCCCAGAAAAAAAAAAAACCCCAGAAAAAAAACAAAGCTGTGAAGCATCCTCCAGGGAGTGCATAGCGCCAGCTAAGCAAAGTCTTTTTAATTAAAAGCTGCAGTGAGGCAGAAGGGGGGGGGGGGGGGGGGGGGGGGTGCGGGAGAGGGAGAGAGAGAGAAAGAGAGAGAGGTGGTGGTGGGGGGGCAGTGGTGTCAGAACTGGGTCATTGTCTCTTGACTGCAGTCTACCTGACACATTGATTTGTTAATCCTGTTCAACGGGCAGAAACAATGGCGAGAGGTTAATCCTGGCAAGGGGACGGCTTGTAGTCAATCTGGAGCTTCTCAGCCTGCTCAGCCGCTGCACCCACTGAACAAGGCCAAGAGAGCACAGACAGCGGATGGAACAAGGGACCCGGGGTGAAAAAAGAAAAAAAAAAGAAAAGAAGAAAGGAAAAAAAAAAAAGAAAAGACATTGCGTAGTGACTCATTTGCAAAAGGGTGGGACAAAGATAAAAAGAGAGGAATTCGGCGCTGGCTCGTCAAGAAAGCGGTGCCTGTGGATGTCTGCTCTAAATGGAGAATGGATGTGATCGGACAGCCGAGCCAGAGAAGGAGCGCCTCATGTTTTCAGCGTGCGCTAAATTATGCATCACTGTCATTCCATCAACCGCACACAGGCAGGCAGATAAAGGACGCATCCACCGAGGTGCTCCCCAGCCAGTTGTCACAGACTTGGAAAGATAAATCTCTGGCGAGGAGATTTGTCACCAGAAGCACTACACAGCTCAAGTCAGATGCATAACTATGTCAGTTGAATAAGATTATCTTGATACATCCAGCTACGGGGCTGTTTGTACGACTTTAGAATTTCAGTTCATTTTGATTTTAAATCTGCAGACAGCCCCTCAAACCCTTTTATAAAAGAGTATTCAATTATTTGAGAAGGATGTAAAAGAGTTTGAATTACTTTTAAAAGGCAAAATGCCACGGTAAATCTTATCAAACTAACTTATCGGAAAGCTTTAGTTTAATCAGAATCACAAAAAAAGAACCAAATCATAAAAGCTTTCTTATACACATCTTTGGTTTTGCACAGATATCAACTTTCACCCTGTTTGAACTGCTCCCGTCTGCCCCTCAGCCATCAGGACAAGTCACAGTTGACTTTGCCCCCTCGCACCGCCTGTCCAGCCCTTTTGCAGCTGATAACCGTGTGGGTGGGAGCGACAAGTTGCACTAATCTTAGCCAGCCGGGAGCATTTACATGGCACACTGACAGCCTTGTGCAGTGTCTGAATGACTGACTGAGTGCTCATAAAATGTGATAATGATAAGCTTGGGAGCCTTCCCGTGTGTGTAGAACCGTGGCTGGGCAGGACAGCCCCTGCAGGCTTTCAAGGTACTGCACCTCTCACTTCCAGTTCTGACACCGAGAGGACGGGAGATAATTGATCAAAGCTGTCAAGGTGACGGATGGGCTGGATTCCAGCTCCTGCACAGCTGGGGGAAACACTGGCTCATTTCTTATGAAGTCAGCTGTTAGTCAGAAGCGCTCCACCTGCTGGAACAATGCAGGGAGCGCTCCCGCTTTCTCCTCTATAAGCCTGTTGTTCTCACCGAAGCCGCAAAGCTTGCTGTGACTGTGCCACAGAAACATTCTGTTCCTCTGCCTTGACCCGTGCACAGCGCGATTCCAAAAAGGAGAGGTAGTGGGAAGAAGGAGGGAGGACTGTACAAAACAAATAAATAATGTCATGTTTCCAAGCCACAGGAATTCCATTCTGGCAGCACTGCTCCCGCAGTAATAGTGGAAGAAGAACACAGGCTCTATCTAACCCAGATGTGTTTTCTACTGCTAACCACTGGAAAGTCCTACTCCCACTAGACACTTGAGCCAGCCACCTTTCCTAGCCACACCTGACAGGGTATTAGCTTGCACGTGGACTTCACACGCCCCAGGCTGCCATTAATCTGTTATGCAGAGCAAACCTAAATGTCCAGGTGATGCTTGCAGAGGACTATTTACCCACTGTTTGGGTTGCTTTACTCCTGCTTTAAAGGGAAGGCTAAAACTGTTTTTTCCACTCTTTACCTCGAATGGCATTCACTGTGCAGACAAAATGACATGCAGCTTTGATTTTTCTGTAACACGCTTGCAAATAACAGAAACTGTGCCAAGTGCACAGCAGCAAACTTTGAGAAAACCTCTTTAGAATAGCAGTCCACAAGCAGAAAACACACAGCTTTTGGGTGTGTGTTTGGGTGGAGGGAGGGGGAGTGGCTTCGGGTTCAGGGGTCATGCTCCAGTCTGGGACACTTGCTGTATGGAATGCTGAGAGAGGACAAAGCAGATGGGAGCTCTCGGCTGCTGTGTTGGAGGCTGTCAGCAGGCTCCGTGTTACCCCCTCCACACACACACACACACACACCACTCCACCCTCGTCTCCAGGCACAAAAGCGTGGGGCCATCCTGCGTGACCAAAATGAAGCAGGCACAGAGAACCTTGTCTGAACCCAGCATGCGGCTGCTGCCTCTCCCAGCTGGGGAGACAGATACTAAAAGTGTGCATGAGCTTCCTGAGGTTGTGAAACATGCACTGCAGTGCACAGGAAGTGGCCATCCAGATTATCTGTGCTGTGTCTGACAGCTGCAGGCACCACAAGGCAAACTGAATGCAGGATCACACGATGGAGATGAGGCAGTTAGGATGTGGGGATGTTATTCGCTGTGCTGCGAATTCCTTCAAATCATTTGAGAGGATTTGGGAGTGCATTGGCAGTTTTAATAAGGAGGCAGCAAACAGGTCAATTGTTATTTTAAAGAGGGACGTGGGTGCAAAATGTGTGCTATAAATGGAAAATGATGTTAAATAAGCAGAGACAATGACTTATTTAACACATCTGAAACCTCCTTGGACATTAAATGCACAGCACCGAGTGCTGTATTCCTTCTCAGTAAACAAAGGATCATTCAGCTCTCTGTAGCCTAATTCCAAAAAACATGATTCCAAAAATGATCCGGGTGAGGTCGCGCTAGAGACGATTAAATCGACTCAGGCGCTTTATCGAAAACAGACACTGTCCAGAGATTAAATAAATAAATAAAAGCCCCAGAGGGCAGTGTTATACCTGGAAAAAATAATAACATTAATAAATCAAGACCTTTGGATGAGAATAACAATAAAAATAAACCACATTGACATCATTTTCTCTTTATAGTACTTAAATGAATTAGAAACTTCAGTCATTTACGCATTTTAAAAGAAAGAAGAGAAAGGTCCACATGCCGTGATGGAAAACTGATCAAACAATGAAGGAGCTCCGCATTCCTTGTCCACACCTGGCTCAAAGACTGAACTGTTACCTGCATGTGGCAAATCGCTAAAATCCCCCCCAAAATTAAAAACCTATAATTATATCGGGTCGAATAGGCACGTCGTACGAGTCCAGCCGGCTCTCTCCCCCAGCTGACCCGATCATGCCTCATGATTAATGCTAATTCTAATGACAGCAGCCCTGTCAGCTGTGTGCTCAGATGTAGTGCCTTCAGGAGTCGCTCTAGTTACAAGAGGCGCACCAGCGCCGCCGAGGTGAACAAGAACAACTCCGCACGGGCTGAATACACAAAGCCGACCTCATCAACAGTTCAGATCACCTAAATGAATCCGCAGCCGAAAACCCACAGCGGTGGGAAGCACGGCTTTCCCGGCGTGAGCCGTGAAGTTTGTAAAACGCTGATTAATCAGCGATCGATCTAAAAACAAATAAATCAATCAATCACCAAGTGAATGAAGCGGGTCGTTGAATCTCGCGTTTAAAAAGAAAATCAGTTAAATGACTTTAATTCTTTCCAGTTACCGTGAATACCAGCACCCGTGTGCTGCCACCAGAAAACAATTCATTAAAACTCAACTTTAACTAGCGGGGGCCACCACAGCCGCGTCCATTTCCAATAAAGCGTCAGGCAAAGTGTTCAAAAAGAAATCAAGCGAATAAAACCCTACCAGAGATGACACGCATAGACACAAACCGCACAGGGCATTTAAACGACTCCTGACACACGAGAATAAACAGTCAAACTATCTGGCTTCCCCCCTGCTTCCCTCCGCTGAGGTTGAACGCGTAAATTACGGTGTTCAATAACCCAGCAGCGAAACTCCCGATTCTGTTTGTACTCACCACCAGTTCAAGTATCCGATCACCATCAGTCACCGAATAGTCACGCTGGGTAAAACAGCCGACGGGTGTTAACGGTGGAAGTAATCCAAATGGCACGAATAAACGTAGCGCTTATCCCCCGCGTACACACAGCCTTTTTTTTTTTTTATTCTCTCCTATTGTCTGTGCCTCTCTGCCGCACGGGGTCCGTACCAGCTGAAGCGCTTCCCTTGTCTGTAGCAGACTGCCGAGAAGCGCAGGCTTTTTCGTCAGTGGAAAACTCCCTCCTGGCGTCTAGTCTGACGCAGGCGGTGACACAAGGAGGCTGCCCACGCCGCTTCCTGCCCGTCCTTCTGTGTTTGGTTTGAGCCCTTACTACCTGCGTGAGAAAACTCAATTGGTCACTAATAATAATAATAATGATAATAATAATAATAGCCTGGGAGTAGTAGTAATAGATTGATGAAATAAACACAATAAAATACGTTTTTCTTCTTCTTTTTTATCACCCTTTTTAAATACATACTCACTATTATACACTCTAAAGGCAGTTATAGGAATCCCCAGGTTCCTCTCTATATTAGCAGCTGATGAGCAGTCACAAACTGTGTGATCACCAGGCAGATAAAAGTCCTGCTATTGTAACGTGGGTGGTGCCTAAATGTTGTATACGCTGTGGCTTATTTCCAGTTAAAGGAAAACACTGAGTAAGCTGCATGAAATTCTGACTCAGTTTCTTTTTACATGGAACGCAAAAGTGAAGTAGGCTTTAGAGGAAACGCCACCTCTTATCATAACCAAGCAATCACAACTACTGTCCTGGAATGATTTCTCTTCTTTCTTTCTTTTTTCTTTTCTTTTTTAAATTACATGGTGAAAACAGTTTAGTTAACTAAGTTGGTTAACAAAGTAACTTGAGTGGCTTGATGTTTATTTAGGGCAATGAGATGAGTTTGAAAGCCCCAGAAACTGCATGCCCATCTTGTGTAATGGATGTACACACCTATTTCTTTGAAAAGAAATAGGTGTTTTTATTATTACATTTTCATGGCTGTAGTTTCCTCATAATTTCCATATTGTTTTCCTTTCTTCTTCCCTCAAGTCTTTTTCAGTGCAATAGTTTCCTCTAAACTTCATTTGTACTTTCCTTCCTTCTTTCATTTGTTTATTTTTGGGGTGATAGTTTCCTCTTAATTTCATCTTACTTTCCTTCCTTCTTTCATTTGTTTACTTTTTAGGACCATAGTTTTCTCTGAATTTTGTTTTCTTTCTCTCAGTTAAATAAAACAAACTCTATAACAGCAGAAAGGCCCCACTTAAATACATTTAACTTCATTTGCTGACCTTGTCTTTTGTCCCCAGGGATCAAGACTGTATCATCAACTCTTTTACATCATCTCTTTTAGTTGTTGGATTACAACACAACTCTATGTGTCGTAATCACTGATGGGATTCATTTGCAACCCTTTTCTCATGAAGTAGCAGCGTCACGAACCCTCCCCACCCCAGTTGATAAAGTCCTCTCAGGTATTTGCGAGTCTAGCTGCCCACGGCGAGCGCGCTGTGGTGGTTTGCTTTCATTCCTAGCTGGACCTGAATCCTGAGACAAAGTGTTCTGCCAATGTCAATACAGGTGCTCGACTCAGATATTTGGGGAGAGGTCTCCGAAAGCTGTGTACATAGACCTATGCAAATTGTGTCCTCCTTAAAGAAGACCCCTTTCTCACTACCTACTGTGCCCAAGGGCCTCCCTTAGAGCCCCACCCTGAAAGCCAAAAACAGGCACTTCAAGCCGAATGGCAGCAGAAACAGTCCCTCCGCAGCTCTCGCTGAAAACACAGAGTTTCTCTATTCAAATTAAAATAAGTGGTGCTAAAATAACACCCAACAAATGCAAACACGTAGATTTACTTGACGTCGTTTGCTTTGGAGGCAGCAGTTTCACCGGAGCCGTAAATTAGCGCTGGATCAGGACTGAATGGCTTTGTGATAATAAACATGGTAAAAACCACGGATAACTGCTCATCACGAAGCTTGTTTGTAAAAACAAACAAAAAAAGGCATGCGCAGTTACAATAAAAGTGAATAAATATCAGAAAGAAATATCAGGCACCTTTAACTTACATCTTTCTAAAGCACAAGGTTAAGTAACTGAGGATGTAAATAAACATTTAATAGTGCCATCTGTGCAGAGAGTCTCTGTTGTTATCGCTGATTGGATTGCATGCTTTATAGTAATGATTGTTTTTTGTTTTCACACGTCAAAGGTGTATAATCGAGTAAGGTGAGTGTGTCTGTGTGCGTGTGTGGCACAGCGACGCTCCAGTAGAGAGCCTGGGAGTCAGTATGTCCAGACATGCTCCACCCAATTAGTTTCCCTGTCGCCCTGCAGCTCTTTAAGACACAACAATGAACTGTCCACAGACCAGAGGGAGAAACTGATAGTCACATGAGCAGAAGCAGCAGTCACCATTACCGAGGAATTCTGCTTTCTTTCTTTATAAAATAGCTAATAATTACCAACATTCACAATTAGCCCTCTGTTTGACAAGGCTCGGAGAGCTTGGAGACACGCTTGCTCAGCCACTTCTATGGTTTGGTTTAGCCTAATTATAGTAGCAGTTCTGGCAAACTTCAGATAACTGACACAGGTTCAACAATGTTGTTCCGACAGACAAGCATTATGCAACAGGCAAATCTGGGTCACATAAAAAGTTTTAGTGTGCAACTGTTGGGTCCTTCTGCTCTTTGATCAAGTGTCCTTCACAAAGTTCTCCTGAGGTAAACTGAATTTTTTAATGTCCCCCTTTGAAGTCCCCTGTCAGGCTCATCAGTTCCCTTTTTGATAAACAAGAAAAAGTTCCAAGGAACAGTGCGACTCACACATGTTTACTCTCTCTTTTAAGAAAAAGAGTTGTGTGTGTGTGTGTGTGTGTGTGTAGGCTGGGGGGATGGTAGCGGTAGTGCCAAAGCCACTGTGAATCAGGCCTGAATACATTAAGGCCACTCTCTTTAAAAGTGTGCCAAAGAGTTCATGGTGGAAGACGCCCCTCCAAGAACACAATAATGGGCTTCAATGCTTTCCATCTGCAGAGGGAGAAAGGACTGTGACTGCACGTGCTGTGTGGAGTGGGCTCAACAATGTATCAATTTATGACCATCAGAGGCATCATAAAACTAGCTGTTAGATGAAGGGCAAGTTCATGGGAGCCAAATGCCAAACTCATCAATGAGTACTCAAACCAAAAACCAACACCAGAGACAGTGAGAGATTTGCACAGCTTGTCCTGAAAGCCTGGAAACAAGCATGAATTCGCAACTACGTGGAAGTTGAGAAGTGCTCCCCGGAGGAGCGAAAGAGCAGATGAGATGAGTCTGACGGTGCTGCTGTGGTGGTCAGACCGGGCAGACGGGCACAATGGGGCTCGGGGAGGGTGGGGTTGGAGGGGGTGAGCTGATTGATGGCTCCAGCTGTCCCAGAGGAGAGGAATACAAGCAGACAGCTGGTCACCTGTAGCCCCAGACATGAGTGTGATAGAGGCACATGGCATTGTGTTTCACTGCAGAGGGCAACCAGTGCAAGAGTTCAGGGCGCCGTTCATCACAGCTATGAAAACAAGCGGCAGGGCTACAGGGGATGAGACTTAAGTAGTGAAAGGAACTCTCGAGGAAGCAGACTTTGCCAACAAAAGCCTGCAAGAGGCAAACTTATTGGATTTCAAGCAGAAGGCGCAATTTGCCACCTAAGTGTTTAGTTAATAAGATTACTTTAAAAACCTGAGCAGAAAGCACACCTCATCATCTTCTAGGGACAATACAGCCCTCTAAACCATCCAGTTTTGTACACTTGGACATGACTGCATTAAGAATAATTGTTGAGGTTACATGAGAGACAGCAAAACGAAGTGGAGAGATGAGCTCACTCTGGCAAAGGGATTAATCCAGAAGCAGGAAGAAGAAGAAGGGGAAGAAAACCACCCTCCCCCTCTCAAAGCCAGTCAGCCAATCAGCAAGTAGAAGAGCTGGTTTACTTGGAGACCAAAGAATCTGTGTAGTGATATGACATCATCAGCTGCCCATTAAAGGAGTGGTCACTATTTCTTTCTTCCTTTTCCCTCCACCTTTAATGACGATGAGTGTGGAGATGCAATAAAGACAACTCCAAGTGTGTGTTGGCTTTTTTTGCTTCTTTTTTTTTAACCCACTGATGTTAATTGTTTACATAAAATGAGTTTGCGTAGTATTATATTTCTTTTATACCTTGCAGGGCCATGTGAACTGAATAGTAACGCAATATTCATGAGATTCAGTTGTTCAGCTCTGAGACAGACACAATTCATTAATTCAGCAACTTGCCTCTCCCGTCTTCCTTTGTCACCACTGCACTGTGACAAGAAATGTTCGCCGTTCAATGCCTCCATTCATTCCCCAACAAACAAGCACTATGTTTGGAATTCCCTCAGTGCATACAGTATACGCGTGTGCTCTTATGCTGTTTGTGTACTATGTGTCTTTAGCTTTAGGGCAAGAAACAAAAACCTGCCAGTTTGTGTTTTGTTTACTTGGCAACGTCACAGCGCTGTCTGACTAATGCACCCTGGATTGTCTCTCCCTGATGTTCGGTCTATGTTTTATTCATCTGTGTGATGTGCTATAGACTCCCTCCTGACATAATAATATTGATTGCCTAATAGGCTATCAGAAGAATGGCTGCACTGAGCTGATTAAATCAGCCACTTCAAGAGTCGAGAGTGCCTTTATTATTTGTAGATACCTGATTAGGAAAAACAACAGGGAAGCGCCAAATGGTGATTATCCTTAGCTGTTATTCTGTAGCTTAATTTTCTTAATCATTTGACTAATTGTTTAGGCTTCCCATCCATCCATCCATCCATCCATCCGTTTTCTGCTATGGGGAAACTAAATTTAGGTTAGTGTGTTTTGAAAATGTCCTGTTGTTTAAAAAGAATGCCCTGAATGTTTGAGCTCTAGTAATGAATATTTACGCACAACACAGATAAACTTTACGTAGCAAGAAGAGCCGCAGCAGAGGCAGTAATCATGCAGGTGTAAACAGTTTTTTAAAGTGACGAAGCAAAAATTAAAACAGGTCCACGTTTTTTTTAAAAATGGATTTCAAGTACATGCATTCATGTTTGGAGCTTTCCAGTATGATAAGCTTAAACATGCTGTTGTGATTAGTCGTGTGAATGGCTGTGGGATTTTTTTAAGTAATTTGTTTTGGTTGGAGAAAGTGTTAATACACAAAAAGAAAATCTGGAAAATGAGGCATGGGAAACAGGTGCTGAAAGAGTTAAGAATGACTGACACTGGTAGAAATGAAGGGTCTCCTGCTTTGAACAAGAGTCCATTTAAATCACATCACTCAGCAGTAGTCAGAGGTCAACATTCACACACCTGTGCCGAACCACACTTCCACACGGGGCTCCCTCAATTGGCCACTTCATCACAAAGACGTCGTGATCATTGCAGACCTCTGAGCTGCCGTTGCGCTCCCCTCGATTGCTGTGAAAACTACTCAGACAGCGGTGTTGTCGGGACACATGTCTCCCAGAATTTACAGCTCTGGATGATTCTCCTCCTCCTCTGCTTCACCCAGAAATCAATACATGGCAACTTGTGCTTTATGGCTTACACGCAACAGCTCCAGAAGATGTAGTGTGGGAGTGCACGCACAGATATTAGCTCAACTGAGTGCCCAGACAACAAAACCGAAACCCCTCATCAGCTTATTTTCCTTTGACTGCAGTACTTCCTCATTGAAATGTTTACATGCAGCACACGTGCTTTCAAAGAAAAAGACAGAGGCTTCTAAAGCACAGGAAGCGCTCGGCTGCCAGTGACTCGTCTGATACTGATGCAGAGCTGATAGCAATTGTTAGAATTTGCGGTTGTGGTTTCCGAGATTAACGTAAAATCATTTTAAAATTCCACTCTTTGGAATTTTTTTTATTTATCATTATGATTGTTCTTACACTCTACTTCTGCTATTTTACAGCAGTTGCATGCTTTATAGAAACCGTTTGGCTTTGAATGAGTTAAAAATTTGCTGTTTCTCAATAACAGAAGGTTACACACGGGCAGAACGCAATGGAAGTCTCTCGTCACGTCAAACTCTCGCTCATACAAGGAAATCACACTCTGCTGTGTTTCCCATCACAAACGGAACACTTCCTCTATTTTTTTTCTTCAGTTCTCATTGTCTGCGTAGCAATGTCAGAGTGCACTGTTTTTTATGAAGTCATCAGTGCCAGGAAGTAAAAAAAAAACGAGCGAGCCCACTGAAAAAAAAAACACAAAAAAAAGGCTGAGTGTGTTGTGTGTGTGTTTTGAGCAGTGCAGCTCGCTTGCTTTCGTTGTGAGAGTTACTTAACTAGATCCCATCCTTGGTTGTCGTCAAACAAAAATCACCACACAACTCCTAACGAGTGGCAGTTTTTTCACTCGAGGCGACGGAGCACAATGTGGTGCTGGTAATGGGGGAACGGCAGGGGAGGAGCAGGTGGGGGGGGGGGGGGGGGGGGTACTCGGGGTGGGGGGTATGTGCAAGTCGCTGAAGCTTGGAGAATCAGCATCACAGCGCGTTGTTGTTACCAGGGCTACAGTGACATGCAGGCCAACTGCAGGTGCCAGGCCGACAACAGTGAGGCCCAATTAGAGACCCTGGGAGAGGAGAGATAATGAAATCCAGCCGCACACTGACGTGGGTTAACTAAATAAGTCCAGAGTCATTTAGTGTTAACAAAAAGATGACTAGGTGGATCTCGGGGCAGGAAAATTGGTTACAGACCCCTTGATGGTCATTCAGATTTATTGACTGCCAAATTAAGGAGCCTGCTGGACTTGGTGGAGTCTTGTATATGAATTTTAGATTAAATTTAGGACTTGTATGTGATTAATTTTACACACACACACACACACACATACACAGAAACAAACAAGTAAAGCTTCTTGTCAATCTGTGAATTTCTGCTTTCCCCTTTCCCACTCTGACACTTACGCACAGACACACACAACCTCCGGGCTAGCCGGCACTGAATGGTTTCAGAATGTGAGAAAGGGACAAGTAGCAGTGTTTACCAAGCACTACTGTCCACACATCCGCTCCCACAATGGCCCCATTGAGGGTGGGCCCAGGTTAAAGCCTATTTAAAAGACTTGTTTAACACTGAGAAGAGGGGCCACATACTCAAAACCACAGGGAAGGGGAGGTTGGATAGAGGGAGAGGGATTCACAGCAGGCTCCTCACCCTCCACCTCAGCGTCGTCTTCAAAAGCCAATGTTTCACTTTATCTCTTTCTCTCTCCCCCTCACTGCCCCCCCCTCCCCCCTTTTAAAAATGTTTGTCTTTTAAAAATGTTTTCCACATCATGCGTATATGCACGTGTGAGAACTCATGTTAACGTGCACACAGGGTGAGCTAAACCCAGGACGGGGTCCAGCGGAAAGGAGGAAGAGGTAGGAAAGGCGGGAGTGGGTGGTTAAAGTGGTTAGTTTTAGGGAGGAGGGGGAAGAAAAAAGGAGGATGGATGGGCAGAAGGAAGGAAAGAGAGAGTAAAGGACAACGAGGGAAAAAAAATTTCCCCTCCACCCTCCCTCCTTCCTCCTTCCCGCCTTTCTCTTCTCTCATGTGAAGGACAAGCCTGGTGGGGCTGCGGTCTGGCCTAGCGATTGTGTACGGCGCCTTGCGGTGCCTCACACAGGAACCCCATTAATCACTGGAGCAGGTCTCTCACTCCTGGACACAAAGACCCCACACGCCGACTCCACTCCATACACTTGCACATGAAAACATGCAAACACAATGAATGCTTGCATATCTGTCTTGTGCATGTGAGGAAAAAGAAAGAGAGAAAGCAAGAAGGAAAGAGTGAGAGAGAGAGAAAGCGAATCCTAGGAGTATTCACAGAAGTACATGTAATTATTTCTAAAATGTTTGGCAGAGCTCAGCAGAGAAAACTGAGAAAGGAATGCCAAATAGTTTGGAGTCACACCAAGAGAGCAGTCTTGAATTGGTTTAGCATTTAGTCATGGAGAGAATTTGTTCCTACAACGCTGCACAGTCCTGATATTTAAGACATTAAAGCTCCCCTGATCTTGTGATGCCGACAATTCTCATTTCATATTATTCCTTAAAAAAACAACACGATCAGATTTAATTAAGCAAGAAATCTTGCAAAGATGACTCCAGAGATATTAAGAGCCCATCGCAAAGTCGTAAAGGAAGTACGTATATTTTATTTCCCCGCAAGTCAAACAGGCTTTTCCAGGTCATTTGGTGGAGAAATCCCTGCAGCAATTCTATTTCCATCAGCTGCCTTGAGCTCGAGTCCATGTGTGTACAGTCGGTCTATAGTAGGAACTGAGAAGAGGACACTGCTGAGGTCATCCCCTATATTAACACCACAGGCTCCTCTTACCACAAACATGCACTGCAGAGGCAAATATAAATATAGCCACAATAATAAGTTGCTTATCTTCACATGCAGCTTTAAAAAAAAAAAGTCAACTATGATATTTGTTGAGGAAGTTGCACTTGTTTCAGAAATGTGCATGTGAAAAAAGTAAAATTTTCCCTTAAGAAAAGCAAAAAACAAATTCCCTCATACTTGCAGAATCTTTTTTAGCAATACATTACCTTCTTTTCAATTTTAACAAACTGTAGTCTCTTCAAAGTACACACAGCTTCATTCTCCACCACGTTTATTATCTGAGCAGATGCACAAAACAAAAGTCTTTTTTTCGCCACTAAAGAGTGTTGCATGTTTACCCCAAAGTGTGCATCTGCAAACATAAAAGTAAAAACAGGAAACTGGAATGATTGATAGCACAATCTGCAGGTGGCAGGGAGGGAGGAGCAGTAAAAAAATGTGGAGTTGTCTGGCATACGAAAAGACAATCATCTGTGTGTGGATATGTGTGTGTGCTGCTTTTCCACCTTGCCTCGCAGACAGCCCCCCTCTCGTACTTAATCCCAGCCCAGCCGCTGTAATTTACTGCCCCATTGGTAACTAGCCATCGACAGTGAGGAGATGAGGAAGAGAGAAGGAAAGGCAGGAGCCAGAGGCAGGCTGAGGGTCAATGGCTATATCGAGCACATAAACCTCCGTGTAATGAGCAATATTTGTGTACCAGGAGGAAGGTCGTCAGGGTGAAATGGAGAGGGAGTTGCACATCACATGCAGACGCAGGACTCCATTTATCAAGAGCTACCGAGCTCCTGTGTAATGTGTTTTTGTTTGCGCGAGCGACCACACGAAAACTGTAATTTTTATTGTTGCTGTTGTTGTTTTAGTATGTATTGGTTACTGTTTTCTTGCATGGGAAAAGCTTCAGTCGATCTAAGATCTCGATGAGACTAATCAAGATAAGGCGAGATGAAACGGAAAACAAAACGGGCATTTTTTGCCCTCTAAGCGCAGGCGTTAATGGTCAACGGTGGCAGAGTAAATCATCATCCCAATTATGTCGTTACGTAATCAATGGGCACGTCGTCATGAAGTGGATTAATCTTAATCTGAAGCCCTGCGTGTGCTGAGATTTATAATGCAAATCGAGGTCGGCACGTTGGACCTAACTGCCCATCGATTTTGTAAACACTCGTGTCTGTAGCTCTAGATTGAAAAACACACAACAAAGTGAATCCAATCAGCAGCGAGCAGCTGACCTCAGCTTGTGTAAACACATTTTGTGTTTTTTTATTTATTTTTTTTGTAGAAGGAGCCCGGGGTCTTTGTTGATGGAGGATTAAGGCACCAGATCTCATGATGTGTTTGAGAGTCGATGTTTATTGCGGCTACTTTAATCATTTCAGCCCCAACATGACATCACACACTACCAGCGTTCTCTGCATACGTATCGCCTTCGGGCCCCCCACTTAAGCCCCTCTCCAACTAACAGGAGCACAGGAAGGGGAGGGGGAGTAACAGCGTGTGTTTCGTGATGATTAAAGACTGAGCGAAGATCCCACCAGTGACTAGGCATCCTACCCCAGGTACTGTTAATCATCTAAACAATATGATGCTCCCACCTCTCACACAATGGATCCATAAGCACAGGCAATCAGCCATGAATGCATCAGCCCTGGTATCAGCAGTGCGGGGCCCATTTATGATAGCAATTGTGATATTGCTGATGAAAAGTGTTTGCTCAGTGAGAATAGGTGTAATGATAGGCACACTGACAACCAGCTGATCAACATCGCTGTGCTAATGGTGCCCTGATACTCTAATTAACCCTCTTGGGTCATTCCAGTCAGAGGGAAAAAAAAACAATCATTAGATACATTTATTAATGTCTGTAACTGATTTGGATAGGGAGTTGCTTCAATTAAACCAAGGGAAGGAGGGCTTACCACTTACAGGTGTGATTAGAGAGCGCCGTGTATTTTGATCACCTCCGCGCTGTTAAACTTTCACAAGCAAATACGTGTCAGATCAGCGCACAGGGTCTGCTGCTGACAGGATGGCAGAGGCAGTGAATTTAATAAGACTCCTTTAAGATGGAGCGAGCTTTTAAATCTTTTATAATCTAATAACAAAGCTGTTTGGAAATCCTTTGCAAATCATTTATATATCTATAAATGTATGTACATATAGTTTTCAATCAAAGTGCTGTTATAAATGCGATCAGCTTGTGTAAACTGCGCTGGGAAAGTGTGAAATGTTGTTGTTGCTGTTGTTTCTGGAATAAAGAAACGCGTGACCCTTATCCATGCTGCAAAATTCAACAACAGTGGCTTCAGATAAGAGGAGGCATTACAGAATAACATGTTTCCTTTCTGTCTGATTAATGCATCAGCGGCAGATGCTGAGGGGATTACGTCTAGATTAGTATCCTTTCCACCAACTCTGTTTCCCTCTATTTGCCACACTGCCTTTCCAACGGTCATTTTTAAGAAACAAACAGGATCAGCTTCCCCTGTTTTGTTTTTTTTAATTTATACTCATACATTATTGTTTTTTTTCCTGCTGTTGTTTTTCTGTCAAATACACCTTCTCAACTAGATTACGCTTCAGTTCCACTTTCACAAATTGACTTCTGGACCTCGCCTGTGTGCTGTTGAATGCGAAACAGCCCAGTCAGCTGCTGTCAACGAAAAAGAAAATGAAATAAATAAACTTTTCCTGCATAGCGTTTTACTTCACTGCTCCAGATTCTTGTTTTCAAGCATGACTAATCATTTCACCTTTCCACAAACCTGACTCATCAGTTTTGCCCACCATATCGCGGCAGGATACAGGAAGTGATATTTTTTTTCTGCTGAGGCTGGCAGTGAGACAGGCAGGTTCTGGCGTCTGTTTTGCCACTCGGAGATAAAACTATCAACGACTGGGGCCGTTCTCCATTGTTGAGAAGAACAGCCAAACCCAATGAAGTGCATATTAGTGGTATAAAGAGACCAGGGTGTGTCTCTTCCCCTCCAACCTAAGTAACACCAGTTTTCTCAGTGTTCCTTTAAAATGCATTCACAAGCAGATGTCTGCTGGCAGGGCCTGCCAGATAATGACAAAGGATTAAATCGCCTGATTCCCACACTGCCAGCCCACTGTGTTTGTCTACCCTCTTTAGCCACAATTTATGGGCTCTGCAGAGCTGAGATAGATTGACTATTGGAGTATAAGCCTCAGAGGAATAAAGAGGGGAGCTAATCCGCGAGGAATAATTCCAATTCAAGGCAGCGATTAGGGATTAATAAAATTGCAAATTTTACTCAGATGTGATGGAATGATTTCTCTGTTGATGATCTCTCGATCTTGTGACAAAGATATGTCCCGTTCGGCGGTACAGCCCCTGCCGTTTCGTCATTCACCGCCACATTACTTGTTTAATAAGAGCAAAACGCAGTCAGAAAAACATGACACCTTTTTCATGTAGGATAGAACTTTAAAAATGGCAGACGCCTCATTAGCTTAGCTTGGTCTAAAGCAACCAGGTGTCACAGCAGTTCATTCTGAAATATGAGGAAAAAGCTGGCCCAACCTGTTTTCATTCCTAAGCTGTCAAATACTCCTATTATGTCAAAGCCACAGTCATCCGGGGATACGCACAAAGTGTTGTTTGCCATGCTGTGACGTGGTGGCTTCATGACACTCCCTGCTTTTCAAATGTGGAAGCTCGAGACCCTTGGCGTTACATTTAATTCTGTGTTACTACACAACACCAACTCCGATTTTGCTATCCAAGATGGAAAACAGTTGTAGGAACTTGTGGTTCCCATATAAGGCACACACAGAAAACCAACCGGCCTTCAGTTGTAAATGCCGTGCAGTGGTGTTTTTACGCTACCTTGGAATTGGTTGTCAGAGCTGAAAGTGACGTTGTTCCTGAGCTGACTGCATTCCAGGAGTGTTTGTCGGAAATGCATGGAAAAACAGACTTTGCATTGCTCCCAAGCTGATGTAGCCATTCATCCCCTCTTAGCAATACAACGCGATGTCTGTAACTTGAAAGTGTCACTGCAACACATTCATGGATAGAACCTGGTCCGCGCCTTGTGTGCGGCTAATTTAGTGACTCACAAATACACAGCAGTAGCCTAGCTTACAATTTTAGCACTGCTTATGTGCGCTGAAATCAGGGGTTAGTGGAGCTTGTCTGATTTTTCAAGAAGGAAATCTGGAGTTCAGTTCAATCCCACTCGAAACTTGGGTATTTCCCAATGTTCAGCTTTAAATGTTGTACTCTAGGTATTAGTAGAGATCTTTAAATGGGTCTACCTTGCGAACAAAGCCTGTTTTTTCAGCTACCAATACTGAAATAACAAGCAGTGGTAGCGGATAGATGACAGCTCAGTTGCAGTGTCACTCCCACCTCTGAAATTTGACTTGAAAGTTAAAAGGAATGCAGCATGAATGTTAATTCAACCCACAACATTTTTCTGAATCTTACTAAGCAGAAAAGGAAAGTAAAAGCAGTTACAACACAACAGACTAGTTAGTTAAAACAAAGCAAAGCAAAATACAAAAAACATAAAGTGATAGAGGGTCATGAGAATCCATTGGCTAACTTTGGTTTTCCCCAGAGTTGCTGAATGGAAGATTCATGTCATCTCACTCTAATGGACCATTGGTTTACAGTAATGGCAGATCACAGAGCCTCGCTATAGTTCCAGAAGTTAGCAACATATGCTAGCCACCCCATAGTGATATAATGGCACAGAAGATTAAGCTGTTATTTTTTAAGGCAAGATGTTTAAAAATTAAACTCTATGCTTTCAGTACACACAGATAAAATTAACTTTTGATAAGAACCATAATAAAAATTGTTACAAAAGTTTTACCTGTGTTTTTGCTGTGGAGCTGAAGTTAACATTGGATAAATACATTGACTTCAATACATTCCATTCAACAGCTGCGGGTAACAGTAACTGTTCAGGTAAATCCTTTCATACTTTACAGCTAATAAGCCTATAGACTGATGTAACAACATACACAATTGTATATGGTATGCAAATATTGTAAATCAATTACAATATCTGCTAGAACAATTTGAAGTCTCACCTTCTGAACCTCTGCTGCACACTGACTTAGTCAAGGGTGCTCGATTTGCCTTAATGCTCCATAAGAACAATGGATCTAAAAGCTGACATTTCTTGATAATGAAGTAAAGTTAATTGTATTTATTTAATGTGTCTTCTGTCTGACATGAAAATATTTAACCTAAACACATTTCTTAAAAAAACCCCAGTTAAAATATTTCAAAGCAGAAACATGAAACTAGTTGTTTGCGTGACTTATGCCAATTTCTTCCAGGTGAAAGGGGTTCAGAACTGTGCAAGCTTTCGCTGATGACGCAGAAGCAACTGGATATTTTGGTTGTCATGTTTGTCAGTCAAATGAGGAAGGGACTTCCCCTTCTCCCATTGTAATTTCCATTCTCCTAAACGAGTAGAACCTACTGTCATATAAAAACAAAGTGACCGCTCTCCCAGGAAACGTTTTTTTCAGCTGAAAACGACACGTTTTGGATGTTTGTTTGTTTTTTTGCTCCACCTGATCGTATTAGAGAGCAAAGCTTTCTGCAAACAAAACTTCACAAACATTTGATCGGAGAGGATCAGAGTGATGCTCACGACTGCTCCGGTTAAAAATAAATGAGCTTGATTTTTTTTTTCTCAAAAACAAACACAGAAGGGACTAAAATAAACAGAGCGAAACCCTATCACACATGATAGCCTACAATTTAGAATCAAAGCATAGATTTTTTTCAGTTGTATTTGTAAAATGAAGGCACTTTTGTCTCAACACAAGGATACTTTGGACGCACACTGCTTATTTCTACTGGATGATTTGTGTACCAAACCTGGCAGACTATCATTTGTCTGTGTTTTACTGGAGAGTCCTACTGACTCCTGCAGTTTTGCGGACTGCCCGAAATAACACTGTGTGTTTGTCATTTAGGGATAATGTAGCTGGCTGGCAAAGGCGAGCAGAGCAGCAAAGCAACAATTAGAGAACTGTTCTCTCCGGCTTGTGGACAGGAGGTCACTGTTTTCATTTGGTCAGGTTAGCTTGGCCGCAGTGTAATAATCGACTGTCTTACAGTAAAAGAACACTCACCAAAGAGTTGAAATTAGGACTCATATTTATGTACATGTTATCCATTTAAAACCTTGATGTAAAGCTGGAAGATGTAGTCCAGGTGCTTAGAGTCCTGAATTTGCTGATTTACGTTTCTATTTATAGCATCAATAACATTACACACGCACAGAGAAGAGGCAACAATTTCCACCACAGCGTATAGGTGATGCGGAAGATATCCTGACAATCCCTTTCTTTGTTTTCGGTAATCTACAGCGCTCACCTGTGACTGCGGCGCAATTGGCTGCTATCCAGATGTGTGCGCGAGCGTCTGTGCTTGTGTGACTAAGTGTACAAAAGACACAGAGAGTGGGCCAGCCAGGCGCCTGTGCGTTGGTTTGCCTGTTTCCACACAGTCTGGGCCCCAGAGGAGGATTTGCAGGCCAGATAGGATTAGGCTCCCTCTCTTTACACAACAGTGATGGGGATAAGGAGTCTGCAGAGCTCAGGAGCACTCCAAAGCCCCATTAATACACACCAGCAGAAACCGCACAGATGAGTACCTTAAACAGCTGAGCTTACTCTCTTCATGTTTGATTGTCAATGCCTGTGTGCCACTGGTCAATAATGCTCAGAACCAGGAATGCCCTATGGAAAATACACCAAACGCCCCAGTTATCAAGGAGGGATTTAATGGCACAGATAAGTGGCAACTGAGCTCATTTGTGAGATAAAATCCTTTTGTAAATCATCTACTTTGCTACTTCAGGCTGTTATATTTAATAACAAAATCATGAAGGCATCATTGTTGAGCTCTTAATAAAAGTGGGACCATTAATATTTGAGTCAATTGGTTTGCGTGTGGCAATCTTCACCACCCACACTATCACCTGAGGAAGGGAGAAAGGTTACACAAGTGTGTGTGTGTGTGTGTGTGTGTGTGTGTGTGTGTGTGTGTGTGGAGGGGGGGGGGGGTCTTGCAAGGGTTCAAAGAGCTCTAATCACATTAAGACAAGCCACTTACTGCTGAGTTCAATGTAACGACAAACTGAGCTTAGATCAGGCCACCCGAGCCATTCAGTGAAGGCAGCTGCAGCACTCCTTCATCAGAGTCTTTTTGCTTCACTTTGATCCACTGGTATCACTTCTAGCACATCCTTATGGTAGCAGTCATACAACACATCGCTCACATTAGCTCTGCACACACTGATTCAGAAGCGGTCTGCCATCAAGTCATCCACTCAGCTGAAATTTCTTCCCATTTCCTATTATCCCAGTCTTCCGAGGCTTTAACCTCATCCGTCCCATCTTATCCTAAAGTGTTTTTTTGCTTATCTCCTTCATTTGCAACCTCCCGCAGAGCGCCTAGATCACCCACAATCTGCCAGCTACATCTCAGCCAGCATCTGCTAGGCATACTGTACAGGACTGAAGGATCACTGAGGACAAATATTGTTGCTCTGGATTGAACAAACCCACATATATGTATTTTTTTGACTGTGCAGTCACCAAACAGTAGTGGTAGATAGTAAAACACAGGTTGGGTAGTAAGGTCAACAGCTACTACTATCACTTCATAATCTGGGCTGAACATGCGCCGTATCTCTAGATAAGATAATGCAAAACCTGGGATTAATTTTAGATGACTGCATGTGATATTAAAGAGATCATTCATATTAACACACACAGCATTAACTCAGTGGCCCCCCTCTCTGCTCTGCGTGTCGTTTTAGTATATTTCAGCTTGTTGTTTAGGTTTTATGCCCTGCATTTTAATTATTTTGGTTGAGTCTGACTGCACACATCAGCATAATTTCCAGGCACAGCAGGCAGTTGTTTTCAGGGAAAAGGCTCTAAATTGTCACTGTATGCTACCTGCCCACCACTAAACGGTATACAAACACATGGGGTTTTTCCTAGCCATAGAAAGGCGTAGTTTTTTTGAGGAGCACATTAAGCTGAATGAATTTAAAAAGGCCATTCAGGCCACATAACAGCATAAATGTAAAACCCGCAGTGAGATTTCCAACAGGCAGACATCCTAGCAACAAGATTAATCTGACAATCAACAATCAGTTAAATGTTTGTGACTGGTCTATAACCGACTCTCAAATTCTGTAGGATGCCAGTTTCAACAAGCCAAACAGCCTTTACTGTACAAACGTTCACGGACCTGCCTTCTCCTGGAGATTTTATTACTGGTACTGAAACACTTTTATCGCTGAATAAAACCTCTGTCCACATCACAGCGGCTACAGTAGAAGCACAGTCATTTCCTTTAAACAGTAAAGCCACATTGGCCTACATTACACACAGGTTAACCCAAAGACTGCCTAAAAGAAAAGGCTCGAACAGTGACTCAGAACGTACCTAGAGATTAAAGTTATCTTTTTTTCCCCTTGACTCAAAAAAAGACAAACACCAGAAGCAAAGATGCTAACAAGGGTTCATTATACAAAAAAACAAAACGAAACAAAAGGCTGTTATGTTCTTGATCAGATTTTTCTCCGATTTTTGAGCATATTTTAAACATAAAGGATAAATGGCCACTAACAAAGACACTGAACAATAAAAGTATCTGAATATGCTTATTCATAGAAAAAAGAGCTTATGTGCTTGTGAATGGTTAAATGAGGCTTGTAGTACAAGTTTATTTTTTTTCGTTATTTTCTCTGAAGGTTTAGTTAGGAAAGTAAAATTTCGAGCTAATAACCAGCAAATTTGGATATCTTTTTCGTTCCTTCTTTTCCCAGCATCTGAAACAAGCTTCCATACCTTTGTCCTCGACGCATAGTTTGAAGCCAACTTTCTGAAAACCTGTTTGTATGCATTCATCTAGTGATCACACCTGTTGAAGTTAATGCTAATGTTGCTCATTATCTGCTGGGCGTGTCAATGAGAAACTGTTAGCCACTCACTAACAACTTGTTAGATCAGCCTGGAGGAGGGGGAGGCAATTGACTTTCCCAGGGGGCCATCTTTAGGGCATAACTGTAACATTTACCCTTACCAGGAGCAGTTTACAGAGAAATAAAAATAATATTGAGCAGAACTGAGCTTATTGGTGTGGCCCTCCACAACAGTTCCAGTTTCTCCTGTGGCTCTGTGGGAAAATGAATTGCCCACTCAGTGTTTTATTACTAGATTTCTCTGCTTTCATTGAGCAGTCAAAAACCTTTCTTAAGATCTGATTTAAAATCAGAAGAGGTTATTGTTATGGTTTAAACTGGAGTTAAACTGGATTTAGTGCCCTACATGAAATTTACACACCCTTTCTTTCCACCACTTTCTTTGATGGTCATACTTCTTCCTGAGGCAGTAAAGATTGCTGTTAAAGGTAAATCATCCAAAAAGGATATAAATCATAGGGATACCTCTGGGATTAAATTAAACAATTTACGGTGTAGGTTTGGTGTAAATGCCGTGAATGCTCCATAATTATTGCTAACAGGTCCCTCGACTGCCTGAAATCTCCCAGAAAAAAGTTTCATTTGTCTGACACTAAATCCAGAATGTCATGCCTCTAAATTACTTGCTGGCTGCAGAGTGCTGATGCACAGTATTCTCTTTTATTCACCCAGAGCTGAAGAGATTGACATGCAGCTAGCTAGACAGCACTCTGCTGAGATAACAGCTACTCTTCCAGTCTGTTCCGGTGCTTAAGGTTAGAAAAATGTTCTAGTGTGGACAGAGACAACATTATTAACCAAGGTGTTGGTACAGAGATGTACTTAGGGCTTCATTTTTGCAGCGCCTATGTCTTTAGCAGTATGTTAAAAGCTGATTAGCAGGCCCTGCACAGAATCCAAAAAGGCAAAGGGTGTAACTCTAATGCAAACCATGAAAAAAGAGGAAGGTCGTAAAGAATCCTGTTTCCGAAACCATAGACCCTGTCTGCCTTTTTACAGGGTCTCTGGCACAAAGGGTCAGAGGGTCTCTACCGGAGCTGTGTCTGTGTGATTACCGAGTGGGGTCAGATCGCGGTCATGTGCGTTAACACGCAGAAATACATCATCTCAAAAACAATGAGGTGCAAGAAATCCTAAAACTGAGAGCTCATTACAAGCTACAGCTGTTGGGTAGATGGGGGATGGCAAATTAGCAGGATGGGCAAATGGGAGGCTACTTTCACTGCGTGTTCTCTGTGTGTGCAGACCTGTAGATCGGAGGGGATGGGTGGGGTGGGGTGGGGGGTGGCTGTATTTAGCAGGAGAAGCTTCCTGTGCGTGGGCCTCATGGCGCCGTGCGGGGGAAGGGATCCACAATCCAACTTGCTGTCTCCACAAAACACCCTTTGCTACAAAACACACACACCCTCTGGCACCGATTCTGCTCTCAATTTCCTGCCTGTAATTCTGGCTGCTGGTCAGAGAAAAGCGACTTCCTAACAGTGGAAGAGCCCGGACAACGTTTCACTGTTGAGATCACGTGTAAATAATCATGCATAATGGTTCAAGAGAGATGTTACGTAAGCGCACAGGAAGGGGGTGAGAGGGAAATCTGATTAGAACAGTTAGTGACATTGAGGAAAGGTGAACGAAAGAGTTTTCTCAAATTTTAGAAAAGTGCAGTTAAAGAAACATTCAAAGGGACATATCACACACAAAAAGATTTCAAACATGCCATTTTTAAAAATGATAAATAAGTGACGGTTTTTTTACGAGTCCACAGATCACAATCGGTTTTTTATTTTATTGTAGAAAGGTGAGGGGTTTCAGTTTTACTGTTAAATCTTTTGTTACAGAGAGTCAGAAAGTGCTGAGCTCTGTTATAGTTTCTTCTTCTTTCAGCTCCTCTCTTTAGGGGTCACCACAGCGGATCATCTACCTCCGTCTCACCCCATCACCAGCATCTTCTTCTGTATCTTATTCCTCCTTCACTACATCCACGAATCCTCTCTATGGTCTTCTTTTTTTCCTCCTACCTGGTAGGAGGAGGTAGGAAAAGGTAGTAAAGGTCTGTTAACCAAAGCTGAAAGTATCCCTCCATCTTCACCCGTTTCTTCACTTCAGGGTCGTAGGGGAGGCTGGAGCCTCTCCCAGTTGTCATTAGCCAAGAGACGGGGTACACCCTGACAGGTCGTCAGTCTATTGTCAGAAAGAAAAAAAGCTGTTCAGACTCACGTTCACACCTACAGCCAGTTTAGAATAACCAGTTAACCTAACATGCATGTCTTTGGACAGTGGGGGGAAACCCAGAGTGCCCAGAGGGAGCCTAGGCAGACCCGGGAGGAGGATGCAAACTCAGAAAGGCCTCAGTCAGCAAATGGATTCAAACCCAGGACCTCCCTGCTGTGAGGCAATAGTGCTAACCACTAGTGCACCGTGTCACCCATCAGAAATATAATTTTCATTTCGACTTCACAGTGTTTTTCTCTTTAAATACAGTTAGCGTTTGTTGAAATGTTTCTGTTTTGAACTAGCATAACTGTCGTAATCTCTCTATTAGCTCATTAGTTTGACACCACTCCACCACCACCGGCCTGCTCCCCAATAGTCTCACTCCATTGGCACCCCCGTGTTTAACATGTATTCCATCTCAGTTTATCACCTTACCCGGCTCACGCTTGCTAATTAGCGCTAAACCTTGAGCACAGGTGAGGCTGATGGGGAATAGCACTTTGCAGTAATTTTGCATACAAATCAAAACCCAAAATTCAGACGTGATGATAACACGGCAGGAAAAGTCAGAGGATTAAGTTGTTCCAGCTGTTCTTGACAACTCTGATTGCAGTCCTTCAAGTAACATTTTATTCACAACTATAAAAGCTAACTTCACTGAGGAACTGGATCGGGTTCATTGTCCTATTTGGATAGTTGCTTTTTTATTGCTTCATTAAAAGAGTTGCTAAGTGACACTTTAATACAGACTGAGTAAAACAACAGCGCTTCTGACGTTTCTATTTATTTACTTTTTCTAACAGCTAGCATTCATTCAAGACAGGCTCAAGGTGTCAAACTTCTATTTAGTCTCAACCTTAGATCTTCCAGATGATAAATGCTTTTGAAAACAGCCTTGTAATTTAAAATCCGCACAGAACAAAGGTTTATTTATACATTTCTACAGTGTCTCCAACCTCATGTGCCACTGCTGACCATCTCCTCAAAGAACAATTCCTAATTCATGGACATTACAGGACCCGGAGGATGTTCCTAATTACAGGGCGCGTGCAAACCAAACCAAGCTGGAGGGCTAAGAACACAGAAACATCAGGCTGGAGCCGATTTTACTGCTGTTGCCAAGGCAGAGAAGAGCATGGAGGAAGTCCTAAATCAATCCCACTCAGTGAGGGCTCACAGTAGGAAGGAGGCTGTCATCATCAGGAGGTGGATCTGTCACGATCAATTACAAAGCCACAGGGAATACCCCTAATGAATTCGGATTCAAGCCTTTGTCTTTCTGTTTTAATTTTAGACCTTTTCTGCACTGATGAATTCCTAACAGTTAGATTATACATTTAAAGCCTCATAAATCCTTTTCCCCCCCACAAAATCTAAGATTTTGTGATTATGTCATCAAAAGTCTTTTGCTTGTCTGAATATCGACACGTACAACGCTACATTTATGTAAATCCCTTTACCCAAACAGATTAGACACCTCATTACTATGTAAATGTGTTAATAAAATTTATTTTACTTATGTAATTGAACCCTTTTTTTGTACAGATGAATAAAGTGTACAGTGCAAAAGTTCAGCAGCCATTTAAAGACTAAATTGCGATCTAAATAAATAATGAAAAGCATTAAACATTTGCAGTATGAATGCAGAACGGCTATATTTGCCACTCTGTTCCTTTTGTCTGCGATCAGTGCTGTTTGCAGACACCATCTCTGAGGATCACAGAGGGTTTAAGCCGAAACAAAGTTAGGGACAAAAACTGACCACATGAAAATGAGTGAAACACTTGGGGGGGAAAGATTCCTTTCAAAGCATAAACACGCCAAAAAGAAAACTCAAGGCTTCAATCAAATCGACTGTGTCATGAATAGCAGCTGATACAGCCACACAAAGAGGACAAAAGGGAAAGTCTCTGTTAACCCAAACAAATCTTAAAATCAAAATTATTTCTTTATTTTTAAAAAAATTAAAAGCTGTATGAGAAAAAGGTTTTAAAATCAAACACTTCCTGTTTTTTTTCAGCTGGCCAACAGGTTGGTAACAAACACCATGTGGTCATAGCAACACAGTAAATTAATCAAAGTTATTAGCCTCACACAAAAATAACAACAACAAAATGAATTGCATTCAGACAGACAATCCCGCTGTGCAGTGCAAGGACATTGGGGTGTATCGATTCCTGCAAAGCTTTACCAATGTTCTCCTCGAATGTAGGTCAATAAGGCTGCAGACTCGTTCAAGTGCAGCTTCAGTCAGATATTTAGGTCACACCCCAATTACAGCACGGCAGAGAGATGAGCTTTGCAGAAGAAATATCTTTACAGAATACAGGCATTTCTTTGAATATTATTTTGTAGTTATTTTGAGACCCAGCCATGACAGGGGCTCACAGCAACAAGCGACGGTAGCTGATAGATGACAGCTCGGGTGACTGGGTTTGAAAGTGGACCTGTCTAGCCTCTATGCTAATGCTCTGGCTCCTAGACGGTCTTCTGCTGGCAATACTCTCTGTCAAGCACCGAGCCCTTTCTTGTAGATGACAACGGCATTAATAGAGGCAGGTTGACATCACTGGGAGAGTATGCAACATCAAAGCGGACTTGTCAATGTAGACCTCAGGCTGGTTTTGTTTGTAATTTTGTTGTAGGCAATTTTCAAAATTCGCATCCCAAAACATATCCATGCATCCATCCTGCATGCCGAAACTCACTGTGAGGTTTTGGAAGGGGCAAAATAACGCTGCAGACCCTATTTTACCTCTCCAAGGGAAGTCCTGGGAGAGTAAGCAGAGTGAATGAGAAGTCAATGCCGTCATGCACAAGCTCTGCGTGTGGTCTGCATCAGACCAGCCCTGGGAGCGACTCTCAGCAAGAGATTGGATGGATGGAAGGACTCATTGAAATCCTTGGAATACACAAAAGAATTGAAGCAGATACGCTGAAGTCTGTAGTGAAAACAACAAATATACTGAGGCAGGTGCTGGGAATAAAACAGACTTTTCTTCTTTTTATTTCAAAGAAGAGATCAAATGATACAGACAGACAGTTGTCAGGCAGCAAAAGAGGCAGGCAAACAAGCGTGCCTAATTTACAAGATTGTGATTAGCGTGACAGATTTAGTTCACGGTGACAAGAGGGCCTTGAACTCTAATTGGGGGTTTTCAGCTCTGTATGTTATTTTAAACTAGCTTATGGTGATTATGGCAAAGTGACACTGACTCAACTCCCACATACCCTGCTGGCAGGATTCTGCTGGATGAAGAAATAGTTACTCTTGGTTCAATACAAAACTTAACTTACATCATATGTTCTGAAAAACAAAAAGCAATTTCATGCATCCTTGTTTTTGGGGTGAAATGTATCTTCAAAATAGTGTCATCCACCCACCAAAAAAGCCAAAAAAGAGTAAGAACAGATACCGTATTAAAAGAAAATCTAGCGTTTTTCAATGAGCACAAGGCAGATGTGCTGACAACGGCTCATAAAGAACTTCTTCTTCTTGTGGGAATGAGCGTTTGTGGGTTTATTGTGGGTTTTCCAGTTGCTTCATTGCCACCTGGCAGTCAGCATCGCATAAACTGGGCCCAGCTGCAGGGTCAGGCCCTTTACCAGAAATCCCCTGTGTGGGGATGTGCAGAAGTAAATAAAAAAAATGATAACAACCTATAACAATGAGACACTTCAATGGGATGACTCTATTTCCATAAGCTAAAGAGAAGAAACATAAAAATTTTGGTGGAAAGCTCAAACATCATTTACTGGTTTCAAAAACAAGACTGAGGAAAGTCCCTGGGTTTTAATAACATTACAAAGCTTCCTCTCAGCTGGCTCTGTGGTCAGTTTGGTTTAAAAAAACAACAAAAAAAATCTGTCAATGATAGTGTATCAGTGTCATTATTTACTATTAGTATTAGTGGTATTCACACAATATTACAGTGTGGACTTGTTCATCGAATAAGTGGTGTATTGATGGGTTACCTTTGGTCTAGACTGGACTGTTGTCCTGATTGCTGATTGCCAAGACATTTGTGCATATTCAAGACCTCCTTTGAGCATGAAATAAAAGGTCTGATCACAAAGTTACAATATGTTTCTAAAAATTAAAAAGAAAAAAAACCCCTAATATTAATTTTGACTAAAAAATAGAAGCCCCACTGTAAGCACCGCAGAGCTGTCCACGGAGACGACCTCCAAGGGGTGTTCAGCCAAATTTAAGTCGTGTATGGTGTTTGATTGGTTTTTGGGTGCGTTGCAGAACTTTATGACCTCTTTTCTTCACATCACAGCATCTCTTAGAAAGACATCTTGTAAGTAAGGTGCAAAGACTAACTGTTACACAAGTTACACTACAAATTACTGCACATTACCACTTCACACGTGTAAAGTAATCTCAAGGCCAGCGAGATCCTTTCACTGTAATCATGTCTGAATAAGGCACAGACAGTAGAGTGCTGCTAACTGCTCACTCTAAGATAAGATAAGATAAGATAACCTTTATTAGTCCCACACGTGGGAAATTTGTTTTGTCACAGCAGGAAGTGGACAGTGCAAAAGTTATGAGGCAAAAATTAGAATACAATAAGAATAAATACAGTACACAGCTGTACAGAATAGAATAAAATGAAATACTATATACAGTAGAATAAAATAAAATAAATATACAATAAGATAAAAATAGAATACAAATACTATATACAACTGAGTAAAAATACAACGATGACAGAAAGGATTATTGCACTTAGTATTATTGCACATGTGTGGATGTGTGTGCTTGATCAGTTAAAGTCTTTATTATGGAGTCTGACAGCAGTGGGGAGGAAAGACCTGCGAAATCTCTCCGTCCCACACCGTGGGTGCCGCAGTCTCCCACTGAAGGAGCTGCTCAGTGCTGTCACAGTCTGCTGCATGGGGTGGGAGATGTTGTCCAACAGGGATGACAGCTTAGCCGCTGTTCTCCTGTCACTCACCACCTCCACTGGGTCCAGAGGGCATCCTAGAACAGAGCTGGCTAGAACAAAACTATGATAGCAGCCTCTTTGCAACTAGGATAAATTGGTGGTTGCCTGGTGAATTGGTACATTGGTACTTGTTATTAATCTCTGGCTCTCTTCCACAGCATGTCTTTTGTCCTGTCTTCATCCACTCAACCCCAAACGGTCATGGCAGATTGCCACTCCCTGAACCTGAGGGTTTCTCAGACCTGTCTGAGGTTTCTTCCTGTTAAAAGGGAGTTTTTCCTTCTCACTGTTGTCAAAGTGCTTGCTCATATGGGGTCATATGATTGTTGGGTTTTTCTCTGTATGCATTATTGTAGGGTCTACCTAACAATATAAAGCGCCTTGAGGCGACTGTTGTTGTGATTTGACGCTGTATGAATAAAATTGAATTTAATTGAATTTAATGCAAACTTTTTGCAAGCTCAACGTCTGGGCGACCACTTTTGATTACAAGGTGATTAAATAGGTTGTCTGGTGGGAGGCAACCTGTCTCCAACCAGTTGTGGTCTGACTCGGTGTTGTAGAGACCCACCTTTTAGCACATCCCAGCACACCCACTCACTTCACCAGATGCACCTTGTTTAGTTCTCTCACCTTTGATTGGGTGTGGTGCTTGTCCTTGATTGCACTCACCTGTCACACATTATATGTCACACAGTATATAAGGACTGCATTCACTTTTGGCTCACTCTTTCCTCACTTCCACACGGGGCGGCAGCTGAGGTGAGGTTCTGTTTGGGTTTTTATTTTATGTATTGTTTAAGGTAATGAGTAACTTAAATCTCTGTTTTCTTTCAGCATTGGCAGTCCATGTGTGTCTTTCTACCCTTCCTTCTTTGCCTTATTGATTTAAGAATAAAAGGTGAACCCTGTGAATAATTCTGAATTAGATGACTGCTTATTCTTATTCTAACCGGATGAGCCCATGATGCTGATTGCTTAAGCCCTGAACCTTCCTTCCTTCAAAACACTCGGACTGACTGCAATTGCTCTCAGTTAGGTTGGTGAAGGTTTGCAAATAACTGCAGACTAAATGCAGGGTGCACCGATAACTGCACCTCATCTCCGGCTTGTCTCTTTGCATTAGATAACAACTCAGCTGATTGCCAACTGGTTATGTTCTTATATAAAAGCAAGGTTGATAGGTGCCTACATTACTTTGTAATTAAGCACAATGTCATTACTATTTGTCACCACTATTCGTGGCCCCCAACTTCAAAGCAACCATTTCAAAAGCAACAAGTGAGTCCACAACATCCAAGTGGAGTATGGAGTAGGAAGTCTATACAAAACATGATTTAGTTTTATCATCTGATTTAAAGACAAACAAACAAACAAACATTTTAAAAGGGAGAGATTTTCAATTGTGCAAAAATAAAAAATACAAACTGAAGTTTTAATTTTAAGAAAAAACATATTTCAATCTGGAAAGGTTACAGTATGCTTTTTTTATTTTTTGTCACCAAACATAATGAAGATTTTGACTTTTTTCCCACAGAATATTTCTTGCAACCAGTAGAGTGAGCAGAAAGAGAAAATATTTCTTCCTTAATCTTAAGCCTGTTATTCCAAGACCCCTTCCCTTTGGCAAAGAAGACACACTAAATGTCTTTCCCAATGTTATCCTCTCAATCTTCCCCCAGTTATTACTGGCATTAGTCTGGCTATTTCAGCTGCAATATCAAAGCCACTCAACAGACTCATCAGAACACGATGTCCAATGGAAATGCATGAAGGAAAAACACCAAATCTGTAACAGATTCAGCACAGGCGGCCCGGCAAAGCGCTTTAAAAAGCTCAATTACATCATGTTGATCTAACAACTGATGAGTCCTGGCTTTCTAACAACCCAGACCTGAGACTCCTTCTTGACAAAGTGTGTGTCACTGGCACATAATTGCAAGGTTTACATCACCCACACACATGCACAAGCAAGAACGTCTGCTTCAGGAGGTGATTCTTACAAATGGAATGCACGACGTCAGTGTGTAAACTGAGGGTAAAAACCATAGACAGGAAAATACGAGACCAAGCCCTTAAAATTAGCGAGAAGTTAACGTGACAAGGAGGGTGGTGTTTTCCAGCGCACACTCCCACGGTAATGTTTTTTTAAACAATCTTGCTGATGCCAGGGAATTTTCAAAGAAGTCAGAAACCGAGGAGAGGGAAAAGGGATCTGTTTTGTTTTTCCCACTGCCTGCTACCTGGTAACTTGGAGGACATCCAGGGAAAGGAAGCCAGCAATGCGGGAGGCAACACCTCGTCAACAACCACTGACGTCCTGATCTATATCGTCTGACATCAGCGGCGAGGCTGTAGGCAATCAGGATTATAGATCAAATGTCTAAGCAGTGAAACCATACAAACAGCATCAATTATGTGTCTGTGTATGGTGAAGACTGTTTGTGCTCACTGCTCCTCACTTTAGATTCCAAAATATGTCAGAATCAGTGAAAAGATTTAGTAACATTTTATTAAAACAAAAGCTCAGTATCCTCAATCCTTTTATGATCCTGGAGGACTTTTTATCAAGTAAATCACAAGCAAAACGTGATTTCATCACTTTTCTTTTGTTCATTTACACACAAGAAAATGACACTTTATTAAAATGTAAATGAACTATCTACCTTTGCCATCTTAAATCCACGTGTGACAACATGATAGGAATTTCATCTTGGCAAGTTTCTAAAAAATACAAGCGCACACATGAAAAACAGTCATTTGGTGTACAGTTGTGGTAAGTTTACATAGACTCACCGTGGTCATGAATGCATTGGTAAATTTGGGCTTTTCGGGATTTCTTTCTTTACAGAACATCTTTAATGACTTAAAAAAAATTGGGTGCATAACTTAGAAAACATTTAGGATTTTCTTTAGTCAATGCAGGATTACACAGAGACTTAAAAGTGTACATACTGGGTCAAAGGTATACCAATACCCCCGCAAATTTGGGGATAAATACCTTAAAAAGTTGCACCTTGATCAGACACTTTTGGTAGCCATCAACAAGCTTTGGGCATAATTCTGGATGGATATTTGACCAGTTTTCATAGCAATGAAAAGACAGTTGGTAGAGCTCATGAAAATTAGTTATTTTCCTCACAAAGAACCAGCTTTTAAGCATAATCCACAAATATTTTCTTCATATAGTTTAATAGGGCTAAAGTCTGGGCTCCACAAGCTTTAGGGAACCCTTTTTAAACAACTGCAGATTCCAGGATTGTACATAAATTCAGGTTATTCTGATGTGTCACAGCTTTGCTGACTGTCACACTCAGATGATGTTCGGGAACAACCCAGGAACCAACAAGACTCAAGCCTGCCATAAACTGGAAACGAATAGAACACCAGCATCACTGTCCATGGTGAAGCAATGTTGACACTTTCAAGGTTCACTAGAATTTGCAGCTGCCCACAAGGACAAGCCAAGTGCCTTTCAGAGACAAAATTTGAGCTATTTTGACCACAATGACAAGAGGTTTGATTGGAGGAGTAAAGGTGAGACTTTTAAACCCAAGAATACCGTACCAGCTGTCAAGCATGGTGGTGGTAACATTACGTTCTGGGGCTGTTATGCTGCCAGTGGTACTGGTGCACTAAACAAAGTTGACAGAATAATAAACAAGGATGAGTACCACCAAATTCTTTCACTTCACCTCAAATCAACAGCTAGAAAGTTGAAACTTAGACACAACGTGGTATTCCAGCGGCAAACCAACCACAGAAGAGTGTCCCAAAATCCAGCCAGAGTTGTGCCAGAAGCTAGACACCAGAATTGTGTGGTTGAGGTGCAATTTGCTAAGGGAGCTTTAAACAAGTATTAACGGGGTGTATGTATATATTTTAGCCTGTATGAATGCTTTTGAAAATTCAAATTCATTTCAAACCTGTGCACCCAATTCTTGTCTTTTAAAGTCATTCTAGATGTGTGATGTACAGCATTCAAAGAAATCCTTAAAAGCCTCAAATTACTATGACATGCATGGCCCTGATAAGTGTATGAAAACTTTTAACCACAACTGTGTGATGAGTAAATTTGCATACCTTTATTTTAAGGGGTTGAAATTTCAACTTTCCCAAGCGAGGAGGCCACGGACAGCTGCGCACAAGCTATAAAAAAAGGATAAAAACGTATTTTATTCCATGCATCACACATACTGTGAGGTTTGATATATATATATATTTTTTTTTAAAGTGAGACTCATATGATACCAGTTTTTAATTTGGTATTTGTCCTGCAAAACATTTTTATAAAAATATCATTATTTCTATAACAAATTTAAAGAACGTGTCCACACTTCACATTATCCTTATTTTCCGACACATAGCAAAAAGTCAGTAGCTTTTTCGTGAGCAACCTCCTTTGTAAAAGCAGCGACTATTCTCTCCACCCAATGAGCAGTAAGCTGCAGTTTATTCTAAGAACAGGATTAATTGTTTACATTGCAAAGAAAAGCAAAGCTGGGAGTGAGTAGTGCTGCGGGAAAAAAAAAATCCCTGCATCTATAAATCATAGTAGCCAATTTTGCTCCTGCACTCCCCACATTTACTCGTGTGATATAACATCCAGCACGCTCTACTGTAAATGCCCTCAAATGAGGTTTTGTGTAGGTCTTCAAGTGCCTTAACAGCGAGGGAAGATGACACGACCTGCCATTTTATATGTAAATACGACATTGGAAGCACTCTCAATTGCAAATGGGAATGTCTTGGCTCGCTCGCAGCCACATTGTGCAATGAAAACAGACAGCCTTGCTCCATTATATCCTTTGCCAACACCCTGACAGTGTGGCAATAACATAGTGTGACATTTAAGAAAAGTCGTAGGGACTACCTTTATGATAGCAGCCAGTGATTATTGAAGTGTTAGTGCGGCAATTTATGCAGAGGGCACATCCATCAATCTGTAGCACTACTACGTGTTAAACAATTTCCTTGTGATGAGATTTCTCCCCAGTCATTATGCACACCGACACAGTGCACCCTGTTTCCTTTGATGCCTTTCTATTCACACAGATCAAAGTGAGAAGGGCCCTGAACATTCATGCATTACAGGGGGCAAACAAGCTTATCTACAGACTAAACGAATGCATCGCCAGGTTATTTATTTTAATGAACTCTTCAGTACCATTACCTTTCACCTGCTTTCAATATCGCACTCGATCAAAAGAGGTTATGATCTACTGAGCTGCCGCACTCACGATTCACCCTTTCAAGTCAACTGACTTGAAAATTCTGAGGTTTTGGCTGAAACGCGACACAAAGCCAACAAAAGAAGCAGAGCAAAGCACGGCGACGTGTTAATCTTTTCTCTACGCTATCTGTGTCAGGGTCTTATCTCTCTGCCAGTCATGACAGCTGATTGCACCTGCAGAGGAAAAGCAGTCTGTTAAAGACCACAGGAAAGACGTGCCTCAAACGGTGAGTCGGCAGCTTGCAGGCAGGTGCTCTGGGAGTCCAAAGGACACAGGCAGCCAAAGGTCACTGAACCACACAGCTTAAATTACATAATCAAAGTTGGTTTAATACTGCTAGCAGTGACGTTTTTGCACTAGTGTTACAGATTCACACACAATCCCAGGTTACACCTGTGTTTAAGCAGACGTAAGCACAGCCACGTTCCTTCACACAGCTGCACTTCTGAGCTCGCACTTGGCATTGCAGTGGCAGGGCTGGTAATTTTGGGTGTTCCCGTTTTCCCTTCCATGTCTCCATATAATGTCTTACACTTGCGCGACATTCCTCGCTGAGGTTATGTCCTTTCTCAGTGCTGTTTGGGACATTTTGAGAATTTTTATTATTCTGCTTTTTCGACAGCAGGGAGTCATAAAAAGCAATGCATGAATCATTAAAGGGTCGATTCACAGAAACGAAAAGAGCACATATTTTTCTTCTGATCCATAAAAAAACCCAAGTTGGCTCGACATGCGGAAGTTTAAAGAGCACTCAATGACATTCACGTGGTGCAAAATATTTCAGACTTACTGTTACCTCCTCAGTGTTGCTTCTTTGCAAAGAAGGTCAACCTGAAGATGGGAAATTTTAACTTGAGATCAAGTTTCATTTAGACTGTTCAATACATGTAGATGTCTTAATGTCTGTGATAATGCGAGTTACTCAAAAGGCAGTTTCAAAATTAAGAAACTTCTTCCACTGTTAAACAGAAATAAGATGTCAAGCCCCGGCTCAACTTCAGCTTTTTCAAAAAGGGGCCTCAAAAGGCAGGAACTTCTGCATACAATAAATGTCTACTGTTGTTGATACACACTTCCGGACTTTCTTAGTCTTTTATAGTTTTCACATTCTTAGCAAGGCAAGGCAAGGCAAGGCAAGTTTATTTGTATAGCACAATTCAACAACAAGGTGATTCAAAGTGCTTTACAGAGACATTAGAAACAAGAACAAATAAAAAGCATGATGCAGAGCAGATGTGGTCGTTTGTCTGTTTGGCAAAGACGTGTTTGTTCAGCTTCTCATCTGATGCCAGTGGCTGCAAGCCCCTCGAGGAGAGTAAAAAAACACATTTTGAAAAAAATGTATAGAGTGGGGCCTGAAATTCCTGACACCCTTCATGCTTTTCATATTTGAAAGGGACAATTTTTCATTGTTTAAAAGAGTCTTTACACTCATTGGCACTCCTGACCATCCTCCCTTTGTCTTTCTGGCTCTGCAGGCTTTTGGCGCCAAGCGCACAGTGCGAGGGCAAGAGGAGCCCCACTTGGCACACGGGAAGGACGATTCCCTAGCAGCCTGTCGACTTCACTCCCTAATGCTTTTCCGCCTGCCCCACTGACTGAGTTTTTAATAAATGATGAGATGTGGTATAAATAAACCACAAGGCAGTGCAACTGCCAAAAGGCAAAGAGAGATACCAAGGTAACACACAAGAGGTGATAAATAAGTCAACAAAGACTCATTTGCACTACTTGGTTTCTATCACTGTAATTGCAGTAATACATAAAATGATATGTGAAAGGTAGCAAGCACCGTATGTCGCTGTCTATGCATAAATTCCTTTTGGAACAAAAGCAACCAAGTTGTGCATCACTTTTATAGGATCGCTAAATATAACTCTAATGGGAACAGCTTTAGCTTCTTGATATTTATATGGTTTCACAGAATTCTGCTGAATAGCAATTTCAGCTACTCTCAGTGGCTTTATTATTTTTTCCCCCTTTATTCCATTTTAATGAGATTTCATCACAATAATACAAAGCTTGAGTATTGTATTATTTCAAGGTAAGAGAAAAACCTGATTAAAAAAAAGACTGAAAATAATGTATTAACGATTAAAAGTTTAATTGGATATGAATAAATATGAGACTTTGGACTCTGTTTGGTAACAAAGTGAATGAAACAACAACCATATAACAAATCATGTCTACCGACTAGTCGCAGCATTTAAACCACTGAAAGGTGAGGTGAGTAACACCGATTGTCTTGTTGGGAAGCAGAGTTCTGGGAAAGTCTTGAGTCGTGAGATTCACGTGGATTCCACTTTGACACACACCTCTCTCACCAAAAAAACAAACAAACAAAAAAAATGCTGATCAAAAATCTCCAGAACACAATCACATCTTGCATCTGTGGGATGTATCAAAACAAGATAGATCCAGGGACCCCCACAACCCACCAGACCCAGAGGATCCCCTGCTGACAACACAGTGGGAGAATCATCACAATAAATAACCTAAATAAGCTCCTATTTTCCCTTCTTTAACATTTACTATGGTGTAAAATATAGACACACAAACCATGCCATGATGACAAAATGGTTAATTTAAAAAAAAGAAGCGACTCACAAGAGACTTTTTTCAGATGTTCATTCAAATTATTTATGCATATAAAAGAACAACAATGCTCTTTATAGTTAACCACCATCAGCTTTAGTCAAAATGATTGCCTTACCTAACAGCTGATAAGTATATTTTTCAACTGGCAGATGAGGAGAAATTGTAACAACAGTGTTGAACTCTGAGAAAACAGCAGTATTTTGCAACAGAACAGCTAATATTCCAACTCTGTCACTGCCACTTTTGCTCCACTTCTGCTCTGCAGATAAAGACAAACCTTGTCCTAGATTCTGCAAGAGCTCAAGCTGGTACAAAGTGGACTTTAAAAGTAGGTGAATTTATTCTTGACTGTCACTTTTTCACAGGACAGTGAACTGGACAGAAGTTAATACTACAAACCCGAGGCTGCCATTATGTGATCCAGTTTGCACAATTTGCATGAGACTCAAACGCCACCAATTTATCAAGCAAAACAAATCTCTTCTTTCATTTCCAGCAGCCACATTTCTGTGGATTTTAAGGGTGTTTTTTTCAGGGGGTAAACAAATTAAAATCTACTTTCCGTGAATTCCGTTTGTTGAGTATTGCATGTAACAAATTTCCAGGAAAAAACAATATGCATAGATTTTGAAAAGGCAGACAAAGCCAAAGACAGAGATGAATCGAGATGGAGTTAGGAATGGCTGTAAGGTTGTAAATTACATAGCATATCATGATCCAGCATTAGTCAATGGAGCTGGTATGATGAAAAGAATGATGAAAGGCAGGGGTGAAAAGCTGAAATGTGGAGGGGGGGCTGTTCAAAATGTCCTCCATTTCATCAAAGTGATTATTGGGGGTACTTAGCAGCTTTCATATTAAAATGATTAAAGTCTCTTTGAAAAACTAAGAGCTGGTGTGGCTGTAGTCGGTGGGAGGCCTGGAATAAAAGGCTCTTGTGGCAAGAGAAGAATGAGGCTTAAATACCTTACAGGGAGCGGGCAACGTGGCGGGTCTTAGTCTCCCGGTGCTGCTTCTGCTCTCTTTCAGGTAGCTAGTGTTTCTGTAATGACGACAATGAAACATCACGCAAAAGGCATACTCGATCGTGCCGTTATTTGCTTCAAATTGATGTTTGCCTGAGGCTCAGACACTCTTTAGCAGTGTGCGATGTACAGAAAGCAAACAGGTGATGGTTGTTTGTTCTGGCCCGCTCTCCTCATGTCGTCAGGAGCACGTGCAGCTCACTTTATCTCTGACTGGAAACAGTTCTTCACCTTACATGGCTGAACCTTTACATGAAACAAATGAGCCATCACTACTTTCTGCATCAGTGTCAGACATTTGAGGACAAACTGCCTATAGTTTTTAAAAAAGAAAAAAAAGTAGTCGGCTACATTATAAATTGTTAGACTTGCTTCGCAGTAATTCCAACAGGGGTGCAAATATTGATCAATTGATTAGCGTTTGAATGTGACTTTGCTCGGTTGAATGATAATGGTTGAATAGATGCCGAGAGAGGCACTGGCACAAAAATGAAAGGAAAAAAAATGTTTTGTCTGGATTAAAGACCTGTGCAAATTCATTGATTGAAGTGGACAGGAAAGCGGTCATGTCCTCTACAGGGGACAGTCTAGTTTGCACTTAAAACTGAGGCTGGACAAGAGAGAAAAAAAAGGTCAGACTCTTTCCCAGTACAATTGTTAAAAGATCATGCTGCCTTAAAGATCAAACCAAGTGCTGAGCTCACTCCAGAAAACATGACAGAATATTCTTTGCTAACAAGAGAAGGATTAGAGGGACAACTAAAAAGTTCATTTTAAGATAAGGTTTGGAGTTTTACGTGGGTGTAATTTAAACACCTAAAGCCAACTCCCAGCTCGTGCTGGTGGGCAGCCAAAAATCTTCAACTTTACTGTTTAATATCGGTTTGATCCATTCATTCATATATTAAATATGAATTAAATGATGTGATATTTTTTCTCCTGTTGAAATAGCTTCATATGACTCCTGTTTATTATGTGCTACTATTTTTTAACCCTGTTTATAAGTTCCTTATTACATCCCCAATGCCTTAATCACCTTTAATGCAGCATTTCAAATTGCCATGTGCAAAACACAAATGTCATCAAGCGTTCACATCTCAGGTCTGCTGTAGCTATCCACTGAAGGTGGAAAATCTTTAAAAATAACTTGCTCAATTTGTGTAATTGTTTCATAATCTAAGTTGTGACAGGAAAAAGACATTATCTGTGCTTCCGTACTTTAGAGTTTGCAGTGGTTATGCCATGATTGTCCAGGGCTGGGTTAGAAAAGGTCACTGGCAGGAAAGAAATAAAAACCTGTCACCACTGGTTAAAGCTCACCAACGTTTGTGAGGATGAATCATCCCATCCCAGCCCTGACATCGATACTGTCTCATGCAGCAATTCTGCAACTTCACTAATAATTTCCAAAGTGATAGCTTAGTTACCAAGCACCACCACAGACACTATTATCAAAGGGTAGATTATACATTTTCCACCCAGCTGACAGATCGCTGGAAGCGGGGCTGTGGCTGCCCTAAGATGAGGAGCAATACGCAGCGTGTTATATAGCCCTGGGAACCAGAGGGCTGTGCCTCATCCTCACTTCATACAGACACTCACATACACCCTCCCAAGGGAGAAAGAGACAGTCAATCACTGATAGCAACTAGGGCATCTTATCCCCAGCTCACTCTCGCTGCTTGGACGTTGGCTCATCTGGCTTTGGATCACAGGACTGGAAACATGGGAGGGGTCCTGTCCCCAAATCACACTGACTGAAGGTAACACTGGGGCACAGAAAGAAAGATTTTCTCTATCTCTGAAATGCTTTGAGCCACTAAAGAGCTGTTGACTTCACTATAATTCCCTAATGTTGTCAGCTAAAAGCTAATTATTTAATTTGTCTTATCCTCTTTTTCTCCTGTATTTAATAAGAAGAAGAAGAAGAAGAAAAAGCCGTTTTTAATGTGTAATGGCACTCCGATTTAATCCTCAATTTAACCCCGGAACCCTTTCCTTTATAACATGACCCATGCTACGCTGCTCCCCAAATCTCATCAATAAATCAGACGTTCGCTTCAGAATTTCAAGATGAATCTGAGACAGAAATGAATTTCCAGCTAAAATAGGACCGTGCACGCCTCCACCAGAAATCAATTCATTTTCTTCGTTCAGTGGGATGGCAGAGAAAGAAATAAGAGGGAAAAAAAACTCTTAACATCTCATCTCTGCTGCTTTTCCACAGAGAGCCTCGGCATTGTCTAGAGACAGTGTAGAGATCTTCTACCAAGGCTTATTAATTCTCTACTCTCATCTCCCCGAGCTGGCTATCATTACAGCCCTATATATAGAGCCGCACAGGGAATAGTGAGGGATGCACACACACATTAACATTAATGACTTTAGGCTCTGCTCATGAGCTTTGTGTGCTCACAGACACACTCACACATGAAACTGTGAGAAAAGAAAGAAAGACAGAACCGGCTGCTCAAATGCCATGAAATAAACATTGTTTACAAACATAAGAAAGAATGGTTTCCTTTTCACAACCACGTCAACTTCATACTGATGTCGCTTTTTTTTTTCTCTCTTAATTTTATTTCACCAGTGAATGTGCATCAGATTAGGCTGCAGGCAGGAGCACAGTTCAGGATCTTTAGGAGATTGGTCTACTGCTAGCTCCTACTGAGTTTGCTAATGAACAATCATCACTGACTCCCCCAGCGGCTGTTGTAAAGGACCAGCGCATGGCCATATTGTGAAAGCGGGATTACGTCGCGTTGGCCCTTCCTTAGTAATTCTATCCTGATCTCAGCAGGAGTCTACACAGCCCATTTCATTTTCCACATTGTGTTAATCAGGATCTAATGTCCAATATTGCAGCTGCACACTCCGGGTTGTCTGCACAGATCTCAGCGCATCTTTTTGAGTAAAATCCTGCAGGATACACGTGAAGCAGAGAGAGAGAGAGAGAGAGAGGGAGAGAGCCAGTGCCGAGGCTACTTTAAGTCCTTCCTCCCCTGCAGCACCCCCAGCTGCTCCTCCTCGGGCCCCATCCTGGGTGGCTCAGTAGTGGGTTAGCAGATGGTGTATTCGGGGGGGTGGAGGGTGGGGGGAGAAGCATGCATGCACACATACTCCTGTCCCCCTGCCTGAGCCTTGGGGGTGTTTGCGGCACGGCAGGGGCTTCCACCCAACAGCGGCAGAATGTGACCCCACTCTCTCACTCTCTCGCACTGCCCTTAGGCCTGAACATGGTCATCCACGCATAAACCAAAGATAAGACCAATGCCTTTCTCGTCCTCAGCACTCTCTCACACACATGCAGACAAACATGCAACTCCCCCCTCCCCATATACACAAACACAAGGGCAGCAAGAATGGGTCAATCCGCATCCTACATCCATTAGGTGTCTTGTGCACGCATGTTGTTCACATGTTACAGAGGGATGAATGATTTATTCAGGGGGGCTTTCCAATTGTCAGAGATGGATGGCACCAATAGGGCTTTTGTCCTTGTTAATGAATCAGGTGATTTGCCACTTTAAACAAATGTATCCACAAGCACAAGCACACCCGCAGGAATCAGGGACCTCCTCTGTTTAGAAGCCCTAACAATTAAAAAAAAAAAAAAAAAACGAAGGGAGAAAATAGGTGGAAAAAAAGGAAACTGTTAAGCAGGCTAGACTCGAAGCACACTGCAGCGTTATATACCTTAAGCCCTGTGGCTGCTCCCCTTCAGTCTCTTTGATATCTTTATGCAAATATGAGGCAGGCGGTTTGAGAGTATGCAGGATTAAAGGCTCACTCTGAAGGCAGTGAAACACAGCAGCAGAGGACAGTGGGTCAAGGCCCTGAGCATCAGCTGCCCGTCTCCAGATAGGAATGCAAGGGGAAAACTGCGAGTAGCCTGACACCTGGATACAAACAATGTCCTCATGTTTTACATATATTTACTTAAAAAATATTATCTGTCTATTATAACTGCTATCTCTGTTATCCTAAAGCTATCCGCTCAGCACATACGTCCCCCTCTGGAATTACAAATTTGCCTGGAAGCGTTATACTTATTTAAATAAGCACACATTCAGATTATTTATCTATGGGAATACTAAAAAAATACACAATGGTACACAATTAATGAGGAGATAAACTACCAATTAATCAAAATGAACAAAGGGGGAGGGAAGTGGTGCATCACTTGAGGAGTAATATGATTTAAGCATGGCAGGTTATGATTTAATCTCTATTATTCTACAGTGACTGCTGCATATTAGACAGAGGGATATGAGTGCTCTGAAAGAGGCTGAGCTTGTGCTTTCCTGGAGGCATGCTGCATGCTCTCGTGTCAGTCTTGCTCACTGCCGGCAATGACCAAATCCATCATGACATGTGGACAACAAAGAGCTACAAGAATGCCCGCTTTAGCGTGCACACGCACCACACGGCGTCTTAGAAGGCTGCGCACAGTGCACTATCTCCCCAGAACACAAGCCTATCCCCATGCACGGGGAGCATTACATGTCACAGAACACAGTGAAATCTTTAAGCACCATATCCAAACGAAAAAGCCCCATCAAATAGCTCTACTCGACATGAAATACCAAAGAGCGGCTGATGGTGCCAGAGCGGAACTAGTCGGCGCAGGGAATTTTCCAGATAACGCTTTCTGGTATAAAATTGGGAGAGTCCAGTCATCAGTATGTTCCAGGCAATTCTTTAAATTAGCACAAGATTAGGGAGTGCATGGTGATTAAGCTCATTTGGAGTATTGAGGATCCGTCTGGGCATTGGCAAAAGCCACACTTTAATTAATCTGGTAATGGATGAGAAAAATAAGCACTCCAACGCACATATCAGCATTTTGCTGAACAGGAGGAAGTAGAGAAAGAAGAGGGGGTTACAGAGGAGTGGTGTGGGGTGTAAGGGAGGGTGCCTTTTTTAAAGGCAGACACAGAGTGAAATGGAGCATGTTGCCTACAGGGAAATTAGAACTGAGCATAGCCTAAAGAATGCACCATTGTATCTATGGTATAATAAATAAAAAGGACATGAAGTGAAGTTTTTATTGTAGTTTGTTTGTTTTGCATTTCATCATTCTCTTGTCTTTGTCTGAGAGTTTTCCCTGGAAACAAGGGATGCGTGAGGATTTATGATTATGCAGAGAAGGGTAACAGCACCACGGTAACAGTGATTGTTCAACTATAAAATAAACAGGTTTTGTTCTTTCACCATGATTGACCCCGAGGCACAGATATAAGCTCATGCATTACAGTTGCGGATTCAATTGCTCATTTAACCCTGCGACAACTAGTTTGAAGCTGCTACATATTGGTGACAAGCGCTCGTTGAGTCTCGTACTCTAAATGACTTGACAAAATAGCTGTGTGTGCATAAGTATGCGCCGCAGCAGACTGCAACAAAAGCAACATTTAGTCACACGCACACGGTCCCTGAACCAAGCTGGTGCTTGTTAAATAATTGAACCCTGGGAAAAGAGTCCTGGAAGAGGTTAAGAGAGGCTGAGTTACACAGGAGCCATAGCGTTCGTGCATGGTGGTCAGGAGTCTGCCAGCATGAGGGCTTCTCAACCAGGATTGCCTCAGGAGTGGACTTCTTCGCCTAATTAGGCTTACGCCCCTTTAACATTTAATAACGGCCAGCTGGATATTCAGTTGAATACTTAATCAAAGTCGATACTGAGGGATTTCACTAAGATTATCAGGATTAGGAGACAAAAGAGTGTCCCTTCCTGTTTGAAATTCCCCCACATATTTTACAGATATGTGCATGACAAATATAGACAGCACCCCCACCCACACCACCACCACTGTTAGCTGATGGAAAGAGAAATAGAAACTACAGTCATCTTTTTCAATATTCCTTTATTATACTATAGGTTCTCCGACATCAGTGAACAACAGATGCATGCACTGCCTCATGCAGCCAGCCGAATCTGTGCCAGTGCCTATCACTCTAATACACACAGAGCCGTGGACAGTATAATAAGCAGCAAATGAGAAATCTTCTGAAAAGCCTGTGCTAAAAAGCCTAATCACATATGGGGAGGTCAGTGGACCATCTGTTACCTGATTGTTATCCTGGACAGCTCTCACCGTACCTGAACATCAGCGTACTGAAGACATCCCCCTATGCACTAATACAAAAATAAACCCACTCTGAAAACAGGAAAAATAAAAGGCTGATAAAGATGTAACACTGCTCAGAATTTTAAAGAATACAACCAAATATAAACCACGAAGGACTAGTAAATATAAATGCAACCAGAATATACTAGCTAACACTGTTTGTGTACATGACAACTTTGCATGTAGGGAGTCTTTATTTCGGCTCTGTGTAAATTAAGTCACTGTCTATTTACCACCTCTGACATCCCCCTCTGCACATACAGCCCTTGTCAGCTTTGCTCTGAACCATTGCATGGAAAACAGATAATGCTAGTATGGCCTACTTATTTTCCACTGCCTTTCTCTGTGTGTGTAATAAGTTGTGATGGCATGTCCTCTTAAGGAAATGCAACTCTGAGTGTGAGGAGGCCATGTAGAGGAAGGGTCAAAGTGAGAGGAGGACAGATACAACTCCCACTACAGATGCAGAGTAACAGGCAGATTAGCTGACTGCACAGGTGCTATACAGTTTATACTAAGATATTACACATTTCATATATCTGGTTGTATGATGTTTTTTGGGGGGCAATGCTACAAAAACCCAAATGTTTACATCAGTGTAATATAGTATTTTGAATTGGTCAGGAATGCACAAAAACCCAAAATACATCATGATAGAAAATTACACATATATTGAATTAAGATTTTTGCAATCACTATAAAATATTTGGAATTTTTATTATTTAGGAAAGCAAGTGCACAGACTCTATTAAAAATTAAATTGCACTGCTAAGCTTTCAAAACAAAAGGGAAAAAAATTCTCTTGAAAACAAAAAGCTGAAAAAAATCGCTCTTGCTCAGTTGAGTAGCCTTTACCAAGAAGAGCTGCTTCTCCAGCCTTACTTGGTATGGTATGGCAAGTAGCATATAATGGCTAATATTAGCTAAAATTACTCAGGTTTCACTAGATATTTGCAGTATGTGTGACCATACTGAGACAAAATTGGTAAATTACCAGTCATGTCTGCTTAGTGTTAGAACACAGGGTGTTATTTAAATCATCCTGTAGCAACCGTGCTGTTGCAAAGTTGCATAGCCTCACTTTGTTGACCAGTGGCTATTTTGACCACAAGTGGCATTTATAGAACAATGCTGGAGGACAACACATGGTATGAAATCACTTCTGTTATGTGCCTTAGAAACATTAGTGACATCATAAAATAAAAGTTAGCTAACATTAGCCATCATTAGTGGTCATAGTCAAAGAAACCTGCAATGATGGAGCTGGGTTAATCCCTGCTCTGGCATCCAGGGTGTGTGGAAGTGAGTATTCACCAGGTTTAACACAGATTCAGCAAAGCTTGCCTCATAAAATATCTGTCAGTTTGGCATTACCAGGAGCAACCAAATTTGGCACATAAGTACATCTCTGGCCTGTGAAGGTTCTTATCTATATCGCCATCATGTTGCCTAGCAACCACCTACCAACGGGTTTAAAGGTAAATGTTTGAAGCATTTATGGTCATGACGCCTTATAAAAGCATTGTATCATTTTAATTTTGTGACAATGACATCTCATGTATCTTTGCAAAACTTATTATGGGTGATATTTTATGACATGATCGTGCTGCCTAGCAACAACCTACCGACAGGCTTAAATTCCCCATCTGTGGTGTTTATGCACATACAGCGCCTTATGAAAGCTTCGTATGATTTGAATTTCACTTACTAACATATAATTTAAATCCACAAACTTATGTCATCATCATGTTGCCTAGCAAAAACAAATTAAAACCAACATACAGTAGCATTTGCTTGTACTAGTAGTTTGCAATTAATAGGAAAGAGATAACTGGTGGGAAACAGAATCGGAGATCGGTGACCGGAGTCAATGGGTACCTAGAGAGGACTGTCCAAAAGTAACGTGAGGATAGTAGCAAAAAACAGAGTAAACACACAGAAACACAAGCAGAAAAGAGCAAAGTACCTCGAGGCAGCCATCCGCGGCACCATCTTGGTGACAATCAAAGATGTTGTTCTTCCCTGTGCTGCTTTTTATAATCATTTATACTGCATTTTATTGTAGCTGAATTCACTAAACACAGTACTTCTCATTTACATAATTTCCTTTTCTGCTTGTTGGATGTCCGAAGAGGCTAATAAAAGCATCACTATGTCAGCCAACAATCATCACTAAAGTTCGTGATGATTTAAATGAACAAAAACTGTCTGGTATTAAAATACGTGGTACACAGATATTACAAGTGATATAAGAGACACAAAAATCAAATTCCAGTACAACCAAAAGGCATCCAAAAGAGCTGCAAATGTGTAGAGCAAAATGGCAGGAAAATGGCTTTGAACTATATAAAAATGTAGCTGCTGCTGCACAGATGTTCCCAACACTGTTCCAGGGGACAATGAAACGGCAGCAGAACTGCAAGTGAGCTGGACCTCTGCCAGAGAGGCTATGCAAGCAGACGGTGTGGCCATATGAAGAAAAGCTGCGAAAGCAAAAACACTGATTGCAATGAACTGAGCAACAGTTTGTTTTAATCCTCAAAAGTTATTGATTTTTAAGAGAAACGATGTGTAAGTCTTTTCAAATCTGTATTGCGGCTTTAAAGTGACAGTAAAAGAAAAAAAAAGTCAGTTGTTATTAATGGCATCTGTAAGTTCATAAGAGAAAGTAAGTTGGGTCTGAGCTGCTTTGTGGGTCACCTCAGCAAATGACCTGCGTTAAGACAATCAAATGGCTCTGGATAAGACAGCCACTCTCCACATACAGGATTAGGTCTATTGACCGACACTGCCTGGGCCACTTACATAAACACAACATAACAAGCCTGTTGTGTAAAAGTAGCCCACATCCTGTAACCTACATTTCTGTAGATCTGAGCTGTCTCCTTCCTATCATATGACCCTGAACTTTAAGCTGGATTTCCACCTTGTGGAGAAGATGCATGTCTTATAGAAGCATTTAACTACTGAATGCTATCCCTCGCCTGCTGAGCACAAGGCATCTTAATTCAGGATGTGGATCTCAGTCAGCAGGTGAATGCTCCTAATCAGCCATCCATATGTCCTCCTATCCACCGGCTGATTAAGGTTTCCTTTCTCACCTTCCCTGATTACTGTATAGTTTGATAAATCATTCCTCCTCTGAAAAATGCCAATGATATGCTAATCCAAACTGAATAAAAAAAATGAAACAAGGTTGCTCCTTGTAAACCCAATCTCGCTATCTATTTTTATTTTTCAGAAATCTGTTGTCCTTGTCCTCCCACATGGCTCGTCTGTGTAGCCCAGTTGGTCACAGGAGAGTCTTTTTCAATGGACCTCAATCTCTTTTTGGGTCAAAGGAGCAATTCTGCCCTGTGATTGAGAGCAAGAAGAGAATCGGTTACCAGATCTCGGTCAACATCGGTGACATCACACAGGCTAGTGTCAATACACCTCCCACACATGCACATATCCAGTTTAAGAATTTGACTCATATGTTGCAAACATATTACCCCGGCTGTGAAGACAGGCGCTGAATTTAGGTCATGACCATTTACCTTGTTATTGTGTGATTTTATACGGCAGCAAGCGAATAAACTGCAGTGACGCCTTAATGCAGCTAAAGCCCCGGTGAAACCAGCCACCACGCGGGAAGAGTTCATCTCTTTTCAGCAGCTGATGAACATCTGTTCAGCATTAGTGGTTACTGGTTTGTGGTCCTCTGGGTACATCACAGGGCTCAGCTGATAATATTGAATCCTCAGGTGCAGAAAGCATCTCTTCCGGGAAAAACATCATAGATATAACAACAACCTTCCAGTTTTGTTTTTTGTTTTTTAAGAATAGAAATAAACTAATAGATGCATTTAATTAAAAATCCAAACAAATAAAAAATGTATATAAAATGTATATTTCTGGATATGCTTTTACTGCACTGGCAGTAATATACTTGAGTTCATATTTCTGTCAGTTTTGACAAGAACCAACACCAACGGCTGAAATGCAGCCCAGTCCATGACGGAGCCTCCCACCGTGTTTTACAGATGGCTGTAGACACTCACTGTTGTATCTACTCCAGACCTCCTTGGCACATACTGACGACTATTTGAGTCAAAATTTTTAAATCGGGATTCATCACTCAGAGCTGTTGTCACTGGTTTTCAATCCAGTTGTGTAATTTGGCATACCTCAGCCTTTTCTTCTTGTTTCCTTACCTCAAGAATGGCTTCTTGAAAACCATCCTTCCACTGAGACCATTTCTGATTATACTTCAGCAAATTTTCTGGCTTTCTTCCTATTTCTTAAGAACATGACTTAGAGATACTGTTCCACTGCTGTAGATAGTTTTTTGGCGAGCCACTTCTGCTTTTGTTGTCCAGTTTCCTCAAATTTTATAAAGCACACATTGTACAGTTTTATACTGAGCTGAAATATGCTATTTTTGGCTAATATCTCTTTTTGGGAATCACCTTGTTGGTACAAGAAAAATATTATTTTATGCCAGTAAAACTGTGTTACCTCTGGTATTTAAAGAAATGGGAACAAATTAGGCATTTTTGTGACAGTGCACATGCAACAGTGTCCAAAGATACCATTTAAAATGGGGTTTTTTTTGTTGAGCTTGGTGAGTTTTTATGTTTGAAAACTAGACTTGTGAACAGTATTGTATATTAAAATGTTTATTATAAAATGGCTTGTTCTTTAAAAGATTAAACATAATTCAAACATATTTAATTAATACTAAGTGAGATAATTACATCATTTATTATAACATCAAGGCATTTAACTTATTATTTCTTCTTAAAACTGTAAAGTATTAGTTCAGAACAATTCAATGCAATTTTATTTATAATTCAATTCAATTGTTTTTATACAGCGCCAAATCACAACAACAGTCGCCTCAAGGTGCTTTATATTGTAAGGTAGCCCCTACAATAATACATACAGAGAAAAACCCAACAATCATATGACCCATATGAGCAAGCACTTTGGCGACAGTGAGAAGGAAAAACTCCCGTTTCACAGGAAGAAACCTCCTGCAGAACCAGCCTCAGGGAGGGCGGCCATCTGCTGTGACCGGTTGGCGAAAGAGAAGCGTGTCAGACAGGAGACCGCAGTTCTTATCAGGACTGGGAGCTTGTGTTTTGCTCTTTTTTGTTTCACTCTCTCTGAGTACTTTACGTTGCATTTGCTCTTTTGTTTTGTCTTTACATGCTGGTCCTGGTTAGGTTCCAAAAACCATTTGGTTTAGAGGTTGAACCTAGTTAGGTTCAGGAAAAGTTCTGGTTTGAATTCTGGTATGCCAGCATTAACCATGTACACTGAAGACCTTTAAACGTGACACCCAGTGGTCCTTTACAAATATCTGTCTCAGTCATGCTTCTCATAAACCCACTAGGACACAGACACCAAAGGACATCTTGTGACTGTCTCTCAGGAACGAGCCGCTTTCACAAGGCAGCAGTATTTGACGCCTCAGCTCAAAGCCAATGTGTAAACTTTACAGTGAGATTTTCTTTAACAAATTATATATTCTTTTTGTTTTGTCTCTAGGCAGAGACGCTTTGTTTTGTGCATGGGTGTGTGTCCAGGGGTGTAGTTGCACATTCCTGTGTGAATGTGTGTGCCTTTGTGCGATTCACACATGCCACAGGTTTAAGGAGAGGTCATGATGAGAATATTTCTACAATCGTGCGGTACTTCTTTGTTTACATACCAGACGTGCTCCCTGGAGACGGAGTGACTGACACAATGAGCTTTCCTGGGCTGTCTGTACATCACAGCATGTCTCCACCACATCACAAAATCTCAACAAATTCACAAATAGCCATGAGGCTCTGGTTCTGAATGTGGGAAAGCTGTTGCTTCTGTGAAGCACTGATGTCATTATAAAATGATTGTCTGTGCAAAGCAGTGACTTGCTTACTAAATAATGAAAATTCAAAAAGCACACACAGCTGTAGAGCTGATATGAGCTGACATCTTCACAGCTAGCAAAGCTCTTGCTTTTACTTTAGCACCCTTATGGTTTGTAAATCTAATTGTAGCCAGCCTCTTGTCAAATAATCAGTCGCAGAAACCATACCCTTTCCCACATGATGGGGGTTATTGAAAGATAGAATGGCCCCTCGCGGAGACGGGAGACCTTTCCCCTGGAGCCTGACCTCTGACCTGCCTCCCTGTGATCAGCTAATTAGGGGAGAGCGAGTCAGAGGAGCCTAAAAGCTCTCTATGAGGAGCCAACGGCTGGGACCAAGCCCACTGGGGAAAGAGGGAGAAAGCTACTTGAGGAGAAGAGATTGAATTATGTCTGTGTAGAGGCCACTCTGACAACATGTGCGTGGGAAATGAAAAACACCAGGAACACCACTGACTACACGCACACAATCTTGAAGGCACACACATGAAAATTCCCAAGACAGGTGTCTGTCTGTGTTGCCGCAGACTCTACATGATGAGTCAATAAAACACGTGCAGCCGATCGAGTTTTAAACAGAGCAGTCATCAGCATTCAGACAGTCTGCCCAGATTTATGAACCACGAGATCGCAATACCTTTCACGAGCAGTTATCTTATGAATAATACACAGAGACCATCTTTGATGAGCCCATCTACAGCCGACCATAAACTTATTTTATTTGCAGCGCAGGGGTTGGTCTGTAGTGCCTGCGCTTCATAAAAATGGGATCTTCTCTTCTCCGGCTTCATTGAGGTAACGGCACCATTTGGGTAATGGCTCACTAATATTTTACATCAGCTCAGGGAGACCTGATTTACTGCGGCGATGCCGGGAGAAATCTTATGCAATCAAAGCATTGTTTCACCTCCCACCGCGTTACTTGAAAGATGATTATGAAATCAGAAGCCTTGCTACTAAAGCAAAGAGAGGCAACTTTTAAGCAAAGTATTGAGAAGAATGTAAATCGCTTCCATTGTTAATTTGATTCCGACTCTTTTCAGTGGCTTTAGTTCTGTGTCTTGATCCCTTTGGCTTGTTTGAGCTCCTGTTGCACAGTTTGGGTTATGTTAAATCTATAATTGAAGCTATTTATGTGCAAGCATATTCTGCTGGTACTTTGTGAAAACCACCGTTATGCAAAACCTCTTTCTCTTTGCTCTTTAATGAATACGTGGCATTAAAACACTCAATTGAAAGTTTAACATTGAGTTTTTGTTTCTATCAGATTTCACTCGAAAAACATCAAACCTCCATTTTTAACACTGGCAGCAATAACAAAGTGACTTAAAAGACAAATAAGGGCTCAAACACAGTTACTGCATTTACTCTGACAGTCGCTCTTTGCTTTTTTTACTTCTTCTGTTTGCAACAGGACAGAATAAAACAAACATATTTGATAAGAGAGAAGGGGGAGTCTCTTTTCAGTGGAAAATCAATATATCTTCTCTTCTACAGCGTCATATTCAGCAACATGTTGTGCTTAATCTGTCCTTTTTTGGTTTTAAACACAGCAGCCTAAGGGAAGTGGGAGTTTGGCATCATACACACATAAACACACTACGTGGTGATAAACTTCATGTGCATTTAAGATAAAGTGGCCAAAAACCACTCTGAATCACTTCTAGCTAAAAACTGCCAGCAAGCTGTTCCGCATCAGGTTTTGACATTCATTAACTAGAAAACTGATCTGAGTGCACGTCCTGTACCACGTGTGTGCAGACGCACTTGCAGACATGAGAGAACAACAGAAAGCGTGCGTGTGTGCGCTCCGTACGTCACACCCAGCTGGAGCCTGATACCAGCGAAAACTACGAAAGTTCTGACCTTTGAGCTCCGGCCACGTAACAATCAGCCTGACCTGCTTCGTGCACGCCAGCCAGCCTCAGGCCTCAGTGTCGCATGAAACGGAGCGTACTCCTCTCTGCAGCTCTCGGCGCTAAAATGACTGCTTTCTGATTCGCGGCTGCTTGCATGTGATATGTATTTATAACAGAGCATCCTCAGTACAGTGTACAGAAGATAAGGTGCAGGAAAACAGAGTGTTGGAAGTCTTAGGAACATCTGACTCAAACATGAAATACCCACTGAAAAAAACAAAACCTGAAAGCTGAATGGTTGAACAACTGGTCTAAAACTTTCCATTCCTATTTCTCGTCTGTTCACACAGAGAAACCCAGACCGCAACAGCATGTGTGTGTATATTACAGCTTACACCATTACAGCCACTGGCAGACTAAGTGAATAACATTTTTTATGCTGGTTGTCAGACTAGGCAGCGAGTGAATTCACGGGTTCTTGAAGTTCATATGATAGAAGCAGGTAAAAACATTTCCACAATCACATTTCACGTTGGCTTGTTCCAGATATGCAGCGGTTAGTACCCATCAATAAAAGGACAACCAGTGACAGGTTCTCGGGGACCCGAAGCTGACTGGCGTGCTTGGGAAAGAAAGGCTGATCCAACAAACAAGTTTCTGAAGCCTTTTATGGTGACACATAGTACATGACAGATTCTTTCATGTGATGCTGCTTTGTAGATCATTCACATTCCTGTATATTGCCTGATGGGAGTGAGTGCTGTCAGTAGAATAACGCAAGCTGGCTGCCGCAATGGGTGTCACCGAGCATCCGTGGTATGCGGTGGAAAAGCCGGGTGGATCTGCAAAGGCTCCACCACGCAACTTGCAGGACTTGCAGGATTTAATGTGTTGGAGCCTCATACCACCAGACTGTTACACCTTGTAAAGTTCATGCCTTTGGGTCAGGAAGAGAGGTGGTCTTGATTTTACATCTGTTTTGTGTCATTAATTTCAGTTAATGCAATTTATGCTAGGGGTCAAAGGTCTCATGTCCTCACCAGAGATGGGCAGAGAGACCTTTCCATTTGATTACATTTTGTATGATGGATTATGCAGAAAAAGTAGAATTGGGCTGAAAGATCTATCGTTTTATCACCGATTCAGGTTGTAAATCGTGTTTTTAAAAAGTAACTAAGTAATTAATTACTTTTGAAAATAAGTAATCAGTAAAGTAACTGGATTACTTTTTTGGGGAAGTAATCAGTAATTAATTACTGATTACTTTTTTCAAGTAACTTGACCAACACTGGTCCTCACATTGTGCAACACATGCTGCCCTCTGCCAAACACTTAAGTACCTCACCTTATTATTGGGTGTAGTGCCTGCTTTCATTATGATACACTTTATGCTGTGCGATATGAGCTGTAGTGCAAATATCAGCTACATGTGTAGTACAAAAAATTTAATGCGTAAATCAGATGACAACAAGACAAGTGGCTATAATCACACCATACAAAAATATAAAGTTTAAAGTTTTAAAAATCTATCTTTTGCAATGGTACTTTTGAAAAATGTTTTTCAATGGTCGAGTTTGCAGTACAGTCCATTCGGGCACACGCAGAACTGATGACAAAAGCAGAGATGCGCCAGCACTTGCTGAGCCCACACCACTACGGAGGAGGCATGTGCTGAGGCTGACTCACAGCATAGCTAGAAATCATCCAGTCATGAATCTGTCTGTGTTTGGGCGTACAGATTGAGGCATATATGAGTCATGACAGAGAGTGCAATGGAAAAGAGAAAAAGAGTCACAAAATGCTGCAGAGACAAAGAAAGAGCACAACCAGTGTCGGGTCAGTCGTACACGAGCTCCACAGAGTCAGTCGTCGTCACAGTCGGATTGTCAGCAGCTCTGACGTCAGCCTGAACTTGAAATAAACCCTGAGCTGAGCAGGAGCAGAGTGACACAGTTTTACTGTCTTTGTACTGAAGCGCACAGATCCCTCCAATCCTCATTCTCTATGCCCTTGTATCTTACTCTGTATTTCTCAAAGATAGCAATCTAAAACACAAATTCTGAGGATAAGCTCGAGCTACACAGAAACACTGGCTCTTCTCAAGCCTGAGTCTATTCTGCGAACTTGTAAGAAGAAAAATCCTAGTTGATCCGTGTCCTATATTTGGCAAGACTTGGAGGCTCCCCGGTCAATCTGTGTTAAGGCTTTTCCCCAGTCTGAGCGGGTGTGCAAAGAAAAAAACCTCGAGCAATCTCCCCCAACAATATTTGCTGGTGCATGTCCTATCACCATGGTGACTGACACTCTCGCCAGGCGGTGTTGAGCAACTCTCTGTGGCGTGGGGGTGGGTGGGGGGGCTACTGTAGGTGAAGGAAGCAGGGTTTAGCAACAATTGGTCAGGAGCAGCTGAGCCTTTGTGTATTATTATACGTTAAAATCCTCCACCTTATGGTCCCACCTGGCGTCCTTGGGAATAAAAGAAGGAGGGGTTATACTAACTGTATCCTTAGAGACAGAAAGCAATGCAGTATTTGTTTGGGTTTTTCCAAGTGAATATACTATATAGTGCAGTGAGGATTAGCGTGATATTCTTTTTTTAATACAGATAATTACTGCAAACATGGATATCCTTGACAATATACTCATAACAAGCAATTTGCAGTATTATACAGTACTTTTTTCTTTTTCAGTTAAGTCAGTTTCAGTCTCCACCTGTAACTGAAGTCAGCAAAATGATGTTGCATCGAGTCTTTTTCACACAGCCTAGGTAAATAAATTAAGAAGATTGTAAAAAGTAATGTAGCAAGCAGAATCAAAGAATCCTGATAATGTTAATGTTGGTGTTTAAATTATTAACTGAGTAGTTTTCAGATGCTTATCGTAGTTATGTTAAACTTGCTTTTGGGATGTAGTTTCCATTGTTCCAGCACTCTCATTGGGATTAATTACCTGTGGACAACGTTTATAGTCTGGAAGTTAAAGTTGTTAAAATCTTGAAAACTGCTGGCTTCCTGTAGTTGCATTGAAGGAGTAGGAAAGCTTGCCAAAGCTTATTTAGATACAGTATATCTAATGTACACAACTTTAATACATTTCTTTGTATTAACTAGTAAGCTATTTATGGAGATAAGAGCTGGACCTGAATCACCTCACTATATGCTATCATAAAGCAGAGCCTGACCAATATTGGATTTTTAAGACCGATACCAATATTTAATGATAAAAATCTGATATGTGGGCCGATATTTTTTTCTTTCTGTTTTTTTTTTTTTTTCGCAAAACATGCAGATATCACTAGAATTTCTTATGTGTGGTTATTTCTGATTCTTTACTAAGATGATATGACAATGCAGGGTAAAACAAATTTGTGTTGTGGATTACTCTGGTGAACAAGTTATGCAGCATTAGCACTCACAGCATGGTTGAGGAGTGTCTCTTCTCTAAATTAAAATTATTTGCTGATACCACTTTATAAGGAAATGGCTAATATCGGCCAATAACACTGGCTGGATCATATACGATTTGTAAGACCAGTACTAGTATTTTTACAATCCAATATGTCAGTCGATATTGTAGCGGGTCAGGGCTGTTCGGGGTTCTGTTTGTGATGTTTTGTTTATGTTACCATAGTGACAGGTGACGCCCTCTGGCTGCGACGGTGTGTCCTTCCGGGGTCAGAGGGCGCCCTGTGTGTTGTTGCTGTGCTGTTGCCACGCTGAGCAGTTAGCTAGCGGCTGTGTTCTTCTGCAGATGTTAATAAACGGCTGTGCTCCCTGGCTAGCTCACGGGAAGCAAGACCAAACGATACCTCCGTCTCCTCCTTGTCTGAGCTCGCCACATTGGTGTCAGAAGTGGGATAGCTCACCCTCGCTGTAATGGAAAGAGACATTCAGAGGCTGGAGCAAGCTGTCAAGGAGAACATTCCCCGCTTGGGAAACTCGCGATTGAAGAGAAAGGATGTGAGCGGCCATGTAAGTCCCCCGACGGGTCCCGATGGCGTGAGCGCACCGCGGTGGCGGCCCGTCGCGACAGATGCTAGGGCAATGCTTTATGGGCTACCGCTGTCGACCCACACGCCGAGCCCCCAACCGCGAGCAGTTATGCCTACCACGCCAGTTAAGGTACCGAAATACAACAGGCTAACCCCGCTAGAGCCCTACCTCTCACAAGTGTGGCTGGCCGCCAGACATAGTGGCTGGAGCGAAGAGGAGACTGCTACACACCTAGCGCTAGCATTAGAGGGAGATGCACTGCAGATACTCCTTGACCTAGCCCCGGCAGAGCAGCATGAGCTCTAGGCCCTCACCGCGGCACTCAAGAGGCGATTCGGGCAGCGGCACTCCACTGATCAGAGCAGAGAGCAGCTGACCAACCGGAGCCATCAACCGGGGGAGAGCCTGGGCACCTTTGCAGCAGACGTGTTGCTGTATGCTTGTCGTGGCTACCCGGAGTTTCCAGCAGCAGCCCGTGAGGAGCTTAGCCTTCATGCTTTTCTGCAAGGACTTTTCCCAGAGCGACTACACAAACACGTCCACCTGGCCATGCCTCAGACCCTCCGTGAGGCGCTCCTTGAGGCGCTCCTTGAGGCTGAAAGGGCCGAGCCGGTGCTCACCTCGCGACCTAACCAGCAGGTGCCCCCCCAAACTACCCCCAAATCAGAGCCGCAGACTGCGACGGGGAGGGGGAGGTCGCCGAGATGTCCCAGCTGCAACCCTCGGTGCCCCGGAGGCATCCTCGTCGACCGACCGACCGCTGCTACCGGTGCGATGAGCCTGGCCACGTGGCACGTGACTGCCCAGCACCAGTCCCGAAGACCAGAACTACGCAGCCTCGAGGAGGGAGCAGTGTAGCGAGGGGACCACCGCTCCAGCTTCCTGCCCCCCTCCAAGGACGATGCACAGTGGTGGGCCAAGTTGGGTACCTCAAGGGACTCTACCTGAGCTGCTGTGTTGAGGACCAGCCATGCCAGGCCCTGGTGGACACGGGGTCTACCATTTCCCTGATACGACCTGGCGTGCTCCCTGAAACATCCGGGCCACTGGTGAAGGGTTGGTTGCTCACAGACACCCAGCTGATGCTGGTGCACGACTTCTGGCTTGCCGACATTCAAGACCAGTGCATCATTGGCCTGGATCTGCTGAGCCGCTGGGGGGCCTGCGTCGACACCGCAAGCTGGCTATCACTCTTGGCGCAGAGACTTTTGCCCTCCAGCGCGGCCAAAAGCAGGGAGCGGGGACCAGACGAGACAGGCGTCGGGCAGCTGCCGCTCAGCAGATTTCGGATGCCGGTGGCTCCGGGTAATCTCCACTCGCCTCAGCCTCTCAGCCCGACAAACCTCCCTCAACCGAGACCATCGAGGCTGTTGATGACCTTTGGTAGCGCAGCAGCGTAGGCCTCAACGTCGACCAGCGCCAGCGGTTGAGATGCCTCCTGGACGAGAATGTGGACATCTTTGCCGCCAGTGACAAAGACAGTAGGCAGACGGGTCTGGTCCAACACACCATCGACACTGGCTCTGCTCAGCCCATCCGTCTGCGCCCACACCGGCTGCCCCTCTCAAAACGGCAGGTAGCGGAAGAGAAGATCCGCGAGATGGGTGCGGCTGGGGTGATCGAGCCGTCCAATAGCCCATGGGCGGCACCCGTGGTTCTGGTGGGGAAGAAGGATGGCAGCCCGAGGTTCTGCGTGGACTTTCGCTGTCTCAATGCAGTCACCAAGAAGGACTCATACCCGCTTCCGCGGATCGACAAGGCCCTAGATTACGTTAACGGCTCCAGCTGGTTCAGCTCCTTCGACCTATGCAGCGGTTACTGGCAGGTGGAGCTAGCCCCCGAAGCAAGGCCTAAGACTGCATTCACCATTGGACAGGGGCTGTGGCAGTTCAGGGTCATGCCATTTGGGCTCTGCAATGCGCCAGCGACGTTTGAGAGGCTGATGGAGAGGGTGCTCGTGGATATCCCTCATAGCCACTGCGTTGTGTACCTGGATGACCTGTTGGTGCACGGTGGCGACTTCGACAGTGCACTGTCTCACCTGAGCGAGGTCTTGAGTGCCATCCGGCGAGCTGGGCTGCGGCTCAACCCCGCGAAATGCCGGCTGTTGGCGAGAGAGACCATGTTCTTGGGCCATGTGATCAGCGCTCGAGGTGTCGCCACTGATCCGGCAAAAGTGGCTGTGGTCCGGGACTGGCCGACTCCCTCGAATGTCCAAGAACTGCAGAGCTTCCTGGGCCTAGCCTCCTACTACCGTCGGTTCATCAAAGGGTTCGCGACGATGGCCAGCCCCCTCCACCGCCTGACTGACAAGGGACAGCTGTTTGGCTGGGGGGATGCCTGTGCTGCGGCTTTTGCACAGCTGAAGGAGGCCCTCACCAGAGCCCCAGTCCTGGCCTACCCCGACATCCGGCAACCTTTCATTGTGGACACTGATGCTAGCAATGTAGGGGTCGGGGCAGTCCTTTCCCAGCAGGACGAGGCTGGAGAATGGGTGGTGGCGTACTTCAGTTGTGCCTTGGGGCGAGATGAGCGGAACTACTGTGTGACCCGGCGGGAGCTGCTGGCCGTAGTGCTAGCGGTGCGGCACTTCCAGCAATATCTGCACGGCTGCCGGTTCCTCCAGCGCACTGACCATGCATCTCTGACTTGGCTCCTGAACTTCAAACACCCAGAAGGGCAGGTGGCTGGAGGTCCTTCAGGGCTATGACTTCGAGATCCAGCATCGGGCAGGTCGACAGCATGGCAACGCTGATGCCCTCTCCAGGCTGCCCTGCGTAGCCGTCGAGTGCCGCTACTGCCTGCGACCGGAGGAGCGGGCCCAGGAGGTGCTGGGGGTGGCTACTGCTCAGGCCACAGCCGGCGGAGGGGGGTGGCTCCCATTGATGCAGCAGCTGAAGCGGGAGCAGGAGGCCGACGCGACGTTGGTTCAGGTGGGGGCCTGGCTGGAGGCGGCGCAACGCCCCGCCTGGACGGGGGTGTCAGGACAGGAGCCCGAGGTGAAGACCTACTACTCCCAGCACAACAATCTGGAGACCCACGTCGGCCTCCTGTACCGGAGATGGCGGGCCCCCAGTCAGGGCAGAGATCTCCTGCAGCTGTTGGTGCCTCAGTCGCTGCGGTCGCAGGTGCTTGAGCTGGTCCATGGCTCGGTGGGGGCAGGGGATGATGGTGGAACCCCATGTTCTGACCCGAGTGACTTTCCCCCCGCCGGTCGAGACCGGCCGGTGCGCCAAAAGAAGGCACCTGGACATTTGCAGGACTTTGTGTGGGGTAATGGGGTCGTCGGGGACGACTGACCCCTTAGGTGGGGGCTATGTAGCGGGTCAGGGCTGTTCGGGGTTCTGTTTGTGATGTTTTGTTTATGTTACCATAGTGACGGGTGACGCCCTCTGGCTGCGACGGTGTGTCCTTCCGGGGTCAGAGGGCGCCCTGTGTGTTGTTGTTGCTATGCTGTTGCCGCGCTGAGCAGTTAGCTAGCGGCAGTGTTCTTCTGCAGATGTTAATAAACGGCTGTGCTCCCTGGCTAGCTCACGGGAAGCAAGACCAAACGATACCTCCGTCTCCTCCTTGTCTGAGCTCGCTACAATATTTTTGTTCTCTTTCAGTCACACAAAACAAATGGATTTCCCCAGAATTTCTTTCTAGTTATTTAAAAGTATACTAAGATAATATGACAATGCAGGATCAAAATAAATTCATTTTTTTGTTTGTATTACTTATTTATCTTATTTCTAACTTATTTCTTACTCAAATCTTCTAATTTTATGATTCTTTTTCTTAACTCTTATCATGTCTCCCTATGTTTTTATTTCGTTTAATTATCTTAATTGTACAGCACCTTGGTCAATGGTTGTTGTTTTAAATGTGCTATATAAATAAATTTGAGTTTGACATCGACTTTATTGTCACACAGGTTCTGAATTACACATTTGTACTGTGATGCAGATACAAGACAGCCCCTGTCTTAAATCTTTGAAATAATTAAAATTATTGGCCAGTAAATAAAAATATTTGCTGAGACTTATTTAACGAGCTAATAGCAAGCATAGGCCGATAATGCTGACTGGCTGAGATATCAGTCAGGCTCTACTGTAAAGCTTATATTAATTTCACAAATCCATTATAGTAGATAAAACTAGACACACTGTAAAATGACAGTACAATGCTGCCAATACTTGGCTGTTACTTGCAAGGAAATTATCTTTCTTTGTAAGGAGGAACTGTTTTTGAAGTGAAGCAGTGTTTTGGTTTGAGGATATGTCCCCATGTTGTCATGGAAACCCTCAGATAGGGCAGCTGGCAGGATGGTAGTAAGACAGCAAGGATGGCACTCTGTTTGTTCTGCAGATGCAGCCCTCTGTTCCCGGGAAGTCCCAAGGTGGTGAAGACTAAGTGGCGTATCCCGAGGGGTTATCACATTTCAGAGGAAAAACAAGCAGACGAGTCTCAGGCAAACAGAATCCCTCATTGAAAAACCTTTCATTTGCAAAGGCTCTATAGCTGGTGGCCTGTTTTTCCAGGAAAAAAGTATTTTCGGAAATGTGATTCTGGTTTTTAGCTTCTGGTATTTAGGGGGGAAAGATGAAAGCCTACCTGTTTTTGCATTCTGTGAACCATGAAAACAATCAACACAAAGGCAAATGAGGTGCTGCAATCTTTACAGTAAATATCCAAAAGCTGAAAGACTGCCCACTGCAACTTTGTGTTCAGATCTATTTTGCCATGTTTTTGTGGTGGGGCATGTGAGTCATTAAGTTCCAGCCACATCAACAAGCAATAACTAATGCTGTGCTGTGGAAAATAAAAGGCCACTGTTGCTGGCATTGATATAAAAGGCAACACTTCCTATAAATAGGTTCACCCCAGGCCATTGGGATGACATAAGTACCTCAGTCTACCACAGTGGTGCAGCTTGTTTCCTTTTTTAACTTCTCTCTATTTATCCATTACCACATATGGGGGAAAGCACGTTCTGCTGTGTGCCAATTTCATCCTAATACAAGCAGCTTAGATCCCAATATCATAACTCAAGGTTACAATGTTGGTATCACAGTAAAATCAAAGTTTAGAAGGTAAAGAAAATTATACAATTTAGGGACTGAATCACTCTCTAAGCTGAAGCACCTGTTTGCATCACTTTTTTCCTGTTTTAATCAGAGTTCTCTGGGTCTCGTCATTGCTATGACTAAAGTTTTCATCATCACAGAAGCACCAGGGACTCTGTAATGTGTTCATGACTCTTTTTTCTAATTAGGTAGCTAATGGTGAAGGTTTCTGACAGCCTTCATTCGTAATGGCACACATTTCCTGTAGAGTATGACTCATACCAGAGGGAGAGGGAGAGAGAACAGCACCTCAAAATCCATCTTCCATTGTGAAGGTGATCTCATCCCGAGTCATAATATTAGTGCTCTGACATGTTGGCGCTCATCCACAAGTCATAAATCCTACGCTTTCACTCACCACTGAGTTCAGCAAGATTCAAGATCAACAAGTCTGAATTCCACCACTTGAGAATTTGACTGCTTTCACGAAGTGAAACTCATGTGTGTGATATTATTTTATGATATTATGATATTTGTGATATTATTATTTTATTAATTATTTTACTTTTATCTCTGTAAAATGTTACATAACTTTTAAATTATTATTTCTTTTTGTAAAAGAAAATATATATATATAAATCTTAAATACTGTGGAGAGGGAAACATTTTCTTTGGCCCTCATTTAGATTGCTGGGATCTAGTAAAAAGTCAGGTTGTTCTACTGCAAGAACTGCGAACGCATGCAGCTCACCAAGGAAAGCATTCTCGGTGCTGAGGTCCTTATCTCCTTCAGACTTTTCAGTAACTCACAGAGAAAAAAAACGCACTATAGTGCTCATCTTACATGCGGTGTTGAAAGTATACATTTCACCCTGACTTTCAAGATGAGTTGAGATTTTGCTCACACATCAAAACCGTCAAAGTGGAAAATAATCCCACAGTTCCTCTGTCGAGTCTGCATTGATGTCACGGTTGCCACGGCAACCATACAACCAAGACATCATGACTCTTTGCCGCCCTTAACGATCTATAAGCCGATTTTGCCCCCCTTTCCCCTCCATTTCTGTTTTAAAGTACAGCATGAAAACAGATGAACGCTTATGATTTCTTTAAAACAGACAGCTATAGTGCAGCTAGTAAATTCACTTCTGAATTTCTGGCAAATATCCAACGACAATCCACCTCTGAGAAGGCAAATGATTAATACTCTGATATAAATCTGCAGATGGCAACTGCCGAAACTCAAGAAGTGCGGTAATCTCAGGAAGGTATCGCCTCCGGGGAGTCAGCTACAAAGCCAAGGGTAACACTTTATTTCAGTTAGGTCATGAGCAGTGCAGGCTTTACTCCAAAGGGTCTCACTCATTTAAAGTATAGTAAGAGGATCTTGTACAATAGTCCCATTTTTTTCTCACTTTTGCTATTAATGTCCTGAATCAGTTACAGAACTCCCAGAAGAGATCAGGAAAGCTAACATTTTGCCATGTTTTAGGTTCTTTTATTTAAACCCATTACTTTAGACTTGCTTTTTATTAATTCAGCAGTTTCTTCTTAATATTTCACATTAAATAATAGATTTAATGAACAGTTTTGTAACTTATTTTGGAAAGCATTGTTATATAAATTATTATCAAGTCCGGTCAGCTCTCTCCATGCCTATCACTCAGCCTGAAGAGGTTACAACCTCTTACCTCTAAGTGCCCTGAGGCAGCAGCAGCCTGGAAAGCAAATACGTGTCAATAATCACAGCTACAATGAAAGCATGTTTACTCTGCGAGACAGATGTGACAGCGATCAGCAAAAAATGCTGAGTGTTCGAAATCTACAGCAACGGCAGCAGTGCTGGGATTAAAAAGTCTGCACACATTGTCTTGTGAGCCAGAGATGTTGATGCTCTAATTCAGACTTTCTCATTAAATATTCATAGTTTCGTGCCAGTCCAACAATTTATGTCTGACAACCAGAAATTAGATTATCAGTGTGATATGTCTGGAATCTGTCAGAGACAGATCAGTGGCATGTACTTGGTGTACAACATATAAATAGGAAGGATGCCTTGAATAAACCCTTTGTTAAAGCATTTTCCTAATGAGCTAACCACTATCTTCTGCTGATAATAATCTGTATAAGTCAGAGACTTTTGCTGGGTTCCCTGGAGGGAGTGAAATAGTGATGGTGATGACTGTTATGCGATAATCTGTCTCGATCTCTTCCCTCGACAAAGATAATCTGTCTAGTTCACTGTGTACTGTGCCTGTTTGCCCGGGAGCCTCAGTCTTCAGTTCATGGTGGCACACTAAAGCAAAGCTGCAGGAAAGTAGATAAAGGACAGGGAGGCATCACTGCTTGTGCCTGTGCCAAGGGCGATCTGCCGACTGGGAAGCACGCCCAGAATATGTGTACAGATAGATAACTATCTGAGGGATCTTTCCCCTGCAAAGTAAGCAGGATATGAATGTGACAGCATAGTGTCTCTACAGGTGACAGGAGGCGATGCAGCCGCTTTTCTTGGAGCCGAGGATTAATTCGGTCTGGACGTGCTATTGATGCTGCATGTGAAGGTACAAGCTCGGCCGGGATGCCAAGTCGTGGCGTGGCAGGTTGCCAGAGTGCTTCTCGGGGTAGCATGTGGCTTCTGTAGCTGTGAAATACGTTTTCAAAATTCACTGCCCATGATGTTAGAAATGTGAAGTGGCTGCTATAGCAACAATTTCAGACAAGTTAAAGTAGCAGGAGTGTGCGGGTCATGAGGAGCTCCAGTCCTGAATAAAAAAAGTATGTGGGGGAACTTCTACGTAGCCAATTTTGATTGCTGCGATAGTGTATAACTTCAAGGCGAATCAAAATATAGAGATGGGTATGAGCTTAGATCTATGATGTCACAGAAGAACTCAAAAACGCTGCCTGCCATGAGTGTAAATTCAAAAACGTACTGAACTGAAAAAGGCTTGGCTTTTGCAATTTCCTTAATGCATTAGGTTGCATAATATAAAAGATAAACTAGTGAACCATCATATGAGTGACTTCATAAAAGTAAAATAAGAGATAAATCAATAATTAAGCATTTTACTACTGTTCAGAATCTTTTAAAATCCCTTTTTTACTATGAGTACTACATACAGCAGCTTTGTGTTATGTCCCGAGCATGGCTGGCTTCCAGTGTTTATCTGAGGCTGTGCCGCTTACACCAGTGAGGCAGCATGGGAGTCTGGCACCGGCACAATGCTGTGAGCTCAAACTGTGACTGTGACGTCATGTGGGTGGCCATTCCTTTGCACTCAGCACTTTTTGCCCCTGCTCCTCTTCAACCTCTCTGTTGTCCTACAGCTGCACATCGCACACTGACCTCTGGCCATCCTCTGTGAGGCACAGGGGGAAGGGGTTGAAGGCACAGGTTGGAAGAGACGGGTGTGAAAAGCTAAATCTTTTGGCTGGAAGGTCAGACAACTTCTGCAGACAGCAGACTGGCTGTTCAGTGAGCGACGAGACTAAGTGATAAATGACTGGTGCTCGTCTGGATGTCTGTGCTGTAGTCTCGCAGTGCCATCCCAGATAGAGTGACAGACAAAGGAGAGGGAAAAGGGTGAAAGCAGCGGAAGCGACACAGAGCGCCTGTATCACATGTTCCCTCATGTGAGAGTGCACCAACCAAGAACGGGAGCTGCTTTATGTAAGTGTCTCCCAGCATCCTGTGGGACCGATGGACAGCCTCACATGTTTGTGTTGCGGTAATCCCACATGGGCAGACGGGAAGGGCTCAGCTGGACCGTGCCACAGAGCGCCCTATCACAAACCACTTATCATTTATCTCTCCCCAAGTATGAGTATTTGGTGGTTTGCTTGTCTGTCCAACCAGTCTGTCTTCTGGTTTTCTATCATCTTCTGCAAGTTCCTTTTGCTCTTTTTTTTTTTTTTGGTTTTTGACGTGTACAGCTACTTTGTGGTCCTCTCCTGGCTGTGAGGGCTCGCAGCTGGGAGAAGGAGGAATAAGCTGAGAAAAAAAGGGGAGGGAGGGTTGGTAGTGGTGAGAAGAGGATCAAAGGTGCTGGTGCTGACTCTTCTTCCATTCAGACACAGCAGTGATCAGAACCATGGTGATATATATATATTAATTAAGAGACACATCCTTACAGTCAGCCCCCCCACACACACACCCCTCACCGGTCTCCTTTCGCTCAGGGCAGCTGGCAAAACACAAAGGAGAGAAGTGTGCAACTGGTGCGATAAAGCTGGGAACATCTTGCTATTCAAGTGTCAGCATAATAAACTGGAGGCACAATTAAGGGGGGAAAAAATCCCCAAACCACAAGAACAAGTGCTCAGTGCTGCGGCAGCGTTCACCGCCTCAGTCCATCTGCGAGTTGTCTTTAGGACACATGAAAAAAAAGGACAACAGAGCTGTTCTGTTCACCCCCCGTCTTGAGCATGCAAATGATCAGGCAGTGACGACAAAGCATGTGTGTTTTAACCTCAGATGATAGTGTTAGGGAGGTCTAATGCATCAGCGTGTGCACACATTACTCCCTTTGTCTAAAACAAATTCCCAAAAGCTCACATTCCTCAGCAGCTACTGCACACAGTGGGATATTCATATAAAGTCAATCGTTTAAAGGTGTTTTAAAACTTTATGGCTTGCACAAAAAGAAGGAAAAAAAATATAGAACAAAGGTCCTTGTTAAAACCTGAATTAAAACAGGTTTGCTGAAATCTTCAAAAACACCAAACTCCTGTAGAATTAAGAGCCTTAAGCATCAAAAAAAACAAAAAGTTTGGAGGTTTTTCCCCAAAGCTTTTTTTTTTTTTTTAAAGACTCGGAGAGATTCCTCGCTCTTAAACCTCCTCTCTGTTCTCACAATCCCCCCAAGGAGGCTGGTGCAAAGTCTGCCGCTGTCTGGCTGTTCCCATGGCAACCACCAGGTGAGCAGACAGGCTTGGAAAGCACGGCAAGGAACATGTGACTCCCTCCACATGCTCAGGCAGCACACGCTCTCAGATAACAGGAGGCTCACTCCCTCCCATTTCTTTTTCTTTCTTTCTTTTTTTTCAAACTTGCAAGTACACAGTGTAGTCACAAAAAGGCGATGTTTGGTGAGTCTTGAAAGTCGACAAGCAGACGACCAGTCTGCCAGTCCATCTGTTTGCCACCCTGTCTATCTCCCTGCGTGACACACACACACACAGACACACGCATGCACATAAATAGCAACACATCGTTTTGTGGAGTTCAGAAGAAGAAGACGCTGCCCTTGAGAGAGGGGGGGAACTGAGATGTGTCTTAACTTCTGAACATCAAGTTCAGTTCTCCTGCAGCGACAAAGGGCAAGAGAGATGATAAAGCAGCAGGAGGAGGTGAGAATAAAAAAGCTACACAAATGTCTGGAGAAGAGAAGGAAGATTACCTCTGATGACAAATAAAAAAAAATAGACTTTGAGAAAACAAACCTGTGTGTGACCAGATGTATATTCGTTTACAGTATGTTGCACCAGTTTCAAACAACGCTAGTCTCAGGCATGGTAGTAGGTCAGTGAGACTGTGGGGTGATTTAAGGTAAACCTTGGTGCTGATGTATAAAGGCATAGTGCTGACTATTTTTTTACTGTCAGAGCATCTGTCATCACAGACATAAAAAATGCTTATTTATGCTAATTAGCGCTAGACATAAAGTACAGTGAGCTGATGAAAAAAAATAACACGTTGCTAAAAGACAAAGCTGATGTGGAAGCAGTGGGTCTTCAGGCTAGCACTAAAAGTAATATATTTTCCATAAACTCCCACCTTTATTAATGAGAAAAATCATGGACAAATAATTTCTAACTTAACAACAAATAGGGACAGTTTTTTTATTTTTAAATAAATCACCCATTGAGACTTGACGATTGCTACTAATAAAGACAAAGCTGCTTTGAATGCCAGTTGGCTGCTATTTCAGCTTATTCAGCATTCAGCCGTATAAAACATGCTAATTTGTTTTGCTGAATATTTTCCAGCGGCTAGCCTCACTCCAAGAAGGTCCATGGTTTGAACCCACTGACCAGCTGGGGCCTCTGTGTGTGGAGTTTTTCTCTGTGAGTAATCCAGCTTCCTCCCACAGTCCAAAGACATGTATGTTAACTTAACTGACTTTAAATTGACTGTTGGAGTGTTTCCAGCTCTGCCTTATGATAACTGGAATAACTGGACTGGATAAGTGGGGGAAAAAATTATGCTATTAAATATAATAGTGAATTATCAAGCTAGCTAGCCTGTGCTAATATTCCTAATAATTTGCAGCATTAGCCTCTTCTCAACATATGGACATGTTTGGCTATAAAAAAAAAAAGAAAGAAAAAGAAACATGGTGAGGGTCACATCTGGAGGCTTCAAACATGATGGATGACCTGAATGGGGCCACTTCCATCTTTTATATACAGTATATGAGTTTTAAAGTTTTTATATGCAGAGAGTAAGAAAACTATTAGATACAGAGCATATTGACATATCTGCAAAATAGTGTTTAAAGCGTGTCACTGAGAACCTTAAACACCAACCCCCGGTGGCAGTCGATGTCAGTGCAGTCGCCAGTCATATGGTTTCATCCTCTGAAACAATACATTTCTGTACGTTATCAATCAATCTGTACATTTTTGGAGATTTGAGTTAAGCCCACAGTGCACTGAATCCTCAGCCGCAGAGAGAGTCTGGAAAAATCTGAGGTAAAGACAGACTTGAAAGCGCTTGCAGAAAGACAGAAATTACCCATCATTAGACAGAGTGCAATTAGAGAGTCAGTGTCTCACAATCACATATATGCATCATAAAGATTCCCATGTTTCATGATGACTAACATTTCAGAGTACCTCAGCTGCAAGAAAAAAAGATGTTCTGTGAGTTCTCCTCTGTTGTCTCCTGTTCTAGGGAGATAAGAGGAGAAAATCTCCTCACTCTGTGCTTGGGTATGACGCTCAAACTATCCCGAGGCAGCTGCAGGGAGCCTTGGTACAATAGAGTGCAGGTACTGTCTAGCAGCCACATGATTAGCATGGTGATGTTTTGAAATGAAAAGATTCCCAATTAGAAAAAATAAAATAGTTTTATTGGGACAGAGCTGCAGGCTCATCATAAGAACCTCTTATTAAAATGTCACAGGTGATGAAAGAGGCTAGATCAGCCTTGCGCAGGTCTCCACAGTAGATCTGAGAAGAGAAGGAGATACTGTACCTCTCCTCAGTCCCTGTGTATTAGCGCTTTCTTTCTCAGATTTGCATAATCAGGGAGGTGACAGAGGACAACATGCACCCAAGTTGCTTTTCATTATTCATCTATCTCGCCTCTCCACTTGTGTCCCAATTCTCAGGATGACACAGGATGCCTGAAGCAGATCTGTCCACCAAGCTGACCTGCCTCAGATTACACTCTCATGCTGCTGGTGTGTGTGATTCATCTTTAATAATGCGTAACATCGAAATGTGAGCCAAATAGCATGAGCTGGAACACACACAGTCCTCATCATTAACACGTGCATCCTGTACATTGTGTAAATCCTCACCAAGGTTGTATGAATGTCTGCACAACTTCACGGCAACGGCACAGAAGCAAGCAAAAGTACACACCTGTGAATGCGCGTGCATTTTCACTTTTTTTGTTTTTCTTTACAGTCAAATGTGTCACTTTCATTTGTACACTCCACAACAGCTTTCCCCACCCATAACTGCCACCACTGTTCTATAACAAAAAAAAAACCCCACCATGGCCAAGTTGTGCTCCCGGCCCCCAGGCTTTGCAGCTCCTTTCTGCTGAGGCGATTTCTGTGGAACACGACTCCAGAATAGGCTGGATCGTGTTGCTGTGGATTTTGCCTGTCCGCCTGCAGGGTCTATAAATAGTGCCTGTCAGATATTTTCACTTCTGTGCTGAGCACACTCAGTGGCAGAGCAGTGTATTAATATCCACGGTGACCAGAGTCGTGCCTCAGGAGAGAGAGAGTATGGTGCGGAGGTGTGTGGAGAGAGGGAGAGAAAAAGAGAGCGGCAGTCGAGGGACATACAGCCAGAGCTCAGCAAGACTACACACAACCAACAGTCTGTCATCTTTTCTCCAACTTCCCTCTGCTGACTGAAGCAACAACAATGACGTCTTTATGTCTGACTCTCTGACATCTTTGTGCATGATTTCAACCAAAGGAAGACGTGTCCCGAGTCACATTACCTTTTCAGCATGATTATTTTATGCTTTAACTCTCAAAACATAAACAATATGCAAACTGATTGCATAAAGGAGATTGCATAAAAGATTGCATAAAATACTAGTAGTTTTGCATAGTAGTGACCATGGAGTCGATCCTATGCAATCTAATGCAAAAAATATACAAAAAACACAAACACACAAGAAGTCATGAATTAAGGCTGGATTTTGCAGTGCTTTAATTACACTGCAGCCCGCTAATATCCCAGGAGCATATTAATAATCAGCCTTGGAGGCTGACTATTAATATGAAATAAAAGATTGTGAGATAAACCCTCAGATTGCGTGATTTAAATATGAGAAATAAATCAGGAGAAAAAGGTGAGTATAAGGATGAGGCAAGTATTAAAAAAGCTGCCCTGAGTGTAAATGTTAAACTTTGATATAAACTGGGTGTGTTAATGTGTAAAGAGGAGTTTTATCTCAGTACACACAGATGTGCAAATAAAGTCCATTTTCTGTCTGAATGTCCATTCAAGCTGCAGTAATTAATCATATCTGTACTGGTCATGTGCTCCCAAGCCCTCAAAACACTCTCGCACACAAACACATGCACAGATCTGGTGATTGCCTTGTGTAACAGGGGAGGATTCTGCATGTGCAGTTTCAAAGCGTCACATGTCCGAGTGGACAACCTGAGGTCAGATGCAGTATTAATCACAATAGAAAAGGCAACCCAGTTGCCAATCTGTGGACACGTTTTGGATTATATATGCAGCATTTTGCATTTTGTTGAATTTACATTTTGTTTCCTCTATTATTCTCCTGTGCAAAAAAATAAGACCTCTTAAGCTTTGCTACACATTATTGTTCTTTCAGTCATTAAAACATGCACATAAAATGAGAGCATACACTGCAATAGTTGGGTGACATTCAATATGATTGCATCATGTTTACAGTATCTTGTATACAGCATCTTGCCCTTCATGAGCAAGGACTGTGCAGAGAGCCTGTGGGACAGTGCCTCCAGTGGAGAGGGTTGGTATGACCAAAACAGATCCTGAAGGAAGTGCTGCAGCAAATCCAACCACAACAAAACAGCATGAATAGCATTGTGTAGAATGGGTTTTAGATCAAAGCTTTTGAGCATTGTAATATTTGTTTGTTTTTTTTAACCGAGACCGTTAACTGTTTACTAAAGACCTCGATTCCACTTGTTGTTATACGTGAGAGGTCCTATAATTTCATAGGCTCGTGATACGAGTGCAAATAGGACAAAGAAGCAACATATGTGAGACAGAAGGATTCTGCATGTGCAGTTACACAATCCTTCAAAAGATCTCTGCAGCAAAGGCCGTGACATCATGACCAACAGTCCTCATTATGTCACCATTCTCCAAATCCATGTAACTCAAGGTTTCTGTTAAAATTATCACAGTTTTCCCAAAAATAAATCAAAGATTGATGACATAAACGGAGACATAAACAGGAGATATTATTTGTCAAATTCTAAAAAAAAAAAAGAACAGTTTTCAAATGCTTCATAAACAAAGACAAAACTGGTGCAGATGACTTTATAACTGTATATAAGAATGAAATTACATATCTGGTCATGACCAGTGACTGTATATAAAGTGTAAAAGAACTGCTAAAAGGACGAGTGTCACGTGTCATCACAAAACCTCCCTGCATATGCAGATAATATGATCCTCTCCAGCTATAAAAGATCAATAATGCAGCTTCTCTGAGATATCTGCCTATTTAATGGTATTGCAGTACAAAGTGTCACAGGCAGAGATAAGAGATTACAGCAGGCCTCCGTTTGTGTTTGTTCAGTCTACGCAGGACATTCCAGGAGCTGCGCCGTGTGACGTCTCTCGTGCAGGATCGTATTTCAAAAGGCAAGGCTCCACTGGGCCCACAGTCAAACCACAGAAGTCTTTCCCGGTGCAGCTGATTGCTTAACTAACAATAACTAACTTCGGGACTGGCTTATTAGATAAAAGCGAGCGTACACACAGGAGCAATTCATTTCTCAGAAACTAGAAGGGAACCAAACAGATGCATCTTGATTTTCCTTCCTAGTATTGAAATTTTGTGCTGTAGTATTAAGCACTTATGTGTCTTCTTTTTTCCAGCTTCCTAATATACTCTATTGTCCTAATATATTTCATTTCCCTCATACTCGTGTCTCCTGTCTTCCTCCTCCTCTTTCCCATCCTCTTTCACAGGGCCCAGCCTCGACTGGCGCCACCGGAGGGTCGTCTGGGGTTCCGCAGAAGAGGGGAATGCGCAGAAACAACAATTGCACATTTTTACAGAATGAAACCATGAATGAACCACACACAAAGCCCCAAAATACTCTGGCCAGCAAAAGCCCAGCAGCACTGACCAATAAAAACTAATTAAACACTTTTAGGATTCATTGTTCTTCATATGCAACCAATTATCCAAATGCATACAAAGGCCCGTTTTAACTCCCTGTGATAATTATCTCCTGGCAACCCTTTATTCCCACTGGTGACAGGGCCCGCCAGTGGTTTGGTTGCCATATCCTTGGAGAGTTGCATAGAGTGCCCCGATGCAGTGCTGCCTTGTGCTGACGGAGGAGGAGCAAAGGTGACGCTGCAAGTACAAACTGTGCACACAGACAGGAAACCTGATATTCCAGCTCCCCACATGAACTGAATCTAGGGAGAGGCAGAAAAAGTGTGTGTGTGTGTGTGTGTGTGTGTGTGTGTGTGTGTGTGTGTGTGTGTGTGTGTGTGTGTGTGTGTGTGTGTGTGTTATCAACAGCAGCGAACATGAAGTCCTGCAGGACTCCATGCTCCCAGTAAAAGTGTACACTGCATGCGTACATGTTTGCATGCGTGCTGTCCGTTTGTGTTTATGTGTTTGTGTGTGCATAAAGTACATCTGCACTAACTCAAGATGTAGAGCAGTGCAAACTGTGCAGTTTTTACCTGCTTCATCAGATATGAGCAGCAAAATACCACCAACGATATCACATTTATCACACGCTGTGAAAAGACATCATTCGTGATTAAAAAGTAGTACTTTGCTACCAATGCACCAAAGAGCAGGAAGTACTTTGACTTTCATTAACTGATAAATTGCTGCCACTTTCTCCGACTGCTGAACAAGAGCTATGTTTGTGGCCATGTACAGTTCAGTGCAGGGCCTCTGTGGGCTGCCCCTGACCCAGCATTGTTATGTGAAACCCTGGGCACCATGCTCCAGTGCTCAGCTATGCCGTCACCCCCTCCAGGCATGTAGCAAGCACAGCCCTTTGAGTAGCCAGCAAGCGCCTGCCCTCCTAAGCTCTGCAAAGCAGCTTAGAGCACCAGGCTCCTCCACAGTGGTCACACGTGTGAAACATACACTCTTGCTGACACACAAAACACACGCACGCGGGCTCGGCACTACCCATGTGCACGGGCACACTGAAATAGGCGGGGTTTTGTTCAGGGACAGGGGGAAAAAAAGGTTATAGTCACTCCCACTCAGCTGTACTGACGCACGTTTTCTCTCAAGCACAACACGCTGGCTTACACACCTGCAGGAAAACATGCAGGACAGGGGCAGGGAACGCAAACACAATGTGCTGCTTCTTAGCACTGCTCATGTTCTCCTTTGGAAAGGGTGGGGAGGAGGGAGGGGGTTGAGTGCTCCTGCAAATCATAGCCATGTGTCGGTAGAAGCTGACAGCCTGTCCCTGAACTTTTTTTTTGTTTTGTTTTTTTGTCTTTTCAGCACTGGAAAGACTTTCCTAATGACACATAGATTCCCACTTAGGTCCTGAGGCACTGGAAACAAATCATCTGTGAAATACTCTGGTAACTCTCAGTTTTATTTTTGTTCTGTTTCCTTCACCGTTCTCCAAAACATGATGCTTGCCTGAATAAACTGCTACACATAGTTAGAATCCATTATGTACAAGAAAAAACACGTGTGGAGTTTCTCTGGCAACAGAAGAAAATCGTGTTTATCCTGTACTGTTTCTCCGCAGAAGCAGAAATATTATCAGTGACTGCATCGACTCCTACTACAAGCTCCTTGCAATTATGGCGGACAAAAGCTTTTTAAGCTCTTTATGTTTTGTTTTGTTTTTTAAATAGTTTTTCACTTTGCCTAATAAGAAGCACATAAATAACTAAGACTCAAACTGTAAAAATGTAATGTAAACTCAGCAGCCGCAGATCGGTATTGATGTTTCCACTTGCATTAAAATAAGATTTCTTTTAAGCCTCGGCTCCTCTCCAGCTCTCCCTTTGATTTGTGACTCAGCTGAAGAATAAATATATACACCTTTATCTTGCTTCTTTCATTCTTTCTCCTGCAGTCCCTCTCTCTTCCTCCCCCTCACTTTCTTTACTGAGAGAAGAATGAAGGAACTAGTCAGTGGCAGACAAACCGACAAAGATGCTCAAATGTGGAATCAAAACATCACAAAAGCAGTTGACATAATCTATAGAGGGAATTTCTTATTACTGACACAGACATTAATATTATAAAGTTCTTTTCATGATGCTTTGTCTTCTAATATGTTTCCAGCATCGTAATCATTACCAATATAAATTTCATTATATGCTGAGTGTATATATTCCACGAAACTCTGACAAATCAGTTCCGCTGTAGTGTTTTCAACACTCCGCCCATTCTTCAGCGTAAACCTGTCTGTGGCAACAACTTTGCAAACTGCAGTAGGCTAAGTTTCACTATCAATCAAGTCAAAAAATGAAAGACGAAACCTAATTGTCAGGTGCTGGTGTTGCTTATGAATATGTGATCAGTGTAAAAGGGGGGAAAAAACCAGTCATTTTTGATTTGTGCTTGTGTGACTTTTCTACCTGTGCTTTCACAGGCCCAAGAAAACGATCCAGAGTGCACAATTAGTCATGTACATGAATCGGCAGAACAAGGTCAGTTATATTTGTTTTATATTGTAAGGCAGAGACAAAATAATTCAGAGAAAAGCCCAACAATCAAAGGACCCCATAAGAGCAAGCACTTGACGACAGCGGGAAGGAAAAACTTCCTTTAAACAGGAAGGATCCTGGAGAAGAACCAGGCTCAGGGAGGAAAACGATCTACCATGACAGGTTGGGGGTGAGGTGAAGAAGACAGAACAAAAGACATGCTGTGGAAGAGAGCCGGAGATTAATAATAACTAATGATTGAATGCAGAGAGGGTGTAAACATATAGTGAGTGAACAAGAAAGGGGAAGCCGCCAACTGCCTAAACCTATTGCAACATAACTTAGGGAGGGTCCAGGGTCACCTAATCTAGCTGTAATGATATGCTTTATCAAAAGGGAAAGTTTTAAGTCTATTCTTAAAAGTAGAGAGGGTGTCTGTTTCCCCGAATCCAAACTGGGAGCCAGTTCCACAGAAGAGGGGCCTAACAGCTGAAGACTCTGCCGCCCATTCTACTTTTAAATACTCTAGGAACCACAAGTAAGCTTGCAGTCTGATAGCAAAGTGCTTTATTGGGTTGATATGGTACTACAAGGTCTTTAAGATAAGATGGGGTCTGATTATTTAAGACCTTGTATGAGGGGTGAAGGATTTTACATGTGATTCTTATTTAACAGGGTGCCAATGAAGAGAAGCCAATATGGGAGAAATGTGCTCTCCCTTTCTAGTCCCTGACACTACTCTCTCTGCAGCATTTTGGATCAATGACTAATCTCATTTATTAAAGGTTGACAGCACTATACGTGAAACATTAGATTAGAAGTGTCATGTTAGTACGAAAATGAATCTTGCATTTCTTATTTTTTAGCCAAATCATCACACAGTGCATCCTCCACGTCTTTTACACATTTGGCAGCACGATCCGGAAACCATCATCTGCTCTCTCTTTCTCTGTGTGAATACTTCTGTTTTGGATGCACACACAGAACATTTGCTCTTACGTCAAAAACACATCATGAAGAACAGATGAACGCACAAGAATGCATATTGCGGCGGAGCAGATGTGTTTCAAAGATGCTGACAAATCTGTGCTGTATAGCTCGTTAGAAATGTTGGATTTCTGTCTCAAATGTCTGAATGTTAGGAAAGCCAGTAACACACTGAGCAAACTAAGTTATTGCATGAGATTAAAATGAAAGAAAAAAGAAATCAAAGTGATCTGAATGTGTTGCATTTACTACATTTAATCCAGAGACTTTTGATTGCATACTGCACAGAAGAAATGCACTCATATAGCCCGACGCAGTCACCTTTAGCCTAAAAGCCAGAACAAACAAGTTAAACACGAAAGCCACGGAAAATGTAAAACTACCAAAACAACACAGCATCAATGTTTGACCGCGAGAGAAAAACCAGCAAACTAAAGTTACCTCTCTTTGTAGCTGTCTGTTTCAGCCTCTTCAAGGGTGGTCTGAGTCTAAAAGGAAGACTGAGATCTAAACTACAGATGGGACTTTTTTTTTTTTTAACTAATTGGGCTTCCTACTGGCATCAAAGTGATCTGGCCAAGAAATGACTGTTGAATAAATAAGATATCCCAACATGTGCCAAAAAATGATCTGAAAGAATGTGTGTTTAAAGAAATAATCCAAGGTGCAGCACACTGCTTAGCAGAAGCTTGTGGTAACAATAATTACTTGTTTAATTTTTAATGATTAATAATTAATCTTTTAAGCCTGTTTTTTTTTTCACATATGTCATGAATACTCTGAATGAACAGCAGCTAGATTACCTCAATTACATGTTGGGCAGTATCACTAGTAGCGGCAGCATGACTCACATACACACACGCGCACACAGGCCAGTACTGAGTCACGCACACACGCTGTGTCACAATGCATGCATATTATCCAAACTCATGACAGCTGGCCATATGAGGTGCGTGATGTGTCTTTGCGCGCGCGCGCGTGTGTCACTCTCGTGCACGAGCCTCTGAGCAAACACCACAGTCTGGCTCCTCTGTGATGCAGACAGGGCCCATCAGAAATGCACGACTGCAGCAGGTTTAAGTGAGGTAACGCCTGACTAGGGGAGTATTTGTCTGGTACACGAAGAGTTACCCTGCATCTAAATGAATTTCACTGTCTGGGATTTTTATTTATTTATTTTAAATACTTTCATGCACGACGTAATTTATTGAGCAGCGCTGACCTTATCTTCCACAGCTCTCTGCTGTCTGTTCTCGCTGCTGTATGTTGTGAGTTATTTTGGTGCACTGCAATAACCTAGTTTGGCCTTGAATAGCCTCACTGTAATGTTCCCACATAACCCGAATGTGGCTGAGAAACATACACAGCTGTGCCTGTCGGTGGTCTTTTGCGCCCTCTGCTGGTCTACGAATGTTATCGGGTTGAAATATGGCCGAGCTTCTTCTCCTAGTTGCTTGTGCACAGTGAGAAAGGACAGTAAGTAAGAGAGAGATCAGTGTGCGTCTGCTGGTGCTCTCTGCAGCCCCGGATCAGACACGGAGTGTAATGTGCATGTACTAAAAGGCTCCCACCAACCAATCAACCACGGAACCTCCCTGTAAACACTTGCCTGATGTAAGCAAGTGTGTTTAAAACGCAGACAAGGCCAGTAAACTTCCCCTAATAACGCCGCACAGTTCGCAGTCAAAGGCGGCGCATTGCATATTCCCTTTCATCTCCCTGGTGCCTCAGAGACAGGAGTGGGTTTTAGATGGGAGGGATGAGGGCTGTAGTCAGAGGGGGAGGGCGGGGGGGAGAGACAACCAGGCTGATTCTCACAGTTTTGCCCCAGGGGTGTGTGCTGCTGCTGTTGCTCTCTCTTTGTTTGAAGACTGATTAGCAGAAAGCAAGACTAAAGAGGGGGAATATGAATTGTGCGCTCTGACAAAAGCTTCCATTGTCTATAACATCTACTTGGTGAAATGGAGGTAATGAATCAATAATTTATTTAATTAATTAATTAAAAAAGACACACGAAAAATGTGCTCAGATCGGGTAAGAATCTAAATACCACCACATTCAAATTAAATTTTACACACTAGAAGATCTTAATTCAATACAATTAAATTATTTTTTAAAAGACGTGTCTGCAGTCAGATTACCTTAAAAATCAAAGCAATTTGTGTATATTTTAACTATATAGGTGGACGGAAACTGCTCTGTGTTTCACAGCGCAGACTCACAAAAATACAGAAAAACAGCAAATAATAAATTAGCCATAATATGTAAATGTTCAGGTTGTTTCACTGCCCCCAAGTGGCCAAAAAAAATCAATACCTTAAATGCAGCTTTAAACACATTACTTAACCCGTATGGATTTACTGCAGTAAATATATCTCACCATAAGATGGCACAGTTATCAAAAATTGCGCATTATTTAACATGAGGGGGATGGGGAGTTGCTGTGTCTGCATACACACTGTGGCTATGGCTGTAGGAAAAGCCAGCAGTGGTTTATATGGGCTTTATTCACAGGTTGGCAGTCTGCGTACACATTTCACAGACATTATAATGCAGCGTGTGGCAGTGAATTCTGGTTGGGGGGTCCTGCGTTACTATTGATGCTGTCAGCAAGATTCCTCCTTCTCTCATTTGACACTTTGGGGTCAGGAGCTCTTGGAATTCTTGGGTGGAGACACATTTACTCAACACTTGTTCCTCCCTTGGCTTCCTAAAACCAAAGGAAAGTCAGCAACTTGGAATCTGATTTAAAATAAGAGCCTTGTAAATGGGGCCTCCAAAGAGGTTTTTACAAAGTTAATGACTTTTTATAAATTAATTTTATAAATAATGTTTTTTTTAAATGACAACGGTGTAAATGCTTTAAAAGTTCCTTAAAATTATTTAAATCAGGGGTGTCAAACATAAGGCCGGGGGGCAGAACTGACCCTGGCAAAGACTCCAATCTGGCCCACTGGATGGCTTTGGATCAACTTTGGAATTTTTACTGTATTTTTACAGCTTTACAGTTTTTAAACGTCTCTACCTGGCCATTCATACGACACCACAGTAATTCATCGATAACTAAATGACAGAAAATTTCCCTTTCCTTCACTATCTATAAAAAAAAATATTTTGGTGAATTAACACAAACATGTTTTAGAAATATACGTCAGTCTGATCAATGAGCTACACATTTATTTCTTACATTTCCAAGCGTAGTGCTCAAAGACTTATTTCCTTTACCACAAGAGCAATTCTTGAAAAACTAAGTTGAGAATGCACTTCGGGGATTAAACGCATTAAACTTGCTTGCAGTGACAGAAAGGGGGGATTTCACTAGTCTGGCCCACTTCGGATCCACGCTGATTTGCATACATTCACATCTACACACTGGCCTGTCTTCAACAAGCATAACTGTTCACAGTTAAAGTATAAGGGCCTCATAACCTCATAATGAGCCGTTTCCATGAACAGCCAAACTGCTTTAATGGTGTGTTAACGTTAGGAATTCTGCACATATGTGAATTTTTTTAATGTTTTTGTTTTTTGTATCTAACTTATTGTTCTTCCTTCCTGATTCTCTATTTTGCTTAAGAAAATTTCAGTTGAACACAACAGTGCAAACTTTGGACAGTCACAATACTACTGCTACTCTCACATAGCAATAAATCTGTAAATCTGTAACCAGGTCGCTCTGTCAGCATGAAAGATGAGTATCATCATAATTCCTTTGATTTAATAATGCCTTCTATGCTTCTCCTTTGTCCACATTGCTGCTGTAATGGCCCAGGCGCCCTCAGGATCAATAAAGTACATCTAATTTTTACTTAATAGAGAGAGTACTGCTGCTCAAAGATCACACAATTACATCAGAGGGCTAATCTGAAATCCAACATCAATGATTCCCCTGAGAGCACAGGAGCCACAACACAATGCAATAGCAGAGCAAAATGAGGATTGCAGGATAAAAGTTTTCCTAATTTATAACGTCAGTGGATTTAGAGTACACCCTGTTTGCTACTCATCGAACATTTTACAGTCGAAGGTAATGAGGAAGAAAAAGGACTTTGCTCGCAGAGCCTTTATACCGTGTGCAGGTCTTGTGATGCTGCGGAAGTGTTTTGATTTTCCCAGAGAGCAGACACTGACCGACATCTGTAAGGTAACTATTCTTCTCAAAACTTCCTTTACTTACGCCGTCATCTTGCTTTCATCAAACTCGAGTTCGTGTCTTTACATCGAGCAGTTGCTGCACTCTGCATCGCTGTTAAATTGAAAGGCACACGTCCAAATCCTTCTCTCTCACTCCCTGAGAGCTATGCATTATTGATGTCAAGGCATTTCATACCTGCGAGTTAGTGGAGCTGAATGAAGTGAAGATAAATGCTTGTTATGGGACTTGAAATGTAAACATAATCAAATGTTATTGATTATGCGTCTGTATTCTAGGCGATTTATCCAAACTGTGTGCACCCGTGACCTGATCATGGAATGGAAGAGCAATATTAGGCGTACCCAATCGCTGAAGAGCCTCAGCTCGTCATGTGATAAGCCAGTCTGGACGGATGCGGGGCTGCGGGACAAGACGACGTCAGTGTCCCAATTGGTGGCCAGGTAAAAAAAAAAAAAGCATCAGTCTCTCTGTATCTGTGCACCCCTCTAAGCTACTTGTAGGTCATTAGTGACATCAAATCATTAATGTGGTGTTTGTGTTTGTGACAGATATCAAACTGCTGTGAAAGGGAACAAATCCATTCAAGGACCCTCAGTAGATAACGATGACAGAAAGCCAAACCAGGTGCTAAAGGAGGTAACTTCTGATTTTTTTAGCTGTTTGTCCAATTAATGAAAAGCATCAATGGCATAGCAGGAAAAAGAATAATCACTGCAGCTGGATTTACACACACTTCCCTCCCTTGTGTATCCTTTTCAGATAACGCCATCTCGACTGGAAAGTAAAGAGACTCATCTGGAGTCTCTGATGAGGAAAAACAGTGAGAAGGAAAAGTCTCGAGCCAAAACCAATTTGACCCGCAGCAAATCAATGAGCAGCCTTAAAAGCAGCACAGGGTCCATAGAGGCCTTGAGAGCTCTGTTTGAGTCAAAGGCCTCTCTTAAAAACAACGCAAAGACCAGCCTTAGAGCTGCAGACTTCACATCAAGTTACACGACAGACGTGTCAAAGATGAACGGAGAGGTTGAGGATATACAGATCGCTGTGGAGGAACAGGGAATGGAAACATGCGCTGATAAAACTGATGTGAAGGATGATCGTGTAACTCGAAAGGTAAATACAACCTCATTATTACTTTAAGATTCCCTAATAGACCCACAGTTAGTTTAAAGGGTAAAAAATTCAAATATTTACCGATGAAAGCATGTGTGAAAAATATCAGGGTTTTTATATATTTGTAAATACAGAAAATATTCCTTTCTTCTTTCTTGAAGTGCAAAGATGCATAAACAAAGCTTTCATTGATTTCGCTCCAGAAATTCCAGCTTCAGTCATCTTGAAGTATTTTGCACCACCACCTTTTCACTTTCAGTATTATGCTGCCGCTAAATACTTTAAGAAACTGAAGCTGGAACTTTTGGAGTGATCTTTTGTGTGGAGATGAGTGGCAGGGGTCATTTGTGACAGAAAGATAGTAGCAAGAGTGGAAAAGAAGGTTTACAGAGTGGTAGTGGGAAAAAACTGGAGCTGGCAAAACTGAAGATGCTAAGACTTTCATTGGTGGATAGGTTAAGCATTTTGGAAACAAGTTAGGGAGACAAGGCTGAGATGGTTTGGACATGTGCAGAAGACCCCACCAAAGATTCATGGATACAGTGAAGGATGAGATGCAGAAAGATGTTAGAGAGACGGTGAGAACCCTAAAAGGAGCAGCCAAAAGAAGAAGAAGAAGAAAAAGACACACGCATTTAGAATTTCCCAACATTTGGTGGAATCCATTCTCTCTCCTAGCTGCACAGCGTTTCCCTTGCCAAGAACTACCACACACACTGAAAACACTTCATTTTCCCGTTTGCTTAATAGTTAATAAGGTGTTTTCAGCTGTTTGTGAGAAAAATCATTTTGAACATCGTTTTGAGCACTTGTTTCACAAAAGATCGGCTCATCCATCACACACTTCAGTGGTTCTTGACCTGCCTTAGGTCTAATGAATCCTTACTTCTTTCTCATTCATGTAATAGCATATTTTTTCTAGTAATGCTTAGATTTTTCCTGCAACTGTATTGACACATAGAAACTATGATGCACAATGAGTTTACTTAGCAGCAGTGATGTTTTATTGTTTCTCTCTATAGGTAGTAAATCAGCACTGGCCAGAGAGGAAAAGAACAATAGGGGGTATTGATTTAGAAAAAATTGCAGCATCTCAAGCTGGTGAGTATCTTCTTTCTAGCTCAGCAAAGCTTTGGTTGTGTCAGCCTGAATATCATATTACCCTGCCTGCTATCATGTTAAAGAAACGGACAAAATTAATGTTTTTTTAAAGCATTCAGAACAATAGTTTCACTTTTCTAAGATTAAAGGACTATCTCTTTATTGAGTAGTTATCAGCAGAGCTCGGATTTAAACTTTTTACAGTTTGATTAGGGATACGTGAGTAGCAACATAAACAAACAACGCGAGTTCATGTCATAAATTACACGTTGCAATAATGAAAGCAGCTACAGCGAGTTTCAAAGTGCAAGCTTCCAGGTAAAAGACCGGCTGATAAAACCGGGAAATACTGCGCCTTGATTTAGGTAATGAGTAAACAGTGAACTATGATGAATATGGTTTGGTTCTATAAAGTCAGGGTCAAATAAAAAAATGCTGAAGACGATTCAGCTTAAGATGAAAATATCAGAAAGCAAATAAACATGTGGCTCTTTCAAAAATTTGTTCTGAAAGAAACATCTTTGGGCACAAAAACATAACAAAAATAAACAAAGATGTTAGACGTGCCTTGGAGAGCTGTCTTCAGCGAGTTCTGTCAAAGCTTTGGATGACTCAACTTGGTGTAGGAATAGTAAGCCACTCCACAACCAGACAGAAATAGCTGGTGTGCTACAAGACCAGAATAAGTGCAGGAGGGTGAAAGGGTCAGCTGTTTCCGGGAGAGGAATGGGACAGAAAGAAGGAGCGAGTGGCAGAGGCTCCATGACACAACACAAACCAACAGACAACTAAAGTTTGGAAGAAACCAAGAAGATAGGGAGAAAGGAACTGGGAATATTTCTTCTTCTGTGAGTAGAGATTTGTATTTTTGAATGAAAGGAGTGGCACATGCACTTAAAGAAGCTTAATACAGTATGTATGGTAGAAGCTGAAAACTAATGGCTATTATTCACATTTTTAACAGTTGCCCAAATCTGAAATATTAGTAGCTATTAGTAATATTAGTTAACTGATACTGCAATGAGTTTTATGTTTCTTCTTCTTTGGTCGCAGAGCCTTTTTTGCAGTGTTTTCCAGCTTGTGGACTCATGATTTCATAAAGTATCTGTACTTTCATAAACAGCTTTGAGACACGTCTGTTTACCTTTGAACTTCGATGCTTAGTCAACCGTTGTTGCAGTGACTTGCCTGTTTTAACTAGTATGCGTGTCAGCAGAGTCGGGTATCTCTCCTGCTCCACAACAAGCAGTACATTTATAACTCGGCCACATGACAGCTGTTAATATCAGCTTCGAAAGTGCTGGACCCCGAATTGGGACCTGTGTTATTAACAAATAGCACGAGCCGTTTGTTAATAACACAGATGTCAGCCGTATGTTGTTAAACGAGCCACGACTTATTTCCAATCTGGCTGCGTGTCGATGATGAAAATGTCACGAGACAACCCTGATCAGTTTGACTTCTTAACAGAGCCATAACAAAATTTAACATTAAAGCTCCCGTGTCTGATGTCTCTGCAGATGAAAAGAGGAGGTCAGCTGCAGACTTCAGAGACAGCTCTTTTGTCCAAACCAAGGAGAAACTTTCTGTCTCGGTGAAAGCAATATCAGCTCTCTATCTGTCCAAAGCGGGAACCAAGGAATCAGCAAACAGTCCTGTAAAATTGGTACATGTCACATCTCCCCTTCTTTTTAGTTCACCGTTAACTATAGAAAGTAAACTTGTTTAAAGTTTACACACTGAAAGAATTATCTCAGAGATTTTTATGCAAGGTAAAAAAAAAAAAATCAAAATTCTTTTTGGCAATGAAAATAAAGAGTTAAAGGTTTATTCCACCAGCCTTTATAGTGTAGATTTTCAGCTACACATTGAAGTTTGGTATCTATATGTCATCATAATATATCATAAATTAATTATTGATAAGTGAATTTCTGGCAGCAGCCAAACAATAATGCTGATGTAATTCTTTTAATTATTATTATTTCTTTGCAGGAACGAAAAGTGTCACGTGAGTCTGGGAAAAGAGTAAACCAAATCAAGGTAAAGTGCAATGTCACTGTGGTGTTGCATGATGTTGTGATTGATGCACATTGTTCTGTGCACACTGGATTTGCACAGCGAGCAGTATCGTGTTCCCTTTGGCTCAAAAATCCAAAATATGCTGCTTACCTGCAAAATAAAGAAACAGATTCCCTTCACAGACTTCCTCACACTTTTATTTTTTACTCATTTTGTGGTTGCATTTGTGGTTGTACTTGCTGGTTGCTTTGGAGTTCAGCTAAGCAGCTAACACGTGGCATGAGGAAAACAAATCACCTGGCATGGCTCTCATTCCTGTGAGTAGGTGTGACTGCTCTTGAGCATGAATTTCTCTGAATGGATGAAACAGTAAGAAACATTCCTTTGTTCTTCTAAGATGTCAGAAGACTCAAGTGTCCAAGAAAAAGAGGATTTACCATTACCTCCTTCAGCAAGACATCAGCCAGAATTAGAAGAAAGCTGTAGGACAAATTCTCCGCAACCTAATCTGCCCCAGCTTTCCAAAGAAATGTTATATCAACAGAGGCAGAAATGTGAACTGAGGCGTCTCCTGAAGCACACCCATCCAGAGGTGAAGATGCTGGATGATGTTGTAGATGAAGAGCTTGCTGAAGTTTTGAGCTCAGAGAGGATGACAGCTGACGTAACTGGATACGAGGGAGAGGTCCTTTCGAAACGCTTGATATTTGAGAACTGTGGCTCGAGTAACAAAGTGTCTCACTACACCCCCAAGATGCACATGGAAGGGGGACGTGAGAAACAATGTGATTTTAGTAAAACGCTGGCTGTTCTGGAGGAAACAAAAGAAACGCCTCGTGCAGAAAGTGCTAAAGAGGTTATGGAAGCTGAAAAATCTCTTGGTATTAGTCCAGACACTGACAGAGAGTGTGAGGAAGAGACGGTCAGACTAGACGTTCAGGCTACCAGAAGGATATTTGAGAGTCAGTCTGTGAACATGTCTGGGCCAAATCTGGGTAAAATCCAGGGAAAGGTTTCTATTAACGGGGATGAGACAAAGGAAGTCCAAAAACAAAAAAAGCTATTTGAAATGGCTTGCAGTGAGAGTATACACAGAAAAAATGAAAGCACAAGCAATGATTTAGCAACAGAGCCCCGTGAACAACCATGTCCTCATGTCAGTCAAAGAACTGAACGCGACTTCTCATGTAATGATGAGTTTTCCACTGAGGAAGCACTCTTTGAAGAGGAGTCTATAAGCTTATCCGATTTGGAAAAGAATGATGAAATTATTAAAACAAGGGCAGCTCTTTTTCAAAACAACCCCTTTATCTCCACCAACATACAAAGAGAGCCCTCCGTTGTGCATACATCAAAAACTCAAATCACAAGCGGTAGCGGTGCAAGTGAGGACAACACGACCAACAATGTTAAAAACAGAACCCATCTTTTTGAATCAATGCCATTTGACAAAATTAGACGTCAGAACGAGGATGAAATTGAGACAATGGTGGAGAACATCAAGGAAACGCTGAATTTCCTCTACCAGATTAGAGTCATCCAATCGTTTGGCTTTATCATTGAGGTCAATGAGACAATGATTGCTAAAAAAGCTAAGTTTACACTATCAGAGAGTGGGCCTGAGATAAAACATGACGAGGTGGCTGAAGGCGGTGCCCAAAACTTCATACTCCAGCTGCTACCACGGGTAAACCTAAAACCTCAGGTCACTTACCTAAAGGAGGACAGCAAAGGGGATATCGAGACCACGGCGGTGACGGCACCTGTTCAACAACATCAGTTCAATGCGAACAAGGACACAGAGTTCAGAACTGCCAGTGTGGTTCAGCTTGTTGAGGATATTCTCAATCAAGATAACTCTCTGAGAAAAGGAGTGGTAATCCAAGAGGATGACAACAACTGTGCCAAAGTCATTGTTTACTCCCTCTACAAATACCATAATGAGAAGGATGTGAAGAGCTTCGTCCCTCCAAAATGTGCTGAATGTGATCAATCAGAGCTGGAAAGGGGTGACATGAGTAAAAAAGGCCATAAAGAAATAAAAATTGCTACTAAGTCAGTCCAAGGTGATCTACTTGAACTCTCTCAAGAACAAACATGCCCAGGATCAATAACACCTGAAGGGAAAGTAAAGGGGAGTGTAAAACTATTCAAAAGCTGCATTGAAAAGGGAGATTTTGAGTATTTAAAAAGTCTTCAGACTGAAGAAGCAGTTCAAGAACTCCCTGAAAACCAAACTATGGCTGGACAGGAAGTTCTTCATGAAAAGGAAAGTGATCAAGTGCAGGAAACTACTGAGTGGGTACCCGTGGATGTAAAGAGGCTTAAAAGCATGTTCTCTGGAGACCCAAGTCAACACCAAGCAAAGAAAAAGATCCACAAAAATATATACGCAGGTCAAAATGTCTCTACAGAATGCAGTTCTGGGGTATTATCTCATGTGCAGGAAAATAGTACAAGCAGTGAATGCACTGATGAAGCACAAGAGCAAGCATGTCCCAAAGTTGCGACGCAGGAGTCCTATGAAAAGTTTGAGAAACAAGATCACGAGCTTGGTGCCCACGAAGCTCAGTTAGTCAAGGTGGTAGATCAGAATGAAGAGATCTCTAACCTCCAAACTGCACTGCATCAGTCATCACAAGAAAAACAAAAGACTATTATTCAGAAATCATCTGAGGAGCTCTTTCCCTCGGTTACAGCAGATACTGTGAAACGCTCAAGAGTAGAAGAAGAATTTCCTCAAGAAAACTTCACCTCAGCACAGAAAACAGATTACCAGCACAAAAATATAGAAACAAGCCACAAAGATGCTACTCCTGAGGAAACACACACTCCTGAATCATGCAGCAACAAAGGTCAGGAAGGTGCAAGGGGGGCGCAGAAACAACCTTTAGAAACTCCTATGGTCACTACACAAAGTTTGGAAACAAGTCCTGCACAACAGGAGGATGAGGAAGTTGTTTTTCATGGTAAAATTAAAGCAGCTTTGCAATCTTTAGAAAGATCTAACGTTAATGTCACAAGAGGAGATTTTAAAGCAGCTATGATATACAGAAACTCTTCAAAGCCTCACAGAGAAAAAGCTCAACACGTGGATGTGGTGTCTATTCAAACGACCAGTGCTGACGAGCTTTTCACTGTGACTGAAAATGAAGCAAGTCAAATATCAGTGAAACAAGAGGCAACTGCAGCAAATCCAGAGCCTCCGCACCAAAACGAAACCCAGAGTAACCCAACAACGAGACTCATTTTAGAGAAAAGCAAAAAGCCTACTGGTCCAAAACCAGCCATTCCACCTAAACCAGAACATCTGAAGGAGAAACAAAGCAATAACGAGTCAACCCAAAATAATTCTGATATCAAGGCAGAGGAGAAAAGAACCCAGGATTTAGCAGCCAAAAGTGATACGAGTGAAGCAGATGAAAGTCACATAGATTTCCATGATGCATTTGAGAAATTTGGAGGTAAAAAGACAAAGACTGCCCCTGTAAAGCCCAAAAGACTGAAAATCCCCCAACCAGACAACAAAAACCTGAAACCAGTGGCTGGAAATAAAGAAATGTCTGTTCTTGCACATGTGGATCCAGATGTGGCAGAAATTACAAGCAATCAATCATGTGACACCTGTGGAGAAACCACTGACAGTCGAGACAAGCATGAGAAAGAAATCAAGAAGCAAGAAAGCAAAGTCGAGATGAGGGAAAAGAAAGGGCGAACTGAGACTGACGACGAACGCCGACAGCGACTGTCAGTTCACATGGATGAGATCGTGAGAGGGAACATACCAGCAGCAATGGAAATATTTGACAACTTACGAAAACAGCGGGAACTGCAGAGCTTTCTGAGCCGAGTTGAAGAAATTGAAAAAGACACAAGTGAGGTTGATGTAAGGTCTCTGAGGAGAGTTTTTGAGAACGTCCCCGATTGGGTTGTCAGCTCTAACAAAAAGAAACAAAACAAGGTCAGAGCTGACAACAAAGACGAAAGGTTGCCAGTATCAAGAGAAAGCGCTGAAAACAAGTCATCAATGGCACACGTTTTTGGAGATCTTGAGCGAGCGAGTGTGGAAATCACGACTCTTAAAGAGGAGACTTTAGCAAGAATCCTCGATGTAGAGGAAGCCATAAAGAAGGCACTTTATGCCGTCTCTACACTGAAATCTGACTCAGATATTGCTGGCTTATCACGTCTGTTCAAAGAATCCTTTGGGGTTACACAAGGATCCCCATCCTCTGGCGGTGATAATAAAATTAGCATTGGGTCAAGCAGAACAAAATCACTGAAAAGTGCTACCATGCAGGGAAACACAACTAATTCAGCAAGGCAAGATGCGAGCACTGATGAAGCCTCTGGGAAACCTCAGTCGAATCCTCCACCTTCACCTGCGTTTATCACTATCCAATCAGCAGCTAGAAAGACAAATAAAACCGACCTGGCACCACCAGAAGCTTTGATCTGCCCGACGTGTCAGCAGAGCCAAAAGTTGGAGGAGACTTTTCGGACGACAAAGACGCTGATATGCAACAGCCCTGCTCAAAACAGAAATGACCCACGAAAAGAAGGTCAGAAACAATCCACCTCCATCCCACTCAGTCCTCGACAGCTCAGCACGCTCGAGGTTCAGACAGACTGTGTCACAGGAACAAAACCAGTCACCGACAAACATGAGAAGACCGAAGGATCCGGAACAAAGTTTTAATCTTCCAGGACCTCCACTGTGGTCAACTCTCAGACAGAAACAGTGACATCGTCCACAAGGCATGTCATAATCAGTCCATCTACAATTCAGGTCACCACAGACCCAGAAGTGAAGCTGCCAATCAATCAGACTGATAAATCGGTGCCTGAATAGGAGCACATTGGCAGCGTTTTACCTGTTCGTTATGTGAAAGCTGTCACATATATGACTGTGTATGAAAAGAGATCAATTATAAGGCTTAAAGTTTGGGTTTTTGCTTTTGTATCTATTTTGATCTTAAAAACTGTCTTTGATTTGCATTATAATCAAAATATATATTTGATTTTCACTTCTCATTTCACTGTGGTTTACTATAAATGCTTTTGGTTTAAAAAAAAAAAAAAAAAAAAACATTTCCACTAAGGTCAGTCTTGTTTTTTTTTCTTCAGTTTCAACCGGCTTCTCGAGAGATGTGCTCAGCATGTCTGAAGCCAGTCTATCAGATGGAAAAAATAACTGCAGACAAATACTTTTTTCACAAAGCGTGCTTCTGCTGCAAACATTGCAAGAAAAAATTAAGGTGGGATGTTGGACTTATACAAAAAACCTGCAACATTAATCAGTGATTCCTGTCTGATGGATTAGTGTCTTTGTCCTTTTTTAAAAACTTTATATTGTTTATATATATAACTTTCCAGCTTTATAACTTTATAACTGTAAGTAGATATGTTAGATATGTAAATATCTAACATATCTAATATGTATTACTAAATTGAAATATTTAAAAAAAAAACATACTAAACTATGAATGTTAAAACTGGATACTCACGTATTTTGTGATCTGCAGATATGTGATGCTGCAGCATGTAAAAACTTGGCCAAAATGCAACTGCACACAAACCAGGCAAGCAAAAAATAAAAGAAACAAACACAAAGACTTTCCCATATTTCCAGTGTTTGTTATCTTAACTGCAATGTCTGCACATATCTCTGAAAACTATGTCAGGGAAATGTATTTTATTAAATGTCTTCTGATGCATAAACTGTAAATATACAACAGACTGTTTTCCCCCAAATCCTCATTCAACAAGCCTCTAGGGAATGAGGAAAAAAAAACGAGCTCACAGCAGTTGAGCCACAAACAGGCCGGGGGGGGGGGGGGTGTTAGAAAGTCTTCTTAGTGGCCCTGTGAATTTTTTCCATATTTAGCCTGTGCTGATAAGACTGTTGGTTTGTGATCAAACAACAATTTTGTGTAAATATAGTGGAGCTTAACATGCTACAAATGATGTTTTTCACCATTTGCATCATTACTAAGCAATGAACTCCGTTCAGTTCGACTTTGTCAGGTTAAAAAGTCGTCAAAAAAATAAAGAAAGATAGATTAAATCTGTTTTTTGTGTGCTAATGTAGAATTTGTGAAATTTTAGAAAACTTAAAGACTTTAGCCCTGTTTTGCATGCTACATCATATATATCAATCTGCTCTGTGTCACTGATGGTGATTAACTGATCTTTGTTCATGTGCTCTTATAGTCGGCATCTTTTAGACTTTCCTTTTTTTCTCTCATCTCCCGTTCACAAAGCTGAGAGTTAACTTGAACCACTTGGCAAATGGTTACTACTAAAATATAGGCTACAGGATAAAACTACTAGCAAAGCTAAGGCTACAAACAACACAAAATAAGAACTTACTAGAATAGATAGATAGATAGACATTTGCAGTTAAACGTTATCATTTGCCACCAAACATTTCATCTTTGAAACATTTTATTTAGTCCAATATGTGATGCAGATAACATAGCAATTGCTAATTTGATTCAATGTACAGATTAGGACCACCTGTAAGTTTCCCACTATTAATTAGAAAAGTGGAGATATGCCAGAATATGTTTAAGAAGTAGCTGAAAGATGTTTACATCGACTGTTAATCAAGAACTGTCCCCACTACTCTCTTTATTTTGAACAATGACTGACAAACCTTGTGCTCATTTATAGCATGTACAGTTACGCGCCTTTAAACGGTGAGTTCTACTGCATATTTCACTACCAACAACTGTTCAGACGAAAGGGGAATTACGATGAGGGATTTGGACACGCTCAACACAAGGATCGATGGCTTTTGAAGAATGCAGCTGATTTGGTGCATGATGAATCTGAGGCATGAGCAGTCAGTAGACATGTAAGTACCACAAGGCATTTTGATTTTATGAATGTTTGACTAATTCCATTGATTGATTATTATAAAATTGGGCTCTCTTTCTATCCTCAGCTCAGATGAGACGGTGAAGGCACAGAATCTGTGTTTGAGGCCATCCTGTCCAAGCTTTGCAGTGTGTTCATGTGCTTCTTGTTAATGAATGATAGCGTGCCGAGACATAACCTACAACTTAATTGCAACGATAGGTAACTAAATTTAGAAACTGGGCAGGGCCTGTACATACTCACACATGTAAATGCACTTTAACTTAAAAGTGAATTTACAAAATAACTTTACAGCTTTTAAAAATAATTCTTGTAAATACTGTTGTAAAATGCAAAGAATTAAACAGATTAACATTAAATTAAGAAACTGTTTAAAGTGCGATAAAAAAATAAATCAGAAATTAGCTTGATTTTATTATTATTGCATAAAAGCAATAACACTTAGGACTTTTTTGTTGTTCTTGTTTTATATCGGTAATACAAACTATGAAAAGGCAAATGCATTAGGATTATTATGTCTGTACAGATCATAATAAAGAAGACACGTTCCTTCACTTTCCATTACTGCTGAATTGTCGGTGCTCCATTCTCCTTCCTGAGTGCTCATAAATTACATTTAAAGGTGCCATAATGATTCTGTTCACTATAACTGTGATTAGCTCTGTGACATAACATTTGAATGAAAATAAAACTGCATTAAATTTTACACGAGCACGGAAAAAGCAAAAAGAAACCAAATAAAACCAAAATCTTGACTCTCCTCTGGTTTTGGGATTTGTCTAAATTTCTACCTGGCAGCAGAGCCTCCTCATTGAAGCGTTGCATCCCCAGCTCTTACCTCCACAAATACATCTAATTAATATTTAAACCAATACAACCAAAGGCTGTAAAAACAGTCCTCTCACTTCCTTCCCACTTCACTTTATCGTAGTAGGTGACACATCACTCAAAACACCAGGCGGTAACTTGCAATATTTTATTTATCCAGTGCATTTAACAAAATACTTTGCATAAAAAAAAAAAGGTTTCACCTTAGTGCAAGAGACAAAAACATAGAAAAAAATACTTCTGTACATGCAGACAACTGAGATAAGTTACGCAATCTGTGGAAAACTGCTCTGATTACAGACACTGTTAACTTTTAGCCCAATTCCTCTGTCTGTAAATAATGTGTATGGATCTCAGCATGTTTGTTGTAACACAAAAACATAACTAAATATATGGCTATATCCATTTTTTGTACACTTTTAGAAGTTAATATAAAAACTGAGAAATTCTCTTTCAATAACTAATAATCAGCCACTTAATACACTGTACATTTCAGTTTTTAACATAACAAATTTATACTTAGTCCCATTATGGTTTCAATAAAAATTAAAGCTGCAAGCAGCGTTATGAGGGCCCTCGCACCCCATCGCGTCGAGCCACGCCCAACACCTTCAACCAGCACCTCCGATCTGATGTCACATTGATGGAATTCATGCATTTAACCACCAGCTAACATTTCATCTCATTCAGTCATCATTATAGTCGTCCCACTAGGTGGCGCTCTAACCATTACTGACAAATGGCATAACAAACATTTCCAAGCTCGAGTCTCATCACGCCTGCGACCTTTGGGAGAATTTGGACATTTAGATTTTGAGTGACAGCAGATTACTGCTTTTTGGCGAGTGATTGAAACTCCACGTGCCGCCATGACAACCCCGTTTCCCTGAACGTAAAAAGCTTCGCAATTTAACATCACAAAGGTCTTTAGATTCCACACACTGGAGATTGGTTCAATATGATGAAATCCCTTGGAGGAGTTCGTCAAAGAACGGTGCCTGGAAAGAGGGGAAAATGTTGCCAAAGTTGCACATTAATTTTAAAATGGCTGACTTCCTGTTGGATTTTGGATATTGCTCCAAGAGACTTTTTTGTACATCTTGATATCTCCTATAAGCTTACCAGGTTTCAGACTCATACATAAAACACAGAGCTGGGGCTGTGGTTTTGAAATTTTGTAGGGGGCGCTGTGGAGCCATTTCGCGCTATTCAATAAAAATGATCACATGACAACAAAGCCTTCATCCATTTGGAGGGGTGTGCTAAATTTAAAGCCTCTATATACTATCCAAGCCCCTCAAAAGCCACTTCATCTTTCATGGTGGACCGCGTTGCCACCAGGGTGCGCCGTTCAGTTTAAAGTCACAATTTTTGCACTGAAGCATCACGAGGGACTGATGGTGATATTCACCGCTTTTGAGGTGGCCACGATGAACCTGTGAAAATCAGTACAACAAAATTAAAGCCATGACATTTCCTGTTGCCACTAGGTGGCGCTGTACGTATTCCCGACAATGGGCACATCAATCTGTTCAGGGCGGGTCTGACATCATGCCTGTAAAGTCTGGTACTGAACAGACTGGATTTCATTGAGTTATACTAATTTGTTTCTTCATGGCGTGACATCAAAGTTCGCCATGCTGCTGGGGTCACACCCTTTTGCGAAAAGTCACAGTTTTCACTGTAACCCAAGACCAACTCCTTAAGGCTTTCCTGGAGAAATTTGAGGCTGCAGGTGTCACCCATCACTATACTGTACCCCAAAGTGTAAAACATGACATTTCCTGTTCCCACTAGGTGGCGCTGTCCCTGGTGTCAAATATGGCAGTTGAAATATGTTCAGGGGTGGAGCCTTATCATATGTGTTCACTTTGGTCAAGGTCAGAAAATGTATGACAAAATGAGAGGCAATAAGATTTTCATGGCGAGTCATCGAAATTCGCCATGGCGCCACGGCCTCATAGTATTGTGAAAACTCAAAAGCTCCGCAATTTAACATGGCCCAGGTGTGTAGTTGACACTGACCAAAGATGAAGCTTATACAACCAAATCCCAAGGAGGAGTTCGCAAAAGTTCGAGGCATGGAAATGGCAAAATTAGAGCCAAAATGTCACCTTCTCTTCCAAATGGCGGACTTCCTGTTGGGTTTGCATCAATGGGCCCACAGACTTTTTTGTTCGACTCGGCATGATACACATGTGTGCCAAATTTCATACATGTAGCTGAAACGATATGGTCGTAGGGCTGCATTTAACAAGGCATAGGTGGCGCTGTAGAGCCATTTCCCAGTGCTCATATGTAAAACCATTAAAATACAAAATTTTTCACCAGACCTGGCATGTGTGCAAAATTTCATGAGTTTTTGAGCATGTTTAGGCCCTCAAAAAGGCCCTTGTTTCGCCTGAATAATAATAATAATAATAATTAAAGCTGCAAGCAGCGTTATGAGGGCCCTCGCACCCCCGGCACGTCGAGCCACTGCCAACACCTCAAACCGGCACGTCCGATGTGATGTCACATTGATGGATTTCATGCTTTTAATCACCAGCTAACATTTCATCTTATTCAACCAGGATTATAGTCATGCCACTAGGTGGCGCTCTAACCATTATTGACAAATAGCATAACAAACATTTCCAAGCTCGAGTCTCATCACACCTGCGACCTTTGGGAGAGATTGGACATTGTGTTTTTTAGTGACAGCAGATTACTGCTTTTTGCGAGTGATTGAAACTCTACGTGCCGCCATGACCACCCCGTTTCCCTGAACGGAAAAAGCTTCGTAATTTAACATCACAAAGGTCTTTAGATTCTACACACTGAAGAATGCTTCAATATGATGAAATCCCTTGGAGGAGTTCGTCAAAGTATGAGGCCTGAAAAGGGGAGAAAATGTCATCAAAATTACACATTAATTTTAAAATGGCTGACTTCCTGTTGGATTTGGGATATTGCTCCAAGAGACTTTTTTGTACATCTTGATATCTTACACAAGCTTACCAAGTGTCAGACTCATAGATGAAACACAGAGCAGGGGCTGATGTTTTGAAATATTGTAGGGGGCGCTGTGGAGCCATTTCGCGCTATTCAATGAAAATGATCACATGCCAACAAAGCGTTCATCCATTTGGAGGTGTGTGCCAAATTTCAAGCCTCTATAAACTTTCCAAGCCCCTCAAAAGCCACTTCATCTTTCATGGTGAACCGCGTTACCACCAGGGTGCGCCGTTCAGTTTAAAGTCACAATTTTTGCACTGAAGCATCACGAGGGACTGATGTTGATATTCACCGCTTTTGAGGTGGCCACGATGAACCTGTGAAAATCAGTACAACAAAATTAAAGCCATGACATTTCCTGTTGCCACTAGGTGGCGCTGTCCGTATTTCCGACAATGGGCACATCAATCTGTTCAGGGCGGGTCTGACATCATGCCTGTAAAGTCTGGTACTGATCAGACTGGATTTCATTGAGTTATACTAATTTGTTTCTTCATGGCGTGACATCAAAGTTCGCCATGCTGCTGGGGTCACACCCTTTCGTGAAAAGTCACAGTTTTCACTGTAACCCAAGACCAACTCCTTAAGGCTTTCCTGGAGAAATTTGAGGCTGCAGATGTCACCCATCACAATACTGTACCCCAAAGTGTAAAACATGACATTTCCTGTTCCCACTAGGTGGCGCTGTACCTGGTGTCAAATATGGCAGTTGAAATATGTTCAGGGGTGGAGCCTTATCATATGTGTTCACTTTGGTCAAGGTCAGAAAATGTATGACAAAATGAGAGGCAATAAGATTTTCATGGCGAGTCATCGAAATTCGCCATGGCGCCACGGCCTCATAGTATTGTGAAAACTCAAAAGCTCCGCAATTTAACATGGCACAAGGGTGTAGTTGACACTGACCAAATATGAAGGTTATGAAATCAAACCCCAAGGAGGAGTTCGCAAAAGTTCGAGGCATGGAAATGGCAAAATTAGAGCCAAAATGTCACCTTCTCTTCCAAATGGCGGACTTCCTGTTGGGTTTGCGTCAATGGGCCCACAGACTTTTTTGTTCGTCTTGGCATGATACATATGTGTGCCAAATTTCATACATGTAGCTCAAACGATGTGGTCGTAGGGCTGCATTTAACAAGGCATAGGTGGCGCTCTAGAGCCATTTCCCAGTGCTCATATGTAAAACCATTAAAATACAAAATTTTTCACCAGACCTGGCATGTGTGCAAAATTTCATGAGTTTTTGAGCATGTTTAGGCCCTCAAAAAGGCCCTTGTTTCGCCTGAATAATAATAATAATAATAATTAAAGCTGCAAGCAGCGTTATGAGGGCCCTCGCACCACATCGCATCGAGCCACGCCCAACACCTACAACCAGCACCTCCGATCTGATGTCACATTGATGGAATTCATGCATTTAACCACCAGCTAACATTTCATCTCATTCAGTCATCATTATAGTCGTCCCACTAGGTGGCGCTCTAACCATTACTGACAAATGGCATAACAAACATTTCCAAGCTCGAGTCTCATCACGCCTGCGACCTTTGGGAGAATTTGGACATTTAGATTTTGAGTGACAGCAGATTACTGCTTTTTGGCGAGTGATTGAAACTCCACGTGCCGCCATGACAACCCCGTTTCCCTGAACGTAAAAAGCTTCGCAATTTAACATCACAAAGGTCTTTAGATTCCACACACTGGAGATTGGTTCAATATGATGAAATCCCTTGGAGGAGTTCGTCAAAGAACGGTGCCTGGAAAGCGGGGAAAATGTTGCCAAAATTACACATTCATTTTAAAATGGCTGACTTCCTGTTGGATTTGGGATATTGCTCCAAGAGACTTTTTTGTACATCTTGATATCTCCTATAAGCTTACCAGGTTTAAGACTCATACATAAAACACAGAGCTGGGGCTGATGTTTTGAAATTTCGTAGGGGGCGCTGTGGAGCCATTTTGCGCTATTCAATAAAAATGATCACATAACAACAAAGCCTTATGCACATTGGAGGTGTGCGCCAAATTTCAAGACTTTTTAAACTTTCCAAGCCTCTCAAAAGCCACTTCATTTTTCATGGTGAACAGCGTTGCCACCAGGGTGCGCCGTTCAGTTTAAACTCACAATTTTTGCACTAAAGCATCATCAAGGACTGATGGTGATATTCACTGCTTTTGAGGTGGCCACTATGAACCTGTGAAAATCAGTACAACAAAGTGTAAGACATGACATTTCCTGTTCCCACTAGGTGGCGCTCTTCATATTCCTGACAATGGGCACATCAATCTGTTCAGGGCGGGTGTGACATCATGCCTGTAAAGTCTGGTACTAATCAGACTGGATTTCATGGAGTTATACTAATTTGTTTCTTCATGGCGAGATATCAAAGTTCGCCATGCTGCTGAGGTCACACCCTTTCGTGAAAAGCCACAGTTTTCACTGTACCCCAAGACCAACTCCTTAAGGCTTTCCTGGAGAAATTTGAGGCTGCAGATGTCACCCATCACTATACTGTACCCCAAAGTGTAAAACATGACATTTCCTGTTCCCACTAGGTGGCGCTGTCCTTGATGTCAAATATGGCAGTTGAAGTATGTTCAGGGGTGGAGCCTTATCATATGTGTTCACTTTGGTCAAGGTCAGAAAATGTATGACAAAATGAGAGGCAATAAGATTTTGATGGCGAGTCATCGAAATTCGCCATGGCGCCACGGCCTCATGGTATTGTGAAAACTCAAAAGCTCCGCAATTTAACATGGCACAAGGGTGTAGTTGGCACTGACCAAATATGAAGGTTATGAAATCAAACCCCAAGGAGGAGTTCGTTAAAGTTCGAGGCATGGAAACGGTAAAATCAGAGCCAAAATGTCACCTTCAATCCAAAATGGCGGACTTCCTGTTGGGTTTAGGACATTGCCATAATAGACTTTTTTGTTCGACTCTGAACGTTATATAGGTGTACCGACTTTCAAACATGTAGGTCATACCCATATCGGGGGCTCGCGTTTTTCATTTTTCTAGGTGGCGCTACTGAGCTAATTTTCCCTGGCCATGTCTGAGAACATTAAAATACGTAAATTTTCACCAGACCTGACGCGTGTGCAAAATTTCATGAGTTTTCGAGCATGTTTAGGCCCTCAAACGGCCAATTCATTTGCCGAAATAATAATAATAATAATAATAATAATAATAATAATAATAATAATAATAATAATAATAAACAGAGCAATTACAATAGGGCCTTCGCACTGTCAGTGCTCGGGCCCTAATAATAATAATAATAATAATAAGAAACGGAGCAGATACAATAGGGCCTTCGCACTCTCGGTGCTCGGGCCCTAATTAAAGCTGCAAGCAGCGTTATGAGGGCCCTCGCACCCCCCGGCGCGTCGAGCCATGCCCAACACCTAAAACCAGCACGTCCGATCTGATGTCACATTGATGGAATTCATGCATTTAACCACCAGCTAACATTTCAACTCATTCATTCATGATTAGTTAGTCGTTCCACTAGGTGGCGCTCTAACCATTATGTACAAATGGCATAACAAGCACTTCCAAGCTCGAGTCTCATCACACCTGAGACGTTTGAGAGAGATTGGACATTGTGTTTTTGAGTGACAGCAGATTACTGCTTTTTGGCGAGTGATTCAAACTCTAAGTGCCGCCATAACCACCCCGTTTCCCTGGACGTAAAAAGCTTCGCAATTTAACATCACAAAGGTCTTTAGATTCCACAAACTGCAGATCGGTCCAATCTGATCAAATCCCTTGGAGGAGTTCGTCAAAGTACGGTGCCTGAAAAGATGGGAAAATGTCGCCAAAATTACACATTAACTTTAAAATGGCTGACTTCCTGTTGGATTTGGGATATTGCTCCAAGAGACTTTTTTGTACATCTTGATATCTCCTATAAGCTTACCAGGTTTCAGAATCATACATAAAACACAGAGCAGGGGCTGATATTTTGAAATTTTGTAGGGGGCGCTGTGGAGCAATTTCGCGCTATTCAATAAAAATGATCACATGACAACAAAGCCTTCATCCATTTGGAGGGGTGTGCTAAATTTAAAGCCTCTATATACTTTCCAAGCCCCTCAAAAGCCACTTCATCTTTCATGGTGGACCGCGTTGCCACCAGGGTGCGCCGTTCAGTTTAAAGTCACAATTTTTGCACTGAAGCATCACGAGGGACTGATGGTGATATTCACCGCTTTTGAGGTGGCCACGATGAACCTGTGAAAATCAGTACAACAAAATTAAAGCCATGACATTTCCTGTTGCCACTAGGTGGCGCTGTACGTATTCCCGACAATGGGCACATCAATCTGTTCAGGGCGGGTCTGACATCATGCCTGTAAAGTCTGGTACTGAACAGACTGGATTTCATTGAGTTATACTAATTTGTTTCTTCATGGCGTGACATCAAAGTTCGCCATGCTGCTGGGGTCACACCCTTTTGCGAAAAGTCACAGTTTTCACTGTAACCCAAGACCAACTCCTTAAGGCTTTCCTGGAGAAATTTGAGGCTGCAGGTGTCACCCATCACTATACTGTACCCCAAAGTGTAAAACATGACATTTCCTGTTCCCACTAGGTGGCGCTGTCCTTGAGGTCAAATATGGCAGTTGAAATATGTTCAGGGGTGGAGCCTTATCATATGTGTTCACTTTGGTCAAGGTCAGAAAATGTATGACAAAATGAGAGGCAATAAGATTTTCATGGCGAGTCATCGAAATTCGCCATGGCGCCACGGCCTCATAGTATTGTGAAAACTCAAAAGCTCCGCAATTTAACATGGCACAAGGGTGTAGTTGGCACTGACCAAATATGAAGCTTATACGACCAAATCCCAAGGAGGAGTTCGTTAAAGTTCGAGGCATGGAAATGGCAAAATTAGAGCCAAAATGTCACCTTCTCTTCCAAATGGCGGACTTCCTGTTGGGTTTGCGTCAATGGGCCCACAGACTTTTTTGTTCGTCTTGGAATGATACACATGTGTGCCAAATTTCATACATGTAGCTCAAACCATGTGGTCGTAGAGCTGCATTTAACAAGGCATAGGTGGCGCTCTAGAGCCATTTCCCAGTGCTCATAAGTAAATCCATTAAAATACAAAATTTTTCACCAGACCTGGCATGTGTGCAAAATTTCATGAGTTTTTGAGCATGTTTAGGCCCTCAAAAAGGCCCTTGTTTGGGGTGAATAATAATAATAATAATAATAATAATAATAATAATAATAATAAGAAACGGAGCAGATACAATAGGGCCTTCGCACTCTCGGTGCTCGGGCCCTAATTAAAGCTGCAAGCAGCGTTATGAGGGCCCTCGCACCCCCGGCACGTCGAGCCACTGCCAACACCTCAAACCGGCACGTCCGATGTGATGTCACATTGATGGATTTCATGCTTTTAATCACCAGCTAACATTTCATCTTATTCAACCAGGATTATAGTCATGCCACTAGGTGGCGCTCTAACCATTATTGACAAATAGCATAACAAACATTTCCAAGCTCGAGTCTCATCACACCTGCGACCTTTGGGAGAGATTGGACATTGTGTTTTTTAGTGACAGCAGATTACTGCTTTTTGCGAGTGATTGAAACTCTACGTGCCGCCATGACCACCCCGTTTCCCTGAACGGAAAAAGCTTCGCAATTTAACATCACAAAGGTCTTTAGATTCTACACACTGAAGAATGCTTCAATATGATGAAATCCCTTGGAGGAGTTCGTCAAAGTATGAGGCCTGAAAAGGGGGGAAAATGTCATCAAAATTACACATTAATTTTAAAATGGCTGACTTCCTGTTGGATTTGGGATATTGCTCCAAGAGACTTTTTTGTACATCTTGATATCTTACACAAGCTTACCAAGTGTCAGACTCATAGATGAAACACAGAGCAGGGGCTGATGTTTTGAAATATTGTAGGGGGCGCTGTGGAGCCATTTTGCGCTATTCAAGGAAAATGGTTACATAACAACAATGCCTTCATCCATTTGGAGGTGTGTGCCAAATTTCAAGCCTCTATAAACTTTCCAAGCCCCTCAAAAGCCACTTCATCTTTCATGGTGGACCGCGTTGCCACCAGGGTGCGCCGTTCAGTTTAAAGTCACAATTTTTGCACTGAAGCATCACGAGGGACTGATGGTGATATTCACCGCTTTTGAGGTGGCCACGATGAACCTGTGAAAATCAGTACAACAAAGTTAAAGCCATGACATTTCCTGTTGCCACTAGGTGGCGCTGTCCGTATTTCCGACAATGGGCACATCAATCTGTTCAGGGCGGGTCTGACATCATGCCTGTAAAGTCTGGTACTGATCAGACTGGATTTCATTGAGTTATACTAATTTGTTTCTTCATGGCGTGACATCAAAGTTCGCCATGCTGCTGGGGTCACACCCTTTCGCGAAAAGTCACAGTTTTCACTGTAACCCAAGACCAACTCCTTAAGGCTTTCCTGGAGAAATTTGAGGCTGCAGATGTCACCCATCACTATACTGTACCCCAAAGTGTAAAACATGACATTTCCTGTTCCCACTAGGTGGCGCTGTCCTTGATGTCAAATATGGCAGTTGAAATATGTTCAGGGGTGGAGCCTTATCATATGTGTTCACTTTGGTCAAGGTCAGAAAATGTATGACAAAATGAGAGGCAATAAGATTTTCATGGCGAGTCATCGAAATTCGCCATGGCGCCACGGCCTCATAGTATTGTGAAAACTCAAAAGCTCCGCAATTTAACATGGCACAAGGGTGTAGTTGACACTGTCCAAATTTGAAGCTTATACGACCAAATCCCAAGGAGGAGTTCGTTAAAGTTCGAGGCATGGAAATGGCAAAATTAGAGCCAAAATGTCACCTTCTCTTCCAAATGGCGGACTTCCTGTTGGGTTTGCGTCAATGGGCCCAAGACTTTTTTGTTCGTCTTGGAATGATACACATGTGTGCCAAATTTCATACATGTAGCTCAAACCATGTGGTCGTAGGGCTGCATTTAACAAGGCATAGGTGGCGCTCTAGAGCCATTTCCCAGTGCTCATAAGTAAAACCATTAAAATACAAAATTTTTCACCAGACCTGGCATGTGTGCAAAATTTCATGAGTTTTTGAGCATGTTTAGGCCCTCAAAAAGGCCCTTGTTTGGGGTGAATAATAATAATAATAATAATAATAATAATAATAATAATAATAATAATAATAATAATAATAATAAGAAACGGAGCAGATACAATAGGGCCTTCGCACTCTCAGTGCTCGGGCCCTAATAATAAGAAACGGAGCAGATACAATAGGGCCTTCGCACTCTCGGTGCTCGGGCCCTAATAATAATAAGAAACGGAGCAGATACAATAGGGCCTTCGCACTCTCGGTGCTCGGGCCCTAATAATAATAATAATAATAATAATTAAAGCTGCAAGCAGCGTTATGAGGGCCCTCGCACCCCCGGCACGTCGAGCCACGCCCAACACCTAAAACCAGCACCTCCGATCTGATGTCACATTGATGGAATTCATGCATTTAACCACCAGCTAACATTTCAACTCATTCATTCATGATTAGTTAGTCGTTCCACTAGGTGGCGCTCTAACCATTATGCACAAATGGCATAACAAACATTTCCAAGCTCGAGTCTCATCACACCTGAGACGTTTGGGAGAGATTGGACATTGTGTTTTTAGTGACAGCAGATTACTGCTTTTTGGTGAGTGATTGAAACTCTACGTGCCGCCATGACCACCCCGTTTCCCTGAACGGAAAAAGCTTCGCAATTTAACATCACAAAGGTCTTTAGATTCTACACACTGAAGAATGCTTCAATATGATGAAATCCCTTGGAGGAGTTCGTCAAAGTATGAGGCCTGAAAAGGGGGGAAAATGTCATCAAAATTACACATTAATTTTAAAATGGCTGACTTCCTGTTGGATTTGGGATATTGCTCCAAGAGACTTTTTTGTACATCTTGATATCTTACACAAGCTTACCAAGTGTCAGACTCATAGATGAAACACAGAGCAGGGGCTGATGTTTTGAAATATTGTAGGGGGCGCTGTGGAGCCATTTTGCGCTATTCAAGGAAAATGGTTACATAACAACAATGCCTTCATCCATTTGGAGGTGTGTGCCAAATTTCAAGCCTCTATAAACTTTCCAAGCCCCTCAAAAGCCACTTCATCTTTCATGATGAACCGCATTGCCACCAGGGTGCGCCGTTCAGTTTAAAGTCACAATTTTTGCACTGAAACATCACGAGGGACTGATGTTGATATTCACCGCTTTTGAGGTGGCCACGATGAACCTGTGAAAATCAGTACAACAAAGTGGAAGACATGACATTTCCTGTTGCCACTAGGTGGCGCTGTCCGTATTTCTGACAATGGGCACATCAATCTGTTCAGGGCGGGTCTGACATCATGCCTGTAAAGTCTGGTACTGATCAGACTGGATTTCATTGAGTTATACTAATTTGTTTCTTCATGGCGTGACATCAAAGTTCGCCATGCTGCTGGGGTCACACCCTTTCGTGAAAAGTCACAGTTTTCACTGTAACCCAAGACCAACTCCTTAAGGCTTTCCTGGAGAAATTTGAGGCTGCAGATGTCACCCATCACAATACTGTACCCCAAAGTGTAAAACATGACATTTCCTGTTCCCACTAGGTGGCGCTGTCCTTGATGTCAAATATGGCAGTTGAAATATGTTCAGGGGTGGAGCCTTATCATATGTGTGCTCTTTGGTCCAGATCGGAACATGTATGACAGAATGAGAGGCAATAAGATTTTCATGGCGAGTCATCAAAAATCGCCATGGCGCCACGGCCTCATAGTATTGTGAAAACTCAAAAGCTCCGCAATTTAACATGGCACAAGGGTGTAGTTGACACTGTCCAAATTTGAAGCTTATAGGACCAAATCCCAAGGAGGAGTTCGTTAAAGTTCGAGGCATGGAAATGGCAAAATTAGAGCCAAAATGTCACATTCTCTTCCAAATGGCGGACTTCCTGTTGGGTTTGCGTCTATGGGCCCCCAGACTTTTTTGTTCGTCTTGGCATGATACACATGTGTGCCAAATTTCATACATGTAGCTCAAACGATGTGGTCGTAGGGCTGCATTTAACAAGGCATAGGTGGCGCTGTAGAGCCATTTCCCAGTGCTCATATGTAAAACCATTAAAATACAAAATTTTTCACCAAACCTGGCATGTGTGCAAAATTTCATGAGTTTTTGAGCATGTTTAGGCCCTCAAAAAGGCCCTTGTTTGGGGTGAATAATAATAATAATAATAATTAAAGCTGCAAGCAGCGTTATGAGGGCCCTCGCACCCCCGGCGCGTCGAGCCACGCCCAACACCTAAAACCAGCACGTCCGATCTGATGTCACATTGATGGAATTCATGCATTTAACCACCAGCTAACATTTCATCTTATTCAACCAGGATTATAGTCATGCCACTAGGTGGCGCTCTAACCATTATTGACAAATAGCATAACAAACATTTCCAAGCTCGAGTCTCATCACACCTGCGACCTTTGGGAGAGATTGGACATTGTGTTTTTTAGTGACAGCAGATTACTGCTTTTTGCGAGTGATTGAAACTCTACGTGCCGCCATGACCACCCCGTTTCCCTGAACGGAAAAAGCTTCGCAATTTAACATCACAAAGGTCTTTAGATTCCACAAACTTCAGATCGGTCCAATCTGATGAAATCCCTTGGAGGAGTTCGTCAAAGTATGAAGCCTGAAAAGAGGGGAAAATGTCGCCAAAATTACACATTAATTTTAAAATGGCTGACTTCCTGTTGGATTTGGGATATTGCTCCAAGAGACTTTTTTGTACATCTTGATATCTCCTATAAGCCTACCAGGTTTCAGATTCATACATAAAACACAGAGCTGGGGCTGTGGTTTTGAAATTTTGTAGGGGGCGCTGTGGAGCCATTTTGGGATATTCAATGAAAATTATCACATGACAACAAAGCCTTCGTCACATTGGAGGGGTGTGCCAAATTTCAAGCCTCTATACACTTGCCAAGACCCTCAAAAGCCACTTCATCTTTCATGGTGAACAGCGTTGCCACCAGGGTGCGCCGTTCAGTTTAAAGTCACAATTTTTGCACTGAAGCATCACGAGGGACTGATGGTGATATTCACCGCTTTTCAGGTGGCCACGATGAACCTGTGAAAATCAGTACAACAAAATGAAAGCCATGACATTTCCTGTTCCCACTAGGTGGCGCTGTCCGTATTTCCGACAATGGGCACATCAATCTGTTCAGGGCGGGTCTGACATCATGCCTGTAAAGTCTGGTACTGATCAGACTGGATTTCATTGAGTTATACTAATTTGTTTCTTCATGGCGTGACATCAAAGTTCGCCATGCTGCTGGGGTCACACCCTTTTGCGAAAAGTCACAATTTTCACTGTAACCCAAGACCAACTCCTTAAGGCTTTCCTGGAGAAATATGAGGCTGCAGGTGTCACCCATCACTATACTGTACCCCAAAGTGTAAAACATGACATTTCCTGTTCCCACTAGGTGGCGCTGTCCCTGGTGTCAAATATGGCAGTTGAAATATGTTCAGGGGTGGAGCCTTATCATATGTGTTCACTTTGGTCAAGGTCAGAAAATGTATGACAAAATGAGAGGCAATAAGATTTTCATGGCGAGTCATCGAAATTCGCCATGGCGCCACGGCCTCATAGTATTGTGAAAACTCAAAAGCTCCGCAATTTAACATGGCACAAGGGTGCAGATGACACTGTCCAAATTTGAAGGTTATGAAATGAAACCCCAAGGAGGAGTTCGCAAAAGTTCGAGGCATGGAAATGGCAAAATTAGAGCCAAAATGTCACCTTCTCTTCCAAATGGCGGACTTCCTGTTGGGTTTGCGTCAATGGGCCCACAGACTTTTTTGTTCGTCTTGGCATGATACACATGTGTGCCAAATTTCATACATGTAGCTGAAACGATGTGGTCTTAGGGCTGCATTTAACAAGGCATAGGTGGCGCTCTAGAGCCATTTCCCAGTGCTCATATGTAAAACCATTAAAATACAAAATTTTTCACCAGACCTGGCATGTGTGCAAAATTTCATGAGTTTTTGAGCATGTTTAGGCCCTCAAAAAGGCCCTTGTTTGGGGTGAATAATAATAATAATAATTAAAGCTGCAAGCAGCGTTATGAGGGCCCTCGCACCCCCGGCGCGTCGAGCCACGCCCAACACCTAAAACCAGCACCTCCGATCTCATGTCACATTGATGGAATTCATGCATTTAACCACCAGCTAACATTTCAACTCATTCATTCATGATTTGTTAGTCGTTCCACTAGGTGGCGCTCTAACCATTATGTACAAATGGCATAACAAACACTTCCAAGCTCGAGTCTCATCACACCTGAGACGTTTGGGAGAGATTGGATATTGTGTTTTTGAGTGACAGCAGATTACTGCTTTTTGGCGAGTGATTCAAACTCTAAGTGCCGCCATAACCACCCCGTTTCCCTGGACGTAAAAAGCTTCGCAATTTAACATCACAAAGGTCTTTAGATTCCACAAACTGCAGATCGGTCCAATCTGATGAAATCCCTTGGAGGAGTTCGTCAAAGTACGGTGCCTGAAAAGATGGGAAAATGTTGCCAAAATTGCACATTAATTTTAAAATGGCTGACTTCCTGTTGGATTTTGGATATTGCTCCAAGAGACTTTTTTGTACATCTTGATATCTCCTATAAGCTTACCAGGTTTCAGACTCATACATAAAACACAGAGCTGGGGCTGTGGTTTTGAAATTTTGTAGGGGGCGCTGTGGAGCCATTTCGCGCTAGTCAATAAAAATGATCACATGACAACAAAGCCTTCATCCATTTGGAGGGGTGTGCTAAATTTAAAGCCTCTATATACTATCCAAGCCCCTCAAAAGTCACTTCATCTTTCATGGTGGACCGCGTTGCCACCAGGGTGCGCCGTTCAGTTTAAAGTCACAATTTTTGCACTGAAGCATCACGAGGGACTGATGGTGATATTCACCGCTTTTGAGGTGGCCACGATGAACCTGTGAAAATCAGTACAACAAAATTAAAGCCATGACATTTCCTGTTGCCACTAGGTGGCGCTGTACGTATTCCCGACAATGGGCACATCAATCTGTTCAGGGCGGGTCTGACATCATGCCTGTAAAGTCTGGTACTGAACAGACTGGATTTCATTGAGTTATACTAATTTGTTTCTTCATGGCGTGACATCAAAGTTCGCCATGCTGCTGGGGTCACACCCTTTTGCGAAAAGTCACAGTTTTCACTGTAACCAAAGACCAACTCCTTAAGGCTTTCCTGGAGAAATTTGAGGCTGCAGGTGTCACCCATCACTATACTGTACCCCAAAGTGTAAAACATGACATTTCCTGTTCCCACTGGGTGGCGCTGTCGCTGATGTCAAATATGGCAGTTGAAATATGTTCAGGGGTGGATCCTTATCATATGTGTTCACTTTGGTCAAGGTCAGAAAATGTATGACAAAATGAGGGGCAATAAGATTTTCATGGCGAGTCATCGAAATTCGCCATGGCGCCACGGCCTCATAGTATTGTGAAAACTCAAAAGCTCCGCAATTTAACATGGCCCAGGTGTGTAGTTGACACTGACCAAAGATGAAGCTTATACAACCAAATCCCAAGGAGGAGTTCGCAAAAGTTCGAGGCATGGAAATGGCAAAATTAGAGCCAAAATGTCACCTTCTCTTCCAAATGGCGGACTTCCTGTTGGGTTTGCATCAATGGGCCCACAGACTTTTTTGTTCGACTCGGCATGATACACATGTGTGCCAAATTTCATACATGTAGCTGAAACGATGTGGTCGTAGGGATGCATTTAACAAGGCATAGGTGGCGCTGTAGAGCCATTTCCCAGTGCTCATATGTAAAACCATTAAAATACAAAATTTTTCACCAGACCTGGCATGTGTGCAAAATTTCATGAGTTTTTGAGCATGTTTAGGCCCTCAAAAAGGCCCTTGTTTGGGGTGAATAATAATAATAATAATAATAATAATAATAATAATAATAATAAGAAACGGAGCAGATACAATAGGGCCTTCGCACTCTCGGTGCTCGGGCCCTAATAATAATTAAAGCTGCAAGCAGCGTTATGAGGGCCCTCGCACCCCCGGCACGTCGAGCCACTGCCAACACCTCAAACCGGCACGTCCAATGTGATGTCACATTGATGGATTTCATGCTTTTAATCACCAGCTAACATTTCATCTTATTCAACCAGGATTATAGTCATGCCACTAGGTGGCGCTCTAACCATTATTGACAAATAGCATAACAAACATTTCCAAGCTCGAGTCTCATCACACCTGCGACCTTTGGGAGAGATTGGACATTGTGTTTTTTAGTGACAGCAGATTACTGCTTTTTGCGAGTGATTGAAACTCTACGTGCCGCCATGACCACCCCGTTTCCCTGAACGGAAAAAGCTTCGCAATTTAACATCACAAAGGTCTTTAGATTCTACACACTGAAGAATGCTTCAATATGATGAAATCCCTTGGAGGAGTTCGTCAAAGTATGAGGCCTGAAAAGGGGGGAAAATGTCATCAAAATTACACATTAATTTTAAAATGGCTGACTTCCTGTTAGATTTGGGATATTGCTCCAAGAGACTTTTTTGTACATCTTGATATCTCCTATAAGCTTACCAGGTTTCAGACTCATAGATAAAACACAGAGCTGGGGCTGATGTTTTGAAATTTTGTAGGGGGCGCTGTGGAGCCATTTTGCGCTATTCAATGAAAATGATCACATAACAACAAAGCCTTAAGCACAATGGAGGTGTGCGGCAAATTTCAAGCCTCTATAAACTTTCCAAGCCCCTCAAAAGCCACTTCATTTTTCACGGTGAACAGCGTTGCCACCAGGGTGCGCCGTTCAGTTTAAAGTCACAATTTTTGCACTAAAGCATCACGAGGGACTGATGTTGATATTCACCGCTTTTGAGGTGGCCACGATGAACCTGTGAAAATCAGTACAACAAAATTAAAGCCATGACATTTCCTGTTGCCACTAGGTGGCGCTGTACGTATTCCCGACAATGGGCACATCAATCTGTTCAGGGCGGGTCTGACATCATGCCTGTAAAGTCTGGTACTGAACAGACTGGATTTCATTGAGTTATACTAATTTGTTTCTTCATGGCGTGACATCAAAGTTCGCCATGCTGCTGGGGTCACACCCTTTTGCGAAAAGTCACACTTTTCACTGTAACCCAAGACCAACTCCTTAAGGCTTTCCTGGAGAAATTTGAGGCTGCAGGTGTCACCCATCACTATACTGTACCCCAAAGTGTAAAACATGACATTTCCTGTTCCCACTAGGTGGCGCTGTCCTTGATGTCAAATATGGCAGTTGAAATATGTTCAGGGGTGGAGCCTTATCATATGTGTTCACTTTGGTCAAGGTCAGAAGATGTATGACAAAATGAGAGGCAATAAGATTTTCATGGCGAGTCATCGAAATTCGCCATGGTGCCACGGCCTCATAGTATTGTGAAAACTCAAAAGCTCCGCAATTTAACATGGCACAAGGGTGTAGTTGACACTGTCCAAATTTGAAGTTTATAGGACCAAATCCCAAGGAGGAGTTCGTTAAAGTTCGAGGCATGGAAATGGCAAAATTAGAGCCAAAATGTCACCTTCTCTTCCAAATGGCGGACTTCCTGTTGGGTTTGCGTCAATGGGCCCACAGACTTTTTTGTTCGTCTTGGAATGATACACATGTGTGCCAAATTTCATACATGTAGCTCAAACCATGTGGTCGTAGGGCTGCATTTAACAAGGCATAGGTGGCGCTCTAGAGCCATTTCCCAGTGCTCATAAGTAAAACCATTAAAATACAAAATTTTTCACCAGACCTGGAATGTGTGCAAAATTTCATGAGTTTTTGAGCATGTTTAGGCCCTCAAAAAGGCCCTTGTTTGGGGTGAATAATAATAATAATAATAATAATAATAATAATAATAATAATAAGAAACGGAGCAGATACAATAGGGCCTTCGCACTCTCGGTGCTCGGGCCCTAATAAGAAACGGAGCAGATACAATAGGGCCTTCGCACTCTCGGTGCTCGGGCCCTAATAATAAGAAACGGAGCAGATACAATAGGGCCTTCGCACTCTCAGTGCTCGGGCCCTAATAATAAGAAACGGAGCAGATACAATAGGGCCTTCGCACTCTCAGTGCTCGGGCCCTAATAATAAGAAACGGAGCAGATACAATAGGGCCTTCGCACTCTCGGTGCTCGGGCCCTAATTAAAGCTGCAAGCAGCGTTATGAGGGCCCTCGCACCCCCGGCGCGTCGAGCCACGCCCAACACCTAAAACCAGCACGTCCGATCTGATGTCACATTGATGGAATTCATGCATTTAACCACCAGCTAACATTTCAACTCATTCATTCATGATTAGTTAGTCGTTCCACTAGGTGGCGCTCTAACCATTATGTACAAATGGCATAACAAACACTTCCAAGCTCGAGTCTCATCACACCTGAGACGTTTGGGAGAGATTGGACATTGTGTTTTTGAGTGACAGCAGATTACTGCTTTTTGGCGAGTGATTCAAACTCTAAGTGCCGCCATAACCACCCCGTTTCCCTGGACGTAAAAAGCTTCGCAATTTAACATCACAAAGGTCTTTAGATTCCACAAACTGCAGATCGGTCCAATCTGATGAAATCCCTTGGAGGAGTTCGTCAAAGTATGAGGCCTGAAAAGGGGGGAAAATGTCATCAAAATTACACATGAATTTTAAAATGGCTGACTTCCTGTTGGATTTGGGATATTGCTCCAAGAGACTTTTTTGTACATCTTGATATCTCCTATAAGCTTACCAGGTTTAAGACTCATACATAAAACACAGAGCTGGGGCTGATGTTTTGAAATTTCGTAGGGGGCGCTGTGGAGCCATTTTGCGCTATTCAATGAAAATGATCACATAACAACAAAGCCTTATGCACATTGGAGGTGTGCGCCAAATTTCAAGACTTTTTAAACTTTCCAAGCCCCTCAAAAGCCACTTCATTTTTCATGGTGAACAGCGTTGCCACCAGGGTGCGCCGTTCAGTTTAAACTCACAATTTTTGCACTAAAGCATCATGAAGGACTGATGGTGATATTCACCGCTTTTGAGGTGGCCACAATGAACCTGTGAAAATCAGTACAACAAAGTGTAAGACATGACATTTCCTGTTCCCACTAGGTGGCGCTCTTCATATTCCTGACAATGGGCACATCAATCTGTTCAGGGCGCGTCTGACATCATGCCTGTAAAGTCTGGTACTGATCAGACTGGATTTCATTGAGTTATACTAATTTGTTTCTTCATGGCGTGACATCAAAGTTCGCCATGCTGCTGGGGTCACACCCTTTCGCGAAAACTCACAGTTTTCACTGTAACCCAAGACCAACTCCTTAAGGCTTTCCTGGAGAAATTTGAGGCTGCAGATGTCACCCATCACTATACTGTACCCCAAAGTGTAAAACATGACATTTCCTGTTCCCACTAGGTGGCGCTGTCCTTGATGTCAAATATGGCAGTTGAAATATGTTCAGGGCTGGAGCCTTATCATATGTGTTCACTTTGGTCAAGGTCAGAAATTGTATGACAAAATGAGAGGCAATAAGATTTTCATGGCGAGTCATCGAAATTCGCCATGGCGCCACGGCCTCATAGTATTGTGAAAACTCAAAAGCTCCGCAATTTAACATGGCACAAGGGTGTAGTTGGCACTGACCAAATATGAAGCTTATACGACCAAATCCCAAGGAGGAGTTCGTTAAAGTTCGAGGCATGGAAATGGCAAAATTAGAGCCAAAATGTCAGCTTCACTTCCAAATGGCGGACTTCCTGTTGGGTTTGCGTCAATGGGCCCACTGACTTTTTTGTTCGTCTTGGCATGATACACATGTGTGCCAAATTTCATACATGTAGCTCAAACGATGTGGTCGTAGGGCTGCATTTAACAAGGCATAGGTGGCGCTGTAGAGCCATTTCCCAGTGCTCATATGTAAAACCATTAAAATACAAAATTTTTCACCAGACCTGGCATGTGTGCAAAATTTCATGAGTTTTTGAGCATGTTTAGGCCCTCAAAAAGGCCCTTGTTTGGGGTGAATAATAATAATAATAATAATAATAATAATAATAATAATAATAAGAAACGGAGCAGATACAATAGGGCCTTCGCACTCTCAGTGCTCGGGCCCTAATTATAGCTTGTGTTCTTCAACTTCTTCAGCACAATATCCGTCTCCCTTTGCTTCATTCACTGGGTTTCTAAGTCAAAAAAAGAAGAAACACACTTACTGATAGTGCATTTATCTTACTTCAGTGTGATCTGGAAATTCAACATTGAGGGTTTCAGGCAGCAGGAAAGAGAAACATCCAGCAACAACAGGGACAATGCCATATACTAGCATTGGGATGATGGGATGGTAGCTTTCCAGTTGCCTGATCAGTGGTGCGATTATACCCGCAACTCAAGCACACATGGAGTTCAGACCTACGCCATTATGCCTGCACAAACATAAACTGGGGTGATTTTTGCAATGCTTTACATTTTACTGATTAGCTCGAAAAATCAATCAAACCGACACTTAGCAGAACTTGTTGCTGTAAAATTCACTGTAAGATTATGTACTAAAACAAACACAAAGAAAAGAAAATCTTGCTGTTACCAGAATCACTGCTGGTGAGTGACGTTACCTTAAAACTCTGGGGTATAATTCTGCTGTATAAACGTAGGCTGTGCTGAAAGAAGCAGTGGCAGAAAATTTCCCGAGCACAGCTAAGACTGTTACCACCACGGAAAGATCTGATAGGGCAACAGTAGAAAATCACATGGAAAACTCAGCCCTCGAGTGACTTTTTCTTTAAATCATAACAATAGATTTCAGATCGGGAAGATACCTTTTGGCACAGCAAGGACCACAAAGCAAGCGGTACCTCCAAAGAGTAGGAAACACGCTTGACATATCCTCCTTCCAAAGTGCTGAATTAGAGTCATACCGCACAAGTTTGCAGGAATTTCAACAACAGCAAAGATCAACTGTGTGAGATAAACATTCCTACATTCAGACTCAGTCCATAGAACAGAAGACTAGAGCAAACCTAGAGTTAGAGGTCACAGTGATATTTTTAGTTTCAAGTTGTTTTTGTGATTTATTGTTTAGTTATTAAAGAATACAGCATGCATGTGATTTCCATTTGAGAAGACGCACCAG